>NC_047540.1:1299700-1964422 GCF_012275295.1 Melopsittacus undulatus | reverse complement strand
AGTGGGAGAGCAGGAGGGTATTTGGGAAGTCAATACTTTCCACAGTAAGGGGACGCATCTGGGACACTAAGGCAGACCTGGTATTCTTTTATCAGCAGCTAAAGGTATGTGTTAGGCTCTCAAAGGGGACAGACACACACCCTCATGACTCACAGCAGGGCTTTGCGCTCAGCTCTGGCTCTGACTTTGACATCTTTGCTCTTCTCAAAACCAAACAACTTGCTTTCCCACCACTGCAGCTCTTTCCAGCTACCCTGACTTTAAAACTCCTGCTAATTCCCTTTCTCTCCTCCCCCTCTATCACTGCTGCAAAACAAAGATGCACATGTCCTAATGCCTGGTTATTTCAGAATGACACAGGATTAACTAGGAGAGAAACTTGATTGTGTAAAACCAACTGAGGTTTGAATTGCAAGAAAAATAAACACCTTGCATTGCCCAGTGAAGAACTGATTGCAAAGTGTTTGCATCTACCTGCAGATAGAGATATCACCCACCCGTCCGTGTATTTGGGATGCTAAACCTGCAGTCACAGTTTTATTGCCACAGTTGATTGGGAAAGAAAACTCCTATAGGCTGAAACCCATGAAAAGCCCAGTGAACATCCAGGCAGAGTTTTAGAAGAGGACTCATCTATATGGGAGCGTGCAAATACAGCCGCATGCATCCTTTGTATTCACTTCCCACAAACCTGCGAGTGAATGAGTTTCACCAGCACAAATGTTGGAGGAAAGTGAAGTTCAAAGCTGCAGCACCAGTAACCATGGCAACTGAATTCTCAATTTGCACATGTATTTGTATCCCCAGTACTTTGTACGCTGGGCCAATGCGGGAAGAGGGACACCCTCGTGTCACAACGGGCCAATCGCAACTCCGAAACACAGCTTGAATTTCAAATATCACCTACTTGGAGCAAACCTCGTCCCGGCACGGAGGAAAAAAGAGATGTGAAAAACCTGCCTCAAACTGCCATCTGCTCCTGCATATTCCACAATTAGCAAGGACGGATTCCTCGGATACATTATTCATTGTGGATTATTCGCCCAGATCTAACGGCGATAGTCCAACGGGTATTGAAATATGGTGAGAGGAACCGTTTCAGGCAGAGAAGGTGTATGTGGCTGTCCTCGTGGATGAATATGGATGTGCTTCCATCCTGCAGGAATCTCTGGGCACAATAGCTGTGTAGTAAATACCTTGTCCTCTGCACCAACCGCAAGCCTACACCTCTGATAAACTGCATGTGTATTTTAACCCCTTTTCCTCTTTATTTGTCCTCTGCCCCAACCCCTCCTCCTCCCAATGCACCAAATTCAGCTGCCATTTTAGCAACAAAGACACTCGCTGTTCCCCTTGCATGGTTTAGGTTATGGCAGAGGGTTGGTGAGACAGTGGTTTTCCCTCTTCCATCCCACCCTTCCAGTGCGACCCATGCTGGGCAGTGAAAATAAGCCAAAAGATCTCAAACTCCTCCAAGTGCTGTGCTTTCAATCCCGGCTTTCCCAGGGAACCTGCATCAGTTGCCCTGCAGTTTGCACAGCATGGATGGTTCTTAGGTCCCTTTGCAGGTTCAGCCTTTGTGTCATGGAGTCAACTACTCCATGGGCATCATCAGCAGACTGAGCCTTGCAAACCTGTGTGCCAAAGTCATGGCGAAGCACAGACACCCCCAAAAATACCATTTACTAATTCCTAAAGGCTTTTTCTCCAGGATTATGTGATCAAGAGTTCAAGTGCCACAATGAGTGGTAACAATAAATAGGGGATACCATCCTGCAGGAAATCTATGCCTTGCACTGTGCACAACCAGTACTTCTCAGCCAGGCTTCTCCCCAGATGAACGTGATGACCAGCAGGCATGGTAAGAAACAGCCTTGGGAAGGGGGCAGGTTTGGAAGGGCACACACTGGGGTGTGCTGGAGCCAATGCAATCAGGCTGGGCCAGGGTTGCTTAAGTCGAACCAAAACAGAGAAAAGGAAAGGGGAAAACCAACCTGAAAAAGGAATGAAATGAATCCAATGATAGAGTCCAAAGTAGTGCAGGATGGGGTTGTGCAACTTCAGTTTGTCCAGTGCTGCTCACAGACAAACACTCCCCCGAAGCAGCATGGACTTGTGCAAGTGATGGTTGTGAAATCCCTGTGCTGCTGCCAGCTCTTGCCCAACTGTGCCAGGCAGGAACGTGGTGCTGCAGAGCACAGGATCCTACAGCATGGCAGTCCTCTGCCATGCAAGCTGTTCTTTGCCTGGGGTCTCATCACAATGGTGTGACCATTATGTAGTAGGATGTGGGCAAGGACAGGACAGCCTTTCTGCTGATGTTAGTAGCAGCTCCCAGGTTACTCCTGATGCAGAAGGTTTGGTGCTTCATGCAGGAGGTCTACAGAGATGACTCCCCACATGCTTATTTCCTTCTCCATTAGCAAACAGTGAGTTCCTGCTGCAATGGAAAGGTGTGAGAAACTCCCATCCGAAACTGCTTGTGAAGTCCAGGGCCATGTGTGCTCAAAGCGCACAAGGAAACTGCTCTTCCTTGGGGTGCATGGGCACACTGAGCCTAATTTCTTGGCCCCAAAGGTTTTAGTCAAGGAGCAAACCTTGGGGCACAAACTGAGTCTGGAACCAAGACAAGGAGCCCTGGAGATGGGAGATGAACATGCAGTGCATGGAAAGAGTATGGAACAAAGCAGCAGCTCCACATCCTGCCTGGCTCTGTTTCACTTTCCAACATTCATTCCTGGTACCACTCAGACCAGCCAGACCTGCTGGGACCCCACAGAACATCTAGAACAGTCCAGAGCATCTCCTTCAGCCAGCAAGGGCAAAACTGGCTTATGAGACCCATCATCCTTCACCATCATCCAGCTCTGGATAGCAGTCAGGGCTCCAGCTGCAGTTATAGCTCAACACATGTGGAGCTGGGCATGGAATCACTCCGTTACTCTTAGCATCTTCAAGCACACTCATGAAGGGAAAGGTTTTGGAGAAACCCAGGAAGAATGAGGAGAAAAGCAACAAATTCCAGATGATTTAAAGGAAAACAAGGCAAGGGTATGAGGGTGCAGTGATGGGTTTCAATAAGCGACACCTGAACTGAAGCCACTTACAAAGCAGATTTAGGCCAGAAGGCGGTCAGCACTGAGCTCCTGTCTGCCCACTGAGACCTGTTCCTCTCAGTAAGTTTCCACTGGAAAGACATTTGGGCCAAAATAAAAATTCATTGTTGGAATGTGTCAATTTCGATCATCTTTTCTATGGAAAAAGTCAAAATGAATCATTTCATTTCCCCCTTCTCATTTCAGTGAGGGAGAAAGTTCATTTGACTGTGATTCATTTCATTTAAAGCTTCATAGCTAAATAACTTTTTTGCTCTAGAATAATATATGTGCATCAACGTTAGACATTTACCACGTTAACCTTGCCAAAATGAGCTACCATTACCAAATTCCTGCATTCTGCATTCCACTGCTTTCTACAACTACCTTTTTCCTAGGTGACACCTTCCAATTTGTGCACTGATGTGAACTCATATGAGTTTTCTTATGGCTGAAGCAGCCTTGTCGGGTAGGATCTATCCTAAAACCCCACCAAAGTGTACTTGGGATTGGGTTACTGGATGAGCATCCAGGATGAGCAGCATTTGTGAGACTCACCTGGGATTCGGCCCTTCTCCAGGGGTAACAAAGCAAAGACCCAGCACATAGAAGGACTTACCCTGACAAAGCCATCCTGTTCCAGCCCAGGCTGAACCGGACAGGTAACAAATCGTGGTTAACAGCCTCTGAATCTTTATGGGATGCAAAAAGAATCTATTTAAATCCAGAACTGAGATTTGACTTCTTTAATGGACCTGGGAAGAGACCTTCCAAGCCCTGGGAAGAAAAGGGTTATGGCTCAGCACCTCCATGGGCTGTCACAGTGCAGGCTACACATTCTGGGTGCCAACCAACCTCTTTGCTCTTGGTTTCTCACCCATCTACACTGCACAGAGCGTTTCTGGGCCAGCTCCTCTCAGGGCTGTTCCCTACAGGTATTATGGAGGAGACTGGCCCAGGTTTGGGTCCTGTTGCTGTGTCTGGACCTCCACTACCTCCAACACAACCCAACCTGTTCCCCCAGCCGCACACAGACCTGCTGCAGCAATTGCTGTGACTATCCTGTCCCCAGCACGTGCCTTTTGGGACTAATGCTGTCTTCTCACATGTGTCTGTACAGCACCTAGCACAACGACCTAGTAATTATAGCAGAAGCTAAATTACTGCTAAAATTAGGTGCTTATTAACATCGTAGCCTCTGGGCACCACCGCAACACTCACTAATGCTGCAGTCTGAGAGTAACTCAGGACCCAGCATAATCTTCATGAAAAACTGTCCTTAGGGAAAGAGTTTCTGTTCGAGGTCTCAGTTTTCCATTAGGTCATATTTTACACATGGAAATGCAATAGCTGCTCAAATGCTTAAGGGTTCTCATTCAGTTCAATGGTTTCATCTGAAAATGAAGGTGTGCATACGCTGTCGTGGCTGAACTTTACTGTGGGTTGTGAGCTTTGAGTCATAAGCTCTGAGGACAGATTTTGGGTGCTAAGGTGCTTGCACTCCTCATGGTTGTGTGATGGACAGGACAGGTCCCACACTGCCACCCCCTACATGCCCCAGTGCAACCAAATGGGCAGCACAGAGCCAAAGCCAAGCTGTGTTCTCTCCTGTCTGCTTCCTAAAGTCTCCCTCCTGTGAACAGGACTCCTGATGGGATCAGCTCCAACCCTGTGCCAGGCACAGCACCCTGGAGAAGACACATGTGTTCTATCAGAGGCTGTACCCCACTTCAGCACTGCTTAGAGATGCAGGGAGAGGATGAGGACAGAGCCTGTGGGGACAGGGACACCCTCGAGCATCCTCTCTGAAGTCACCCCCTGCCACCCAGATGGACTCACTCTTTGTCCCCGGTGAAGGAATGACTTGTACAGCCCTGGTGAGCAGCCATGAGGCTGCAGGCAAGCAGCAGCCCTGCTGCCAAGTGAGGCCCTGCTATCTCAGCACACACCTTCTCTTCTGTTGCTGATAAATGGGGCTGACAAGGAAGGGTTTGGAGGCTCCTCCCAGCCCTGCCCCTCATGCACTCCCCCCCCCAAGCACTCATATTATCTGTATCAAGCACATTTTAATGTAAATGCCCCAAGCATCTCTTTCAGAGGTACAATGCCTCCCGGACTAAGCCCCTCAATGGCATCAGCACATTTCTCGTGCCTCAGCTGCTCCCGCAGACAAACAGAAGTGTGGCTCTCCACAAAGGGCTATGGTAATGCCAAGCTGGAAGAGAGAAGAGGGGAGGGGGCAAGCAGGGGCCAAAGCTATTTCAATGACAGAAGAAAAGGCAGGCTCCTGGTATCTGGGTGAGTCAAGGAAGGGCCAGGCCCCACAGATGGAGCTGCACAAGGCAGACGGCTCAGCCTTGCAGCAATACATCACCTCTGCTTGGCGTGGAGGGCTCCGAGGTCCAGCACAGGGATGTCTCGGAGTGTGGCTGCAAAGGCAGGGGCTGGGCTTGCAACCTGAGATCTCTCCATGGAGAGAAGCATGGGAAAGCTGAAGCAGCCCATGGAGAGAGGAAGGAGCGTGCGGAAAACCAGGGAACACTGAAGGCTCTCATGTGCCATCGCTGGCTTCTGCATGTGCCGCAGGGAGCATCAGGCATGAGAGAGTCCTCGTTCAGGACAGGACAACTCCTTCTGCCAGGAACAGGCCAATGAGCAGCATGTTCAATGAGAAGGGATGTAAGGCTCACCCAGCCCGAGCTTTTCTCTGCAGCAGTTTTATGTGCCAAACCAAGGGTTATAACTTGGTGCATCCCTCATAGGTTGGATCTTCACAGTCATAGATTAGGAGCAACCTCTTAAGTGCCCTGATGGGTTTAGCAGAGATGTGGCTTGCCTTGGTCTTCCTTTGGGCTCCATCCTGTGCTCAGTAAAGCTTCCATAGGGACCAGCCAGGATCAGCAAGGGTTCCTGATGTGTACAGAATGGCTTTCCCAGCGTTGCTATGAGCCAGAGTGCTGAGCAAGCTTGACAAGAAGGTCAGGATCCATGCGTAAAGCCCAGGGCAGTGTTTCCAGCTGCTTCTCACATACAGAAATCAGGCATCACATGGCCTTACTCTTGCTGTCAGCCAAGCCGTGTACTCAGCTTATTAATCTCCCTCTGCAAAATGAGGCCAAGGGCACACAGGCATCCTTTCCATCAATTCCTTCACTCTGCTTTGATAATCCACCAGGAAACTGCAAGTAACTTTGCAGTGAGAGGCAATAACTACAGGCATGGTCATGGGATGAGCACAGGATTTGACCCCTGTGTGTCAGGAAGGGCTGGTGCCTGCCCTCTCCCTTGCTGTGAGAACAGAGACATGGCCAAGGGCAGCCAGTGCCAGGGCTGCAGTGCCCATGGGGAGCACTAATGCTGCTTCCCCCAGCACTGCTAGCCAGGTGAGCTGGACCAGCCTCCTCCCATCCATAGGTGTTTCAGCACTATTTATTCCAGCAGGCTTTGCACCAACCCAGCAGCAGGATAGGACAGGACACACAGGACAGCCCTGGATGCAGTAAAGAGCCCCTGGAGATGAATCTGGAGTTGGGCTGATGGAGAGGAACATGGAACACGATGAGGCTGCAGCAGCAGCTCAGGGGATAAAACAAGCTTCCTGCCTCACTCCTTCTGAACATGCAGCTTCCTGACATTGACATTCCCCAAGCCCAGAGCCTCATCCCACCCAGCAAGCTGGGGGCTGCAAACCCAAGCCAAGCGCAGTGAGGTTTGGGCCAGCTCTGCCCTGGAATGTGGGACCACAGCAAACCATTGTGGCAATAACAGGCACAAAGTGTTTGTGTCACGGCAATGCAGGGAACAGACTGCAAGCAGAGCCTGTGTCCATCCCTGCCATAAGCTCAGGGTCACGCTGGTCCCTTGGCTTTTCCAATGGCTGGGCCAGGCTCTGCACTTTGCTGGGCACCAGCTCAGAAGCCAAACTGGTGTGGGTTACATGATCCCAGGGCTGTCCTGACCTGGAGGCAGCAGTTATGGTTACACATGGGGTGTCTTCCACTTAGATGGAGATCCCTGCAGTGCTCAGCCCCACAAAACCACCCCAATCAGAGCTAATGCTCTCTATCAGAATGGGAATGCACAAGGGAAGAGCTACACTACAGAGCCCACTGGGGTTATTCACCTCCTGACACACGCAGGCATCCCTCCAGCTCTCAGCACATCTCACAGCCTGAGCACTGAGGTAGGTTGTGCCCCATCCAGCTCAGTTCAGGACGTGCACAAGCAAAGCCCATTCCCTGTTCTTGTGCAGCCAGGTCTCTTGTAATGGGGGGGTGGAAGAGCCAGCACTGTTGGACACCAGCACACAACCATGTGCCTGCTGCTCCCAAGCCACTCTGCTCCCCTTTCTCCTCACTCACTCCCATTCTCCTGCATAGCTCACTCACAGCGGATGAGACTTCCCTCCAATTTCCCATTGAAAACCAGGAACACAACTGGACTGAGGCCAGGGAAATAAAACTTGGGCTCCACAGGACAGTGATTCAGTAGTGCATAACCAAGGGTATAATTGGAGTTGCACTTACTCATACAGTCTGGGTGCTGGCATCAGCTCGTAGACACCAAACCACACCATGTTAAATTACAAGCCAGGGAAAGGGCAAACTTGGCTTGTTCTTGTCCTAAAGACCTGCTCCCCTCCAGTCCTCAGCTGCCTGTCATGCTCTGTGACAGGGCTCTGCAGGGCTCACATATGCAGAGGGGAATGGGCTGGCTTCCTCCTCCCTGTCCATCAGCAGCATCTTTGCCATACTCCAGGTGCAAGCAGACCTGTGTGGTCAGCTAAAGATGAGTGAGCTGGATCTCTGCACCTAGGGCATGCTCTGAAGATAAGGACGTGATGTGACCTGCAGCATCTTTACTGCCACAACGATGCAAGAGAAGCAGACAGCACAGGTTGGCTCTAAGATCCCAGGCTGACAGGCAGAAGGGATGCTGGCCCCTATCCTGTTTGAGCTCCAGAGTCACAGACACCAAATGTTTTCCATTTCATGTGTATGAAGCTGGACAAGGAGCTGAGCAGCTACTGTCAACCCCTGCACTCTGGGGAGGTCACAAAGAGAAGGTGAAGTTTGTGGTGGGCACGTTTAGAAAGGGGAGGAATCATTACTCCGATGCACTTGCAGGCTCATCCGCCCGGCTTTGATGCCAGGTGAAGGAACAATGATGCACCCCTCTGTCAGCAAGGAATTAAACCAGAACAATGTAATTAAGACCAATTACATGGCTTTATGGAAAGGGAATTTGTCAGACTAACATGGTGCTGCTCGAGGAGATTAAGGGATTGGGCGATCATGGAAAAGTGCTTCCAGATGAATTTCTGACAGAGGTGGTGCCAGAAACACTCTCAGCTCTCAACCCCACATGCTCACAGTGAATGGGTGATCCCCAAACCAGGAATAACCACTTTGCTGTTCTCCTGGACAGGTCTCAGCTTTTCACATTGGTTACCTATTTCCTGGGGGAAAGAAATCAAACCTGGAGTGTTTTCCATAAGTGTAGGGCTCTGTATGCACCTTGATGTCCAGTGTCCCCAGAGGCCAGGACAAAACCTGAGTGCCATTCTCAGTGCACTGGCCTCTGTGGGATGCAGGCAGAAAAGCCACTCTCTGGGTAGCAGGAGGTGGGGAGCAGCAAGTGCTTTATCAGGACACAGGACAGATGGGCACAGTGCCTCCTGATGCTGGAGATGTCTCTGGGCAGTAAAGCAGAGCCCTGATGTGTCATGAGACAAGGAGGCACAAAAAGCACAAGATGTAATCAGTTCTAAGTAATGTTAAGTTTGATGGCTTTATAATGGAAAATAACTGCAGTGCTTGAAGGTAGTTGACAGAGTTTCAGGTCCTTAGGACCTTAGTACAAAAGGTGTAAGAAAAGCAGAATAGAAAAACAGGACCTGGGGATGGAAAGTATCCAGGACTAGCAGATGCCCAGGATGGGTCTACTTTAACTGATACATAGGAGGATGGGATGATTGCTATGTCTGTAATGTTCATTAAGCTGGGAAAAGTAAAGGACCCTTAAAGACCATCACATTTCTGTGTGCATGCAGGAAACGTTCTGGAAAATGATATAATGTGCCCAGTGACCATGTAGGGATGGCCTGTAGAGCAATAGGGGACACACGTTAGGAGGAGCTATCCCCCGTGTCTCCCAGTGCTGCATTAAGGAATACCTGCTTGTCAGCTTGAAACTGTTGGTGAGCTTGTTCCTCTGGATCAGTCAGGAAATGCACAATCACTGTGGACCTGCTGGGAAGCCCATGGTGGGGCTCCTTGATGCAGTCCACTTGCATCTGGAGAGATGAGGAGCCCACAGAAACCACAGGGCAGTGATGGACTGATAGGTGGTGAGCTCAGCCTTAGGCATGCCCAAGGTTTTTGCTGGCAGCAGGATGAAGCAGAGCATGAAAGGAAGCTTTGGCAGAGGTAACAGCATTGCTGTTGTGGTGTTTACCTCCCAGCATGGAGAACACCACAGCAGAAAGCCCACAGCACGAGAGGCAACTGAAGGAAACCAGAGCATCCCCATTAATTGCCCGCAGGCAATGAGCCTTATGGGGTGAGAACACAAGGCCCAGCTACTCAGAGGTCCCTCTCCCATCCAGATCTGGAGCAAGTCCCAAAAAGAGGGAAGGCAGCTGCGAGGGGCTGAAGAAACTCTTGCTTCATCCCAAGTTCCTTTCCCTACAGGTTCAAACGAGCAGGAAACATCACTGAAACCCCAGAGAATCCCAAACACCTCTGGGGTTTTACCTTACCGAGACTTATCCCCAGCACCTTCTGGAAATGCCTCTTATTGTGTTTGGTTTCTGGTCCTTCCCGGAGAGGTTGTTCTTTGGGCACAGCTCTAAAGTCAGCTCCACATTTGTGGTCTTAGCAATGAGCTGGTTCTTCACCCCCATGAGGCAGTTGAAACAGCAGCAAAGCAGAGCTGCAAATCACTGCTTTCATTGTCAGAGAGTAACTTTTAACACCTACAACCACATAATGAGTGAAAACCTGGAACTGGAAATGCAAATAGACATATAATTCATAATTAATAAAGCAGTTCTTGTACTTTGTGCCCAGGAAAGCACCATGCAGCTCCTATCACCCCTTCACCGAGGTTATTCCACATAATAAATTCCAAATGAGTGGTGACGGTTGTATTTGGAATTACATTAATATCTGTGCATGCAGATCTGATGGCAGAGAGATGAGGATGAGGCAAGTGCTGTGCAGGCAGCAGGGGGGCCCACGAGGATGCTGCAGATTCTATGTAATTGCCATCAGCTCCAAATGAATGAATTCATCAGCTCCTCTTGCATCCTGGCAGAGGGGACCCTCTCAGGCAGAGGCAGCCAATGTCACATCCAGGTGACTGATGTGAAGGGAGGGTTTAAAGGGGACATCTTCTGTGCTGATCCAAAGTCTTTGACCCAGGTCTGGGTGGGGAACTTGCATCTGGACACATCTGTGCAGGGATGGGGCTGGAGGAGCAGCCTGGAGGAGAAAACAGCTCAGTTCAGATACCCTGGAAGCAAAAAGAACCCTCGGGTTAATGCAGTCCTGAGGGGAACCAGGAAATACAGAATTCCAACTGAACAGAAAGGTTTCTTTTGAGCACTACCAAAGAGCTGGGAAGTTGGAAGTGGCTTCATTTCAAACTACAGCACAACACAGTAAATTTGATGTATTGAACTCTTTGTTTCAATAACACAGTTACTTTTCAGTACTTAAATACATTTTGGGCAGAAGTGTCAGATGAGGTCTCAATTCCTTTCAAGATCTTTATGTTTCTGTAGCAATGACTTTGCTGTCACAAATCACTGAGTGGGAGCAAATGACTGAACACAATTCACTTCTTTTTGTAATGAAATAGGATTGCATCCCAACTCTTTTTCTTTGTTTCCTGCACCTTTCTCCAGGGCCATCCCCCCATCCAGCAATTCACATCTGCAGAGGAAGGCATTTGTACAGCTTCACATGGCCCCGGGCATCTTCCTTACAAGCCAAAAGGTAGGGAACATCCTTGGCCTGAGCAGACTTGAGGTCAAGATTATTTTAGGAAAGCCAATTGTCATCTTCGAGCTTTACTGATGCACTCAGCACCCAGTACCAGCATCCAGCACCCAGCATCCAACACAGTATTCAACACACAGCACTCAGCATCCAACACACAGCATTCAACACACAGCATCCAGCACACAGCAGCAGCATCCAGCATCCAATACACAGCATCCAGCACCCAGGATCCCTCCCCACCAGCCAGCCCCACTGCTGGGCTGTCAAGTAGGCAGAAGCCCCAGCCACACAGAGCCCATCTCTGCCCGCACCAAGAGCAGCTCAAAGGCAAGCGTCCCCTCTCCATGCTCTCCATCTCCCCCCATTCCCTCTGAGCACAAAAACACAACAGAAAAAGAAAGGAAAGAAAAGAAAGGAAGAAGAAAGGGGGAGGTGGGGGGCAAGGAAAGAAAAGAAAGGGGCGACTTCCAGCCAGGCAGTGAAATGCCATCTGTCTCCTGACAGCTCATGTGACACTGACAGACGTCCACTGCGAGCCGGAGCCAAAGGCACAGCAGCCCATGGCCGAGCATCCCTTCCCCAGCTCCATCCCGAGCGTGCTGAGATGAGAGAAGGTGAATCAGGCTCATCCCCCATTGCTCTTCCCACCCGGAACGTGCCTGGGGGTGCTGGAAGCAGCAGTGCTGGACTTTGGAGCAGGGCTGTCCCCGTGCTGTGACTGGGATCCCCTGGACCCTCCTGCCTCCCTCTGCAGCTCCTGGAGCACAAAGGCACAGAGCAGCCGGCAGCCCAACTGCTGAGCGGCCCGCAGGGACAGCGCGGGGCTGACCCGGGGACCCTCCGGATGGAAGGGGCAGGGAGGACAAGGCTGCCCCAAAGAGGGAAGCTGCAGCTCCTGTTTCCTGGGAGCACAGATGGCTCGAGATGACACAGGCGCTTCCCAGAAAGAGATCCGGCCCAGAGCGGCCCCAGGCAGGCAATGGGGAAGCTCCTGTGGAACAGGAAAAGCCCCAAATGTCACCAGTTTCCCTGGATTCCCAGCGGTGATGGTTTGGGTTGGAAGGGACCTTAAAGCTCATCCAGTTCCATCCACAGACAGGGACCCCTTCCACTGGAGCAGCTCCTCCAAGCCCCTGTGTCCAACCTGGCCTTGAGCACTGCCAGGGATGGGGCAGCCACAGCTTCCCTGGCACATGGTTGCCAAGCAGACCCCCAGCATCACCTCACCCAGCTCCGGTCACAGCTTTGCTGCCCACCAGCATCTTTACAGCATCTGACCCCAGGGGTCCATCTGACCTCTGCAGCTGCCCCTAACCCTGCAGTTACCTCAGGTGACACCTGAAGTAGCTCCAAGTCATGTCCTGTTCCTCTCAATGCCTGCTCTGCCTGTGCTTCCTGGGTCTTGCAGGGGGATGGTGCCTGTGTGGATGAGGACCAGGGCTCAGGGCTGCCTGCGGGACAGGGAGAGCACCACTACACCAAGGGCTCTGAGCCAAGAGAAAAGGGTCACAGGGTGCAAAAGGCTCTAGAGAGACCCTGAAGAGTTTCGTGCTGTACCAGGGGGAGAAGCCCAGATCATGCTGTGAATGACGGTGTGGGATTGGCTGGCCTCAGGCCATGGGAGGGATGGAGACAGGCATTACTGCAGGTAGGGCTGGGAGATGAGGAGCTGCTTCCACCCCAGCCCTGCAGGAGCCACCAGTCCCGAGTATGGAGAAACACTGTGGAACAGCCTGGCCCTGCTGTGTTTAACCTGGCTAATGATTAGCTAGATAGGACGTGGCCATCCAAGGGCACAGGGTGAAAACAGCCCTTCTGCCCTTGCTTACACAGCACACACAGCTGGGCCATTCCCACAGCCAGCACCCAGAGAGCCACAGCAGCAAGGAAATGCCAGCTTGGGAGCAGCATCCCAGCTCTGCTCCAACCATCACCCCAGCAAGAGCTGACCCCCACGTACACAACCACATCTCTCTGCAGAGGTGTTTCTGCATCCACAGGCAAATCCAGGGAGCTGTGATCTTGCTCTTTGTCCTTGTGGCATCCATCAGCTGAGTCAGGAGTTTATGTGAAGCTCTAAGGTCACGGAAGAGGTTTCCTTGTGTGCCTTGTACTTGGAGACCCCACAAGGTTCGCTCCAACACCCTCATCCCTGCCCAGAGAGCAGGGGCAGGGGCTGCTGCAGCAGTTCCACAGCAGACTCCTCTTGATACCCAGTACATCCTCCCACCTCTCACATCACTGCTGTGATGAAGAGCAACAGGTCTTTGACTTTCCTATGATCCCATCTCTGCAATGAGGGAGTGTGAGAACTGATAAACCAGAAGGGATTCCCACCTACCTGAGGAACCCCCTTCCTAAAACCTCTTCCAAAGGCACCTTCTTAAAGGATGGATCAGTTGATCCTTGAGGTCCCTTCCAACCTGCTATTCTATGGTTGATTCTCTGACCAGAAGTTGAAGGCTCTGTCCTTCTGTCTCCTTTCCTTTCCTTCCTTCCTTTCTTCCTTCCTTCTTTTTCCTCCTCATCCATCTGAATGACAAAGGTTTCTGGTCGCAGTCCTCCTGGGGACTCACACAGCAAGGTTGCTGCTCACTTCCTGACTGGCAGATTAAGGTAGATAAAGGGAGAGATTTGTCTATTGCCTCTGTGTTGCTGTGGCTCATTCAAGGCCTGGCCAGGAGCAAGGGGGGATCTGACCCACATCAATAATAAGGAGCAGCATTTTTAAACCAAATCATCTGGAAAATTCACAGATGATTCCGTCGGTTCCTTCTCTTGTGTCACTGGAGGCTCATAAATAATTCAGCCTTGCTCAAATATTTATGGAAATCCATTTAGCCTCAGTCCAACATCACCTCCCTCGGAAAACAGTTTCCTTTCCTATCATCTCCATTGCAAACCAAGTGTCCCGTGTCCCACCAGCCTCACCAGGGCCAAGGGCACCTCTGCCCTCCTAGGAACATACCCAGCACCAGTCCTGCTGAGGGGGTCCCCAGACAGCTCTGGGGCCATGGGATGATGCAGGAGCAGGTCCAGCAACTGCCCCCGTTGTGCTGTGGGCACCCTGAGCTGCACCATGGGGATGTGCAGAGCTGCTGGCACATGGAGGGCAGCTCCTGTGCAGGTACCAGTTGATGCTCAGGTCACTGAACCCTGTGCACAGGAGAGGCTCCTGGAGGTGATCAAAGGTCACAAAGCAAACTCCCACAGGAGCCTCGGGGATCTCCCTGTACCCACTCCCAGGGCAAGGTCCATGGGGCTGCCGGACCCACTGAGAGCAGTGACCCAGCACTTGCATCTCACTTCCTTGCCTCCTCTCTGGCTGATGCATTAAGGCTTCCCAAGAGCTCTCTTTCCCAAAGCAGAACAGCCACACAGGCTGCCCATCCTGCCCCCCACCCACATGGCAAACCCACCAGGCTCAGAGCACCTCATTGATCCTGCTGGGAGCTCAGCAGGTCCGTGGGCTATTCTTGTCTCTTTATGGAAAACCCACTTCAAAGGAGCAGTGTCTGAATCTCTTCCAGCACCTTCACTGCACACAAAGAAACTGGACAAATCCCCAGGGTCAAAGAGCTCTCTTTGAGCTTCCTTCTCCAGCCTTCACTTCTTGGCTCTTCATAAATTATTCAGCTTTCCTAAATACACAGAGGGGTCCCATTAACAACTAATTGTGCTTATTTAAAACAACTGTGTAATCAAACCACTATAGTGTTTCACCTTTCTCATAGCCCTGATCATCATCCAGAGGTCAGGTATGCCCAGAGGATGACCAAACAACCATACAAATCAAGATCACCCACTAGCTCAGCCACATGGTGGGCAGCCACATGAAGCCCATAGGGAGAAGCCACATCTTCTCCAGCCTGTGTTCCCTGCAGCTTCTATAAGTATTACCTCTTACTAGGTCACTTACCTGGCCTCTCTCCCTGAGTTTCTGCACCTATTTCTCTCCCCTTTGCCTGGAACAACATGTGGAAACCCTGCATTGGTTTCCAAAGTGCAGACAGCTTCAATGGGAAAGGGGAAAGGGACATTGGAGCTATCAGGCCTGGCACAGAGAAGCTGCAGCAAGGCTCTGCCTGGACACTGAAGAGCAGCATGATGCAGTCTGCCTGCAGCTCCCAGTGCAGGGACACATCTCCTTCAGCATGGGAGACAAAGGCATCAGGATGTGCACAGATGCTGACACAGAAGAGCTTCACTGGGAATAATCAGCCCTTGTTGGGAGAAAATCCAGGGGAATTTTTTACCAAAAAGGTGGATAGAATCCTCTTCCTGTTTGTTTGGGGGTTTTTTCCTCTCCTGTCCAGCACTTATGACCTGGGGCCTTGGGAAATGTGCTCTTGTCATCAGACTCATTACACACTGGGAAGAAATGGATGCTCCTGTGCTGCAGGGTCCGGCACTGCCTGACATTTGGGATGCCACCTAACGATTCCCCTTCATTTATAGCCCCATTGTAAAAGTGTCTGCAGTCAGTGGCAGGACATCACCTGCTCTCTCTTGCTCCATGAAAGCTTTGTGCATCGGCTGTGCTCTACTCCAAAAGGGGTTAATTTGTGCCCTCTTCTCCCCCAAGCACAGTTACACAATCAATCTCCAAAGAGCTGCTTGGCTTTCTCCTCCCTTCTCCAGCCTTCACTTCTTGGCTCTTAATAAATTATTCAGCTTTCCTAAATATGCAGAGGGGTCTCATTAACAACTAATTTTGCTTATTTAAAACAACTGTGTAATCAAACCACTATAGTGTTTCGCCTTTCTCATAGCCCTGAATTATTCATGTGCTGGGAATCTGCATACAGATTTATTGATTCTTAAAAGGGTGCATTTTTCACAGCCTGGAGAGAAATAAAAAGGACCCCTGGTTATTCTGGTTTGGAACATTTTGGCCCAAATTCCCATTTAACAAATCATAGGGTGTTTTCCTGGGAACAGACAGCAGGAAAACCCCCAGCATCACCTGGAATTCTGGAGTGCAACAAAAGGGGGTGTTTCCAACATTGCAATTCATCAGTTGCAGAGTCTTGACTTGCAGTCTTATTCCAGAGTGCTAATGGTTTATTGTTGCAGCATCCATTACACAAGTGACTTCTTGGTGCCTTTGGGTGCTCCCATACCAGCTACAAAGAAGAATGCCTGGGAGAAGAAAGGACATGCATGCAAAGCCATCGGTATCACTGGATCCAGTCTGGGCTTATCCCCCAAAGAAAGCACTGAAGGTCAGACAGATGAATGATCCCAGGGGAAACTTCATTTAAACACAACAGCAGGAACTTGACAAAAACCCCAGTTTTACAACAAGGGCCACATTAACCAAACCCCTGCTGCAGCACCAGCACATGGGCAGGAGCAGCTCTACTGACACTGCTTAAAGTGCATCTGAACATATGCTCTCAAGAGCTAATTCTGTACAGACAGCAGCCCTGAAACAGCAGCTTCTGGGGAACATTGCCAAGACAGACAACAGGCAAGGAAAAGAGACTGGTTTAAGCCTGGATGCTTGAAGAAGTCCTTGGCAGGGTGGCAAGAAGGTTTCGGCTCCTGTTGAAGAATCAAGTTTGTGCTCTTGTTTTGGGTAGAAGGAGCTCTGAGTTCAAATGAAAGGCATCCAAATTACTTCAGATAGGAGATTGCTCAGGAAAGAGCAGAAACCTGACAGGATGGCTCACTTAGCAGAGGACAATCCATGTGTGCTTGAGACAGATCCTGCCTTGCTCCAGGAGTCACAGTCCTGTGTGCAAAGCAAGAAAGTCCCATTCACTACCTTGAGATCAAAATGTGCACTCCAGGACCCCTTTCCACCTTAACAGGAGAGGAAAAACACATGAGCACGCTGGGTTTACACAGAGCACACTGCTGGTGGGCACCAATAATGAGGACAAGGAACGTGGAGATTCATGCAGAGGTTAATATGCCTCCAAAAACCAACCTGCTTAAGAGCTAAGTGCATCCCGACTGTGATGCAGAACTGGCCACCAGCATGGCTGGGTCCTGTGGAGGGTGGAGAAGGTGCTGTCCTTGATTTGTTGGGTGAGAAGGAGCCAGTCACCTTCCTCTTGCAGACCTTGTTATCCCAGATGGAGCTGGTTCTATTTACCTACATTCATAACTACAGTTTTACAGCCTGGGTTAATGTTGGTTTCCAAGTGACTGCACTAAAGTCTCATCCAGCCCTTAGCACCCATCCAGAGCACCCATCCTCTTCTCCAGCACTTCACAGGTCAACTGCAAAGCAACACAGATGCATGAAAAAGCTGATACAGGCAGCATCAAAGCACAGCTCCTTCCTGCAGCTGATCTTCAGAGCATGTTTCCCTGGGACAAACCCCTCACAGCACCACAGAGGAGGAGATCACTTGACTCCTCCTGATGACTTTTACCCATCACAGCTCTATGCCTGGAGCATAGTCCAGATCTGCTCTTCAGAGATAGGTATCTGACCTGCTCTTGACACCAGTGTCCAGGCAGGGCCCAACTGTCCTGGGTTCAGCAGTAGCAGTTGTTTTTCTCCTTCTCAGTAGCTGGTGCAGTGCTGTGGTTTTGACTTTCGGCCTGGGAACAGCGCTGACAACACCAATGTTTTTAGTTGCTGCTCAGTATTGTTCAGTCTGACCAAGGACTCTCTGAGTCTCATGCTCTGCCAGGGAGGAGGGGAAGCCAGGAGGAAACACAGACAGGACACCTGACCCAACTAACCAAAGAGGTATTCCATACCACAGCACATCATGCCCATTATATAAACTGGGGGCAGTTACCCAGATGGGTCAGATCACTGCTTGGTCAGGCTGGGTATCGGTTGGTGGGTGGTGAGTAATTGTATTATCTTCCCTTGTTATTTCCCTTATCATTATTATTATTGGTGGTAGCAGTAGTGATTTGTGTTATACCTTAGTTACTGGACTGTTCTTATCTCAACCCATGGGAGTTACAGTCTTCTGATTCTCCTCCATATCCCTCCAGGAGCAGGGAGAGGAAGGGGGAGGAGTGAGTGAAGAGCTGTGTGGTTTCTGAGTGACAGGCTGGGCTTAAAGCACAACACCAGCACACCCATTCCCATCTCCCCATGGAGAGATGGAGCAGATGAAACTCAAAACCATCCTGAGGACTGATGTACAAGCAGGTTGTTGTCGCACGTGTCTGAGTAGCTCTCTGCTGGACCACAGTGGGTGTGAGCACTGGTGCTGTCCCTTCGCTGCCCTCTCCTCCTGCCCCGTGGAAACAGGGAGCGGCAGGGAATGCCTGGATTCCACAAGAAGCTGAGGTACTCGTATAGGCAGCATTAATTACGACTCTTAACATTTAATTACAGGTTCCCTTGGTTTCCACTGTATATTTACAGCTAATTCCTCTGTGTTTCCGTAGCTCAGATGTGAACTCACACTCTAGCAATGGCAGAACCACTCTGTGTGTTCCAGACCAGCTATGATCCATCACTCATCTACAGGCACCTAGAGAGAGCCAAGAGGAAGAGCTGGGTGTTCCACCCTCACCCTGGCTCCCAACAGCTTGTACCAAAAATGGCCTCGAGCAGTTTAGAACAAGAATCCCCTTGAGATCAAAGAGCTGCAGAATTAAGCCTTTAGGGCCAGTAATCTACAGGGAAGCTGGGACCTTGAGGGACACAAGACCCTGCTCCAGTGTAAAGGGACTGCAAAAAGGAGTTGACCTGAAGCAAAAATCTGGGAGCTGATTGCTTGCAGTCACCCTCGGTGCTTCCCCAGATGCCCACAGAGTCACAGGGATGCACACGGGGACAGTGCAGCAGGGACATCACAGGGACTCACATCACGACATATTCCATCACATCCCTTTCCTGCAGTTCCCTGCTCCCTTCCCATCCCCTGTGGTGTGCTGCTGCCCATGCTCGGGCAGAGGGTCTAAGCTGCCACAATGGGTTTGTGCTCCCCTTGGCGTGGCTCCATTGCAGGGTGCAGTGAGAAGGGAGCATCCTTGTTTCTGCACCAGTGCCAGCCCTCTTCCAGGAAGCCAGACCTGCAGAGCTGGGCTGCAAATAGGACTTCAGACCCCCCTCTGGTCACTGGGTGTCTATTGTCTCTGCTGTGAGGGAGGCAGATGCTTCCTCCAGCTGAATTAGGGGTCCTGTGACCCAGGAACAAGAGCACATTCCGGAAGCTCAACCGTTTTCCCCCATTCCCAATCACTTGCCAAAGGGACAGATCCAAGTGGACAGGAGGCACCTCGTGGTTCCCGGAACCAAAGTCACCTCTGCCCTCCCCAAACACAGACAGGAAAGTGCTCCCTGCCTTCCCTGGGAGCTGAGCTGCCACAGCAGGGATGCGCCCATGGGATGGGTGTGCAGCAGCTCTGCTCTACAGTGGTGGGCAGCAATGAGATGAACCCTCCCTTGGAAGGCAGGGAGCAGCAGCTGCCTTACCCATCTTCCTGCAGTCTTTTCCCATGGATTACACTGGCCCTGACCGTAGAGGGCTTGGAAATCTCTGTTGTATCACATCTAACGCACAAGCACCAACTGGCTCGAAGGGAACAGCAGGAAAACAACCCAACTTACAAACACAAACCAACACACATGAGACTGCCTGAGCTGCTTGGAGCACACAGCAAGCATGCTCTCAGCTTGGCACTATGCTCCCAGCAGCAAGACCATGTCACAGTGGTCCCTTCACCAGCCACTCCAGGAGGATCCTGCAGTTCCTCTCTCTGCAGGTAGCACTGGAGCTGCTGCATCCCTTTAGATGGCATTGAAAGAGAGACAGGAGCAGTGATGTTCATCTCATGGAGCTTAGAGCCCTGTGGCTCTGGGCCCCCAGCACCTTTGAAGCACACATATCACAGTACCAGGGCTGTAGGGACAAAGGGAGCTTCATTTCTGTAAGGGAAGAAGGAGAATACACCCAGCACAGGAGAAACGTGACCGCTCCCTGCTGCCCTCTGCCCTAGTTGGATGCAGACGAGATAAATCCTACTGACTCCCGGCTCATTCTGCTCCTGCTCTGCTTTTGCTCAGGCTAGCACACGGATACCAACATGCAGAGGCATCTGCACTGCCTGCTCACCATCACTGCAGCTGGCCCCAGAGGAGCTGAGAGATCCCCCTGCAGCCAGGGCTCTTCCATCTAAAACCACCCTCCAAACCACACAAGGGATGGATTCAGCCTCTGCATCCCCACCACTGGGCTAAGCAGCGTGTGTGGGCAGGTGGGAATGCAACTGCCTCCATCCCACCACACTGTGCAGCAAAGGTGATGGATGTGGGCCCAGAAGCTCTGCAAAGCAGCAGTGGTACAGGGTGAGCTGCCTCTGAGGACACTTGAAGGGGAGGATGGCTGGGGCATGGCATGGAAACCCTGCCTTTCCTGCCTGTGTTGGTCATCTGGAGCCACTGAGCAGAGGGGCTGCCTGATGCCACCACCGGTTCTATGAGCTCTTCTAAAGAAGCATCCTCACTGTGTCACTGAAGCAATCACCTGATGCACAACCACACCACTTGGGAATCCACCTCTCCTCTGGCACTTCCTTGCCCAAGCCAGTCCATGGCAGGCTTCAGGTCAGATGGTCACAACAGGGCATTGCTTAACCCATCTGCTCTTTCCCGAGGACAGATCCTTCACACCTTGGCTTAATGTCCCAAAGGAGTCATCCAGGGAGTCATTCAGCCCTGGGCCACATCTGCCCAGGCACACAGCTGGTCTCTGGTCCTTAGGACAAGACACAGCCATGCACTGCAATACAGAGACATGCCTGGAGCACAGTACAAAGACTGTCCTTAGACATCAATCAACCAAGTGGCCCACGGACACATGGATCTGTCCCTAGCAGGTGGCATCCACTGGTTCCTCTGCAGCCTGGAGAGACATGTCCTGTATGACCACTGTGAAAAGACATCTCAGTTATGACAACTGGGTGGGAAAAAACAAGGGGGAAAGTATCAGTCCCATCCTGCAAAGCACAGTCCTCTCCTGCTTGCCCTCTTTGTTGTTTGGTTGGGTTATAGAGGTGCAGGAGCATCAGGGTCTCTACCCTGGGACAGCAGCTGTGATGGGGTGGGACCAGAGGTGGCTCCTGCCTGACTGCCCCATCGCAGTCATTGCTCCCAACTGCTGCTAGGACAGCTTGGACCACTGCAGGATGCCAGCCAGTGGACATTTTGCAGTGTAACCCTCCATGGGATGGAGGTTTCTGCCCAGACTCCTTAGCGCTCTCTCCTGCTGTGCCATGCTCTTGTGACCCCCATGCTGTGCCCTGCAGCCTGTGATCGCTGGGAAGAGCCAGGTCTTCCCCATCACATCTGCTCCATCCTCCCCCCAGCTATGATCCCTCATGCACAAGCTTTTAACTGCTTCCTTGTGGTTCAGCCTCTTCACACTCACCATGGCCACAGACTGGACACAGTTCATCAACAACCCAACTCTGGGTGTTGCTTTGTATTCAGAAGTGCCGGATGCTGAGCAAGGTGCAATCCAGCTCTCATTAGAGCCAAGACAAGGACCCCTCTGGCCTTGGGAGGTTCTGAATGAGTCCTCACGGGCTCTTGGTCTATGTGCAGTCTCATTCTTCAGCTCAGCCAGGCCCAAAGCTTTCCATTCCTATTTAGGGGAATTACCCCATTTGCCTGTGTTTGTTACAAGCATCAGAATGAAACCCTTTGAATTCCATCTTAATGGGATCCTGCCCCTAAGGGACTAAACCTTTTTCTTCACAGCAGTCTCTGTCTGAGCCATGCATGAGTACTTGGAGACCGTCCCAGTGTTTACCTGGAGCTGCACAGAGCTGCCATTAGTTGAACTGAATGAAGTTAGAGCCTTTATGAGAGATTCCAGCAGAGGTGGAGGCCGATCCCCTCTGATCCCCCCTCCTGCCCAGCCTGCAGCTCAGGAAGGAGCTGGACCTTTGCTCTTTGTCTTGCTCCCCAGCAGGCAAGCAAGGTACCAGTGAGAGCTGTGCTGCTCCTGGGTGGTGGGATGGAGCTGCAGCTGAGGTTGCTGTCTCTGCACCAGGCTGCACCCGAGCTGCACCGAGGAGGAGCTCTGGCATTGTTGATGGGCAGGAAGAAAGTCAGGGTGCTGATTATAGCCCGTCAGCTTCCCCAGCCACTTCCAGCAATTAGGCTGAAGGACTTTCCTACTAAATCAACAGAAATTGCTTCCTTCCCTCCTGTTCCTTGGAGCAGAATCAGCAGAGCCGGATCCCAGAGCTACCCACGTGTATGGTCAGGACAAGGAGTTCCTGAGACATCCAGGTGGAACGGTGCCTCCGCACCCAGCAGACACCAGCACTGGGCATCCCAGGACCCTCATCTTCATTGATAACCAAGCAAGAGATAGCAAAGAGATCAACCTCCAGGGCAGGTACATGGCAGGTGAAGCAATGTCCGCTCACAGCACTGGAAGCTGGGCTGGGGTCAGGAATCATTTGGATTGCTGCTAATAGATCCTGGTGGATTTGTGGATGGATTACTTCCCCTTTCCCCTCAGCACCATACACTCAGTCCTCTGGCAATTTAAACACCTCTAATTTGGACAAGGCAGGACCCAGCCTTTCCCAGCCCCTGGGGTACAGTCCCTTCCCATGCAGCAGGGCACTGACTCCAACCATGCAAACAGCCATTGCACGGGGCTGATATGGATGAACACAAAGCTCTTTTTCCAAGGTTATTTTCCCCCTATTAGCTCAGCCAGCACTGGCACAGAGGTAAGCAGGATGATGCCAGCAAGGGCAGGAGCCCTGGCAAGGTCACAGAAGCCTCCACTTAGATCAGCTCCTGCCATGTGAAGTGGATGGGACAGTTCCCCCCTTCCCTGTCTGTACTCCATGTTCCTTCTCTTCCCTGTGTCCTTGGTGTAATGCAAGCTGTACCTTTCCATGGCAGAACAAACGCAGTTTTCCTCTTGCAAAGTGCCTTGTGACACAGGGAGGAGGCAGAATCTGCACCAGAGGGTCCATCCCCAGGAGGCAGAGCAGCACATATCCTGCAGGGCAGCACGATCCACAGCGCGTCCTTTGCATAGCAGAGGATGAAGAAGCAGAGCTTCTGGCAGCGTTTCCCAATGACAGGGATGGCATGGATGCATCCAGAGCCTGAGGACATGAACGTGGACCTGCCCAGGCAAGGGGTTCCTGGACCACTTGAGCTGGGGAGTGTGGCAGGAGGGACCCAGAGGTCTCCTGTGCTCAAAGCAAGCTGTCAAGGGGTTGTCTTTGGGATCATCTTCTGCTCTTGACAAAACCCAAGAGGGAACTCAAACTGCCCTCCTGGCCCATCAGCTTTTCAGTCAGCTGAAGGCTTCAGGGGGTTTCCTTACACATCCCCTGCTCCCGTCCCCATGCTGGTCCCTTCATGGTGGGCACTTCATGGGCAAATGCGATGGGGCAGAGCCATGCCTGAATCCCCAGCACAGGGACCTGCTTCCCATGAGGACCATGCCATGGGAGAGCGTTTTCTCTCGCTGTGATAGTTCCCTGAGTTCACTCATCTCAGGAAATGCAGCATTTACAATTTAGAAACATTCTGTCAATTTTGGCAGGTTTTCCATCTCCAAAACCTGTCAGTTTCCTTCCCCCCCCCCCCCCCCCCCCCCACTCCTCCTGGTCCCCAGGCCCACGTCGGTCTGGTTCTGATCCACAAACACAGTGCTGCCACTTCCAGTCAAGCAAAAATCCCGGATCCATCTGATTGATAGCATCAGATTTGCTTAAAGATCATTTCAAACATCATTATTAAAAGTCACAGGGAAACGGGGTTGATGTGATTTGCCATCTGTGCTTGAGCCTGAAGAGGTGACGTTTCTGTCCAAGTGAATCCAACCCAAGACCCTTTTTCTTCAGTGACAGCTGAGATTGAGCTTGGCATCTCCTGCAGATGGAGCTTCCTCGGGGATCAGAACTTGCACGAGCACCAATTCTGTTCTCAATTTAAGCCCTGGGGCTTCCCAAATGCAAAACCTCAGGCAAGTTCCTCACAAAGCGGCGTGCAATATGGGCTTGGGGCTTCCTTCTCCTTCCGGCTCTGCCTCATGCAGCAGAAACCAGCAGTGAGCTCTTGCAGATATGGAGTGCAGTAAATGAACCATAGCAGGCGCTCAGGGAAGTTATTATTGACCCTACTTGAGATTATGCCTGGAATACCGGGATCAGCATTGGACCTCAGTTCAGGAGGGAGGTGAAACCTCTTGCCATGGGCAGGGACACCTTCCACTAGATGAGGCTGGTCAAGGCCCCATCCAGGGGCCAGAGGGAACTGGACCGTGCCCATCCAAGCTGATGAGCCTCACCTTCCTGTTGATCCAGCTGGGAGAGGGGAGGAGGGTGGCTTATTCCCTAGGAATACCATAAGTGTGGCCCCAGAGAATCTCCATCAGCCTTGAGGGCAGTGAGGAGAGCACTGGGTGGTCTGCGGGTGTCTCCATAGGTGTTTTCCATCACCTCCTTATGGGTTAGGTACAATCACCTCCTGGCAGCAGAGCCAGGGGAGTGATGGCACAGTGAGAGGTGGCCCTGTGGAGATCTCAGTGGGTGCAAACCCCTTGGAGCCACCCCAAACCCCCTTCTCCAGGAGTCCCTGCGCCATTCAAAGCAGCCTCTTCTCACCAAACAGGCTTTGGTGAGACAGCAGCTGGGTCTGTCCCCAGCAGAACCACACTGGTGGGGGTTGGTTCCTAGCACCAGCCTCTGGATGCACCTCACCCTCCTCCTCCCACCTTGGTCCATGGAAAACCCACCCTGGTTTCCCCACATGCTGCTTTCTAGAGCCACCACAATGCAGCCGGTCTGATGTGGAGCATCAGGGGCTGGCTCTGGATGGGAGCAGCCAGTCCCTGCCTGGGGAAGAGGTGAGGTCTGCACAACGTGGCAGCATCTTCCCCCTGCCACAGGCAGCTGCCTGCACCCCGAGGATGCTGCTCGCTGGGGGAGCAGCTTCCTCCCTGTGCCGCACAGGAAGCGATGCAGTATTTATAGCCCTTGTCTTGCACAACCTCCGGAAAAACCTGCACTAAACCAACCCCCCTGCACCAGGGCTGCTCACACCATCCTGGACCTGCAGGTCCTGAGGAGGAGTTGTAGGGTTGTCCCCACCATACAAGTGTAGAGTGGGTTGGGTTGGAAGGGAACTTAAAGCTCCTCCAGCTCCAACCCCTGCCATGGGCAGGGACCCCTTCCACTGGAGCAGTTGCTCCAAGCCCCTGTGTCCAACCTAACCTGGAATAGAAACAGTTCTGCATTCATTATTTTAGGTAATTCTGAGTTTTTGTTTCTATTCTGAACCTTCCTTTAAGTGATTTTCTGCAATCACATAAAGCAGGAAAATACTGAGATTTCAAAACCTCCACTTCAAAAGGAAACATGGAAATGTTTCGCTCCTGAAGAGCTCTGAAACAGGTCCAATTACAGCTCTGAACTTTACTTCCCTGGATGAATTCTGCTCCATTCGGCCCAGTTCCATGATTTCTTGGTAGATTTGTATAGGCTGAGGCAATACCAGTTCCAGGAATTTTTCCCAACCAGTCCGGCCCTAACATCAGTCCACTTCCAAGCTCAGCAGTGTTCATTTCCAGTTGATTTCCATCTGACCTGGAGGTATCCCCACCCTTCTCTGTGTCCTGCAATCAGCCCTCTGAGCAGCCTACAAGACACCAGCCCAACTGGAAACAGTCATGGGCTGTCTCCACTGGAGCTGGGGGTCTTCCCATCTCATCCTAAATCAGACCCATTTCTGGGAGCCGGGTGGGCTCTCTCATTTACAAACACATTGTGTCTGAAAACTTAGTCCACCAGAAGAATGCTCTTTGCTCATCCCTCCTGTGTCCTGGCTCTGCAGCTTAGGGAGAGCACACAGAGGGATCTCCACCAGCATCATCCCAAGGAGGAGAGGCAGCAACAGCATCACTGTTTCCCCATCAGTATTTCCAGCACGATGAAGCTGGCTCCTGGCACTGTGAGCAGACATGGGTATGAGAGGCATGGGCACAGCAGGACTAGGTGCAGCACCCACTCCTCTCCCACAGACATTTTGGAGGGGCCACTGAGCTGATTTTGGGTGTCAGATCATTACAGCAGTGCTTCTGAGCACATCGGATCTATGGCAGTGATACCCCAGGAGTGAACCCCAAAGAGCCTCCCATGCTCATTTGAAATCAGACCACACTCAAAGCCCATCAGGACAGGTCCAAGGAGTTTCATTTCTGGAAGGCTCCAGTTTTCAACCTTCTTTACATGCAGTTTTCAATGGCACTGGAATCCAGAGCTGGTGCAAGGCCGTGTGGCTGGAAAGGAAACACATTCCTGGGATCACCAAAGATGAGAGGGAAAAGAAAACCCAACAAAACGCTCTTGTTCAGCAGAAAAGGAACCAGGAACAAAAAGCCAACACGACCAGAGTGCCAGCCAAGTGAAGGGGACTCTTAACGGCTCCTGTCTTTCATAACCTGCTTCCCTTGGAGAAGAGTGACACAATAACAAGGCTTAGCGGTGCAGGCAGCACTGTGCATGGAGACCTGCATCCTCCTCCACACCAGCAACCACCAGGACTTCTATCCCTGCTGTATCCCTGCGAGGCAAGCCAGGGTTTCTGTTCCCATAGTACATATGGATGGATCTTTGGGAGGTAAATGCACTGGGGCATCTCAACATATGCAGCTGTGCAACTCCTGACATTGGTGCCTTAGTCCACAGGGCAACTCAGCTGTGGTACAGAGTCGTGTGCTCAGCCATTACACACATTCATCAGCTGGAGATATGGGAGAACTGGACAACCTCTGGTGGGGACCAAGCGTGCTTGAATCTGAGCCACTCTCACTTATCTGCCCTGGCTGAGGACTTCCTCCTCATGAATGGTCATGAATGGTTCATTAGGAATGGTCATTCACAAAGAGTGGCCATTCATCTCCAGGGGAGCACCCAGGGTTACATGAATGCCTCTGAAAAGGGGAACACATGAAGCCCTGAGAGTTCAGCATCTTGTCCTGCTTCTGAGAAAGGAGGTGACCAAGTCCATCTGCACTTTGCCCACTCATTGCATCCCATCCATCTGTAGTGTCAGGGGCATCAGCAAGGTAACCAAGAAGGACTACATCAAACAGCATTTTACCTTGTAGACACAATATACGAAACATGAAATCTGTGCTACAGCTCTGTATTCAGGATCTTTTTCTGGATTAGCAGAACCCATCAATAGTCTTGGCTGCAGGGAGCTGATAGTTCCAATATCCCAGCAGGGAGCATAGGAAAGGTTTCTGGTGTGATGGAATTCAGAACTGGCATGGCTTTTATCATTTTGCTAATGGCATTCCTCATAGCTGAGCCCATAGCGGAGCCTGCTGCCCCTCTCTCCCTGCATAGGTGTTGTCTGGAAAGGTCTGCTTGGCTGTGGGAGCTGTGGAAGATGAAGCCCTGGAGCACAGGGAAGGGGTTTCCATGGCCCCAGCTTCCACTGGCAGTGTGCAGAGATGCTCTGCCTTTGCCTGTGAGCCATCATCCCTCCATCCTCGCTGGGAAAGACCCAGCCTGAGGCTGCATCTTGAAGATAACTGCTAACATGGGAATATTTACGCAGGTCTCTCCTCTGGAGCCAGGCCAAGCTGCTGTGGTCTGTGGCCTCCACTAACAAATGTTAGAGCAGAAGATGGTGTTTGTTTAACTGCTTGTTCTGTCAATACTGTAGCTTGCAAAAGCCCAGAGATTGCACAGCCGGAGCCGGCCACGTGTTGGAGATGATCAGCTCTTGCACCAAGAGCAGGGGCTGTTTTAAGGCAAGGTGGGACTCTGCCAGGCTTCATTGCTCTCTGATCACAGAATCATGGAATGGTTTGGGTTGGAAAGGACCTTAACATCATCCAGTTCCAACCCCTCACACTAGACCATGTCACTCAAGGCTCTGTCCAACCTGGCCTTGAACACTGCCAGGGATGGAGCATTTACCACTTCTTTGGGCATCCTGTGCAGCACCCTCACAGTGAAGAGCTTCTGCCTTAGATCTAACCTGAATTTCCCCTGTTTGAACCCGGATCAGGGGGTGGGAGGGTGGGATGGGGGTGTCCCTGCTTCCCTGCTACACTCTGAGCTTGGAGATCTCCAGCATGAAACTGTCCTGGCCTGCATGGGTCTGACCATGCTTTCAGCAACAGCTCCAGCACCCCAGGTCTTGCCCTGTGGGAAGCAGACATCCCTGCATTCATTTCAGCTCCTGCTGTCTTGCTGATAGTTTCTTCCGTGTCTGGCCCCAGCATCGTGCCAAGTGGGGTATTATCCATTGATATCAGTACATAGCCCTTGATATCAGTATATAGCCCTTGATATCAGTATATAGCCCAGGGTTCTGAAATGCCATAGGTTGCAAAAGCAGAGTGAGTACAAAGTGATGTGTTCCCTGCTCTAGCAGGGAGCTGTACCCATAGGCTCCTGCCAGGATGCGGATGAAGGCTGGGAGGAAGAGGTGAGCCCAGGACGGGGCCATCAGAAGCAGGGAACGTGCTCCTTTTGGCCTGTCCCCCCACAGAGCTCTTCCCCTGCCACCTCTGCAGCCCAGCCCCACTTTCCTTTCCTCTTTGCAGAAGGTTTCAGGGTTCTTTCTGAAGTGGCTTGAGTTGGTTGTGAACCAGAACCCGAGTGCTGCGCTGGGAAAGCTGCCGGGTTTGGTGCTTCTTAGAATAGCAGCTCTGGGGTTTGTTGTTTTTTCTAAGCCTTATTTATAAACTGCTGCTGTTTGGGGTTCTTTTTTTATGACAAAGATAGCGAGTTCAGGAAATCAGCAGTGGTTTCTGTTATCTGGAGCACAACCACGCGAGAGAGGGAAGAGGGTGTCACCTCCAGGAGCCTGTTCATGGAAACTCGTATCTCACTGCTTCGCCCCATGAGGGACAGATATTTATAACCCCTCACGTCTCCTCTTCCTGCTCTTTGCTGTCACCAGCTTCAAAACTTGCTCATTCTTTTAACCCCACCAAAGTAGCCGGTGAGGGAGGGCCCCCTCTCTTCCCTTCCCAGCTATGCATGGTTAGTTCATTGCTCACATGTTGCATTGACCACAGTCACACCAGTTCAGGTCATCTCCCATAGACCTCCCACCCTCCTGCCTTGTCCTGGCCTTGCGGGTACCACATTGTGCCAGGAACACCTCCCATTCCCCCTCCCTGGCACAGCTCAGGTCCATAATAAACACTGGTGTGTCCCACACCTCGTGGGCAGCACAGACCCAGCCAGAGCAGAGGGATGCAGAGAGGAGGGGAGGGCATGGGACAGCCCATGGGTACCTCTGTGACCCAGTGCTGGGTGTCACGGTGGTCAGAGCATAAGGGCATGGACACCCATGGTGGGTTCAGCTGTGTAATGCAGGTTGCAAATATACCAGCAGCAGAACACACTGAGGCATCCCCCACAAGAAGAGAAGATGCTTGGAAGCTCAAGGGGATCTCAAGATCAGGGGGCTCCTTATAAGAGTCTTCCCATACCTAAAGGGGCTACAGGAAACCTGGAGAGGGGCTTTGGCCAAGGGCCTGTAGGGACAGGGCAAAGAGAATGGCTTTAACCTGCCAGAGGGGAGACTGAGAGGAGCTCTTAGGCACAAATTCTTCCATGTGAGGGTGCTGAGGCACTGGCACACGGTGCCAAGTTCTGCATCCTTCCTCAAGCCAGGGACCTCCTTGCCATCCAGCTCTCCTGCACCTCACCCTGTACCCACTATCCCCAACTATCCCCAAACCACCTTCCCTGGAGCCCGGACAGGAGGAGCACAATGAGAGCAAGGAACTAAAAACGCCTTTCAAAAGCACACAGCATGGCCTGTGGCAAACAGGAGGACGGTTTCTCTCCCTGCCTGGCACTCCACAGCTTTCACCAGCTTGTCCCTTACACAACAGATGCCTTCAGCAATCAGTGTTCCCAAAAAGGGCAATTGCGCTTTAATCCTGACAATGACAGCAGCAACACGAGCTGTTTTCCTAACATCACATATGCCAAAAGCTCCCATGGATTTCAATGGATACCAGCCAGGAACGCACACTTTCGGGTAGTGCATGTTTTCAGGTTACTCCCAATAAATTGATCACTCGCTGAAGCATCCAGGCCATTTTCCTTCTTACAAAGGAAACATGTCCATGTGGGATCTGCGCTTCCTTTGGCCACAAGTCCTGCTGCTTTGGCTGACCTCCAGACATCTGGCACACATCCACTGCACCAGGCCAGCAGTGTTGCTCGAGCCTGCTGGCACTGGCACCCTGGTGACACAAGATGCCTGCACTGCAGGCAGGTGGGAGCAGGATGGCTGCTCCGTGGGATGTGCACGGAGGTGTTTCTGTCATCACAGATGTTTTCTTCTTTATTGCTCAGAGCCTGCAGCCTGAGCCAGGGTCCAGCACAGCTCACCCCTGATGCAGGAGGAGCCCAGGAGGAGGACAAAGCCCAACAAAACCCTTTGCCTGCTGCCATGCACAAGCCTCCATGCCCAAAGCTGCAGCCACACACTACGGAGACTGGAAGTCTCTGACAGCAAAGGCTGTGATGCTCTGCCCTGGCTTCGGGGGAGGTTGGTCCCCAACCGGAACTGGGGCTGTTCCCAATGGCACAGCCCAAGAGGAGCAGCTTCTGCTGGAGGCAGCCATGGGACTGGCACGGCTGCCCATGGCCACACTGCACATGGACACCTCTGATGCCGTGTGATGCCAGTCAGGTGGCAACAACTGGATTTGTTTTCAGGAATACTGAGCCGATGAATAACAAAAATAGGAACCTGAGGAACAGGTCCCAGCGACCTGGATCCCTGGAACAATCCCAGGACTGAACTTTCAGTTGTCCTGACTCATCCACCGCATTCCTCCCCTGGCCACGCAAACCGGAGCCACCAGGCACACAGCCCACTGCGAGCTCACCACTTCCCAGGGCTGCCATGGCCACTGCTCAACACTCAGACTGGTTAGGAAATGGAAAAGCACTTGAGCAGGAATGAGGTTGGAGAAGCACCGTCATAGCCATGAGGGTCTGGAAATACCAGGCAGAGCATCGTTGCTCCATCAACCCAGGGAAAACAACCACTGCCATGTGCAAAGGAGGTTGCATAACATGAAGGAAAGAGAAGGCAGATAAACAGCAACAGCTATTTGTGACGATAACGAAAGAACCTCCACACCAGAGCCCTCCCCTCCCCAAAGAATCCCCACCATGGCCCTGACTACTCCACACTTCCCAATACGTGACAGTTGCATGAGTTGCATGAGGCAACTGGAGCAGCCCAGAGGAACCGCCACCAGCTAATCTGCCTCAAGACAGCAGCAACACAGGCACCAAGAGATAAGAAGAAATGACCTAAAAGGTCTCTGACTCCATGCTGTGCCTTCCAGGAGCAGTCATTCAGGTGGGAAAGCCCCACTACTGCCCATCTCCACCAATCCCACTGACATGCATGGGATGCCCCATGGGAGGAACTGGCAGAGGACAGGGCATCAAACAGGGACCCAGGAAGAGGTAGCCTTAACACATGATGCCTGACTCAATAGGCTCCTTGCCAGAGAAACCACAGCACGCTTTGTCCTTTTATGCTTCAAATACAGCCTGACGGAGATCACGATGACCAGGACATCCAGAGAGGCCACATGGGCAGAAAGATATACCCAGGCAGCAATGGGAGCCAGGCCCCTGGCAAAGCAGCTTCTTAACCTGAAGCAGACCTGTGGGTTGCTCACATCAGAGATTACTCATTTGCTTGTCTTTAACAGGGAAAAGGACACATAGGGAACCTGTGCAGGATGGTCATGGGATTGAAGGGGCAGTGCAAGAACAGAGCCTTGTGATATGAGGGGCTATGAGGGTGCTGAGGTGCTGGCACAGGGTGCCCAGAGAAACTGTGTCTGCCCCATCCCTGGCAGTGCTCAAGGCCAGGTTGGACACAGGGGCTTGGAGCAGCTGCTCCAGTGGAAGTTGTCCCTGCTCATGGCAGGGGTTGGAGCTGGAAGAGCTTTAAGGTCCCTTCCAACCCAAACCAGGCTGGGATGCTGTGATTCTGTGATGTTGCATGTGGACCATCCCTTTGACACTAGAGCCAGCTCAGTGTGCTGGTTCAGTGTGCGGACCACAGACACCATATGGAAACCTGGAAAACTCCAAGGTGGAAAGGAAGGAAGACCCAAGGGAGCCCATGCATGCTGGTGGCCCAGCCTCTAGCCAGGGTCTGTGCTCTGGTTTCCTTGGCCATGGGGAGGGTGGCAGCACAGGGGACACGTGCAGCAGAGGCAGGAGCTGGTGATGTGCGTGGCCCTGCCCCACGTCAGAGCCCGTGCAGGCAAACCGGTCCGGCAGCTGCCTGCCCCTGCTGCCCGGAGCAGCACCCTCAGGGCCAGGCTCAGGCTGTGCATCCATGGCTGGGTACTGCTCCCTCCAAAGCAGGGCTGGCTTCCTGTGGCCAGAGCCCACTCAGGAGGTCCCTGTGGGGGGGTCAGTGGGATGTGTGGGCAGAGTGGGGATGGGCTGTGTGTGCCTGGGGGTCAGGAACCAACCCAGCTGAACTGGGGCTGGATCTGCCTCAGGACTAGAAGCCTTTTAGCCCTTTGAGGTCAAAGTGCAGCCAACGCCTGCCATGGCACAGCTCTGAGCCCAGGGCGGCTGCACTGGCACAAGGCAAAGCTGCAGGGCAAAGAGCCAGGACTCTGAGCAGGGCCTTGCCAGGTCCCACATCAGCTCTGCCTGCACCAGCAAGGAGAGGCCAGACCCCAGGGTCCCTCCTCCCCAGCCCCACAAGGACATCCTGAGGGGCACACGGTGGTGCCAGGCTCATCTCCATCCCAGAGATGGAGAACAAAGCACAGAGCAGAGCAGGGAGCAGGCAGCACAAGGGGTGCAAGGCAGAGGAAAGCAAACAAGAGAAAGCAATTGAGGAAGCTCGTGTCTCAGCCAAAGTCCAAAGCAGGAGGCGCTTGCAAAGGACACTGGAAAAATTCCAGTGATGTTATCTGCCCCCACAGAGCAAGATTAGCACAGAGGAGGAAAAAGGCCATTAGAAGAAGTTGTTTACAAGCCGGGCAAGCCAGCTCAGTGGTTGGAACACACCAGCACTGGGGTCAGCTGCTGGCCTGGCTGCCACTTGGGAGGAAGCACCAAACCCCTCCATGCCCTGCTCTGGTCTCCATCACCTTTGCCCTGTGTAGTGGTCCAGGCAGGTGAGTCGCTATAGGTGCACACAGGGAGCCATACATCCCCAGGCACGTGTGCAGTGAGCTTGCAAGCAAGACACATGCGCCTTGGCAGCTGCCAGAGCTGAGCGGAGGCACAGCCTGCCCTTCCTCTGCTCCTGAGTCACACAGGTTAATGGCAAACACAGTGGAAGGTGTCCCTGCCCATGGCAGGGCTTGGAACTGGATGAGCTTTAAGGTCCCTTCAAGCCAAAGCAGGCTGGGATTCATTGGTTCTATCATCTCAGAACAACCCAGAGACTCTGGTCAGGCAGAGTTATACACGGTGACAAGAAGCTTAATATTTAATTTAACTTGTACATCTTGGCTTGTTGATGGGTTTATTTAAAGGCACACTGGAGAAACTCCATTGGAATTTGCTCCTGGTTCAGTGTTTACAGCACTATGGCCTCTGCAGAGCGGGTGAGCTGCAAACCCTCCTCACTGCCACCTTCCTTCTTCACATACCCAAAATGTAGACTCACAGAATCACAGAGTGCTTTGGATTGGAAAGGACCATCCAGTTCCAACCCCTGCCATGAGCAGGGACACCTCACACTAGACCAGGTCACCCAAAGCTGTGTCCAAACTCACCTTGATCACTGCCAAGGTCAAGGGATGGAGCATTTACCACTACTACATGTACCACCATGTAGGTACCATCTTCACATGATGAGGGGCAGATGAGGTGAGGACAGAAGGTTTATGGAGAATAGGCAGATGGGAAATGGCCGCTGCCACGTTATGACTGCCTTGATGTTTTATAGCTGATCCTCCTGTTCACTGTGTGCCCTAGACATTCTCCACGCTCCATGGAGCAAAATGCCTTAGTGGTTCACATCTGGACTCCTCCAGCCCAAGATCTTCCCAAAGACCTTCATCCATTGCTGCAAAGCCAACAGCACACAGGAGGAGCAGCTCACCTGATGCTGGAAAAACAGTACTTCAGGAATCCTCTGTGATGCAGCCGAGAGCTCCAAGGAGTTTCAGCTGGTGTGAAGGTGATTTATGCACACTGCTGCCCTGCATCTGTCCATGGCCAGACCCAGGTACAGCAACACCAGGCACTCGTACCTGCTTGGGAACTTGCAGGAGCTCTGCAGGACCAAGCATTGACACAGCTGGGCACGCAGTACTCTTTGGACCATAGGGCTCCTCAGATCCTTCCATCTACATCCAAATACAAAGCTCACGTTATTACTCCAATCTCCGTGCAAAGGTAAGTCCCACCCCACAGCAGTGGGTGGGATGTACACTGAAATGCATAGTGAGGGTTGCTTGGGCAGAGGAAATCCCCCCAGAAACCCTCTACCCACTCTCCATTTATCAGCACATCCTACATCCTGCAAAGCTCCTTATAAAAATGGTCTTTTTTTTTGCTTTCCCCCCCCTCAAAACTGAGATCTTGGGCTGTAGATCAGCAACTGGAATTAACAAGAACCAGTTCTGACATAAGCAAAGCATTGGAAGATCAAATGTTCACATCTCTGCCCGTGCCACCACTCTGGAAGCTTTGGGGACCTGATGTGATCACAGTAATGCCACTGGAGCTGTGCATGATTATCAGAGGTCAAAGAGGAGGAGGCAACATCTTACATAAATGAAATGAGTGGTGACAGAGCATCACTGTGCATCAGGCTGCAGGCACCCTCCTAAGAGGGAAAAGGGAAGGTCTGCAACACGCTGGGGATCAGATGCCTGAGCTAATGCCCACCCACATGGATGCCTTGACCTGGACACACACAAACACAGGAGGTGATTCCAGATCCCCAGTCATGCAGAGCCAAACCGGTGCCACTGGAGCAGCAGTGTGATTAATTCCCAGCCTGGGTAATCCACCCTGGATAACTCAGGGCTGATGACACCTGTACAGCCAGATTGGGTTGTCCCAAGTCAGGAAGCTGTGAATGACACACTGCTGGAGGTGGTTTGTGTGGTGACCAACTGACAGCCCCAGGGCTGGGGCTGGTACCCAGACAGTTTATCTGCTTCCCCAGAAAGGCCAGTCTGTCCAGGGCCAGTGACAGATGGCAGCACATGGGGGCCTGCAGCTCGAGTCACTCACCGTGCCTTGTACATACAGATGCAGTGGCTTGAGTCCTTCATGCTTGAGACCTCAGTACAAGGAACTACGGCTTATTCTGAGCCAAAAAGACCAGTGAGAGAGATGCTACCAGGACTAGTCTTTAGCTGGGCAGAATGAAATGCAGCAAAGTCTATGCTGGTCCCTGTAAAGTACGATATTACTGCTTCAAGAACAGTCCTCATGACACAGAGCACAAGAAGGTGGCAAACAGGGAGGCTGTGGATCTGTGGATGCTTCCCTCCACTGCGATGCTCCTTCCTACCTGCTACTCCTGTCCAAGGACTCCTGCCCCTGCCCAGGACCTGCTCTACACACCACACCTCCAAGCGGGAGAGGTTTTTATGGCTGGATGCACCTGCAAAGATGAGGGCAGACACTCCCCTTGTGCTTGTTTCTCACCTGGGTGTGCATCTGCTTGTGAGCTCTCAGGCAGGTCTATGGGAGCGGGTGTTTATTAGCACTAGAAAACACATTTGTCAAAATCTCTGCAGTCAAATCCCAATCATGATGTAATTCCATTAGACAATTAACCAACTGATTCATCCGCTGAGGCTGCACAGCCTGAAACTCATCACAGGCATCCCAGGCCTGATCCTTACACCAAGGCACATAAGTGGGGTAGTGAACAGGGATGACCCAAGTTTCCTGCAGCCGAGTATCCCTGGTGCCCACACCACACTGTGGGATCCACGCTGGGGATACTGTCCCTTGCTCCAACCACCTCCATGTCTCTTGCCCTTGTTGATGCTGATATGGAAAAGCAGGATGGTGCACACACCATCTGTGGGCACAGTGACACCAGGCAGCATGGCTGGACCATGGCACCCTGTTCAGGAGCAGAGTTTGGACTTGGGGAGACACTCACCCTCAGCATGGTATCAGCAGGAAATTGGGGGTGCTGGGCCCTGGCACTGGATGTTGTATGATGCTTTCCTCCCCAGCCTGCCTGAGGTGTCTGCACCTCAGATCTCAAGAGGAGCACCCAAACCCAGCACTCTGATAGTGGGGATTTGCCAACATCATAGAATCACCTATGTTGGAAAAGACCTTTAAGCTCATCCAGTCCAACCATTCCCCAGCACTGCCAAGGCCACCACTACCCCATGGCACTGAGGCCTCATCTCCACGGTATGTGAACACTTGCAGGGACGGTGACTGCAGCCCTGCCCTGGGCAGCCTGTTCCAATGTCTGAGCACCCTCTGGGGAAGGAATTGTTCATAATCTCCAGTCTAAACCTCCCCTGGAGTAGCTTGAGGCCATTTCTTCTTGTCCTGTCATTGGTTCCTTGGGAGCAGAGACCACCTCCTGGCTCCATCCTTTCAGGTAGCTGTAGACAGCAAGAAAGACCCCCTGAGCCCTCCAGACCGAACACCCTCAGACTTGCTCTCTGGTGCCCTTCGTGCTGGGGCAGCCGGTCCCCCCCACGATGGGCTCTGCTGTCCCAACAGAGCTCTGCTCTCAGAGCCCCGCAGCAGCCTCCGAGCCGCGGCGCAGCTATCGAACCGCCCCGTCGGGGCCGGGCAGCCGCTCTCCAATGGCTGGCGGGGCACCGGGCCCGCCCCTGCCGCGGCCCTATAAGTGCCGGCTCCGAGCGCCGCGCACCGAGCGAGCGGAGCTGAGTTCCAGTCCGAGCTTCGCCGCTGCCGCCGGTGCCCTCCGGAGCCCCGGATCGGTGCGTACCCGAGCGGGCACAGTCCCGCTCCTCGGGCCGGTGCGGGGCCGCGCTGCGCTTTGTCCGCGGGCAGGCAGAGACAGCAGCGGCTCCCGGGGAGGGTTCGGAGCGGAGCCTTCCCCCCGGGGGCGGCCGTGGGGCGTTCTCCGGGATCCTCGTCGGGAGCGGGACGCGGTGGTGTCCGCCGGAGCCTTGCCCTGAGCCGCCTGTCGCCTTGCAGGGGCCTGGAGCCATGGCCGAGCACATGATGATGTCCATGAGCCACGGTGGCAACGGGCTGCAGAGTTACCGCATGGGGGTGAGCGGGCTGCAGGGACCCCCGCAGCACGGGCAGCACGTGCTGAGGACGCTGCCTGCCGCCGGTCAGATGATGCCCTACGGAGGGGCCACCATGGATGGTGCGATGAGGCCGAGACCGACCCTCAATGGACAGATGAGCCATCACCAGATGCAGAGTGCGATGATGTTCAATGGCCCCAGTCAGCAGCAGCAGCAATACATGGGGCCGGTGGGCACCCAGCAGCTGATGGCCAGCATGCACCTACAAAAACTCAACACCCAGTACCAGGGTCACCCCCTGGGTATGAGCAACGGGCCCATGGGAGCTGGTGCCCAGCAGTACAGAGTGGGGCCAAACCAGCATCCAGGCATGCAGCACATGCCCTCACCAGCGCTGACCTTGAACGTTATGGACACTGATCTCATAGATGAGGAGGTCTTGACATCCCTTGTCCTGGAACTGGGATTGGACCGGATTCAGGAGCTGCCAGAGCTATTTTTGGGACAGAACGAGTTCGACTTCATTTCAGACTTTGTTAGCAAACAGCAACCCAGTGCCATCAGCTGTTGAGGGGCTTTGAGCTCCTCCTTGTGTCCTGGTGGTTTTGAGTTTGTTTCTAACTTCCTTCTCCACCTGCCATCCTCCTCCCTTCCCCTGCCTTGCCCTGCCCTGGATTCCTGACCTCCACAAAGAGACAATCATCGGACACTGGCTTGCAATGGATTGTTTTTTTTTTTCCCCTTCTGTGTGGTTTTCCTGTGTGGGAGTTCCTGGGGAGGGAGAGTGCACCCCAAACAGCAGACCAAGAGCTCTTGCTGTAGAGCTGCCTCCAAATGGCATTAACAGGATTTCTGGCTTAAGTAGAAATAATGGACTTACGACTTTCCACACCTCTGCTTTGGGTGCAGGCAGCGATGGAGCTGGATTTGCTCAAGGATTCTGTGGTGCCAGTGAAGTTAAAGCATCCCCTGAGAGAGGATTGTCTCCCCGGTGCATGGTTTGAACCAGTTTCCCCTTGCAAACAAGGGTGGGGTTGGATATTTGTTGGGACTTTTTACTGTGACAGTAAATAGGTCTCCAGTCCCGTGTGTCCAGCTCGGAAAGGGGGCACTTCCCCTGCAGCAGGCTGTTCTCTTAACTGGCTGAGCAGAATAAAGGATGCCTTGGGGAAGGGTGTGCATACGTGCCTAAATGTTCATCTCTGGAACTTCAGCTCTCTGACCTGTACAGCCAATCAACTGTAAAATATACCAAGTGCTTGAGGTTGATTCAGGCATAAAGGCTTAAAGCTGCAGTCTAGCTCCACTTTTTTCCGCCTCTGAAACCAAATAAAGACCACGAAGCTGTATATTCCAGTTCTAATCTTATTTATTTTTGTTCTTTCCTCCGATTATTTATTTGCGAAGGGCTCCTTTTGTTATTTGGCTTTGGGACTGCTAGGAAGGATGCATGGAGAGTACTGCAGCTTTAAGATGCTGGCTTCCAAAAGCAAGCAAGCAAAGCCTGGGATAGTTTTCAAGCTGCTCTGCAGAAAGTCACTTCCCCCCCGAGAGCTTTGTGCTGGACGCATAGGACTGAGAACCCAACACCTTTCCGAACGTGATAAAGATGACTCGGTTTCTCGTTCCCGCACTCAGGAGAGGGTCAATGGAAAGAAGCCGGTGGGGTTTTGTTTCCTCCTCGGTCTCTTGTTTCCAGGCTGCTGTTAACTCCGGGTTGCTGCTGCCCTCTGCCGCTGTCAGCTCCTGTGGCAGCCGCCGCTCAACCCAGCGCGATTGTACAGCCCGGTTTGCAAATAAAGCTGACCCATCCGCGCTGTGCGTTCGTGTGGTGCTGTCCCTGGGGCTGAGCCCTCACCCGAGCTGCCAGGCTTCTATTTCCAGCCCTCCCAGTGTGGTGCTGCTCCTCTGTACTCAGGGCGAGATCCCAGCGGGAAGATGCTGCTCTGGTGCAGCCCTACTGCTGTCTGACCCGAGGGGCTCAAATGAGGGGTGGCTCTGCCAGGAGCTCTCTGCTGCAGTTTTCTGTACTACAAATCAGGACATCCTTTGCTCTACTCTTCCAGAGCTTAGCTTGTTCCTTTAAAAGGTTCCCAGCCCGTCCTTCTGCAGAGATCACTTGTCCTTCTGCCTTGCAGCAGTGGGGGTCTGGATGCTGGTATTGGAGTGGCTGGATCACTTAGACCACACTCTGGGTTGCCTGTCCGTGTCCCTTTGCCCTACTCAAGAGCATTTGTTAAAGTCCTGTTCTTTTGGTGGTGATGCCTGTGCAATCTGGTCAAAAAGTCAGTGGCAGGGCTTGTGTTGCAGGTGGGAGAGCCTTGCTCGGGATGTGAGCCCTATGGTGATAGGCTGGTTGAGACCTAGAAGAGCTTTCTTGTCTCTGAGTACCTGCTGAATAGCAGAGGGCTTGGTCAGCAGACTGTGGGTAAGGTGCAGGGAGATGGCAACAGGATTTATTCTGTATAATGAAAGTAGCTGAACCCCAGAACAAAGCAGCATGTCCCAGTGCTGCAGTGCGCTGGGAAAGGGGCTGTTGATTGAAGTTGCAGCAAGGGAGCTGGTGTGGATGCAGAGGTGTGAAGCGACTGAGCGGTGTTACCTCTTCATTTCCTCAATAGTCACTGTTAATCATGGTCAGCCTCTATGATTTCCTAGGCCCAAACCACTTCTGATTTCTGCTGAAGGCCTGTTGAGCTCTGCTCTTCCCATCTAGCTCACTCTGACCTCTCCATCCAGCAACAGGCAGGAGGGCAGCAGGGTGATGCCCCAAAGCACTGGTATCTTGACAGGCAGTGCAGAGCGGTTCGTGAGCTTTGAGGACACAAGTGAACTCCTTACTTATGTCCACTTATGCCTCCTCACTGGAGAGTTTGCCTTTACAGACAGCTGCTGGGAAGCACCTCTCCTCTGAGGTACCCTTCTTGGGATAGAAGGAAGGGTCTCCAACCCTGGTGCCTGGGGATAGCTGGGCAGAACCACCCTGTTCCCTCACCTAGGCTGGATCCTCTGCTACATTCCAAATGGATTTTGTAGCTATTCTTGTGCAAACCAGATCTTGGAGCAGCCTCTGGGAGGGCAGGAGTGTGAAAGTACAGAAAGATAAAATACATTGCTCTCTATCCCTGTCTTTGACCACATGTGAAGTTTGCTGATGGTGCTTCAGTGATTCAGAGCAGCAAAGATGAAAGCCCAGTGCAGAGCAGGTGAAGGATCTGTTAACATATGGGCAGTATGAAGAGTCTGTAAACACATAAAGATTGTGTTTGTCTTAGGAGGCTTCAAGAGCAACAGAGTTAAGGGCTGGAAGGCTGGCCAGGCATGCACTACCACGCGTGTTTGCCTTGTGTTTGTGTTCTGCTAGAGGCGGTGTCTGGGGCAGGATATGATAGTGCCTGTCAGGTCTTTTGGCTTGACCCAGGACACCTCTTATGCCACAGGATGTGGTAGGTGCTGTGACACGTGGCCTCAAAGAGCAGATAGACAAAAGACATGGGGGAAAAAAATCCACCCTAATGAATAGATCCTGTTTCTGAGTCAGGAAGTCTTTGATCCAGGAAGTGTTTGAGGCACAGATCAGTGATGGAGCGTGATTGAACCTGGGAAGGACCACGGCATTTGTGCCAGCATCCTCTGCCCTAGGCACTGCTGTCAGTCACAGGTAGAAGCAGTGCTCTGCATGCCAGGAACCTGTGGTGTGACCAGCCTATGGGTGACCCATGAGCATGTGCCCCCACTCTCGCTGCCCATTGCACCCAAAGGGATTAACCTCAAGTGAGTACTGCCAGGGAAAGACAATGCAAAAGCCCATCTAGCCCTACCTCCTCTCTGGGACTGGGCTGTCAGGGAGGATTGATGGTCCTCAGGATGCTCCTTCACAGCTTTCAGAAAGGAGTGGTCCAAGGAGTTCTGAGCCACAGGTTATGTCTTTACCATGTTAAATACCCTGCTGTGGACCTATCCACCCTATACCTACAATCACTTGTTAATTCATAGGTATGTTTTACTTCAGCAACACCTTCTGCCAGCAAAATCCACAGGGCAATTGTGAAGATGTAACCAAGCTCTTCATAAGAAGCTTAAGCTCTGTAAGCTCCTCTTCATTTTAAACCCACCACCCACTCACTGTGTTGGGTGTCCCAATTCCCAACCATTTCTTGGTCACCTTCTCCATTTTATAGCCTTAGTGTGTTCCCTCCTGAGTGTCTCCCCATTCAAGGATCACTTTGTGTTGTAGGTTGTTTTGAGTACTTGTTTCTGCCCTCTCTCTAGTTTTATGGGATGGAGGAGGGAACAGCACTGGTTTAAGCCATGGCTGTGTCATGGGTTTCTCCAATGCTATAATTAGATCTGGTTGTTCTGTATTTCCATCATTCATCACAGAACCACAGAAAGACTTAGGCTGGAAGGGACCTCTGGAGGTCACTCAGTCTGCTCCAGGCAGGGCTGCACTCAAAGGCAGGGCAGCTGCTCAGGGCCTAGGCCAGGCAAACATGGAAATCATATTTCTTAAGGATCTTAAGAATTTCTTAAGTATTTCTTAAGGATCTTAAGGTCCTTTCCAACCATAACTGTTCTATGATTCTATCAATCTTCAGAGACTGGAATTTCTCTGGACACTTAAAAGCTGAGGGTCTCTTCTGGGCATCATTTATGGCACATTACAACACTCCTGCTTTTCAGATGCTGGTTACACTCTGCCGTTAGGTTGCTTCATAATTGCTCCACCAAGGTATGGACCAAGTCCTGCTTTTCCTGTTTCAACTGTAAATACAAATGTCAGTTGATTGCAGGGCACTGTAACGAGTTGAGAAAAGCTTTGACAAGGCAGCCAACTCCTGCTGCCAGCTGTATGTGAAGCTCAGCAGCACTCTCAGTGTGCAGGCGGCTGTGCTGCATCCTGCAGCCTCCACATGGAAGGTTGTTTCCTTCCCAGATCTGCCAGAAATACCACTTGAGTTTGTGTTTTCAGGGAATTCTGCAAGTTCAGCCTGTGTGACCTGCTCGTGACCATTGGAATGCCACAGGGGTGAAGGGACCTCAGTTTGCTGATCTTCTCCCAGTCTTGGCTCTGACCCACGTGTCCATCCTCGCTAGTACAACTGTGCTTGATGTGTGGAGCCACACTGATATCTGACTCTCTGTTCATGGATGTTCATGCTGCATAGTCTGCCCCATCTTCTCCCAGCTTGTAGTGCTGCTGGATAGTAGCATAATCTTCCATTTACTGACACTTCAAGGATGCTGGAGTGGGACTCTTCATCAGGGATTGTAGCGATAGGACAAGGGGTGGTGGGTTCAAGCTTCAACAGGGGAAGTTCAGGTTGGAGATAAGGGAAACCCTCTGCACATCTCTACCTTTTTCCAACAGCACCAAGACATCAGAAGTGGACAGGGAGGTTTTCTTTCACCCTTTCAGTCTCAGTCAAACCCTTGTGAATTGCTTTGTATTGCACATGGACTTCTGTGCTGGGCTACTAAGAGCCACAACCAAAAGCCACCCCAGCACTGGGAAAATCTGGGTAAGGCTGCGGTGCTGTGTTGTGAGCAGTGCCAAGAGCAAACTTTGTTTGCAAAGGGACACAGCTGGGTCAGGGAATGAGCTGTGCTTTTAATAATTAAACCTAGTCCTAGCTTCCCTGGAGTCCTGGCAGGGTTCAAAAGAAGATCCCATTGTCCCTGAAGGAAGAGGAGCTCAGCACTGCCCACAGAGCCTACTGGGGCAAGGCAAGGCAGAGATGCCAGCATCCCTAAGCAATTGGGTAAAATCCTAAGAAAGGCATCTCATGGAGATGAGGTTTGAAGGTGCCTATTTCTCTCCTTTGCCAGGGAAGGAGAGCTAGCTCAGGCTTGGAGACTGTGTTTGAGACATCCTGGAGCAGACAAATCATAGAATCAGATCCTAGAAGGGTTTAGGTTGGAAAGGACCTTAAGATGACTTCGTTCCAGATCCCACCTCCAGTGTGCACACGCAGGGATTGCTGCGCTGTTCAGTGGGTTGAAAAGATGCGACCAAACCTGCTGATTTCTGCCTGCACACCACAAGCATCACCCCCTCTGGACAACAAGCACAGCTGCTTCATGCCTTACAAACACAACTGCCACAAAGGGACTGATTTCTCCTGCAAAGCTTTTGCGAGGATGCAGGGCTGTCAGCCCTGACTGCACAGCCAAAGCGTTCCGAGCTGAATTAGACCCTCAGCGGTGTTTGATAACTCCAAAGAGTCATGGAAAGCTGCCCCCAGGAGATGGTCAGCACGATCTGCTCCATCCGCTCCCGTCTGAAGGAGCTCGGGGTGAATTCAAGGCAGCGAAAGAAAAGCTGCAGGATCCCTCCCTGCCCCCTTGCAAGGGCAGGCTCAGCGCAGCAGCCCGATATAAATAGCCGGCTTCAGGAAAAGGCACTTTCCGTTCTGGTGTCAATGCGCTGTAAAGAATAAACAGCTTTCGGAGCTGGAAAAAGCTCTCCTTATCGTCTCAGTATGCAAAACCTGCCTCTGCCGCCGTGCGTGCAGCCAGCTCAGGCATTCGGGGCACGGCAGGAGGCTGCTGGGTGCAGGCGGGGGAGCATCTGTAGGGTGGAGGGGAGGACAAGCGCTGCAGAGAGCTGAGTTTTGAACTTGGCTGCGGTATCCACTGCAGGAGTGAGAAGCCTTCCCTCCCTGTCCCAGCACGGCTGGGAGGCGGGAGACTGGGGACTGGTCACTCAGGAGCCATCGATGGTGGCACAGGCACCGCTATCCAGCCGTGGTACCCGACGGAGCCAGGCGGCCAGGAAGGGTCCCTGCCTCCCCCAGCACCCAGGGACACGCAGGGACACCCATGGGCACATCCCCAGGGGCACGGGGAGCTCCCGCGGGGCGCTGCTGCCTCCCGGTGGCACCGGGCGAGACCGACAGCCCAGGCCTTGGGAAGCAGAGCGCGGTGGGAGCGCCCCGGGGTCACCGGGGTCTGTCCCAAAGCGATTTCTGCTGCTTTAACTCCTTCTACAGACTCCTTTTGTGCCCCATGAGTGCCCCCATCCCCTCTGCACGCTTCCATTGGAGCAGAGCCTGTCCTGGTCCACCATCCCTGATCCAGGTCCTGCTCCCACACCAGGATGTCGTGTGCTGGGGATCTCCCACCCCAAACCGCTAACCAGGCCCTGCAAGTGCCTGCAGATGCTTTCTGTGTCCTGGATCCAAGAAGTTGGACAAGGCAGGGGCAGGATATAGCCCGGCCATTAGAGTGGCACAGCACCAGACCCATGCACCTATTATCAGGAAATGGCTTTATCAGCCTAAATCAGAAGTTGGATGGCACAGGTCTGCTTTGAGCTGTGCCACAGACGTCCTGTGCAGGCTCAGACGAACCTTTTCACCTCCCCTCCATTCCAGTTTCCCGTCTGCTCCACGATGCTCACCGGGAAGAACTTCCTAATGTCTAATCTCCATCTCTCCTCCGCATCAATCCCGCTGCCCATGTCACTGACACAGACGCCGCACAGCTCCAGTCCCAGCACTGTTTTCAAACTCATGACGAAATTTAATGGACTAATTACAAATTCTGTCTCTTTCTGAGAGCCGGGAGCATTCCCTGCATCCCAGCGGCGCTCCAGCAGGATTCACCCTATGAGGCTCAGCACATCCGCTGCCCTGCTCCGCTCTGCACCCACACAACCGGGGGCTGTGACCTTGGCTTTCCGAGGCGGGTGCCTCGGTCCAGCTCCCGATACCCCCGCAGCAGCATCACCAACCGCGGCTGTATCCCGGTACCCCCGTGCCCCGTTGCCATGGCAGCCGGCGGGCTCGCCCCGCTGCAGTGCGCAGGCGCCGGGGGCCGCGCCTCCCGGATATGCGGCGGCGGCGCCTGCGCGGGGCGCTGAGAGCCGGGCCCGGTGCCGTTCGCTCCCGGCCATGTCGCTCGGTCCGCTGGACACCGGCCGGCCCGGGGCCGCCTCCCCCCCGCGGGACTTCGGCGGCATCATCCAGACATGCAGCGGAAACGTGCAGCGCATCGCGCAGTACAGTGAGTACCGGGGGGCTGAGGAGCCGGGGCCTGCCGGGGCCTGCCGGGGCTGCGGGAGCCATGGGAGTCAATGTCCGCCGGGCCCGCGGGGTGCGCGTTGTGCGCTCCCGGTGTCGGTGTCAGTCAGTGGGGCTGAGCTGCGGCCTTGCCCTGTGGGACGGAGCGGGAAGCTGGCGTCACCCTGGGGAGAGCCCGGCCGCGCCTTGGCCTGTAGGAGCCGTCAGCGAGGTGTGGGCAGGGAGGCAAAGGTTGGCCCCCGCCTTGTGCGGGTGTCGGGGAGAAGCTGCTGGCGCAGGGGTCTGTGATGGAGCTGGTGTCCGGTGGCTGTGCACTGTGCTGACAGGGGTCGTGTTCTGTGGGCACGGCCTCGTTTGGGTTGGAAGGGACCTTAAAGCTCATCCAGTGCCAACCCAGGGACACCTTCCATAGAGCAGCTTGCGCCAAGCCCCTGTGTCCAGCCTGGCCTTGAGCACTGCCAGGGATGGGGCAGCCACAGTTTCTCTGGGCACCCTGTGCCAGCGCCTCAGCACCCTCACAGGGAACAGCTTCTGCCTAAGAGCTCAGCTCAGTCTCCCCTCTGGCAGGTTAAATCCGGCAGGGAAGCATTCTGCTGAGCAGACTGTGGTGCAGTAAATGGTGCTGCAGTTTCTTGGTCATATGGTTGTCATTAGAGAAAGTTCTGGCTATTGTAAGTTAATGGTTAAAATCTTACTACTGATCGCTGAAGTATTAGTCGCCTCCAAACAAGTGCTCGACACTTCCCAAAGACACTGCCTTTGCTAAAGAAGGCAATAACTGGCCAAATACCCATGTGTTTTAGGGGTGAGGTCAGTTGAAGATGTTGGTTCTTCTGAAAGTGGGCTCCTCCAATTCGATTATACAGTGCTGTTAATGCTGCTGAAACTGCTTTGCTTTTGCTCAGTCATGGTCATTTCCTCTTGGTACAGGCATGGCTGGTCATTGAATCCATCAAATACCACTGGCAGTCTGGGGATTTTCCTTTCCATAGGACTTCCACAACTCCCTTCGAAGTACTTCAGCTTCTCTTTCTCATAGGACAGGTTGCCACTGTCTCATGACCAGCAGCTGTCCTGTGTCAGTGCTCTGCCTGCCTCAGACAGAACAAATGGCCATTCAGCTTTTATCGGGGTGGGTGGGAACACACAGCACATCTGACTTAATGTTACGGTAATTTACTCTATTACATGTTTTATAAAAGCTTTCCATTCAAGCCTAGGAGGAGATGCTGGAGCCTTAAGCCTGTCCTCACTTCTCCGTTCATTCTCTGTCAGGAAAACAGGAAGCAAACAATGGGCACTCCTTTTGGGGAACTCTGTAGACTTAGCATTTCACACAAAACACACAGGAAACTGGTGACCTGAGCAGGCAAAACTGTTGCTTGCAAGACAGTTGCATGAACTAAGCACCTAGAGCAGAGGTTGAAAGGCCTTAAGTGATCTTAAGTGTAGAATTATCAGTAGGTGGAAGGCTTAGTTCTGCTGCCTTTTCTATAATAAGCTGCACCTCCTCAGCTTTGCCCCTCTCCATGCTGATGGGGTAGCATGATTTCATGGTCAGTTTGTACCCATGGAACCTTGTACTGCTGTCACGAGTGCTCTGCCCAGCATCCTTAGTGATGCTGAACATTGTTCAGCCACAGAATAGAGTGGATCAGTTTAAGCTGTCAAAAAAGTAATCTTCTATGGAAAAGGGAATAGGGAGAGAACTTGGTACTTGCTTTTCAGGTACATAATGGTTTGATGTGGTTCATTGTGTGTTTGCATGATCACTAGTGCCTACACAAGGAAAAGAGGAGAAAAACAGGAGGTAAGGGGGAAAGAGGGCTGGAATAGCTCTTCTCACTACCACATGATGTCAGATTGACGCAAGCTGACCATGAAGTGCATCAGTGCTATCTGCTGTTCTTGAAAGACTGTTTGTGCCTGTGTTGTGAAAGGTTTGGGCTATTATGAGTAGACAAATTCAGATATAGTTTAACTGATAGGAAGGTGAATACACAAGGTTTTAGCCCCACAGACTTGCCTTCAGGGGATCCATGGCTTGCTATCACTTTCTTTTCTGAAAGTTAGCCTGTTAGGCTGGATCATGTCTGAATGGGGGTGTTTAAAATGCACTTTGTATTTAAAGCAAAGAACATAAGTGCTGTCTTAAAAGTGTGAGTTAAGTCAAACATTGAGAGGAGCCCTATAGGGAACGCTAGAATACACTAGAACTTGTCTTACTAACTCATCATATGATCTCTTTATCTTCAGCTGCGCAAATAAGGAATTTGATGAGCCAGCTGGGAACCAAGCAGGATTCCAGCAAGCTTCAGGAGAATTTGTAAGTATTAAATAAGCTAACATTTGTATAGGTTCTCTTCCATTTCCATGTATTCTTAGAGGAACTGGGTTACTTGCTTTGGGGAGATGCTTTATTTGATAGATTTAATAAAGTCCTACAAAGCAAATGTGACTAGATGCATTAAGTAGTTTACTAGACAAATTAAGGCATTCCTTCAGGACTGTGGAGAAGCCATTCAAAACTGGTGGATAACAATGGTTAGAAATGGTGTAGCATATTTAAAAGGGTAGCAGTCCATCAGCCGTGCATTAGCTGTACTCTTGAGGACTAGCCATAGTAGCTTTGCTTGTGGTTTAGATGAAGATAATGCTATACTAGGCACTTGGTCCTCACATAAGAGCAACAAAGGAAAATGGCAAGGAAGACCCATAATAGTTGAAAAAGTAGTTGTAGTACAAACGAATTTAGGCACTACAAAGTTTAGCAATCTTACATGGCAGCCAAAATGGCACATGTGCTTTCAGAAGAAGAATATATGTCAGTGGAGGGACAACAGAGGAGACATTGAACAGGCATAGTCCAGACTGACTCCTACAGAGACTGAACAGGGAGGCTGTATGTCTGTGCATCTTCTCCAACTTGTAAAGCATAAATAGCAAGTGATGAGAAGAATAATTTCTGGAGCCATAAAAGGAAATTTCCATTCTTCCATTATCTCCTCATGTGACTGTACTTCCAATCTTGGAATATGCAACTTCCCAACCTTTTATAACAGCTGGTTTTTGGAGAAGTTCATAGGCTACATTTGAAGGATGAGATCAGCCCAGTTAGGAGAGAAATGAATTTGAGTGCTTGAGCTGCTCGGTTGACCCAGTCTGAATTGAATCAGATAGAAGAACTAATCACTAGTGACCCAACATGTAATTTTGCTGTCAAAAAGGCCCTCTTCTGGGTGAGAATGGTTGCACTCCACAGAGCATCAGCTGCCATACAAATTGCATACAAAAATGCAGGGGTGGTTTATTTGGCTCACATACTGCACGTCAACTTATACAATAACACAGCCTGAACACTTTGACTTTTATGTTTATTGGGCTGTAATGGGTGACTTTCATTCAAGCATCTTGTATCCATTGAATGCTAAAAGATTGGTTTTTGGCTTAGTATTTTGTGTCTTCTGGTTTGCAGTATTGGCTTTTATGCATATTGCTGCAAAATACAGTATGTGGTTCTGTTCTCTGAAACACTGTTTCTCATAAACTGCATCTTTGAAGGTAATGTCAAGACATCACCTTGTACATCAGGGGCACTAGTGTCTCTCTGTAATGTGGTACAAAGGAAGGTGCTGCTGTACCAGATCCTGTGCAACAACAGCTGTGAATTGCAGTTACTGGAATTGTTGGAAAACATAAAGGCTCAAGGGAAAGCCTTGCATTTCTCAAAGCAGAAGCTGGATCATTCCTCTCTGACCACCAATTTGCACATGTAAGAATTTAGTATCTCCCAGCCTGTACTTATATCAAATGGATATGAACCAGTGGTGGTTGTCAGGTGAACAGTTAGTTGCCAACTGTACCACAAGGAATTCACTCTGAAAGACCAGTTATGTTCACTGAATAAAGTTGTCTCTCCCTTGAATTTCTCTCTCTTATGCCATTGGAGAGAAGTATCTTTTTAAAACTACCAAATTACACCAGTTAGCAGGGAGCACAGAACTTTGAATCTCTTTATAAGCATAGTCCAGAGTCAAGTTGATGGTAAAAGCTGAAAGTACCTCTCTCATCCATTAGGATGACAAAAAAACTCCACCATAAAGATGTGTGATCTCAGGACCCCTACTTAGTCACTATTCTGGAAACTGAAATGCTCAGAGACTGCTTTTTTAGGCAGAAGCTTGTGTAACTGCTTTTGAACTTCTCTTTCAGACAACAGCTACAGCATTCTGCAAACTGCCTTGCCAAAGAGACCAATGAATACCTAAAGGAGCTGGGGTCTCTACCGCTTCCTCTGTCTGCTTCTGAACAGGTCAGCGCACAGAATTTGGCTGGATCTACTTTTAAATCACTCATTTCAGGAAACTAGCTTAGAGCATAGCCTCACAAAGCTTGAATTGGCACAGCTGAAGAGGCAACTGCCTTTTCTGATGAAGAATGGTGTTGAAGTAGGGAAACAAACTGGGTACATCCCAACTGCTTATACGACACTGGGAAAACTGTATTTCCCAGTGGCAAATAGGTATAAAACTTGCTCACATAAGAATAAGAAGCCCTAAATGTTTGGGAAGAACTGAGCATGTCTTTTGGAGTACATATCTGAAAAATAAACCTGTCACAAGGTGCCTGGTGATGTGAGCATTGTTTTAGGATAACTCCTTGCAAACTGCATGTCAGTGTGAAATGTGATCATGCCAAAAAGCCTTCCCCTGCCTGTGATTCATCTGGGGGGAGAAGGTGGCTCACCTTGCACATATTTGAATACAGGAAAGTACAGCAAGGCATTGATTATGACTTTCTCTCTTGCCAAATGGTCCTTTCAGTTCCCCCTGCCCATGGGAAAGAGAAGGGATAGTCTCCTGCTGTTGGCATTTTCCTGCTGTTTTAAATCACTGCTGTGCTTTGTGATACTGTTGTGGGATGATCTGTCGATATGGGTCAGCAGATGTTGTCTTAGTTTGTTCTTAAAGGTTTATATGCCAGTTGTAAGCATGGCCATGGTTTGCCTGTTTGTTCAGCAGTTATTTTTCAGTTAATCTCCCCCTGATGAATAAATTCCCATCACGTGCATAGCACTGAATGCAGCAGTGACTTTTGAAGCCTAATGAAGCCTGTGGGAACAGTCCAGTCAAAATCTGCAGGAGCTGGCAGCAACAGAGGATCTCCCCTGGCAGAAGGGCTGTTGCTTCCAGACAGCTCAGATGGAAGCTGCAGTGTATTCTGAGGCTGCTGTAGTGACTTTACAATAGGAAAAATAAATAATTGAAAACATTTCCTTGAAATTGCTGTTGAATTGATACAAACTTCTTGAAGGATTCCAATACTGGAAAGCTGTAATTCGAGACAGCTGTTGGGAATCTCTCTAATGGAAAACATAAGAACTGACCGGAGTCTAGAGTGTCCTTTGGGATGAGCTTTTTCACAACTTCTGGTTTCCCGTAACTGGGATGTCACAACAGTCAAAGGAGATGTCCTATAGAGGCTGAATAAGTTGATACTGTAAAATGAGGATGAAACAGGGTACTGCAAGTCATGTATTTAGAGAACAGCTAAACTGAAATGGTTATTGGGACTAAGGATGTTCTCTGGTCAAATAACAGCAGGCTTGTAGTGTGGCATGGCTGGAAGAGGTGGCTTATGAAACTGTGGTCATGGTGCTGTCATTAATCCTGGAAGTCTGGGACTTCCTGTATTTGTAAGAAAGTGAAGGGGGCTGTCTTACCAGGACAAGAGCAAATTAAGTACTACCAGTTTGGCTCAGTAGAGGAATGGGGGGGTAAAGGAATTGTAGGTATCCAAAAGGTATGTAATTAAATGTGGGGGATTACTGGGATGGGTTCTGAGTAAAAGTAATGGTGTAGAAGACCTCCACTTCAGACTTCAAACTAGGTTGAAAGCAGAGAACCCTATTAGACAGAACTGTTCTGCACTAGGTAATGCATAGAGCATTTGCCACAACCAGTTAAAATATGGTGGGCTTTTTGTTCTCTCCAGTGCCAAGAATGCTGGAACCAAAAGACACTTTGAGTGCCAGCATTTGTTGTTGTTATGATGATGGTGTTTTATTCAGTCTGACAGTTCTATTATCATGAATGGGAATATCTGAACATTTCTTTCTGTGTCAATTCTTTAGCGCCAACAGAGACTTCAGAAAGAACGTTTAATGAATGACTTCTCCGCGGCCTTAAATAACTTCCAGGCAGTCCAGAGGCGAGTGTCAGAGAAGGAAAAAGAGACTGTAGCAAGGGCAAGAGCTGGCTCCCGCATCTCTGTAAGTATCTGTAGGAATTCTGTATTGAAAAAGTGAAGTCTTCTGAGAGATCTTGTACTTCACCATCTTGTACCAACTTCACAGCTGTCTATAGACACATTGCTGAGTGCACTTGAGGCCTCAGTGCATCAGTTTTGTCATTTAAGATGTAAGTAGACACTCATTTCAGTGCACCCCTTGTCAATGTTAGCAGAGGAGGGAAGGAATCCTGGTAGTTGCGAATGTTGTGGAGGGTGAGATGCAGTCACAGTATAGTTAATAGCAAAGTATTGCAGGCTTGCTTTTTTGCCTGACGTCAGCCCTAGATTATAACATTTAAGAGGTCAGTTGGAAGCTTTCCACGCCTTAAATTACACCTTAGGTCTCACACACTGTTTATTTTCTTACAGCTTCTGTCGCGCTACTATCTCCAGTGTACGTTCAAACCTTCTCCCTGTTATGTTTTCACAAATCCCTGTAGCTGCTAAGAACTCATAATAAAAAGGCCAGTGAAAGCATTTCTCTCCCCTTGCCTTGGGGCTCTGTTAGGTGTGCATTCTGCATTTCTACCAAGGAGCACATTTATCCTTTGGATTATGCTCTAAATCTTTTGTTACATGTTGAAAAAGGATGTGGCAAATAACATCTGAGTAAAGGGACTCACTGCTTCTGATTGTGCAGTTGCCTCTGATTTGCAGAGATAATCTGAATTTAACAGCTCAATGAAAAGATGAGTCTAGATCTGATCTTAACTAACTTAAATCTGGAAGCTAAAGGGACAGAGGCATTCTTGGAGAATTCTCTGGACAGTTTATGCCTTTGTTTTCAAGATACTCCTGTTGATTTTACAAGGGGTCTTGGTAGTCTGTGACACTCACAACTCCTTTATCTCTTCCAGGCAGATGAGCGGTTCAGAGAAGAACAGCTTGTTTCATTTGACAGGTAACAACTTTTTGTGCTCTTGATGTTATACTTCTAACTATACAAATAACTAAAGCTTTGATGCAACGTGTCAGTGTAACTTGGGCAAGGTTCTGCTAAGTGAATGCAAAGCAGATTCGAAATGCAATTATTACAACACTTGTAATACACAATGTACAAAATTAACTGCACACAACAGGATTTTATCCTTAAATGTAGATTGTGTTATTATTGCCCTGAGGAAAATAGTCACCTTTCAGACAGTGACAGTGTCTGTCATAGTAGGCAGCTAAGTTTGTAAAATGTTGTATCAGCTCTATAGCGTGGTAAAGAAAACTTGGGACATTCCAGAAGCTTCTATGATCACTGTGCCAGTTCCTATGTATTTGTGTTTGAGAAAACTGGAATGAAATCTGCTGGCCCTGTCTGTATAAATCCTTTAACAAGAAACTTAGCTTACATGTCCCATTCCTCTGTAAATGTTGTCACAGATGAGTGCTGTCTCTGTACAGCTGCAGGACCAGGAACCTGGGGTTGTTCTGTAGGAAACCTTTCAAGTTCCAACTCGCTGCTGCTTTACTTGCAAAGGGAGAGTGGAAGTCCCTATGCACAGAGAAAGAGTTGTAATTTCTTTCCATCTCTTTCCAGTGGTGAAGACTGGAATCAGATGCAGTCTCAGGAAGAAGATGTGGCAATAACTGAACAGGACCTTGAACTCATTAAAGAAAGAGAAACAGCAATCAGGCAATTAGAGGTGACCAGTAGACACTGCATAGTTAACAGTACTGAGAGATAAACCAAAGAGGTCGTGCAGTGCTAACTAATGGGATGGGCTGAGGAGATCTGAAGGTGGAGGAACAGAGTTCCTTGTAGAGAGGATTGATGCCAAGATCAATCTCCCTGCTCCTGTTGAAGGAGAATAGGTATATTTTCCTTCCATGTTGACTGGTGGTCCTTCAGATGGTAGGAGCAACTCATGGTACAATGTTCATCTCAATTCCATACTGTGCCAATTGCTAGTGGGAGGAAATACGCAGTGGCAGCAATATTGTAGGCTCCTGTGTTAATCCCAGCTTCCACAGAGAGTAGCATCAAGTCACCTCAGTCAGTGAATGATGGCATCTGTTCTGATGCTTTGAAGAGGTACTAAGGATGAGGCTTAGAAACATTGGAACCAGTGTTTGTTGTAACTTGTTAAACTGTTATCTTCAGGCAGACATTTTGGATGTCAATCAGATATTTAAGGATTTAGCCATGATGATTCATGACCAAGGAGATATGATTGGTAAGTGTGTTTGGGTAATGGGAAGTCTCTTCTTAGTTCAATTACATGTTTTGCCTACATAGATTAAATTTTCTAGTATTTTGTATAAAAAGGATTGCATTTCTGATTTGTTTTTTTAAACACTGAAGCTCTGAAATGTTTTACATTGAGTTCTTTATTTTTCCATAGATAGCATAGAAGCAAATGTGGAAAGCGCAGAAGTCCATGTGGAAAGAGCCAGTGAGCAGTTACAGAGAGCTGCCTATTACCAGGTAAATTCTGTAGGCTTGCAGTACTGTCAGTGTATAGCTGAGCAGTAATAGAACAGGCATAGCAAGACACATAGAGGTTTGCAGCACACCAGACAACCTAAACCACTCTGTGATTCTGTGATTTAAACTGTAGAAATGCAGTACTATTTCTACACCAACTCCAAGTGACCAAGAGAAGATTGTATGAGAAAACTGAAGATGTTTGGCTTTCTTTGAAGCTAATAGGCTGAAAAGCACATTCTCTTTTTGTAGCCAATGTGCAGTAAAGCTTGCATTTTCCTTTAGAGAAGCAGAACTTGTCACATTCTGACTTAACTGCATCTCTTAGACCACATGCTCCTAAAACTAAAGCATTTATCTGTAGGATAACGCAGTTTAAGTCAAAGTGTTCAGACTACACTGGTTACTTCTCTTGAGTAAGCATGGGCATCTAGTGCTCTAGTTCACCAAAGTTAGTACCATTAACTCATGTACCTGCTTTTTCCTTGTCATCTGCTTCTGGTGTCAGTGGCTTTTCTTGTTTTTCCTTTTATTAGAAGAAATCCCGTAAGAAGATCTGCATCCTGATTCTTGGTCTTGCTGTGGCTTCGATAATCATAGGAATCCTTATCTGGAAGACAGTAGGATGAAATCTTCCCATGGAACCTAATCTCATTGCTGAGATCTTTTTTCCCCCCTCAGAGCAAGCAGGCTGACAAGTCTCAAAATTGAATTGACCACCCTGAGAGAGCACAAGCTGGAACTACTTCTAGTCATAGATATTAGCAACTAATGTGCAGATAACTAGTATTTGGAATTAGTGAGCCATGGAGACGGTATTTATCAGTTTATATACAAATTATATTGTTTTATGTAACTAAAATCTTGTGGTTTTGCTTTCTGTAATGTATTATCCCCTGTCCCAACTGTATGCTGAAGTGTGATCAAGAATTGGAGGTGTCTTGTTGTTGACGAGTGGCACAACATTAACATTTTATATGTATAGGTAACTGTGTTGGACTGGAATAAGAATGACATTCAAAGATGGCACAACACTGATACACATAACCTTAATCCAGCAGTTTCTAAAGTCTCCAGGGTCTGCCCCATGGTTTTATTAGTCGCCAAGTGGCTGTAGTTCTATATTCTCTTCAAGAGGTGTTTTAACAGATTGGAATGGCAAGAAGTATGCATGGGTGATAGCTGGAACCACTGGGTGCTGGTCAGTTCAGCCTCAAGACTTGTAATTGTGGTGGTGAGGTTTTTGAGTGTGGTTGGGGTTGTTCTTTTCCAAAGTGCATCATTTGAGGACAGAATCTTCTTTGATTTGTAATCTAACACTGCAACCTCCTTAGAGAAACTAGCTGGTGGTTTATTGTTGGACAGGTAAATATCTTCCAATGCTGACTCTAAAGCACTAGAAATACAGAGTTTTAGTTGTTCACTCCTAAGTGGTTTTAGAAGCTTCCAGGGAGAAAATAACACAAAAATGAGGAAGTGGGCACCTAAGTTTACAGGATAGATGAGTATTAGCTTAAATCCTGCTTCTGAAGAAGTGCTCTTGAAGCTCACTTGTAGTGCACTAGTAAATATCATGTGGGGCTTGTGCACATCTGTTATTTTCCACTCTTTATGAAACAGAAAGTGCAGAAACTGGCTGAGTGAAGTGCGGTGCTTTTCAGGCTGAGGCTGTGTGTGCAATTGGAAAGTGCTGGTTCCAGCTGTCCTGCTACTGGAGCTGGACAGGGTCTAGCAGCCACTCCCCCCTTCAATGTAGCTCTGAGCTGACATGCACTGAGGGAACACTAATCTGCCCAAAGCCCAATGGAGTGCGGTAAATGCAGCATACTGACCCATTTTGTATTTAATCCTTATTCCATGTCTCCTGTATAATAAAGTAAATGTGAAAGCTGGGGAGGGAGCGCGTTCTCCCACTTCCACAGTGGTTTGCACTATTGCGCCATCATTCCATTGAATAACCATCAATAAACACTTTTAAAAGCATACCTTGGAGCTTCTTTCTCTTGCAGTTTGGACATTGGCTCCGGTTTGTGGTTCCCTTTGTAAGCAGGGCAGAAGACTACATCTGTTACAGCAGTCTGTCCTCCAGCTTCAGTTCTGTGGTCTCTTGATTCTAAAGAATGGAACTAACTGAAATGAGTGAATTGCTTTCACTCGGACACACACAAAGCTCCTGTGCAGAGCCCTGTACAACAGTTGATAGCAGAAAAATGATGCCCAGATCAGTGCTGGGTCAACTCTATTTGCCTGTTACTGCAAGTTGAAGTCTTGGCTGAGGCTGTATGGCAAAATCAGACTTGAAAGAAGGAAACTGGATGTAGTTCTGCTCCTTATTTAAAGTACTCCTCCTCTATGGCAGAGCCTGGGGCTTTGTGCGTTGCCTGCTGCAGTGGGACAGTCCTCTGGATGTCTTAAAAGGGAGCCTGGGTGCGGTATTTGTAGGATCCATCCTTTCGCTGGTCTGTTTCAGTCCTCTGACAACTGGCACTGAGGACACGAGTCCAGCTCGTTGGACTCAGCATGGCTGTAATGGCTTGAGGCTTTCTGCTCTTTCTTTCCATCCCTGAACTTAGCAGTGAGGCTACTGCAGGAGCTGTTTTTAACGGCAGTCTTGGCTATGTTCCCGAGCATGAGGAAGCACCAGAACTGCCATGGCTGCTGTTGCAGCATCCTGGCGCTCGGGTGTGTTTCCTACCACTTGGAGCTGCTGGGACCTGGCGCTGGGAAAGCTGGTGCTGGCTGTGGGAGCCAGCCAAGGGATGCGGGTGCTCGCACGGCTGCCTGGGGCTGAGGCCTCTCCGTGGGGATACTGGAGAAATGCGACTGACCATAGAATCCTGGAATGGTTTGGGTTGGAAGGAACCTTAAAGCTCCTCCAGCTCCAACCACAGGCAGGGACCCCTTCCACTGGAGCAGCTGCTCCAAGCCCGTGTCCAACCCGTCCCCGAGCACTCCGCTGTCTCACACCGTGTCCCACACCGTGTCCCCCTCCTCACTTCCAGCCCCGTTCCTCGGCCCCTCAGCGCACCCCGGGACCCGGAGCCGCCCCCGGGCCCGTCCCCTCAGCGCCGCGCGGTGCACGCTGGGATCGCGCCTCTCCTCCCGCCTCCCGTCGTGCCCCGCGCGTGCCTGAATGGGGCAGATACAAGATGGCGGCGAACGCGAACCCTGCCGGTGGCGGAGGCCTGTCGCTGTTCGAGTGCCCCAGCTGGTGAGCAGCGGGACGGGGCCGGTACCGGGGCTGGGGCTGCCGCACCGGACCCATCGCGGCTGCCTTTGCCGCAGGCTGCCCTCCGCGCCGGGCCGGGGGAGTGGCTGTGGGGCCAGGCGTGGGGCGGGAAGGGCCCGGGCCTGCGCTCCCGACCCCGCGGGGCCGGTGCTGCCGCTGGCGGAGCCGGGAGCAGGGCGCGTCCGGCGGCGGCTTCGGGCTGCTCCCGATGGTGCTGCAGCCTCAGGCCGCTCCCGGTGGTGCTGCAGCCTCAGACCGCTCCCGATGGTGCTGCAGCCTCAGACCGCTCCCGATGGTGCTGCAGCCTCAGGCCGCTCCCGATGGTGCTGCAGCCTCAGACCGCTCCCGATGGTGCTGCAGCCTCAGGCCGCTCCCGATGGTGCTGCAGCCTCAGGCCGCTCCCGGCGGTGCTGTGGCTTCGGGCTGCTCCCGATGGTGCTGCAGCCTCAGGCCGCTCCCGGCGGTGCTGCAGCCTCGGGCCGCTCCCGGCGGTGCTGTGGCTTCGGGCTGCTCCCGATGGTGCTGTGGCCTCGGGCCGCTCCCGGCGGTGCTGTGGCTCTTCGCAAGGGCCTCAACAGAACGGGGCATGGAGTGAGACTTGAGCTGTGCTCCAGCTGGGTGTGCAGCGCCAGAAACCCGTCGGCTTGAGGCTGCCCTGGGGGTTAATTGCGTTAAAAACTGGGGGCAGAGCGGCGTGTGGGAGCAGCAGTGTCAGCACCGTGAATAGGGTTGGGTTCGAGCCGTAGCTGGACGGGATCTCTGGAAATCAGCTGCTCCATCCTCCAGCTGCAAGCAGCGCCTTGGATGAGGTTACCTGGGCTGCGTTTGCCTTGATCTGTTGGATGCAGTACTAAATACATCTTTGCTGTGCTGTCGTCTGTGGGGGGTGGAACATTGATTGTCCGGAGGTTGTGCAGTTGTATTTGAAATCACACAGAAAATGAGACGGCATTATAGCTGAAAAGTGAAGCCTTGGTGAGAGCTGGCTCTGAACGTGCATGCACAATTGCAGTCTTTAATTGCACAGTCATCTGAGGTTTACCACAGATTCCCCTGCCTTCAGTGCTGCGATGGTGGTGCTCAGTGAATGGATGCTCAGTGAATCTGCCTTATAATTTAACCTGTTTTAGGAGTGTCTACTTTAGCTGGTAAAATCATCTCACCCTCTCACGAGAAGGAATTGCTCATGTGTTGTAGTAGATCATTTGTGCTGAACATACCCAGGAAGAAGCATTTCTGTGAGACAAGATGGTGCTCCATAAAATGATGGCATGATAGAGTAGATAAACAAGGATTGTGGATGTTCAACCTGACACTTGAAATACCTGTTTATATATATATATATATATATATATATATATATATATATATATATATATTGTACAACAGTGTTCACCATTTGCATTATATTCAGTGGTAAATCTGAATTACTTCTGCCTTTGCAAGCTATAGATTGACCAGCTGGAGAAGTAGAACTTTTGCAGTGCTCAGTTGCTGTTACTTGTGTGCTGTTGCAGAAGGATTCCTAAATAACCACCCGAAAGGAGGATTGTTACACCTGCATCTGTGAGGGCCTCTTTAGTTATGTATTCTCTGGCTTCTACTACATAGAGGGCAGGTCTTGCATAGCTTCACTGGGCTGGTGCTGACCTGCTTTGGTTCTGAAGCACATCCTCTTGTGCTGAGTGATGGAGATGTGAGGGTAAAGGAGCGTTGGGGAGATGATCCAGGCCAGGGTTTCACAGCCAGGAGTGGGAGGTTGTGTTCAGGTGCCAGGGTTTGTTTTATGCTGGCATTTCTCACATTTTTGGTAACTTGCTTTTTGCAGCCTGAATGTCCTTTTGCTGTTGTGTCCTAAAATCCATTTACTTCTGATTTATTTCTCTAATCTGCAAAAAAACAAGTAGATTAAATTTCCTGTTAAAGCTTTCTGTGGCTTGGTGTGGATCTGCTGAATCGCAGAGTGTGGCTCACAGTTTTAAACTGCTTCTTTCAGAGCAACACAGAGAGGATGCAGGTATGATGCTGAGTTGAAAAACCGCTATGGAATGGAATCAGTATTCATACTGAGCAATGGGGCTTTGCCAGCAGCAGGCTTGGACCAGTAGTACTGTTATTTGAAGCTCTGACTTCCAGAAAACCTCAGTGTAAACATATCTTGCAGGATCCTTGAGATCTTACACAGCACCCAGAAGTCTTCTGTTTAGGTAGCAGTGTAGATCCTGGTACAGAGAGCTTTGGGTGACCAAAAACATGGACTTGCAGATGGGCTTTGTGGTCAGTTGCAGCTTCTTCTGTAGTGAATTAGCTTCAATCTCATCAAAATCAGAGTCTTTACTTACCTGTTTTTCTGTCTCTAAGCAGGTCTGGCTTGGGGACTACAAACACCAATTGTATGAGAAACAGATCTTAAATGTAATCAACAGAAATAGCTTTTTTTCCCTTGCCTTTAAATTGCCCACATTTTTGAGGTTTGCCTTCGTCATTGTACCTGTTCTTTCCTAATGTGATTCGTGCTTTAGTATCCAGTTCCCAGGAAAGACTTCCACTCTGAAATTCAAGGTTTTCAATCAGTTCAGTTTCCAGGGTTTAAGTTCTGGCTTTGATTTAGTTTTTGTCCTGTTCGAAGGTACTTCTTCAGAGTCCATTAAAACGCATTATTCTTTCTTTTCTTGTGCTTCCAACAGTTAAACTAGCTCGAGACAATGACAAACGATGAATGCTGTCTTCATAGTGCTTGTTTGTGCCAGCACTTGTGTATGCATCCACTGTAATTCCTCCTGAAGTGTTGGCAAAGACATGGGCTCTGCATTTGAAATGGAAATAAAGGTGTTGCTGATACTATGGATCAAAATTGAGCCAAACCATGACATTAGAAAATGTCTTTAGATAACAATGCCATACCCTGGTTTTATGAAGATTTTTGCTTTACTTTTGAGCTCGTTTTAGTGAGCAAAGTAGTTCCTGTCAGGTACAAAAGATCTGGGGTGTAGTTTTGGGGTGACCCTCAGATGTTTAATGACCACTGTGCTTTTTTTGTGGTCCAACCTGCATTTGGGACGGTGAATCTTCCTTTACTCTCCCTCTCTCAATGCACCAGGAGCTGGGAGGATGTTCTGGAACACATTTGAAGTGGGATGTTTTAAAGGTAACAATGATTTCAGTTGCTTTGAGCCACCAATAGGCTACTCCTGGCTGGGATTTTGCACAGGTTTCTGGAGGGGATGAGCTTTAGAGTTCTGGAAGTTCCACCCTGTCCTTGAAGTTGGGATGCATACCACAGACACACAGGCCAAGATTCTTAGGAAGTAGCTAAATTTAGGCTTTTGAATCCACATCTAGAAACCTAAATAATTGACCTCATTTGAAACTAACACAACAGAACTGAAGCTGTCCTGTCCATGTCTTTCATAGCTACAGCTCAGAATTTCTCTTTCAACTGGGTATGACTGAGTCAGTGCTGTTGGAGAAGTTACTAATGAAAATAGAGTCTGTTACCTGTGCTTAATAAAGCTTGAGTCAAACCAAACCAGATGCCGTAGGGAAACAGCGACCTTACTCTGGGCCAGAACAGAGCTTAAGCTGTCTAATAAAATAAAACCAACAGTGGTTTTCACTGGATAGAGGATTTTTAAAGAGGGATGGTGTTGGGGAGCCCTCCCTTACAGGTGAAGGGAAAGAGTGAAAAATATGGGATGGAAATAAAAGGGTTTCATCAGAAATGTAAGATGAAAATCAAACTGTCGAATAAGAAGGCTGTGGAGCAGCTCTCTGGTAGGCAAAAACGTTACATTTGTGTCTTCCCTTCCTCTGATGTCTACACATCCAACATACCTGTTCTCTGAAAAAGCAGGAATAATCTTACCAAATAATCATTGCATTATTACTCACTACTTAATATTCATTTTCCTATTTAATTCGGTGCTGTTTGAATTCATTTTTTGATGCCATAAACTCTGTAGTTCTCTCTAATAGAATATTTATGGGCCCTGCTCTCAGGAATTAATTTTTGTACACAATTTCCAAATTTCACTGTATTCCATGGAGACTTTGCTCCTGAGTAAGTAACCAAGGGAACCAGTGGGAACCAGTAGAATCGAGTTCTGAGTGGAACTGCATTGTAACAAGAAAACATACATAGTGCCAAGGTGAAGTTAGGCAAATGCTTTAATACAAATGGAATGCTTTGTTCAGTTGAAGCAGCCACGTCTCTCATCAGAAAGCTTCCATAAAATACTCCTAAAACACAGTGCAATTGTTCTGTGTTCAGGATAAGTCTGTAATCACCAAGTTCGAACCATGAGCTTTTTGAAATGTATTTCTCCCAACTGAAAGCTTGGTGGGATTATTTTAATGCTTCTAAGAGCAGAGGGAATCATAAATGCCTCCCATCAACCTGCATGGGTTTGTAAAAAATGATGGGTTATGTGTTGGCAGAAGGCATCTGCAGGGAGGAGAAGAAAATGATGAGATTTTCATATTTTCCCCCAAATAATCCTGCTTACATTTGTGTAGGTTTGGGATGTAGCTCTAGTAAGAGTATTAGCTCTAACCCTAATAAATGTTCTATGAAATGTTTTGATGCTATATTTTCCCTTCTTTATTTTCTAGGGCAGGGAAGCCACCACCTGGCTTACATCTGGATGTGGTCAAAGGAGACAAACTCATTGAGGTATGAAAACAGGGTTTGTGTGTATTGGGTAAATCATGTATATAGGCATCAGCAGTAGAACATTTCCCAGCATTTTCAGCACTTCCTCATAGGTATTTAGCTTCTCTCTCATATTCATGATGTTCACATCAGTTTATTTTACTCTGAAACGTCAGAATGAAGAGAATTCCATCAGTTATCTTCTGATTAGGTGCACTGTACAAGGGTACAAAACTGCCCTGCCCAGGTAACAGGCAGTGACAGTGGGCTTCCTGAACATTAAATCTGTCTTAATAAGAGAGAGAATAAAAGTAAAATGCTTCCAAACTTAATTTTGAATGAAAGTTGACATTTTTTTCCCTACAAGATACTTGCAGAGTACTGAGACTGCATCAGGACTGTCCTTCACTGACTCTTTCTAGGCACTATAGCATTCAGACCCTTTGCATTGCGTTTGTCTTCAATCCATGGGCCATGGATTCTGCTTCCCCAGTTCTGAAACTGGTGTGTGTTCAGAATCAGTTTGAGAGATCAGAGAGCTGCAGTAGGCTGCTGCTCAGCTCAGCCTTCTCCCTGCCATGCCAGCAGCACCAGCTGGGTGCGGGCTGTACTTGGCATTGGGTTTCCCAGTCTTCCTTTCAGGCCATGTAATGAAATTCAGTGAGCAAAGCCAAATGGCTTTGTGACTTTGGGGGGTTTGGTGTGTGGCAAGCAGCCAGACATAATGCAGCCTTCCCACCTGGAGACTGATTCTGTAAGATGAATTTTTTCTTGTCATGTTTCCTTTAGATTCTTGAGCTTGGAGAGAGAGCTTTAGGATGAAAGAGTTTACATGGGCTTCTCTGCTAAATTAATCCTCTGGTGCTCAGCTCTGTCACAGGAGTCCTGGTCAGGACAGTGCTATATGGAAGCTGAGGGTGCACCACTGCTTTTGGTTATGGATGAGCAAAGTTGGTGTTGATAAATGTCAGTCAGGAGGTGTATTGTGCTGGTGGTGTCAGGCTCTGATGGCCAAAGCTTTTCTGAGCCCCAAACTGGCTTGGTAGGGAAATCCTAGCTCACTGTTCATGCAGCATCCATGGCTACTTGTGTGTCTGCCTTGTGGCCTTACACACTGTGTATTGGTGATGATTTAGTCCTCTAGACTGCAGTGGTTACATCAAACAGTGACCTATGCTCATGTTTGGGAGCTGTGCAACACATGAAAAGCATTGAGTGTGATCCATCTCTTTCCCTGTTGGGCACATGTGGCAAATAGCTTTTCAGTTTTATGGTAAGAACATTATTAAATCTTCCTGGATTACTGAGCACTTGATACTAACCAAGCCATCCGTATCAGAGGCCTTGTGCAGAGGTCTGTGGTACACCATGTGATTGCTGGGTCTGAAAAGTGCTACATTAATACAAGCCATGAAGTGTTTAAGCTCAGTGTGTAAAGGAAGACACTGGGTTATAACTCAGAGGCACAGAAAATTCTGGAAACTTATCTTGGAGTAAAGGCAAAAAAATTATTTTCCCCTGTTGATTTGTGACAGTATTTCCAATGTATTAATTCACTTCTGTATTTGCAAAATCTCTTGAATGCTGCCAAGTCAAAGACAAAGGGAATGGTTTTAACCTGCCAGAGGGGAGGTTGAGCTGAGCTCTTCCCTGGGAGGGTGCTGAGGCGCTGGCACAGGGTGCCCAGAGAAGCTGTGGCTGCCCCATCCCTGGCAGTGCTCAAGGCCAGGTTGGACACAGGGGCTTGGAGCAGCTGCTCCAGTGGAAGGGGTCCCTGCCTGTGGCAGGGGTTGGAGATGGATGAGCCTTAAGAAAATGTAGTAGAAAATGAGGTTCACGTGTTGTTTTTTTGCTTGGAGGTAAGGAAGAGGAATGGAAATACTGTGTCTTACTCCAAGCTGTTTCATTTTCTGCATGACTTTGTAGTGCTACAGAACTTAGGTGCTCATAGTGTCAGTCTGATAGCTCAAAAAAACCCCAAACCAGCTACCTGTAACTAGTGTGACACATTGGATCTTCTAGCTGACCAAAACCAGGAGCTAGCAACTTGAGTGACATGAATGCTACTGCCAGAGTGGGAGATCCTTCCTCATCCCACAGTCCTAGTGCCTGTATCAGCCCTATGCTGGGATATGCATCTGCCTGAAGGCAAATTGATTCAGTCCAGTATGGCAGCAGAAGACTAATGCAGCAGACAAGTGATTTGGAAGCTGAGAGCACTGGGACTTTTCCATTTTCAGCTGCTCTGATTTTACAAAGGGAAGATTTGAATTTCTGTATTTAAGTGTCAGACAAAACTGAAATATTGCTGAGCTGTTGATGCTTTGTTTAGAACTTGCTCTGTTTATTCATGTGCTTGAATTTTTTCAGGAAGATCCACAAGGTGATAGGAGTCTAATACATTTCTGTTTGATATTCTACCTCAGAAACTCATCATTGATGAGAAGAAATACTATCTCTTTGGGAGAAATCCTGATCTGTGCGATTTTACTATTGACCACCAGTCTTGCTCTCGGGTCCATGCTGCCTTGGTCTATCACAAGCATCTCAAGAGGGTTTTCCTCATAGATCTAAACAGCAGTAAGTAGTATGGCATTTAACTAGACAGAAGCACAGTATTTCAGTGCTTAAGCATTCCTGAATCTGAGACACTTTTTCCTTTGTTCTTGTTGTTTCACTGTGTGGATAGATGACTGTACTCTGAGATAGCATCCTAGGGAGAGATTGTAATGGGTGTGGAGCAAAGAAATGATTGCTCCAGTGAGCTTCCATCTGCTTCACTTGGTGTTTAAAAGAACATTTCTAGACTCTTAAGAGGCTAAGGGAGAAGATGAAGGTGTCTTGGCCTTCCCTTCAAAATTTCATGAGGTTTTCTTTACTGAGGGTGGTTTCCCAAGATCTAAAACCTGTTTTTTCTGCTGAGGTACTGATTCCAGACATGGTACATTGGGACATACAAGAATCCAAAAAGTAAATGGTGTTCGTACTTTATTCCCTTGACTTTTTGAGGACTTCTCATGTGTGTTATCTTAGTTCAGTGGGTGATATGTACATAGCTTATGTTTTCACAGTACCTCAGGGACTTGTATCTCAGAGCAGCCATGTAGCTTCTGAACTTCTCAAGACTTGAACTTGAATATTTTAAGCCCAAGCTGATGACTAACAGCCTATTTTGTATTTTGATGTTCTCAGCACACGGCACATTCTTGGGTCATATCCGTTTGGAACCTCACAAACCCCAACAGATACCCATTGACTCCACGGTTTCATTTGGTGCTTCTACACGGGCATACACGCTGCGGGAGAAGCCTCAGACGCTTCCATCGGCGGTTAAGGGAGAAGAGAAAATGGGCAGTGAAGATGAAGAGCTCAAGGGCTTGCTGGGGCTGCCAGAGGAGGAGACAGAACTTGATGTGAGTGCAGTGTCACACTCTACCTAGATGGTGTTTCTAGCTAAACAGCATTCCCCTTTTGTTTGCTTACGTTCAAGCTCTTCATTTCTTGGCCTTGAAGGTGGTCTAAGGTGTCTTCTGCTGGCAGATACACACACAGTGTCTCATTCAGCTGTGTTCATGCAGCTTCCAGAATACACTGACCTAATAATCCTCTTCCAGTGGTCTGCTCACAATGGCTCTCCAGGGAGTTACACACTCCTCAGCTACCTCAGGTCAAGGATGATTTCTCAGTAACTGAATGCTGCCCTGTTTCCTGCAGTTAACTAGTGAAGAAGGAAAAAGCAGCATATGTGGCATTCACAGGATTGTTGAGGTTGGAAAGAAACTCTCAGGATCATCTAGTCCAGTCCTCTGGCTGAGCAAGGTCACGTACAGCAGGTTGCCCCAGGATCATGGTCAGTCATGTTCTGAGTATCTGCAGGCAGAGACCATAACCTTTCTGAGCAGCCTGTTGCAGCACTGGAGCATTCTTTCTTCCTATGGTTCCAAAGTTGAAACTAAACATAGTGCTGTGGTTTTCTGATATACACAATTGCATGGTTAAATGAAACTTCATACGCTAGTTGTTTAAAGTATTTAATCTCCATATTTGTCACTAGAACCTGACAGAGTTTAACACAGCCCACAACAAAAGAATTTCCACGCTAACCATTGAGGAAGGGAACTTGGATATTCAGAGACCAAAGAGAAAACGGAAGAACTCCAGAGTGACATTCAGTGATGAAGATGAAATCATCAATCCGGGTAAGTAGTTCGCTTTAGTCTTCAGTTGATGCCCTTAAAGCCCCCTTTCCAGTGTTGTCATAGGGATTCCTCCTGGCTGCATATGGATAAGAAATTTAGCAGTCGATGTTTGGGATCTGCTATTTTAGAGAAGCTGCCACATGTCTCAGTTAAGTCTTTGACTTAATTTAACACCAGCCAGAAAAACCATTTTGATGTAGAAGGTTATACAGTTCAGTGCTCAGAACATCCTAATGTAAACAGCAGTCTTCTGCATTTACAAAAGGGATAATGTTTTCAGAGTTTTGGAGCCTGTACCCTTGAATTCCTTCAACTCCTCCTTCCAGGTTCCCCCAAGGACTTCTGGGGATGGCTGCTGTGCCTTTGAGCATGTACAGGTGCTTGTCAGCTGCAGCTTTCAGCCCAGAACTCCAGTGTGGTCAGTGAAAGCCACCCATCCGTATGTTCACCTCCCTGTTCTCCACTGGGGTTGAAAGCTCTTACCAGGATATCTGATGAGCCCACCTGGAGCCAAAGCCACTAGGTGTCCTCCTGGCTCCTCTCTTCCTCTGGGCATGTTTGTGCTTCCTGAGCACCACTAGAGGACTGGCTTGGAGAAGGTCCATGTACCAGTTCCTCATATAGGCTCCTTTACCTGACTGATGCTCTATCTTCCTGTGTGCTTACTAAAGGCATCACTGTTCTTGCTTTTGCAGAGGATGTGGACCCTTCTGTTGGACGTTTCAGGAACATGGTGCAGACAGCAGTAGTCCCGGTTAAGGTACAGAGTAACTCAGTTCTCTAATGAATGCATTACATTGATGAACTCATGATTGATGCCATTAACTCATTTTAGAACTTATACCTTGAGAACGTAATGTTCTTGTGGTGAAAAGTGTTTTACTGTTAGCAAGTCATGTTCATGTTTCACAGTTGTAGTCTTTTTAGTAGATTTGACCATTTCCCTTCAAATGCAGCTTTTGCTCTTTAATAACACATGGGAGCAATGGCAGTATTTTTTTCCCCCACAAAAAGAAACACTTCCCAGAATTCCAGTACAGTGATTCTAGGCATTGGTTAAAATTATGGGAAGTGTGGAAAATAGAAAGTAAAAATGAAAGGCTGTTTGTTTAAATCCTATAAGAGCTGAAGATTTCCTGAGGTTGTCTACTAGAACTAGCAGGGTTTAGACTTTGCTCCAAGATGAAAGTATTGCCTGTGCTATATTGAATTTGACTGTAAAGCTTCAGAGCAGCTAAGCAACAGTGTGATAGCGACTTCACTTGTTGCTGGTATGCATGAAATAATGTGTGTGGAAAAGGATAATTCTACACAAACCTCAGGCTTCACGAGATCCAGATGATCAGGAGCCAGCCAAAATCACCCAAGTGATCTAGGAGTTGCAGTTTGTTACTGGAGGGAGGAGGGTCTGTTACTGACTAAAGACCTCCTCAGTCTTGTGTTTAGGACAGGCTCAAGACTGCTATGTATGTACAGGAGGTAAAGAAGTGCTGAGACCTGATCTGAGTTCAGCTTCTGTCACCCCTGCCTGCATTGTGCACCTTTAAGAGTTTATTATTAAGTGGTTTTCAGAGAAACCCAGAAGAAATATACTGGGATGTGGTCTGTAACCACTTTGCATGGCAAGTCAAGGTGCCTTTTGGGGGCCAGTTTTCTACAGCTTGCTTATTTCATGTATTCTGACTAATGTTTAAATACTTCCATCCGCAGAAGAAGCGGTTGGAGAATGCAGGCTCCCTGACCACGGATGATTCTGCATCACGACGGATGCAAAACTTCCCCTACAGCGGAGGATTGTATGGGGGTCTACCTCCAACCCACAATGAGGCAGGGTCCCAGTCGCACAGTGGCCATGGGACAGCACTCATTGGTGGCCTGCCAATGCCCTACCCCAATCTCGCCCCAGATGTGGACTTGACTCCTGTTGTGCCCTCAACAGTCAACATGAACCCAGCTCCAAACCCTGCTGTCTTTAATCCTGAAGCTGTGAATGAACCCAAGAAGAAGAAATATGCAAAGGAGGCATGGCCAGGCAAGAAGCCAACCCCTTCCCTGCTGATCTGAGCTGGAGTTTGTGGAGTGAGGGTGGGAGTCACGAACTCCAGAAACTGTTGATGTGCAGTATCGTCTTTTTAAGATTACAGTGTCCTAACCAGGTGAAATACCAAGATTGAAGAAGTGAAACATCCTTTAAAGATCTGTCTTCAAATGTTTTTATATGTCTGTTAAAGGAAAAATAAGAATTACAGCTCCCATCTCCTTTTGAACCAAAATATCTGGCAGCCTTTTCTTAGCCATTACTGTCCCCAGAGGTCTTGAACTCCCAGTTTTGATCCAGAGGTTGAAGTGGCAGCATCACACAACTTAATTCTCATTTATGGCATGACCCTGCAAATCCATGTTTGGAGGTGGTGTGCTCACTACAAGTCATGTTGTTGCCACTGGACTTGCATGTAGCAGGTCAGCTCTAGCAGAAGTGAATGGTTGTGGGGCCAAGCCTTTCAAAATCTCATTAATAAGAGTTCCAAAACTTGCAAACTATAGGTCAGCTTTTTTGTACGTTTTCCAGACCCACCAATGTGTGGGACATTGTTGGGGTTTTTTTGTATTACTTTAGTTTGGCTACAGCTTTGGGGTTTTTTCCACCTCAAACACTACAGCATCCCATTAGTTCATGAGGACATGGAGTTAATGGACAAAAAGAGATGGGTTTCCCAAGTTGTGGCCCAGTATTGTTGTTTGGAGTATTGTTTGGAGGACTAAAGGGGTGCACATGTGGGTGGATGGGAGCTTACGTTGGTGCTACCGAGCATGGGAAGCCTCAAAGCATTTGAAAGGTGGGTAAACACTGACTATAAATAACTAAGTCAGGTTGATCTCACCCATCTGATCACTTAGGGTGGAGTTAACACAGAGGAAACCAGTTTCCTTTAAACTTGGTGGCTCTTTTAACCTAGATCCATTTGTGTTTGCAAATGGAAGTTGGGAGCTTAGAGCATGTGTGAGATGCAGCAAGAGGCACACAAAAGTGAGCAGCCATCAGCATGTTTAACAACTAAAACCACAATCTGCTGGTTTGGCCACTAGTAACAAGGGATGAGAACACAGTGCTACTTAGAGCTAGAGTATCAGTTCTGAGTAGAGAATCTGCCTCACCTTGAACAGAGCAGTGCACAAGTTTGTTTCATCATATTAACAGGTTTTTGACTAGTTCACTTTGTCCTGTTGAATAAAATAAGCTTGATTTGGATCGTTGTTCTGGCACTTCAGATCCTCAAGTTTAGATTTCACCACCTGATTCACACGTATTCAGACACAGTATCTCTTTATATCAGGTAAGGCCAGAGTTCTGTTTTGCCTGGCTTTTTTTCACATTGGATAATGCAGTTCAGCTTTGTGGTGACATTCCTCTGTTGTTTGGGGATTTCTCCAGGAGATGTGCACCACAATGACAGAGTGTGCCCAGCTCTTCATTCCATACAGTACTGTGGCTACCTGGCCAAGTTGAGGTGTGCACATCTGGTGGTTGCTGGAGCAGCGTGACAGTGCCTCTGGTGTGCTGCGTGCATGGGACCTGGTTTGGACACTTGCTCCAAAATCAGTGTGACTTCTGCATCTGCAGAGTGATTGCTATCATGTTCCTGAGCTAAAAATGAGCTGGGAGCTACCCCATTCCCAAGAGGGATGGCTTTAGAGACTGGTTTGTCCCCTTCCCTGCACCATCTAGCTCAGGCTGTTAGAAGGGTGAACACAGGACCTGTCAGACATTCTGCTTTCAGACACTCCACGTGGACTCTGAGAATCTTTCTCCCTTTAGGTTTGCTTCTTCCTGGTACGTAGAATTGTCTTTTTCCAGCCAGCCTGCTTTATGAAGGCAACTCTTTAGGGTAAGATTTAGTTAGGGCAAGTGAAAGTTGAGCAGGTTTTCTTGTTTTATTTGGGGTTTTCATTTTTGATGGGTGTTTTTTGTTCTTTGCAAGGTTTTTCTTGAAAAGGGAAGCTTTACTGCTCATTGCTTTTCAAGCTCCTCCCTGGGTTTGAACAAGCTCTCATTATTGTAGAGCTTAGGGGACACAGCTGGTACAGGAGGGGATGATGTAACATCTAGGGGCTTTGTACAGACGTTTGTACACTTGTGTAATATGTAATAGGCCTTTTCACACTTTCTGTTGAGCTTTTTACCTGTAACCTTTACTATGTTGTAAATTAAATGCAGATTTTGCCAGCTTGGAGAGTGCAGTGTGTTCCTTCCCAGCCCGCACTTCTGCAGCTGAGGCTGGACCTTTATTCTGTGGCTTATGGGATGGATTTGTGCCGTGGCCAAGTGCTGCTGTCACTGCAGGTCTTGTTCATGTGGCTGGCTCAGGCTGCAGCTCTTAAAGCTGCTCCAGCTCCTCTGCTCGTGACCTGCTTTGCTGCCTGGTGCTGCAGTGCACAAGAGGGGTACTTAAGAGTTGGTTTTAAACAGCAGGTGCCTTTGTTCTGTGAGTGAAGTTCTACCTGCTTCTGCCTTAATCCTCCCTCAACAAAAGTTATTCTTTAGAGCCCAGCTTTGTTCTCATTGCCCAGCTTGCTGCCTCCGGCACACGGAGGAGCCTAGGATCTAAATGCACTGTCCTTTGTCATGTTGGGTCTGCAGCTTGTCCCAGACTCACTGGGGAGAGCTGCAGTGGAAACCTGTAAACTGGGACCTGGTCAGAGGTGCCTGCAGTGTAGGGTTGAGCTCTTTAGGCTATAGATGAGTACTTCTCAATGCAGTAATATCCACTGGGCAGTTACATTTCCATTACTGTGTCAGCATGAGGCTGAATCTTCACAAGATGTGCAAGCTGCTGATGTGCCATAGGTAAAAATAGTTGGTACGGGTCGAGTAGTGAGCTTTGTGGGCTGATACTCTAAGTGTTGGTGTGGTTAGCAATTAATTTCCTGTGTTGAAGGAAAGGAGTCTGCTTGCATGATGATCTAAAGCACTCTCTGCAATGTGGATCAAGGTACCCATGTGTTAGAGACATGTCTGAAACAAGGACTTCTTGGAGAGGAGGTGACTTGTGCCTGGGGCCTTTTAGGAGAGCAGGAAAAGCTTCTGCCTACTCTGTCTCTTGCAAATGGATGAAAATGACTTGCCCTGGTGCTAAGGATAGTCCAGCTCCAAGTGTCAGTTTGTCCTCTAGATGTCCTGCTGCAGGTGCCTTGTGCAGGGGGAGTCTCCATGTGCCTGTGCCCCCTGACAGTCGGATGGCTTCAGCCTGCACCAAAGGATGGGAAACACCAATTCCAGTCAGTGCAGCTCCTCCTGCAGCTGGAGGCAAAGCAGAAAGACCTCTCTGTTCCTGCATCTCCAAGTTTCATTTCCACGTTGTCCCATCCTGCTCCCACTCCTAGCCTGCAGCTTCAGGGAAGTGCAACTCATAAGGTAAGTTGAAGGAAAACCCTTACAGAGATGAGGAGCAGCAGTTCTCAGAACCCATGGGGCTGGTGGCCGTGGGGACCACGGTCGGATGCTGTGTTGAAGGATGGGGCTGTCTCTTCTCCTGCCCTGGAGACATGGGGGTTTGGCTTTGCCTTTCCCATGGCTGCAATGACCAGAGCCACTGACTCCCCTCTCCTGAGCACAGCCAAGGTGTGATTTGTGCTAGGGGGGAGTGGGTCTGAAAGGCCACAGGTGAGCCAGGATGGAGGTGCTGGTGTGTCTGTAAAAGGGGAGGGATGTTTGGACCCAGCCCTTTGCTTCCTCCACAGCCCCATCACTGTGTCCGGCCCCAGCAGGGCAGGATGGTACATGGGAAATGTGTGATGGGGACAGCCTGGGTGGGACATGACCCAGAAGAGCTGGGGCTGGTGCCTTCACCCACATCACCACCAGGGCTGGGACTGGGGGACCCCAAGCCGTGATGGGGTCGGCAAGAGGGCTGACCCCAGTGCATGGATCAGGCTGTGCAGGCTGCAGAGGTGCTGGTGCCACAGCTCTGTGGCCAGAAAAGGAAGTCTCCACTGCTAGAAACAGAAGTGAAAAGCAGGCAGAAGTGAAAGCAAAGCTCAGATCTGCTTCCCACACAGTTCCCATCTCTGCAGAGAGCCCTGGAGCACCCAGCAACATGGCCATGGAGCCCCTGTCCTTCCAGGAATACATCTGCTCCCTGGACCCCGCCACCCTGCCCCGCATCCTCAGGGTTTGCTCCGGTGTCTACTTCCAAGGTGAGTGCTGGGTGCCCACTGCCTCCAAAGGGTGCCCCAAGGCTGTGCCACCTCCCTGTGCCACCTCCCTGTGCCCTGCCACGCAGCCTGGGCTCTCCTCCTGCCCCCAGCGAGACACAGGTTCTTGTGCCACCACCAAACACTGCCTAAGCCACAGCTGCTTCTGGGGCACCAAACCCCATCCAGGCTGGTCCTTTGCTTCCTGCGCTGCCCTCAGCCCAGTCAGTGAGTTCCCTGCTGGCAGTGGGGTCAGGCAGGGATGGAGCCATGAGCTCAGTGCCTGAGGAAGGGGGTGTTATCCCTGGCTCCAAGGGGAGGAGATCAGCAAGGGCACAGAGCCTGGTCTGAGCATCCTGCTCCCTCCTGCACTGTATCCCTGGAGACAGGTGGAGGAGAAGCCTTGGCTGCCATGGCCTTTGCAGAGCAGCAGTGGTTGGGGTGGCTTCACTCCGCTCACTTGAGGTGAACGTTCAGCTTTCCCCCAGGCTTCTGGTGGCCTCAATGACATCTTAATGGTGCTGAATGAGCAATAATGCCCCTGCTGCCCCAGCAGCAGTCCCCTGTTCTGCCCCTGCTGCAGTCCTGGTGCTGCTTTCTGCTTTGCACAGCAAGGGCTTTGTCCAAGTTCATCCCAGGGAGGTTTGGGATGCAGAAGGTTTGGTAGCAGCTCAATGAATGCAGAGATTTAAAGGCACAAGGGGACATTGCTGGTGTTGGAGGGTGCTGGGAGGTGGTAGCGTGGCCTGAGGAGTTCCTGCTCCAGGAGGGGCAGGAATCTGCCCCATCCCTTTGCGCTGTGAGCAAGCACTGAACCTTTCCTGCTGCATGTCCCATGTGAGTGACATTGGTTCTACCTCCAGCCACTCCTGCTGTGCTCTTCTGCACTGCTCTTCACCCCTGTTACAGTCCTGTGCTGTTCCCAGCACTGGATGTTTCCCAGGCCATGGGCTGGACAAGCTTCCAGGTATCCCTGATTCCTTGGAAATACACATCAGCCCAACAGAGACCCCTCAGCCAGCCCCAATGTGTGTTCCTAGGGATCAACCCCTGTGGCACCCTGCAGATGCTGTGTCCTACACTGATGCTGTTTCTTGACGGCTGATGCTGTTTCTGGGTTTCCTGCCATTACTGGAGGTCTCACTGCTTGTGGGTTTGGTAGCAAAGCTTTGGTTGGGTTCCTAAGGTGCTAAACAGAACTGCTGTGGGGCTTGGCCCCTTCCTGGGCTCCTCTCCAGCCTCCACTCACCAGCTCTGCACTGGAGCTGGAGGAGCTTTGAGGCCCCTTCCAGCCCAAACCTCTGTGATTCTATGGGGCTCTGGAGGAGGCTTTTACCCTGAGGAACCCCCTTGTCCCCCCCAGGGTCCGTGTATGAGATCTCAGGCAACGAATGCTGCTTGTCCACCGGGGACCTGCTCAAAGTCACAGCCGTGGAGCTGCACAAGGTCATCTGCGAGGACACGGACACGGGGCAGACGATGGAGCTGCCCCCGACGTTCAAGGGTGAGTGTGGCTGCCCTGCCCCATCCCACACCCCATGGGTACCCCCCCCCTGCAGTGCCCATGGGCTCAGCCCCATTGCCCCCAGGCATCTTCCAGCCGGTACCACGGGGACCCCTCCCGGGGGGCGGCAGGGACCAGGGGCTGACGCTGCAGCAGGCACTGGGCACTGGGAGGACACAGCCGGTGCTGTGCAGAGCACTGGGACCCCACATGCTGCTCCTGCGCCTGGTCTATGAGGTGCATGCTGCTATGGACTGTGAGTGAGGGGGGCACTGGGTGTGAGGGGCATGGGGGGGTTGGGATATGGGGTGCCCCTGGGTCAGGGCAAGGCAGTGCTGTGGGGTTGGGATGGGTGCTGTGGGGTTGGGTTGTGTTGGAATGCTGTGGGGTTGGATGGGATGCTGTGGTGGGGCTGGATTGGGATGCTGTGGTGGGGTTGGATTGAGATGCTGTGGGGTTGGGATGGATGCTGTGGGGTTGGGATGGATGCTGTGGGGTTGGGATGGATGCTATGGAGGTTGGGTTGTGTTGGGATGTTCTGGGGCTGCGGTGGAGGTGCTGCAGGGTGAGGAGCCTACCTTGCTTTGGTGCTGGGACCACAGAGGGGTTGCCTGTTGTGAGCTCCTCTCTGACATGGAGCCAGTGAGAGCTGCGCTCCCACAGTGCGCAGGGATGTGGTGCAGATCCCGTCCACACTGGAGGTGGATGTGGAGGACATCACAGAGGAGGAGCAGCACATTCAGTTCTCCCAACCGCTGCTGCTGAGCGAGGTGCTGACCATGGAGCACATGCTGCCGGCGCAGGCCGAGGTCCTGGAGGGCCCATCCGGCCCTGCCATGTTCCACAGCTCATGGGTGCCATGGCTGCGCCAGGGGCAGCGGCTGCAGCTCCATGGCCGCTCTGACACATGGCGAGTCCTGGCCTCGGCCCCGGGCAGCAGCCGCCATTTCCTGCTCACCAGCACCTACCGGGGCCGGTTCCGGATGCGGCCGCGCCAGTTCCTGGGGGTGCAGGAGCTGGTGGCTGCCCTGAGCCCAGGCCGGGCCCTGTGTGTGCTGGTGACACAGGACTGTGAGGGACGAGGCCTCCATGTGCCCCCGCTCGGTGTCGGTGACCGCCTGGAGGCCTTGGGGCTGCAGGGGCAGGGGCCTGGCACCCGCCTGCGCTGCCACCGCCATGGTGAGGAGGAGGAGGGTGAGGAGCTGCTGCTGCCGCTGGACATGGGGGCAGCTTCATGGAGGTGCTCAGCAGCAGCAGGTACAGGCTGGGGGAGCTGCTGGAGCTGCAGGCACTGCCCTGCCATGTGCATGTGGTGGCTCCGGACCCGGCGCTGGCACAGGACCCGCTGGGCACCCTGCCCACCCTGCGGCTCCAGGCACTCCTGCCCCTGCCCTGCCTGCTGAGCAGCTTCTGCCAGGAGCCCGAGCAGGGCTTCGAGCTGCCACTGCCATGGATGGACTGCTCTGTGCTGCTGCACCCCGGGCCTGTGAGCCCCACACCCCCCTGTGCCCCACTGCAGGAGATCACTGAGGACTTCTACTACCGCCTGCTGGCACAGCTGCCCCCCAGTGCGGCCCCACCGCCCCCCCGGCCCCCCAAGCCAGCGCAGGCAGGGACGGGCCCAAGGGGGAAGCCTCCATTGGCACCCAGGTCCCCCCACCCTGCACTGATGGGCACCTGCCCAGCTCCTCCAGTGCTGCCTCAGGGGAGCACCTCCAGCCTGTGTGGACAGCAGGGATGCCCTAGGGATGCAGGTGAGACCCCCGACCCCTCCTGGTCCCCCCATGGGGCTCAGCACAGAGATGCACTGCCCAGGCAGGATGGGGACCCCTGGCATCACTGGGGGTGCTGCTGGGGCTGACATCATGGGCACCTGGGCAGGGATGCTCAGGTGATGTCTGCACCCCAGCAGCCAGCTGGGCCCCCATGGGGGCTGCACCTCCCCATCCCCTGGCCCCAGATGGAGGAGGGAACCCATAAGTAGTTGCCTGACCCCTGTGTCCTCAGGGTCTGCCCCATCCTCTTGTCCCACAAACACAGGCACACATGGGGGGCCACCCAGATCCATTGTCCCAGACAGGGATCATGGTGAAGGGCAGCAATGCTCGACCTCAGGGGTGATGGGGCAGTGAACACCACTGCAAACCCTGGACCTCCATCCTGTATCCACCCCCCAGATCACAGGACCTGTGGCCCCGGACACTGGTGTCTGTGGTGGCCGAGCACCATGAGAGGCCCTTCTCCCCCAGCATCCTCAGCCCTCATTGTGTGCAGCTCAGATGGGGGAGGTTGGCAGAGCAGGTCCGGGTGTCCCCCATGGGGTTTCTGCTCTGGAGGTGCATGTCCACAGCCTCTGCTCTCTCTTCCCTTCCAGACCCGGAGACTGACAGCTCTGACCATGAGTATGAAACCATTGACGACACCATCCAAAAGACAGTGCATAAAATGCAGGCAATTTTCCCCTTCTAGTCCTCCCCTCTGTGAAAGCCACTGAGCCATCAGAGCAGAATGGTGCTGGGTGGCCACTGAGATGCCAGCACAGGCCCTGGGCCATGGACCTTGCTCTGCTCTGCTGACAGGGGGCCTGGGCTGGGATTAGGCAGGTATGTGCTGGGGCCAGCACGGCTGTGGCACATGGGGAGAGGTGGAAGTGCTTGTGGCACTTTCAGGCTCTTGGCACCTCGAAAGGGACCAATGAGCTGCACTCATGGCATTGGATGCAAAAATATTACCTGAAACCCAAATAAGGACCAAAGTTGAACTTTTCTTTCGCTGGAAATTTGGCAAAAGCCCCAGGAAAGTGGCAGAGACAAAGACCTCATGGTTCTGATGTGCACTAATGGAGAAGAGCAGCTGATGAGGGGAGAGCTTTGTACCAACAGCAGGCAGGGGTGGCACTCCTGCATCATGACTGTGCTCCTTTCTAATCAGAGCTGGAAAATAAACCATAGCTTTGACCTCAGATCACATTGTTGGGGTTTTTCCCCTCTCCCAGTGGAGAGCTTTGGTTTTCCAGCTATTCCCCACTCAGTGCCTAGGGCAGAATCCCAGTGCTGCAGAGAGGAGCTCATTCATTCCAGGTTGGCTTGACTCCCATCCAACCTGGCCTTGAGCATTGCCAGGGATGGGGCAGACACTGCTTCTCTGGGCTCCCTGTTATCTCCACCCTGACACATCACCAGCAAGAACCCTGCTGGTTCCTGACTTAATGTTAGGCTTCAAAGATAAAGAAGAAAAACCTGTTCCATGCAATGCACTTAATTTAACCTTCAGCTAAAATGCCTTTGGTGGCAGAAATGATCCTGGCTCTATTTGTAACACTGATGAGTGGCACTTTCCTCACTAGTACTAAGTTATATGTCCAGACATTTACTTTAAAGCCATTAACTTTAAAAGCTAAGGAAAAAAGAACTATAGGTAAAGAAACTCTGACAGCAGGAGCTGGGTTTTACCCATATGGGTAGGTTCTGTGAAGGCAGACAGTGTTCTTTAGGGAAGAAAAGCCTCTGAAGCCACACACACACAAGGCTACCCAAGTTAGAAGTTTACTGGAAACGTTCAAAAGCTCTAGTAACCAGATTACCTCATAGTACAAATATAGACTCAAATGTATAAAGTAAACCAGGGAAAATCTAATCATGATTACTGTACATCACTGGAATCTTACTCTGGGCTGCCCACTCTGTGAAGGAAATGGAATGAAAGCAGAGTCAGGAGAAACAGCTCTAGAAACAAAATACAGGACAAGATTGGGAAGAGGTTCTTTCTAACACAGGCATCCTCTAAGGAGTCAAACACAAACTGAAGGCTCCAAAGCTTTGAGTTCAGTCTTCCCAAATCTGTCCATGCTTTCAGTCACAGCATATAACTGACTCCAATGAACAGAATCCTACATGTTCTGCTTATCCTTGATTTCCAAGGAGGAGGTGCTCAGAATAACGGGGACTTTCAGAGGCTAGAAAGGGCAAAGCCCACCTTCCATGTCACAAAGCTCAGTAGGATAACTTCAAACATGGACAAGCATTTGCTTAGAACTAAATCCAGTGGGAAACAGCTTCACTCAGCATCTGTTGACTTGTAGTGATCATCATCCACAGTGGAGTAGATGTGTCCCTCGCTGCTAAGGAATTCAACAGCTTGCCTTGAAGGAAGAAAACAACCCAACAACTGCTGATTAAATCTTATCAAGCCCCTTTACTGGTTTTCTAAGGCTGAGGAAGGAGTTGTAAGAGACAGCAAAGGAGAACAGAAACAGTCTATTCCCAAGCTTTGAGCAGTGTGCCGAGAGGAAGGTAGGCCTTGAACAGGAGAAACTACTACTGACACACTGAAGCACTCCTGGTGCTGTTAGTTTGCTACTGAACTGTCATTGCAAACGGGCAGCAAAGCACTTTATCACCCTTTCAAGTGCCATTGGCTCATTCTAAGCTCACTACTGCGTCCTACTGGGAACACCTGAAATTACCAGCGCTGTTCCACAAGCAAGGATCAGGGCTTGCCCACCATTTCTTCCCTGCCTCCTTTGACCTGACTCCAGGAACGACTGCCTGGATTTCCAGAACATCCTTTGTTTCTATAGACTTACTTGATGGTTGACATGCTGACGTTGTGGAGCTGAACCTTCAGCTCTTGAAGACTCATACCTTCTGGGACAGGGCAGTTTTTAATCAAGTTCAGCACCTGGAAAAGCCAGAACCACCATTAGCACACAGCTGAGCTGCTCTGTTGTGGATGGAGAACAAGGCTGAGGAAGAACCATCCATCTTCAAAGAGTCACCGAGCTTTGTCCTACATCACTGCAGCAGCTTCCACTGTGGAGCCATTGGCACCTACCTGAGCCTGGTGCGCTGTGAGCCCGTTCATGGGCAGGCTGCCACCTCCTCCATAGCCCCCCACGTTACCCGTCCCAGTGCCGAAGGACTGAGGTGCTTTTGATGCTGACTGAAATACAAGAGTAAAACTGCTGTGGTGAAACTGGCTAAAAGACTCACTGTTACTGCAGTAATTACAGACACCCCAAAGAAACCACTGGAAACCGACTGCAACACAATCGCTCTGTCCAAGGAAGCCAGGATTCCTGTTACACCTTCACTGCTCCACCAGCTTTAAGCTTCCCAGCCCCACAAGTGCTCTACAACTTCCCCAACAAACCAAGAGGTCCCTCTCTCTGGCAGACAATCAGTCAGGGCCAAGAGCAAATGCGGATCTTCAAGTACATACCATAAGGTTTTTTCTGAGGATCATATGTGCATTGACAATCTCTACCATGTGTGTGGTCAACTCGTTCATGTTTTCCAGAGGCATGATCTTAAATGCCACCAAACTCTTCTTATTCTTTCAGGGAGGAAAAAAGACACAGCAAAGAACACAAATTAACACCACAGCAGCAGGAAAGTGCCAGAACAGGGATGGTGGTGGTAGAGACAAACACAAATGGCAAGTCTAGTAAGAGCAGTTACCTAAACAGAGCCATACATAAAGGAGAACAAAATACTTGCTCATTGGAGTGCGATGAGGAGGACGAGCAAGGATCACAATGAAGTGGATATACTTAGGGAAGCCACTAACACTGAGCTAGATCATCAGTCCTCAGGCCACTGCCCCAGCCTCAGGACCCAGTACCCAGGCATGGGTGACATGATCTTACCTGGAAAGACCGAAGATGACCAGCAACTTTGACATAAGTTCCTGGAGGTACCACCACATTCTCGCTACCTGCCTCCTGATAGGGAGGAAAAGGAAGGGTTTTCTCATTCATAGTTATACTTCCTAACAGATGGCTTAGCAAAGGAGGCTTATCTCAAGCAAACACAAAGGGCACATCCAGGAGGAGCAGTCAGATAAACATCACCATAAACAAAAGAGAACAAAATACTTGCTCCTTGGAGCGCACCATACATGTGACAGCAGCCAAAGGCTTTGAAGGTGGCCCTGCCCATGGCAGGGGGTTGGAACTGGATGTGCTTTAAAGCCCCTTCCAACCCAAAGCATTCCAGGATTCTATGCAAATCTGTTCACTCTCTTTGTATTTCCACAGGAGTCCTGAGCACACATCTCAGTTCAGCTGTGAAATAACAGTTCTGCTTCAGCCACTGCTCTCTAAGAAGTTATACACAGCATTCAACATAGAATCACATGTGAATTACAAAGCAGAACAGTCACAGCACCAGTGCTCTCTGCTACAGCAGCATCTCCTGTGGATTTCAGATACATTATCCCCTAAAATGTGCCCACATCTTTTTGCTCAAATGTCCCTGGAGAAGCAGGGAATCAGACATGATGATCCTCACAGGCCCCTTCCCACCCGGGACACCCTCACCCCATAGCTTCCCCCTTCACTGCTCCCAACAGCTTCTAACGAAGCACCTTTGTACCTCCTCCGAGACTTACATCGGTGTCAACCCACTGCCGGACATCCATGGGCGCTGCCGTCATGTCGTCCACCTTGTACAGGATGTTTGTCGGCGCCTTCTCCGCATGCCGGATGATGCCCATGATGGTGACCTATGGCGGAGCAGGGCCCGTTGTTCACCCAGGGAGCCCCGGGGCCTGCACCCTGCCTCCGGGGGGGGGGCTCACCTGGGAGATCTCCACCTCTCCGACCCGGAACGTCTCGTCCACCTGCTCCGCCGCCAGCAGCTGGGACACGGTGCAGGGCACGATGTTCTGCGAGCGGAGCCGCTGCAAGGGCCGGAGGAGCCGTCAGCACCGCGGGGACCTCCGGCCCTGCACCCCCGCGGCCCTGCCCCGTGCCCCGCGGCCCTGCCCCGGCCTACCTGCTTCTTCTCCGTCTGCGTTCCGGCCGGGGAGCTGAAGCCGCCGGCGGGGGAGCTGAAGCCGCCCGGGGGCCTTGTGGCGGCCCCGGTGCTGTACCCGCTGTCGAAAGTACCTGCGGGGGACAAAGGGAGTGCGTGAAGCGGTACCGGTAACACCGCATCCCCGCCGCGGCCTCGGGCACCCCGTGCTGCGGCGGCCCCGGGGCTCCCGGCGCTGCCCCCCCCCTCCGTACCCTGTCCGCTCCACATGGCTGCGGCCGCACTCCCGTCCCGCGCCCCGCCGGCCCCCGCCCAGCCTGAGGGCCCCGCTCCGCTGCCCGCAGCCAATCGCAGCGCTCCGTCTTCCGCCTCCGTCCAATAGGGGGAGGCCGCTGCGAAGCGGACGGAGCCATCTTGAGTGCGGGCGCTGCCCGGCCGCGTTGAGCGGAGGGAGGCTGCGGGTAGGCGGAGCGGGGCGGGGCAGTGCGCAGTGCGGGGCGGGGAGGGGCAGTGCGTAGTGCAGTGCGGAGTGGGGCCGTGCAGTACAGTGTGTAGTGCAGTGCAGTGTAGTGTAGTGGGTAGTGCAGTGCAGTGGATAGTGCAGTGGGTAGTGCACTGTAGTGCAGTGCAGTGGGTAGTGCAGTGCAGTGCAGTGCAGTGCAGTGCTCCGCATTGCCCCCTGCCATGCGTCCCGCCGCGCTCCTCCTGCTCTGCCCGCTGGCCGCTGCCCTCTCAGGTAAGGGGATGCCGGGCGGGGGTTCCCGAGCGGTGCCCGACGGCAGCTCCCCCCGGCCCCGCTGAGCGTGTCCCGGCGGCGGCAGGGCGGTTCTGGCACATCACCGACCTCCACTGGGACCCCGGCTACGACCCGCAGGCAGCGCCCGGGCAGGGCTGCCCCTCGGGCGGCTCCCGCACCGGGCCCGGTGCAGGGCCCTGGGGCAGTTACCTCTGCGATGCGCCCTGGCCCCTGCTTGTGTCTGCGGGGCACGCCATGAGGAGCATCCTGCAGCGCCCGGACTTCGTGCTCTGGACCGGGTGAGGACGAGACCGGACGGGACCGGACGGGACGGGAGGGGACGGGAGGGGATGGGGACGGGTTCTGTGCCCGGCCGCACCAGCAGCTCCCGGACGGCCCCGAGGTGCGGTGTGAACGAGGAGCTGTTTTGCTTTAGAAGCATGAAGAAGCTCCGGTTTCCTCCCGGGTCTGCAGGAGTGGGTGCCCTGTGCCACGGGAGGCCGTGGTGGCACCTGCAGACAGTGACAGCTTTGGTTTGCATGGTTGTTGTCAGTCTGTGTGCCCTCTGTGTGCCTGTGCTCTGCTGTCACCCCCAGTCCCAGTTTGCAGGGCTGATGCCTGACCCTGTGTTTTCTGCCTCTGCGGGTGCTTGTTCCTACTGAGAAGCAGTTCTAGATCCTTATGACTTTATGTTGAGTCTTCTTTGTCCTTCAGACTATTTCACCCCATTTGACATCATTCAATGGGCTTGTTCCAGAGGATCAGACCTTGATCCTGCCTTACTGGAGGCATTCCCTTGGTCCAGATGAGCACGAGTTGGTGTTCAAACAGCTGTGTAAGCAGCTTTGCTCCACTCCTGCCAATCGGGTGCTGACCTGAGATTACAAACTGCTGTTTCTTGCAGTATTCCTTGCCAGCTTTAGTGTCTGTTAAGCGCACCAAGGCAGAGTGAGCCTCCACTTCCTATGCTTGTGTATAGGGTTTTCAAGGTAGAATAACACGGAGCCTGTTTTCACTTTGAATAATCCCTTGGAAACAGGCCCCAGTGCCTTGGCCAGTCCCTGTGGTGCTGGTTCCTGCCCCCTAAAGGCTTCAGCTCTTCACCTCTATTTTCTAGGAGGCACAAAGGGAAGTAAACGAGTTTGTCTGGCTCAGCACATGAAGCTTATGCCCTGTTAGTCACAGGCAGTGACTGTGCTTTTGTTCTTGCAGAGATGATACTCCTCATGTGCCCAATGAGATGCTTGGAGAAGAAAAGGTTCTGTACATAATAGAGAATCTGACTTCTCTTATAAGAGAGACATTTCCAGGTGGGATTTGAGGGGATGAGAAGGGCAGAGGGGTACAGAGTCTCATGGGAAGAGCTTACCAGGGTGGAGGAATGACAGGATTGGGAAGGGGAAAGGCATGGAAGGGCTGTGGTTGTTGGGACTTGTTTGTTCTCTTGCTGGTTGCTGTATGGCAAGAGGCGTGTCTGAATGGAGGCGTCTGGTGCATGCTCCTTGGTTCAGGTTAACTCAGAAGAGAGGCAAAGAAACACTCGTGTCGTTAGTCATTGGGACAGAAAAGGCTGCAAGATTCCCTTGAGCTTAATCCAAGCCAGCAGTGGGGGAAGGAGCATTGTTGGTGGTGAGAGCTCATGGATTCACCTGCGAAGCCATAGCTCTGGGGTGGCTTGTCCCAAGGAGGGGCAGGCAATGCAACCAGGTGGCTGTTGGCAAAGCTCTCTGGTTATTCTTTCCAAACCTCAGGGAGCTTTAGTGCTGAGGAACTCTGAAGCAAGCATGGATTCCTCTGCACCTCCTTCTCTCTGCCTCTAGATACTAAAGTCTATGCAGCAATGGGCAACCACGACTTCCATCCCAAGAACCAGTTTCCAGGGAAGGACCACAGGATCTACAACCAAACGGCTGAACTGTGGCGTCCCTGGCTGAACAATGCTTCTATTCCACTCTTCAGAGCAGGTTTGGTACCACTAACTGCTGTTGACGGTGCTCTGAGGGGTAGGGGATGGTTAGGACAACACCATGAATGGCTTTCCCTGCTTCTGTGCTCAGAGCAATAGGATTTATAGAGTATTTGCAGAGGAAGGGCCCAGTTTAATGCTGGTTTCTGGCACTGAGGTCTCCTGCTTGAGAGGAAATAAATGTATGCTTTAGCAGTGACTCTTAAGTTACTGGCAAGTGTCTCTCTAGAGGGTGCAGTGAGAAGAAGGATCTCCTAAGCAAGCTGCTGGTGCTGGCAGCACTGTGGCTTCCTGAGCTGCCAGCTCCTGCACACTGTCCCCATGCTGCCTCTCCCTTCACCTCGAGAGGCATCAGCATGACAAGAGGCACACGAGGGGTAGAGCTGCTCCAATTCCCCATCCTGGAGTGGTCACAGCACTGCTGGCCCTGTGTCCGGATGGTGACTGCTGTGCTTTGCCAAGGGGAGCTGAGAGGGATGGGAACAAAGGGATCTGAGCTCATAGGAAGCAGTGTGACCAGAGCTGCAGCTCTTGCCCTCTTGATTGCATTTTTCAGGAGGTTTCTACAGCGAGAAGCTGCCTGGCTCAGGGACAAGGGGGCGAGTGGTTGTCCTCAACACCAATCTGTACTATGACCAGAACAATGAGACAGCTGGTGAGGAGGATCCTGCAGGGCAGTTCCAGTGGCTGGAGGAGACACTGACCAACGCCTCTAGAGCAGATGAAATGGTATTGAAAGGAATCAATAAACTCTATAGGGGCTTCTCCCAGCCTGGAAGCTCATCCTGCTCCAGCTCTCCCTTCCATGCAGGCACAGCAAGGCAGTGGGATGTGTGGGCTTTGCAATCAGTGCAGCTCTTGCCTTTGTAGGTGTACATTGTGGGGCATGTCCCTCCTGGCTTCTTCGAGAAGAAGCGAGGCAAGGCCTGGTTCCGGAGTGGCTTCAATGAGAGATACTTGCAAATGGTGCAGAAGCACCACAGGGTCATCGCTGCTCAATTCTTTGGGCACCACCACACAGACACCTTCCGGATGTTTTACAGTGATACAGGTACTGGTTCTGGTTGCAGTTTTCAGTGGCTGTTAGGCTGAATGCAGCTGAGAGGCCAGAAAAGGCTTGTGAAATGCTTTGCTCAACAAGACACAGCAGTGGTTTTGATCCCCTCCTCCAAACAGGGAGGAGCAGATTTTCCCCTCAATGCCTTGCAGCTTCTCACCTTCTCCCTGTTGATGGGGTTTGGACATTGGGGTTCAGTTATGAGTGTGTGTTGTGGTTACAGGTGCTGCTCTGGTCTCCTTTGCTGAGTGTGGTTCTCTTCCACCTCAGCCCTTGTTGCTTGAGTCTTTGGCAGCATCGGGAAGCTCTCAAGCTGCAGCAGTCCCATGTTCAGTCTCTGCTGCCATTCCATGTGCTGATGTTTGTGTATGTGGTGGTGTGACTGGGGCTGGTGGCAGAGCTGCTGTTGGCAGCAGGGTGCTCACTGCAGTGTGGACAGGGTATGTGTGGTGCTACCCAAGGTCTCCCATTCATGGGTTGTTTTGCTCTTCTCTTCAGGTTCTCCAATCAATGTCATGTTCCTGGCGCCTGGAGTGACCCCCTGGAAAACAACATTGCCTGGAGTGGACAATGGAGCCAACAACCCTGGGATTCGGGTGATCGAATACGACCCAGACACCCTCCAGGTGTTGGTAGGGGATCCCCATGTGCTGCACACTGCAGTTCTAGGGCAGTACTTCAACTCCTCCATGTGGTTTTAACAGGCAGGACTACAGGAGCCAAGCAGCTATGTGGGAGAGGACCTCAACTAAGATGCTTGTCTCTTGTGTAGCACAAGGGTTTAGTAAGAGCATCAGTGAGTAAAGGCAGGGTGACCACAGCCAACCTGGGACTAGTTCCCCAGGGCAGCACAGGGCAGGTTTGGTCGTGTTCTTCATGTCTTTAGCTAGTTCCCTTTGGCACTTGCTTTGCTGCCCAGGTAACAGGGATTGCAGAACTGCTCCAGGAAGACGCTTGTCAAAACCCCCTCCAAAAACTGGTAACCATCTAGAAAATTATTTGGGCCTCCTACTTGCTGAATGGATTCATTTGGAATGGATCTGAATCGAGGTGGATTGTAGGGGCAGCTTCTGCTCCCTGTGTCTCTTATTTGTAGAGGGTGGGCTGTTTGTGCCTTTCTTCACAATGAGGAAAGCAGCTCTGTAGGTGCTATTTATGGCATGACACAAATGCTAAATAAGCTGTGGAAGGTTAGGGAGGTAGTGAGGCAGAGGCTGAGAACAGAAGGTGTGAAGCTTCATTCTTCAGTTGGTTCACAGCTGACAAAATGACCTCCCTGAGTCAGTAACACTCCTGCAGCCCTGGCTGGTGGTAAAACAACAGGCCAGGCTCTATTTCCTGATGTGTGCAGGAAAACGTGAGCAGAGAGGAGCCATCCCTGTACAAACAGGATGCCTTTGTGGTGAGCTCTGAGGCTCTCACCAGGTGTCTGTCCCCAGTGACAGTGGGAAGCTGCCGCTGGGAGAGAGCTCAGTCCTCACTGGGCAGGGGTTTGGTGCTGCCCTCCAGGCCCTGGGAGAGGGGCTGAGCCCATCCCATCCCATCCCACGTTTCACTCCAGGACTGATCCTCTCCTGATTTGTCCTCGTTCTGTTTTTCTCCCTCTGCAGGACATGGTCACTTACTACTTGAACCTAACTCGTGCCAACTTGATGGAGGAAGAGTCCCCAGTGTGGGAGGAAGAGTACCGGCTGACAGAGGCCTTCCAGGTCCCGGATGGCTCTGCACACTCCATGCAGACAGTGCTGGAGAGGATATCCCAGGACCCACACTCCCTGCAGCAGTACTATGAGTTCAACTCTGTCAGCTATGATCTGTCCATGTGTGAGGGGTCCTGCCACGTTGATCACGTCTGTGCCATCAGGGAGCTTGATTTTACACGATATGAGGAGTGTGTTGGCACCAGTAGCTCTGCCTCTGCCCTCGTGGGTGTTTGGCTCTTCTTTTCCTGCTTGCTCTTAGGGCTCATCGGTCCCCAGCAAGCGCTGCAGTGACTGAAAGGGAAATGGAGGGAGCTCAAGCTGACAATGCACATGAATTGGTAACTGTGAATGTTTTGGCACTGAGAATCCACTTGGAAACCAGGATGGAATTGGTGACTTTTACTAAAAGCTCTGTGATGTTGATTTGAAATCATCCAGAAAAGCTTCAGGTACAAGGATGGGGCAGCAATGGTCACAGAGCCTTGTTCCAGGCTGACCTGCACCAGGAGCTGGTCTCCCTCTGCTGGGACCAGCATCACCCATGGACTTCACCTCCTCGGGGTGGGAGCTGTGACCTCCCAAGTGCTCCTGGTGGGTTCCTCACGTTGGCACCTGCTTCTCTTCAGGGAGGACCATGACTGGTAATGGGGAAGGTTGTGTTTTGGTGGCCCCATACAGCAGCTGCCTCACCTTTGGCTGCGGTGGGATTGGCTCTTCCTGTGCCAGAGGATGAACCTCAGCAAGCTTGGGCTGAGCCTTCCACGTGTCAGTGCCCAGGATGAGGCTCTGGGGGAAGCAGTTTGATTGTTATTACTTCTTAAATTAGAATTGTATTTTCCCCAATTGCAGAACATCAACAGCTTTTCCCTTTGTGCTCTCCCACTTTGTCTGCACCTGGGTTCTTCCTTCTGCTGGGCATTGCCTGCTGACCTTACCCCCTTCCCTGCTCCCACCCTGAACCACACACAGGTGTTTTACTGGGGCTGTGCCAGCTTCTCCAAGAACCTCGGGGGCCCCAGTACAGGGTCAGTGCAGGAGAATGAGGCAGAGAAGGATCTACTCTGTTCTTGTGCAACCCCACTTGGAGCATTGTGTGCAGTTCTGGTGTCCTCAGCATCAAAAGGACATGGAACTGTTGGAACAAGTCCAGAGGAGGCCACGAGGATGCTCAGGGGCTGGAGCAGCTCCTGTATGGAGCCAGGCTGAGAAAGTTGGGGCTGTTCAGCCTGGAGAAGAGAAGCTGCATGGAGACCTCAGAGCAGCTTCCAGTGTCTGAAGGGGCTACAAGGATGCTGGGGATGGACTCTTCATTAGGGACTGTAGTGACAGGACAAGGGGTAACAGGTTGATACTTAAATAGCAGAGGTTTAGATTGGATCTAAGGAAGAAATTCTTTCCTGTGAGGGTGCTGAGGCACTGGAATGGGTTGCCCAGGAAGGTTGTGAATGCTCCATCCCTGGCAGTGTTCAAGGCCAGGTTGGACAGAGCCTTGGGTGACCTGGTTTAGTGTGAGGTGTCCCTGCCCATGGCAGGGGTTGGAACTGGATGATCTTAAGGTCCTTTCCAACCCAAACTACTCTATGTCTCTGTGTGTTACCTGTGCCAGGCAGTGCGGGCAGGGCAGGCAGGTGAGCAGGGCGGGTGCTCCTGTGCCGTGGGCGGCGCTGTGGGTGCAGCTGTGCCGTGGGCGGTGCCCTGAGCGCCCGGAGCCAATCGCTGCCCTGGGCGCCGGGCGGCGCTGCCGGGGCCGGTGCTTGCCCTGGGCGGAGCCGCTGCCGGTGCCGCTGCCGGTGCCGCCGATGGCGCGGGGCCTGGGGCCGCTGCAGTTGGTGCTGGCGGCCGCGGGGACGGCGGCGGCGGCGCTGGACGTGCTGGCGGACGGGTGGGTGGCTGTGGGGTACGTGCGGAGCGGCCGGCCCGGCCTGGCCGCGCTGGTGCTGGGGCTGCGCGCAGCCGGCTCGCTCGGCACCCAGGCCTGCAGCTGGCTCTGGCTGCGCTCCGACCCCCCTGCCCTGCGGCCGCCCGCGGCCCCACCGCTGCTCGCGGCGCTTCACCTGCTCCAGCTCGGGGTCCTCTGCAGGTACCGCTGCCCCCGGACCCCTCCCGGACCCCCCCGGACCCCCCCGGTGCCCTCCCGGTGCCCCCCCGGTGCCCTCCGGTGCCCTCCCGGTGCCCTCCCGGTGCCCTCCGGCCCCGCTTGGAGCCGCCTCTATCCGGACGCGGTTTCCCTTCCCCGGCCCTGACACCGGCTCCGCTGCAGCTCCGGAGCCTGGAGCGGGGCACGTCCGGAGCTCTGCCCCGTCCAGGGCTCCCGCTGGGCCGGAGGGGCTGCGCCCAGCCTCGCTTCCGGCCGAGCGGGATGCTCCCGTCCACGGCCGCTGCCTGGGGAGGGCCGGAGGGGCTCTGGAGCTGCCGGGGGTGATTGGAGCTGACCCCGGGTCCCGCAGGGTCCCGCAGCCCTCACCGCTGCCCTTGTCCCGCTCAGGTGCCTCCATGCGCTGAAGGTTGGCTGGAACGTGTGCAGGGCGAAGGAGGAGGCCGGCGAGGAGCAGAGGCACATGGCGTTCCTGTGCCACGACATCAGCATGCTGCGGCTCTTCGAGACCTTCCTGGAGAACACCCCGCAGCTCACCCTGCTGCTCCACGTTATCCTGCAGACCAACAGGGCAGAGCCCCTCCAGGGTGAGCGCTGGGGCTGCAGGCTTGGGGGCAGAGCGGGTGCATGGGGCACATGGGATGGGCTGGGGGTGGCAGGGCTGGGGGTGAGGGAGCTCTGAGGCCCTTCCCCTGCAGGGGGGAAAGCGGGAGCCTGCTGGGGATGCTGTGGGATGGGGGTGTGGATGGGGGCAGAAGGGGGAGCGCAGGGCACCGAGGAGGGCTCTGAGGGTGCTGAGGTGGGGAGTGAGTGTGACTGCAGTGAAAGGGGAGCCGGCGCTCGTTGCCTGCCCGTGTGTGCTGGGGCTGCCCTGGCTGGGACCGGGCTCTGCAGAGCTGCTCGGCCCCAGTGCTGCTTCCCCATCCCTTGGGCAAGGCCGGGCTCCAGCCTCCACCATGGGGAGCCCCTGGCTGAGGCTCTGACCCACTGCAGGAGCTGCTTTGGAGCTGGTGGGAAGCTCATGTTAGCAATGCTGGGCATGGGGGGTGGCTCAAGCTGAGCTGGACCCCCCTGAGCCTGCCCTCAGCATCTGCACCTCTGTGCTTGCAGGACTGGGGCTCTGCACCGCGTTCCTGTGTGTGACCTGGTCTCTCCTGGACTATCACCAGTCCCTGCGCTCCTTCTTGCAGGACAAGTACGAGCTGAGCCTGAGCTCCTCCATCGTCTACTTCCTATGGAACCTCTTCCTCATCTGTCCCCGTATCCTGGCGGTCGCCCTCTTTTCCCTGCTCTGGCCCTATGCTGTGGCCGTGCACTTCCCACTCGTGTGGCTGGCCATGTTCCTCTGGGTCAGCCTGCAGGGCACAGACTTCATGGAGTCACCCGGCCCCGAGCAGCTCTATAGGGCCGTGGTGGCCGTGGTCCTGTACTTCAGCTGGTTCAATGTGTCCCAGGGAAGGACACTGCACCGCAGCATCATCTACCACAGCTTCATCCTGCTGGACAGCACACTGCTGACCCTCTGCTGGCTCTGGTACCGCTCCCCCTCTGACGAGCACTCCTACCTCATCCCGGTGGTCTCGGCCGCCCTGCCCTGCTACCTGCTGGGGCTGGTGCTGAGGGTCACCTACTACAAGTGGCTGCACCCCAGCCTGCAGGCACAGGAGGGACGTGGCTTTGATGAGGTGGATGCCAACGGGACCAGCGGTGGGATGGAGCTTCTGCCACCCTCGGAGCCAGACCTCGTGAACAGGCGGATGCGGTGGCTGGTCCAGACCCAGTTCTCCATCTCCTGGCCGGGGGGGCAGCGATTCCTGAATGGAGCTGCTGCTGTGGAGTCTGCTGCCTGAGGCTGCTTCCTCCAGAGGGACTTGGCCTGGATTTGTTCATCCTGCTGCTGGTTCTGTGAACCCTGGTCTGTTTTGGGCAGCTGGAGGGACCTGGCAGAGAAGGGGGTGATGTGCAAGCACCAGGGGGTCCCACACCCCCCTGGCTGTTGGTGCTGGGGGTTCCAGCCCGTTGGCTGTGCTGACTTGTAGCTTTTCTATTTATTAGCTTTTCCAAAAAAAACCCAAAGCAAATAAATGGTGAGTTCTGTGTGTGCAGCCTCTGCTTGAGCTTCCTGCCCCAGCCAGGACCTTCCTCCTGTGCTGTGGTGAGGGCAAAGACTGCCCCTTATCGTTATCACTGCGCTCAGGGAGGGACAGGGAAGGCAGCAGCAGGCAGGGACAGCGGCCGCTGGTGGCTCAGCACAGGCACCTCCGGGTCCCTTTGCAGTGTTCCCACTCCCTGGCCGTGTCCTGGATGCTGTGGCCAGGCAGGAGCTGGCTATGGCTGGTTCTCAGCTGCAGGGGTGTGATGTGCTCCGTGGCACCACCTGGGCAGGGGCCAGCACATCCCAGCTGTTCCCCATCACCCACCCTCCTGGCAGGACCCTGTCCCCCCCCCGCTCCTATGGCAAGCTGAGCCCAAGGCCAGGGGCACCACAGCAGTGGTTGGGAGGAGGGCTCATTGCTGGTGTTTGTGCAGGACTATCCAAGCACCAGGAGCTGGTACCTCTGGGTGCCTCCACCATTGGCTCCCATAGGAACCCCCTTAATGGTACCAGTGCCCCCGAGCCCAGCCCAGGGGTGCAGGGGACAGAAGAGGCTGAAGCAGTGACTATAGAAAATAGACTTTATTTGTTTTCCAGTTCACAGGACAGTTCCCATTGCAGACCATGAACAGGCAACAGCTCCACAGCCAGCGGTGCCCAGGGCTCGTCCCCATCCCTCTGCAGAGGGGCTGGGAGCACAGCAGGGGCTGCACTGGGTCCTGCTGCTCCCAGCTCACCCTTGCAGGCAGGGAACAGAGCTGGGCAGGGGGGTTTAAGCCTCAGTGATGAAGCTGGAGGGGAGGCCACAGCCCCACTGCTGCCCCTGCACTGGCTTTGGGACCAGGTCAGGGGGAACGGGAGAGCACAGAGACAACCCAGAGGGACAGAGCTGCTGCTCTGGCCCCACAGGAGATGGGAACCCTTAAAAGAGCCAGGGCAGCCTGTATGAGACATGAACACAGAATGTACCAACAGCCTCCGGTTAGACAAGGACTTCACATACATTCAAGGACAGGTGTGTGGAGCATCCGTGGCTGCAGCTATTCCACACCTGGGGAAAAGCCTGCTGAATCTTAGCATTCCCTTAAAGCCGTTTGAAGTAAAGGCAGCTGAAGGCGAGCTGGGGGGGCCCTGGGGCCAGCACCCCCTCTGCAGCCTGCTGCGGGCCCTGGGGAACGGGTGGTGGGAGGTTAAGGCACAGGGTTTAATCCCAAAGCTCAGCCACGGGAGCCAGCGTGCTCCCAACAGGCTGGGACAGCTCCAGGAGGGCTCTGGATGCGCTGGGAACCCACAGGGATGTGCAGGATCCAGCACAGCCTCTGCGGGTGAGTCCTGACCCTCTGGTACAGCTACAGACCCTGGGAGCAATGGGGCTGCTCCTTGGCACAGCACATTCCCACAGGATCCACTGCAGCTGAGGCACAGACCCCAGGGCTCTTTATGGAGCCATCCACAATGGAGCTGCAGCCCTGCAGCCCCTCTCCTTGCTCTGCATGGGGCCCACGGTGCTGTGGAACCCCAGCACACAGACATGGGCTGCCCGTGGGGACACATCTGAGCTCCCCATGTGCTGTGTGTGGCAGATGGAAGAACATCTCCCATGGGCTCCTGCTTCTCCTCAAGTGAGCACAGCCCCAGCCTGCTCCATCCCCTCTGAGCTGCTCAGTAACACCCACAGCACAAACTGGCTCCGTAAGAGGCTTCTCATGGGACTGGAGGGCAGGTTGCTCCCAGGCAGCAGGTTCCAGACAAGGGGCATGGTCCTAAAGCAGAGTTCCTGGGGAAATAGGCAGACCCAGAGCATCCACCTGAGATCAGAGCACGAGGCCAACACCTAGCAAGGAGCTGGATGGGAAGCAGAGCCCTCCTGTGACCACCTTGGAGAATCCTCTGATCAAAAACCAGGAAGCAGAACTGGAGGCTGGGACATGTGAACCTCAGCAATAGCTCTGGGTGCAGCCCCTGAGCGCTGGGGATCCAAACCCCCTGCTCCAGGCACATCTCCATGCTGGTCCCCAGCACTGATGGACATTGCTCCTCAGTCATTAATGCCATGGAAGGTCTGCAGCAAACATCACCCGTGGCTGTGGTACAGCCCCATGGGGCAGTGTCCTCCCTGCAGTGCCATGGGGTCAGCCCTGGCCCTGTGTGTCCCAGGAGGGTGATGCTGGGCTGGGGACCAGAGGTCTGGAGGGGCTTGGGCTCAGCAGAGGTGTGTGGTGGGACAGAGCAGACATCTCTGGGCAGGGACCCCTGGCACTGGCTGGGTTGGTGCCATGGAGGTACAGGGAGGAGGCAGAAACCACTGAGCTCAGCCTGACCTGGCACAATTCCTGGTTCCTGGCACTGCAGGGCATGGACTCCAGCCTCTTTCCAATGAGCCATCATTCCCAACACCAATGGGCTCCGGGCTGCCAAGTCACAGTGTCTTCCAAAAGGAAGTCCCTCTAACAAGGGGTTTGTTTCTAACTATGTCGTTATGCAAAGAAGAATACAAGAAAATGGAATCAGATTCTACTAAAACGAACTTCCTCTCACTGGAGCCAGAAAAGTGGAGGTGAAGGTTAATAACCATTCCCTTCTTCATAACATCCATGAGGATTCAGTCCTCTCCAATGATTCCTAGTCCAGATGAGGACTCTGTTCCCACCGGAGCAGTCTGCAATGTTGTTGTGCTGTATCTAACGTTCACAGGCAGTTGTATTCCTGTTCAGGGAAAATCTGTGGGATCTATGGCCTGGGTCACGGATGGAATCCAGTGATCTCCTGCTGGTTAACAGACTCGAGCACACATTGACTGGAAGCCACCAGGATCAACTCAACACCAAGACCTTCCTCTACAAGGACCATGTAGCCCAGGATCATTCCCTTCTCTATTTTCCAGTAATCCCACACTGAGGAAATAACATGAGGACATTGTAATAAATTAACTGCTTTGAACACACAGGGAAGGAGAGAGGACACATTTCACAGCAGTAGAGGTATTTTTGACATTTTCATTAGTATTTCCTATGAAAAGCCCCCAGCTCTCGTTGGCTCCATGGAACAAGGGAGGTTCAGCTCTGCCATCAGGGTTTCTCTATAAAAATAAGGTTTTGTGTTTAACTTGGGTTCTACAACTAAAGCTGAACAGAAGGGAGAAAGCTCCTACAAGCACTTGTGTTGGATCAGCCTCTCCTGCTGGAGACTACCTGCTAGAGGAACTCAGCTGGCTTCTGTCTTCAGCCAAGCTCCAGCTCTGCTGAGTCCAGAGCTTCCTCACAGGACACCTCTGTACTTGGCAGGGCCCCTGCTCCTGAGGTCGTGCCTTGGGGCCGCGTTGTGCTGCACAGTTCTCCTTGGCTATGTTTTCTTCATCAAGCTGAAAAATGAGTCCCCAAATGTACGAGGTTTCTGCCCCCCCAGTGATGGAGAGGGCTTGCAGGAGCTGCAGTCACACCTTTGCTCCGGCTTCCTACAGGAAGTCTAGCTCAAGGGCTTGGTGAAGGGACACGAGGTCTGCGTGGTTTGTGATCCTCCAGAAAGGCATGTTGTGCTGTAAGAGATGGCAAAGGCAGCTTTACTGGGGTGATTTCACAGCGAGGTGGAAGCAGGCAAGGCTCAGCTGCAGGGTTGTGCAATACCAGGTTGTGACACACCATGTTCAGGAAGGATCTCAGCTGCATGGTGTGTATCTGAAGCCTGATCTTGTCTGCACATCTGTTTATGACAGGCACTGGCACCAGCAGCTGCTTGGCATGCTCCTGATGGAAACCTCAGCTGCTGCTTTACCCAGGAAAGCCTTTCCTGGGAAGTGACAACTCTGGCACGTGGCAGGCACGTGGAGCCTGCAGAGGTGATGTCCTGACATCAACCTCTGTGCTTCCCTGCCTTTAGTTAGCAGGACTGAACAACCGGTTTGCTCCTTGTTTGTCACTCAGACCAATGGCAGATGCTGTGTATTGATGTGGCTGATGACAGACTCCCTCTGTGCTTCTGAGAAACTGCATTACCCAACTCCTAGCTGTGTGCTATGATCAAGACACACTACATCATGATACTCTCTTACAGGGACAATGTTATACACAATGCTAAACAGTAAAACCGAAACTTTAAATCCCAATAGCCACAGAATTCCCCCTCTTAACGTAGTCAGATCTCTCTTGCATCAAAGGCAAAGTTTCCCCTTGGCCTGAAGAGTTGAGCCTTGCAAAGAGGGTCCCTGCAGAAAACAACTGCAAACTTCCCTTTGCATGGACCCACATCCCAGCTCTGCAGTCAGAAACTCACCTGCTTAGCTGCCACCTCCTCATCTCGCCCATCTCCAATCACCACATAGGTGACTTTCTTTCCAAATCGTGACACGATCCTCTCAAAACAGCTCTCTTTACCTGCCAAAGGAATCCCACTATCATGAGCCTCAGGCAGAGAACAGCAGAAGCTTGAACAGATCCCTTCTGCCCAGCACAGAAACTCATTCTCATCTTACTGGGAAGCAGGTAACACCCAGTTCAGCTTGTGAGGCCAGAAGCCATCACTATTACATGGCCAGAGGGACCACAGCAGCCACAGGGGCTGCTCAGCTGCAGGAATTGTGTTTCCTGCATAAGAATCCACAGCAGACAGCTCAGCGCCAGGCACCAGCACAACCCCTTACCTATTTTTGTAGCACTATAAATATTTTCAATGGGAAACACCTCTCCCAGTCCATAGAGGAGAACTTTGGCAAGAGCTGGCACCAGCTGGGTGGTTGTGATCAGGATGTTCTCACAGTTTTTCCTGAAAGAAGAAAAACACTTGTAAAAGCCCATCTATGGCCAGTGGTGCTGAGGGCCACCCTGGGCAGCTTGCTCAGCTTCCCAAAGTGCCACGTGCTTCACTGTCCTGCCTTCAAGAGGTTTCATTTGTGGGTTTGATTTGTCTGCTTTTTGTTTAAACCAGGAATTCTCTGGCAGAAATGGAATTCTGTGAGCACAGTCCTATTATGGGGATCATCCCAACAACACATGATGCAGCAGAAAACCCCCAATGAGTGGAATTCCTGCTCTGACTCCTTTTGCTTCTCAGTACCTGTGACAAACAGCAGCAGTATTGCACACAGACACTGCTGCAACACAGCACTGAACACAAATCAGAGTGAGAGAAAGGGCTGAGAAAGCAATATACACATTTCCAGCTTCCATACCTGGACTGTATGAGTAGCAGTGACTTTAATGCAGTTTCCAGCCAGGAATCTGTTAGCACTTCTATATCAGTCCTTAGTCGCTGCAGAGCCTCCCTCTTCTGCGGGCTCAGAAGGCCTGGAAGGCAAGAACCACAGGTTTTCCCAGCTGAGTGGGCAAGTCCAACACAGAGAGGGGCAGCCCACACTTCAACTGCCTCTTCTGCAGTAAACACCAGCACTGAGGGCACCTGAAAGCTGAGACTGTTTCAAGGTAATGGGAGAAGCCATCACAGGTTGTGTGCTCAGATACGGGTGCAGGTGAACACTCACCTCCAACATTGGTCTTGTACTTGTCGTAGATCTCTCGCACCCTGCGGTAGCGGAAGGCCAGTTTTCTCATCCAGTCCACTCCTCCCTGGACGCCAACTGAGGAGCTGTGGTTTGTGTTACTGCCTGAGCCACTGAAGCCATCGGTGGAGAAATTGTAGTTGCTGTTTCAGAAAAGCAGATGTGAGACGTGTTCTGCCTCAGCAGCAGAATCACTGCAGCTTTCCTGGGGGGCATAGGCTTGATGACAGCAGCTAGAAAAGCACCTTGAAGAGGAGCTCTGCTTCACCACTTGCCCTCTACTTCTCTCTCCCTGACAGACAGGCACTTCTCAGACCTTCCCATGAGCCCATCCAGCTCCCATACCTCATACCCTCACCCCTCTGATAGCCTGCACAATCAGCTCACAGATGGATGTAAATGAGACTGTCAAAGGTCAAGATCATGAGGTCTGGAGTGCTGGTTCTCCATCACACCTCACTGAGCACACAGGCAACATTCAGCAGTGGACAATATAATTCACGTTATAATTCTGAAAGCCCTCATGTTTTGTAGGTCTTCAAAGAAACACCCTGCAGCAAACCCCATTTGCCAAGTTTCAATGGCACAATGCTGACCTCCCTCCCCATACCTCATTTGGGTTTCAAGTCCCCACAAAAACCAGACTGCATCAGCTATACATTTCATTCGTCATACACCACCTTAAATCCTGGCCATTGTCATCAGATGCCACATCTTCTATGTGTACCTGGTCACACTCCTGTTTAAGAAACAAAGACATGTCATGATCCAGAAACATACTGAAATTTGCAGGTTAAAGAATGTGTGATCTAAACCAAACCTGTATTGGGTGTTTGTTTTTAATGGGGCAGGGAGGTAACTGTCATTACCACCTTTGCAAAGTTCACAGCTGCAAGCAGTCACAGTCACTTAAACTTCATTTAAGTTTCTATCTGCATTAATAAACCCATCATTTTTCCATGATGTGCATCAGTGATGCACCTAAAATTAACTGGTCACTGCTCATATTCAGCCCTCAGTGGAAGTGGTGTGGAACAGTGAGATGTGTTTAATTTGGCAATGAATTCTGCACATGAAAGGGGATGGCAGTCGATCAGAAGTCCTTGAGGCAGGATAGGAATGGGAGGCAGCAGAGAGAGCTTGCAAGAAAGACAAATGGAAGGGGCTGTGGGACCTCCTCACGTGCAGCATGCCTATGGAAGTGTGTCCTTCACACTTGTTATGCTGCCAGTGTAATCTCCTGAGACACTGGCTGAGAGGCACAAGCTGTGCTCTGTCCTTGGCTTAGTCAAAGCCCCTGAGATCTGACATTCTCAATGTCACTTTTTTCCCCACATCTCTACTCTTCCTTTCAAAACGGAATCTGTGACAGCAAAGTGCTTACCCGTCCAGCTGGCAAATAAAAGACAAAGCAGAAATCACTCCTCTCATTTATATAGGATCAAGTAGAAACCCACCAGAGAGCTATGAGAGAAATCTGCAGAATGCCTGTCTCAGAGTCCACCTCTGATTTGGTTGTGCCTAGAACCGCTTCAGGTGTGCAGACTGCTGTGTTTCAGCATGAAGTGGCTCGGGAGCACAAGAGCCCTCACAAAGGGTGCAGTGTAGCTCTAACCAGGTAATGTGGAGCTTTGCCTTTCAAAACCGTTTGCCACGTACCTCCAAGTCATTGAAAAACAAGTGGGTATCAGCTACTTCAAAAATCATCTCCTCCATTGACAGGCCTGAGCCAATCACTATAGTTGGGTCCTGGCAAAGCAAAAAGAGAAGAGGTAAATTCACTGTGGTTACAGGCAGGGATCACTCTTCCACCAGTTACATTGCACAGTGTTTCCACTGCCTATCAAGCCTGATGTAATTCCATCTGCATTCAATGATGTAAACTACAATTTCTCTAATATCTAATATTTAATACATTGACCAAGTGTAATAAAGCACTGCAGCACTGCACAGCAACACACTGCAGCACTGCACAGCAATGCACTGCACAGAAGGGACTGCTGCATTGTCAGAAGCAACACAAACAAAACATTTACAAGATCTTCAATATATTTTAAAGGAGAAAATGTCCTTCCTTTCACTATGTGCTGTGACCTCAAGGATTCCCAATGATGATAACATCAGTCTGACTTTTAAAGACTTGTAAGAAGGGAAGTATTTGTGATGCCTGTGTCCTAGCTCTGTGTAAAGCCAAATTTAGTGTTCTTTCCCCAACAAGTTAAGAGTATCACCTCCTACATTTCAACCACATTACCATGATCTGTTCCTTTGGAAAGATCAACATTTAATTGTACATGACAGATACACTTTTTCTTCCACAGAGAAGACAATTATTACCTTGCCATATTTTTGAGCATAAGACCCTGTGAGAAGCGAATGGAAGATTATGATGGTCTCATCCAGGTCCCAGAGAAACACTCGCTGCACAGAGAACAAAAGCAGGTTAGAACTGAGATACTCCAAGCACTGAGCTACAGTGCAGCAGCAAGTTTTAGGGTTAATTCTGTGGTTAGTTGCTGCATGCTTTTAACAGCATTATTCACGTCACAGACTGAACACATTAAACTCTCAGCTTATTGCAGTGGAGTTTATATACTGCTGGAGTGCACCAACACACTTCAAGAGTAAGGCTCTCTTGGTCAAAACTGTTTCCAAAACCTTTTCTTGCTTTTATAGTTATAAAACCAAACCAGAGTGCTAATGAACTGCAGAGCCCTGCTAGGGCAGTTTACTGTCTGTGATCTGGAGAGCACCAAGTAAATGACTTTGGTGCTTTATCAGAAATACCTCTGTTATGATAAATAATTAGGATCAGCTGCCATGAGGAACAGCAGTTTCATATAGGACTTTGATAAAGTGGAGAACTGGACCAACAGGAACTAGAAGTTCAGTAACTGCAGAATGTGCATGTGGGGTAGAATAACCCCTTGTATGGATCCAAGCTGGAGGGTGCAAGTGCAGTATGAGCCAGCAGCACTCTCTGTGTGATAAGATGAACTGCCAAGTGTGCCTGGCTGATAGAAGGAAGGTGTCGTCTCACCCTACTTGGCACTGGGAAGGTCACCCCACATGGCAGCCCCTGTTCAAGACTTATGTGAGGACACCAGAGCAGCCAGAAAAGGCTGTCGAGATGGTCAGCAGCCTAGAGAAGAGGCTGAGGGAGCTGTGAGGGTTTATCTCAGCAAAGAGGAGACTAAGGGTGACCTAAAAGCAGGCCACAACTAATCGAAAGGGAACTGAGAAGATGATGGAGACAAATTCTTCTCGATAATGGCAGGTGGAAAATTGCCATAGAGACAGAATGAAAGAAATAGAGAACTTTTACCACCACACTCTTCTGCAATGCTACCTGTAGAAAACAAGGTTACTATTTACCTCCAGTTCACTGTCCTGTGAGGAAGAGGTATCTGCTTTCCTCTTTCCCCTGTTCTTCCCAGGGATGTTTTTCCTTGCCTGCTCATCTAACTCTTTACTTGCTGTTGCTCTTGATAATGAAGGACTTGTGGATGCATCTCCTAGAAGAAAGAAATCACACAGGTCTCACCCCCATCTCTCAAAACAAACACCAACATAAAGCTGATAACATCTGGCCACAAACCTTTGCAAAAGGAAGATGTTATCTTGCTTTATTGATGCAGTAGCAGTTGAACCCTTGGTAGAACATAAAACATGATTTCTTTGTCCCATCATTTCAAAGCAGCTCTGTTGCCTCCAGCCCACTAGGACCAAACTACTTACTGCATTCTGCCTGCAGCACAAAGCCAAGGACAGAGCACCCTCCACCCCAAGGCCTGTAACCCCTTAGGTGTCTCACAACCATGGATCTGCCTTATTCCTCAATGGCTTCTTTTAATACTTCTGGAGAGAACACCAGAATCCCTCAGTCTGGAATAAGTATACAAAGGGAAGTATTTCATGATGCTTCTCCCTCCCAGGCTTCCTGGTCAAACACCCTTTGGGCCAAGCAGCACTATACAACACATACTGTTACCACCTCCACACTATTTGCTCCTGTGCCACTGAAAGCCTTGGACTACCAGGTAAATAACAGGCAGAGCACACAGTTACCTGGAGTGTGGTAATCACACAGAAATGCACAGTGTGCTGGGAAACACATCACAGCTCCATTGCCCTATCAGAGAATTAGTAAAGGATAACAGGGATGAATTGGTCCTGGAAGCACAGACATGACCAAGCACCACGGCCATGGCTGATGGAGGTAGATGATGGAGCCTATTCTGCTACTGGAAAGAGCATCCTTCCCAGGGAAATGGTAGAGCACCACCATAAAAAACCCCCATAAACATCAATGCTTTGATGTGCAGAATATTACTGCCACAATGGGAGATACCCTCTGAATCCTTTACTAAGAGTTCAGGCAGAAGAGGTAACATCCTGGACCTCTGCCTGACTAGTTCACAAACAGGAGCAGAACTGGAGTGAGAAGGCAGAAGGCAAAGGGGTCTTGAGAAAGCCTGAATTCAGTTGGGGTCTTTCAAGACAAGACACAGCAATTCCTATGGAAATTCATGCAAAATGTTAACCTTGGAGAATTTCAGAGCTAAGAAAATGGCAAGAAAACGTTAACAATTGGGTCATTCCCTGGCCAGTGCCTTCAAATAACAGGTCAATTCCATAGGTTTTCAGTATCAACTAAGAAACATTCTCATGGGTAAATCTGATGTTTCTCACCACAGCTAGAGGGCAACTGCTTCCTGAAAGAGGGCAAGAAGCTGTGCTTCTCGATACACATCACAGTGTGGTCAGCTGTCATTTCAAAACCACTTTACATGATAAAGCAGAAGGAAAGAAAGGATGAGTTTCTCAGCACATCAGCAACAACTCATTGAGAGGTGATGGCCAAACTACAGCTCTTGACAAGGCTTGTGTGAGTCCCATCACGGAACCAGCATCTATGCCACGGCTGTCAGGCAATCTGAATACCTGGCTGCAGTATTCAGATTTGGAGATCCTGGAGCTAACAGGAGCTTTGAGAGTGGGTATCATCCACTGCCCTGCAGTGAATACCCAGCCCCAACCCATGTCAATCAACAGTCCCCAGGTAGTTGCTGTTGACAACACTTCAAGTCACCCCTTGAATTCCTTCTCCCTTAGGCATCCAGAGCATGTACTGGGTGTCTCCTCAAGTGTCACAGTTACATGACTTCCTCTACCTAAGCTCTTAAACCCTGCACACCAGTGAGACCAGTCTGACAACAGAAGACAAACGTCCTGTCTGTCCAGGCCAGCATGCAGAGGTGCTGCAATTACCTTTTGGACAAAAAGCTTTCCCCATGTGTGCACTCTGCACTGTTTATGTCAGGTACTCTGCAGACACCCTGCTAAAGATCCAGCCATTACCAGAGGAATGTCTCTGCACCGCCCGCGTAGGCACCATGGCACTTGGCTTCTCGGCTGGGTACGTGGCTGTGGCTAACGCAGTGCTCTCTGTGTTGCTCTCTGCTGGTGTCACCACTCCAAAGCCAGAACTTGGGTAACACGTCTGGTACTGACTTTGGCCAAGGATTGTGTACGTGGGATAGTCCTGTTAGAGGAAAGGATCAGTTGTGACAGGTAACTCCTTTCAGAAAACATTCTGTATTAAGATGACTTGTATGCTAGAACGTGCCTGTCAAAAAGAAATCCCAGCAAGAGCAGTCAGACTTCATACTAGTTCTTTCTGCATATCTAAGACATCCCCAAAAAGGGCTGAGAGCTCAGAGTTCCCAAGGGCACAGGCAGGTCTGCAGACAGGAGGTCAGCAGTGACAGGCACTCCTCTGCCTCCAGATTCTTCACAAATGAATTCCTTATGAATGATGTGACAGTAACAGGGCAGGATCAAGTGGATACTGTGGTGTCAGTCCCCTCTCTCTGTGCTCTGGTATTTGTGGTTTAGTCTTGGGTTTTATTTGCTGATATCAGATGTACTGACAGCACTAGAAAATTGTCTTGGGCTGAGTGTGCAATACCAGACACAAGAGCCACAGGGTAAACTGCCTTTACTCATGCCCTGACTTCAGCAAGCAACTGTTTTGCATGCTGTGACTAAAGGTATCCGTTTATGAAGACTATTTACTCACTGAGACCACTGAGAACCTGATGCTGTGCTTGAGGATTTCAATTTCTGCTAATTCAATTTTACTGATGCTGCACATAAACATGATAAGGAAGAAGTTTTACCTGTGAGATGCTGGCTACTGCTGACGTGGAAATATTGACAACAGTTGAGGATGTAGAGACTGGACTGGCATTGGTAGTTGATGCTGTAAAATGAAGAATTATTGCATTAAATGCTTTTAGGAAAGCACAAGAGATGAGACCAATCCAAGCTGTGAAAGAAGTACTTACTATGTGCAAGCATCTGTGCTCTCAGCAGCACTCTGCTTGTAACAGCCATAAAAGAAGTGGGGTGGATTTTGAAACCAGTTACCTTTCAGCTGGGCTTAGAGGGAAGGAGAACCAATGTACCTGCAAACCCAGGTGTTTCAGAACCCTTCCCTCCACCCCTGCCAAGCAATTGGAGTACCATTAAAATGGCTTCACAGCTTGACTAGAAGTTTTGGGAAGACAACAATCACCTTCTGATGCTCAATAGTAGCAGATGGAGATGAATCAATCAGTGAAATGAATGTGAATGTCTTTAAATGAGCTCTGATCAATTCTCTCTGCATTTGACTCAACAGATTTTGTCTCATTAGAACAGGAAATTGAAGGAAACAGTAAAAATAGTTCCAGTAGTATCAAAAGGGTGTTTCCTATTGAGGAAAACAGTGTATTTCCCCAGATCCCTGAGACACTACAACTGGGGTCTGGATGAGACTTTCTGCAATGATTTGTCAACAGCTTGCAGGTCAAATTATCAGAGACAAGTATTTGTTAGGATGAATTTTAAGCCTTTCTGTCACTGTATTCACTTCTTCCAAGACACAGAAGAGGCTGCTCTGGGAACACCAGTCATTTAGGAGATGGTGTGGTTTTATACTCCATTGAACACCACTCCCCATGGGGGTTTGGGACCCTCGAGGATTAGTGAAAACACAGAATGAACTCAGCATGAGCAACATCAGGATGTACTAAAGCAGGTGCCACCAAGAAGTATTCTCTTTTGCTAAACCTTTCTCTGCACACAAATAAAACTAAAACTCACTTTCACATGCTTATGAAAACGCAGAACTCCACAGCCTTGCCTCTACCTGACCATCACTGACAGAATCCCTCACTTTCTGCAGATGACACCCATAGGAGTTCACCCAAACCCAAAGAACTTGAGCTTCTGAAGGCTTCAGTCTTCCTACCCAAGGAAACAGACTCCACCATGAACTCTTACTGTACAGTGTGTTATGTCAAGTGCACATGCTTCCTGGTGAACAGCTCCAGCAAAGAGGAATGGATCCAAAATATGCCCCCCAAAAAAGGATGAAAACCAAAAGGAACAGATCTTAAAAGAGCTGCAGAAATACAGAGCATTTACAAGAGGTGAGCAGGGTGAAGGGTGGCATCTTCCTAGAAGCAGAAACGAAGGTAGCCCCTGGGAATCCCCACACAGGTAGGAGCAGCAGTGTTCAAATCCAGATGGGAGAGAGTACAGAGGAGAAGACTTGGAAAACAGGCTGCAGTGAGCAGCAATAACAGTAATGAAGACACTCAAGTACCTACAGTAGCTGTGCAGCTACTAGAAGCACAGTTGTGAGAGGCAGGTACCCATCACAGATACTGCTCAGAAGCAACTGGTAGAGAATAGGGGTTAGTTTCCCAATAAAACTCCTTCCACCTATCCACGTTACAGGAACAATCAAGGCTGTTACAGCTAAAGAGAATGGCACTTCCCAGGGCACTGTGAAGAGCAGCTCTCCAGACAAGAGCCTCTTCTCTGGAGATGAGTTCCATGGAAGACATTATTGTGCCACCTCTCTCAAGATGACTACAGAGAGCACACAGAAAGCCATTCTCATCTGTAGTGCTCTGAAGAGGCTGTTGCTGCCCTGAGATAAAGAACACAAGAAACCATGGGGAAAAAAAAGATTCCAAGTGCTCTGATTCTGGTAAAACCAGATTCCTTGTGTATGAATTTCATGTTTAGCTTAACCCTGGTCTCCTTCCAATGTTTCTTTCTTTATTACCCTTTCTCTATCCAGTGCTACACATCAGATCCTTACAAACAGCTCCCACCACAGAGACTGACCAGTTCTTTCTGCACTGGGGGTCAGATCCTTTATCTGTGAATGGGCAAAACCATGCAAAAACGTTTGGCATGGATGTGCCAGAAGGGACCAACCGCTTCATGGCCTCAGCAAACACAAATACTACCTTGAAGATGCTGTAACTCTCTTCTTTCTTCCCAACTTCCAGACCTCATTTCAGATCTTATATCTCTACCTCCCCTGCCTTATTCCTATTTGGTTTTGCTTCAGTTGTTTTCAAAGATGCTTCAAGCCCGTTCTTGTGCTGGGCAATTGCAATGAGTGCCTTTCATGTCTCACTAGGCTGTCCTGCTCCCCCGGGCAGGAAGAGGTGAGGCAAGAAGCAGCTATTCTTCCTGTTGTTCCCAGTGCTTCCCAGCACCTCTGTGATGTGCCACCATGGCCAAGCACAACAAGCAAAATCCTCAATCACTCAGTGCACTTGGCACTCATTAGAGCACATCTGGATACTGCATTCGCTCTGGGGCCTCAAGCACAAGAAACATGTTGATAAAATTCAGTGGGTCTGGCAAAGAGCCACTGAAACACACCAGGAGCTGGAACATGCATCCCGTGAGGGGCAGCAGGGGGAGCAGGACAGCCCAGCCTGCAGAAGAGATGGGTCTGGGGGACCTGACAGCAGCCTGCTCCTACCTGCCTGGAGGTGATTGAGAAGACAGAGCCAGGCTCCTTTTGCAGGGGCACAAGCAGGAGGAGGGGAGGAACAGTCACAATGGGAAATGGGGGATACTCAAGGTTGACAACAGAGATAAGGGTTCTCTTTTGTGCTGCCAGCCAGGCACTGGAACTGGAGAAAGCTCCATCCTCAGAGGCTTCTGAGACCCAACTGGATGAAGCCCTGAGTAACCTGGTTCTGAATTCACTGTTAACTCTTCTTTGGGGCTGAACTGAATTCTCCCGAGGTCCCTGCTATGCAAACATCACACAAGAAATAAAGAATTCTTGAAGTGCTTCTAAAAAAACTACAGAGAAAGAGGCAAACTCACAATTCATCACCCAAACAAAATGGCAAAAATCCCACCTAAACCCCCCATGTCAATTTGCACATACTTGCCATAAGCAACAATGTTCCATTACTCAACCAAGTGGCACATTTACTCCTAACAATTGCTTTGAAGCTGGTGTAATTCAGCACCTGGCTTCTTTGATGTGGCACTTCCAGCAGCTGGAGTATTTGAAGGCTTTTCCTATAGTGAGAAATTCACTTTCTACAAGATCTACCAACCTGGGCAGTGTGTGTGACAGTTTATTTCCTAATGTCAAGCTAAAGCCCATCATAAAGAGTTTTAGCTGCAAGAGCATTCCCACTACAGGCATGCAAGAACACAACATTTAGTCTCATCTCCCCTTCCCATTTGCTTTTCACCCTGTTAAGTCCATCAGCATGGCACCAACAAGCCAGCCTGGTGCATACACAGGTATGTAGCAAACACAAACCCAAACACATACACACACACAAAAAGAGGCAAAGCATAAAGAAGCATGCACAAAGCAAGGACAAACGTGCAAGCCTCTCTATTTGTGGTATCTGGACTCAATTAGGTGGAGAGAGATGCAGATAAAAACCATGCCAAGTTACCTTCAATGGAATAAGAATAATGTGCTGGGCTGGGCTGGCTTGTGGTTAACCCTGTAGTGCAGGTAAGAACACTGTGCTGACTTGTAGATGCAGTCTGAATTAAACCACTTTCAGGTTTCATACCTGGCCACAGTGCACCTGAATCAGATAAATTGGACCAGTTACAAACAGATATGCTGGCACCAAAGAGCATGCTGCCACCTCAGATGCAGATCTTTGCTCATCACAAAAGCAAGTAACAAATGACACTTGAGGAATGTTGCATTTCTGACTGTCAGGCTGTGCATGGGTTAGAGCTGCTGACAAAAAGCCTGGAAAAGAGAAAATTAGAAGCACCAACAAGACCAATTCCCAAAGCTTGCAACTAAAAATCTGATCGTGTCACAGGAGGATGAACTGCTCATCATGTAAGGAACCTGCTGATCCCTCTGAGGTGCACAGCCCTGCAAAGGACCTCAGCTTTACATGGTGAGGCTGAGCTGGTATCTATCAAGGTGAAGGAAAACGCTTCCACTGCCTCACTGGGCTCCGAGTTGAATATGTTAAAACAAGCCACAAGTCAGTAACTTCCACAGACTGACAACAGCAAAACTAGAGCTTAAAACAAGGGAAAAAACCCGCATCTAAATGTTTCACCTAGACTTCCTGCTGCTCTGGAAAGCCTTTGTAATACTGGGCAGAGCACAGAGCCAGCAAACCATTGTAGTTCCTCTATTCAAGGCACACATCAGCACTGTGGGTCCAGCTCAGGTGCCGTGTTAGGGTGTAGTCTACTGCACTGACAGGGTAAAACCAGTGTCCTACTGAATCAGCTCAGCTCAGGCCTGGTTCTTCAAGGCTCCTCAGGCTTTTGTTTAAGTGCTTCCAGACCTAGAGTCAAAGTCAAAGGCATTTGTCCCTGGCCCTGGTTAGAAAGCAGGAATCAACTGAAAGGATCTATGTAAAAAGAAGCAGGAATGTGCAAAGCAGAGGGACAAAGGACATGTGGAGCTGCACACAAAGTTCAGGGCCAACAGAAAGAACACCCTTCTCCTTAAACCCCCCCCCCAAACCAGCACCAAGACTGTGAAAGCCACCTGCAGCCTTTCACACAGTGTATATAGCAGGACAAGCCTCAGGCTATGAGCTCTGTTTCTTACCCAGAAGACATGGGAGATGCTCTAGAGCTGGGCAAGTGCAGCTCACTCCATGCTGCTGCTTTTGTCAGAATGAAACTCTTAAATGGCTCTTTGATTTATTTACATACCTGATCTCAAACTGTCACCTATGAGTCAAACTAAGTCATTCACCTATCTGTACAGCACACCAGGGTTTTGATTCTTCAAAGCTGTGTCTTCATTGCTGTTTCAAACCTCTAGAACCACGTTAGCATACAGAAGGGAAGGGCTGATTTAAGAAAGGTTGTAGACATATTGCAGAAACTCCAGAATAAAACATATGGGAAACAAACCCTCTATGGAGAGTGGGAAGAGCTGTATTTGTTTAGGCTGGAAAGGGAGTGCCATGACTTTCAAATAGGTGAGGAAGTTTTAGAGGGAACAGCAACAAACAGTTCCTTACAGTGCAAGACAGATGGACAAGGAGCAGACAGCAACACAATGAGAGGGTGCCAGAACACACAGAAGTGCCTGACAATGAAACACAAACCAACTCTAACGCATGGGGGATGGTTACCACATGAGGAGTTAGCAATAGGTCAGACACACACATCAGAGGTGCTTGCAGGGGTGGTCGGATGCGAGTGCAGGAGCTGACACAGGTTGTGTGGTAAAGCATCTTTCAGCTCCTGCTTTCCATGACTGTAATCTCTCAGGATAGACAGGTTCTACTTCCATACAGCAAGGCACACTCCTGGCACTGTGGCACACCTCTGTCCCTCTCATCCTGCAAGACACTAACAATAAGCCAGCGCAGTCCTGAGGGTGACAGAGAGGAAGGCAAGGGGGGAACGAGACCCCTCCATGTGCAATGGCAGCAGCAGGGCACATCTGTGTACGTGGAAAGGCCTCAGAGGATAGCCCATCACTTGTAGTTTCTTGAGTTAATGTAAACCATCACATCCACACTGTTTCTGCCACCAACATACAGCCACATACAAGCAGCTTGTTGTATGTCACTACTCTCATTTTACTGCTTCTTCAATAAAATCTCTCTAGACCATGAGTATGCCCCATGCAGAGCAATGCACTAAACACCATCCAAAAAGAACCACACTCCAAGGAAAGGTGACAAATTGGCAAGAACATAGGTCATCTCTTCTCTGAAAGCAGCATCATGACCTGAGTGTTCTCAAGACCACACTTGTCAACTTGCTTGAATTTCATACTTCAAATACACCTGTTTTGTTCCAGCTAGATAAACCTCGATGCCTCCTTCTTTTTTGGCATGGAAACAAATGCACAGTAGTAAGTCATGCAAAGCTCTGGAACAGGCCCTTCCATAATGGTAAAACATCTGATCAGGCTGTCTGAGTCCCCATCTGCTCACGGACATTGTGAACAGGAACGAACTGTATCATTCCCTCTGCACTGTGCATGCTCAGTCCTTTACCCTCCATTGTCCATCTCATCCATCTTCTCAGTATGATCAAGCAGGTACCACTCCAGTATGATTTTCATTACTGGTAAAATGACTTCTAACATTTTCATAACACTTAAATTCAGACTAAAAATTCAGGTATTTAATAATAGACCTCAAAATTCATACCAAGACATTTCAGTAACTGATCACATTTCAGAAGATGTTTAACAGAAAGAGGTTCCCATGAAGTCAACACAAATGCTGCTCTCTTGCCTTGGTCTTCAGAAGAATTTCTCCTGTTACATTCAGAGTATAACACTAAGCAGGGAAGCATCCCTGAATTCCAGAACCTTGGGATAAAGCAACCCAAACACACATCCCCCCAGTACAGCCACCACAACCAAACATCACACACACAGAACACTAACAAACCTCTCCACATCTTTCCTACCCCCTTGATTTTAGAATTAAGTCTAAAACACCTTTTCAAACATCTTGGCCTAACACTTCAAGAGAGCATTCCACAGATATACCCATATTTGCCTTAAAGAAACCCAACCACACAACACAGTAACACACCTGAGCACTTCCAAAGCAGCCTTTGTGCACTGTCCACAGCAAACTATCAATAAACACCAAATAAATGAAGTCAATAAAACACCCAGCTACTGTTCAGATACAGCAGAAACAGTGCAACAAGGCACTGAAACCAAAGTACAGGCACCCAGGGAACAGCAGGATGTTCCAGCAACCATAAAATAGGGTTGGGCACAGTTTGTAGAATCACAGAGTGGTTTGGTTTGGGTTGGAAGGGACCTTAAGGCTCATCCAGTTCTGACCCTCTGCTGTAGGCAGGGACACCTTCCACTAGAGTGGGTTGCTCCAAGCCCCATCCAACCTGGCCTTGAACACTGCCAGGGATGTAGGTAACAGACCATCATGACAACACACACCACTACAATCAGACAAAGAAAATGAGGAAGGCAGTGTTTAGAAAGCCAGCAAACAAACTGCACTGGTAACTGAAAACTGGAGTATGGAAACAGCATCAGGCTCCTCCACACTCATTCAGCTTTCAGAGCAAAGCTCTTTCTCCAAGAGAATGAAGGGAGCTCAGGCAGAGAAACTTGGCTCCCCAGGACACATAACACAGAGTCAACCACGTCCTCACCCACCAGAAATCCCAAGCCCACAGCAGCTGGTGGAACCTTCCCAGCAGGGACTGAGGATCTCACAACAGCATCCATTTACACTTCAAGGCATGGAGATTTTAACACTACACATAAATCTGTCAGAGGATCTGTTCATTCAGTTCTACAGCATGACCACAAGCCCTGAGACAGACACTTGTGGCTCAGCCACTACCATGCTGTTCATGACAGCACCCAGGTGCTCTCCCAGGTTACCTGCATGGAAGGGAATGTTACCCCCAAATCCATCAATGCTTGGTGCTAAGGGGCAGAACCTGTTTCTGCCACAGTACATTTTTGAGAGCATTATACAGTATTTACAGCTAGTCACAGCAGACTCTTACCCTTCAAGCATCTGCAAAAACTGGAGAGGCTATTGAAGGACTCAAGTATTAGAGCAACTTAAGTCAACTTATTTGCCCAGCAAGACTTCTTAGCATGAAATCTGTATTTGGTGACAGGTGAAATAACAAAAACGTCTTAATCCTGGTCAGCAAAAAGGAAAGAAAAAATACCTTCATCCTATAGAGATGCTATAGGATGGGCTCTTGTGGGATTTCCCTGACAACGAAACTGCACAAACACAGCTATACACATCTAGAGAACACTATGATCCCAAACAAAGAACCATCTGACAAGGTTCATGGGGAGGCATCTAAATTAATGGCCAGGAAAAGAGCTTTGTAATAAATAATATCCTATGGATTCCATCTAGAGATCAGTACTGATCTACAGTTCAAGTCAGACACATGCTCTCCTACAGACTCTTCTCTCCAACACACCTGGTTAAGCTTAACATCATCTTTTTCATGAGAGAGAAGACAAGAACTGCAGGCCCTGAGAAGTCTTTGAGAAGTTACTTCTTACCGAAAGGAGGTAGTCCGTAGGTTTGGGTGGTCTGGGGGTAGATGGTGTAGGGCTGAGACTGCTGTAGTGCTTGGTACTGAGGCTGACCAGGGTAAGGGCTCATGGTTTCCGATACAGGTACAGAAAGGATATGTGTATATGGCCTTATTAAACAGAAAGAACAAAAGTAAAAAAGAGCTATTTACATGATGCATCTCTCAGCCTAAAAACCAGAAGATATATAAAACAAAAAACGCTTCAGAAAGCAGAAACAATACACACTGATCTGTGCTTTGGTGTAATAACTCACTTGTGTTTCCCAGAAGGAGAGGCTCTTGATTTACATACACTGCCTGGTTCTTGCTGTGACACCAGGGGAAGCTCTCCCCATTGCAATGCCAGAGTACAAGTGCTTACTCTAGGGCTGAGGGGAAGAACAAACTCCCCATTGCAACAGGCAAGAGCAATTAGCTTCATTTATCTTGCCTCTTGGGCATGCTGCAATGGGAAGAACTTTAAAGATCTCCAAACGTGGTGAATGATGAGAAAATCCTACATTCCCTTTAACTGATGTCCAATTTGTTTGTCCCCCAAATATCATGGGCACTATTCAACAAGTTGCATTGTTAATTACTTGAAGAGACTTATTTAACCTTGTGATCATAAAACAACAGCAACGGAACCCAAAGAGTGACTTGTGTCAGCTTCAGTGTCTGCAGCAACAAGTATCTGTCACCAGCACATATGAAAGTGTGATTTACAGCAGCCCAGAAATGCTTCAGAAAGGAGAGTTACAGGATTCAGTGAAGAATGTTTGACTTACTTTGCAGAATACATTTGTGAGGTATAATCATTTGATGACCTTGGGATATAATCAGTGCATGTCATAACTGAAAAAAGAAACAGTTTGTGTCATTACATAGGTGGTTTCAACACCCAACAAATAAAGCCAATAGAATATCAGCATGCACAGTATATTTTAACCAAGACAAAAGAATTTACAAAGGTTTCTTAGTGAGGATCTTGAATATTTGATTATTTTTTCAAAGCAAAGTTTAAAAAAAGCACTGTTAAGCCAGCACAAAATGGTTCTATTGCCAGTTCACAGCAGGTGGATGATCCAGTCAACACCATTTCTCCCTTTGTAACAGTGCTTTTCTCTTTACTAGTTGCTACCATCATCTTTTGCAACTGTCATGAGAAAACTTTGATTTCATTCCTGCCCAAATCTTGCGTTTCCTGAAGCAAAGTAACGAAGCCAGTGAAAGAACTGAGTAAAGAGAGTGGGACCAGAAGCACTCTGGAAGACACTTACTCTCACTGGCCATGGGAAGGTTTGAACCAAGGCTTGAAGATTCAGGTTTCTCATCGCTGACTTCTGCATTGCTCACATGACTGCCAGGACAAACAAAGGCTAATTGTTAGTGTTATGAACTCTTAAATGAACATCCTTGGGCCTTGTAACCCAAGATTTGGCCTTCCTAACTGAGGCAAACTGGCTCTTAACAGAAACCAGCTCTGCACTCTTCGCTGTTCCACACAGAGATCCTGAGAGAGATTTGCATCTCTAATTAGACATGAAACTGTACTGGATTTGCACTGCAATGTCTGGTAGTGGGGAGCTGCAGGGGTGCACTGAAGCAGAATCATCACCATTCACTCTGGCATGTTCAGACCTGCTTGTGCTGCCCTCAGCTCCTCTGCAGCCAACAGAGAGAAAAAGTCCTCCTAGGACATGGTTCATCTCACCTCCCACCAGCTAGACAGACTTCTGCCTAAGAGCTCATCTCCCCTCTGTCAGGTTAAAGCCATTTCTCTTGTCCTGTCCCTAAGAAATTGTCCAGAAAGTAATTGTTCTCCACAGTATTTGTGACTACTCACAGGAAGAGAATAAACCCAAATACAGCTATTCTCAGAATATGTAAGAATCGTGATAAATTCCTAAATATGATATACATCAGGAAGCACCTACTGAGGCTAAAATTAGTACCAGAGAATGGCTTTAAATAGAAGAGGCTATCGATTTGAGAGGGTTTAACTGCTCAAATCAGTTCTGCTGAGAATCAGAGCACAGACATTATTAAAATATCCTGATTCTCACCAGAATCAATGCATGTTATGTGCAGAACATGACAGTCCCATCAGATTCTGTGAAAAGCAGGATGCTTGATGATGCAATGAAGAGTCTTTGTAACTGAATACCAAAGCGTCAGTATATGTTTTGTAATTGGGAACTCTAAATTACAGCAATTACAGAATTGACTTTTATTTGCCATGAAAACAATGTAAGCTTCTAAAATGGAAGCTTCTAATGATAAAAGAACAGCAATAACAGTCCCACACTAAATCAAACTGAGCATTACATACCTCAAACTTTGTTCTCTGGATTCCTGCATCTTGGCTTTTTTCACCTGTGAAGACAAAAAGGTTCAGACACAAGCGAGGAGAGCTGTCCTTGAGAGAACCTGTGCAGATCCCCACAGCAGGAGCTCCCAGCAGTGGTTAAGCACAGAAAACCTTGCACTGAACTAATACAGTATCAAGAGTGGGTTACAAACCTGACAACTGACTTCACTTTGCTCTTGTTCTTTTACTAGGAAAATTCACTTGGTTTAAGAATGGTCTCACTAAAAAGAAACCCCAAAGGTTGTTCTCTCAATTTCTTCCTGCAAGAATGTGCCACTATACTCAAAATATCACCTCACTTACTAGTTGTGATCAATAGTCTCACATTATGCCTCAGAAAGACTGACTGGAATAAGATAGTTAAAAGGAGTTACCAAGATCTTCAGCTGAAAATTACAGCAGAATCTCTTACAGAAGCTGCTTTCATGTACTGAACACTAGCTGCACCCTGTCTCTCATGCCCTGTATAAATACCTTACATGGCATTTCCTTTCTTAATACATTTCATTCAGTTTTAAATCTTGTATGTATCTGGAGTTCAATTGTTCTGGTTTTGCTGATTTGCTTCCCATTTTGTGCATATTGACTCACACCCATAACCTGCGTTTTGTGTCACACAATCTTTTGAACAAGTGGAAATCTCCATTTCCATTTCATTCAATGCCATTACAATGTATTTTCTAACTGGTTAACTGAAGAAGACCAAATTCTCCCATTAAAAAAGCATCAGAATCTTTTCAATGAGGATGTTGCCCACCTGCCCTCAGTGTTTTACTGTGCATGTGAACAGGTCCCCAGAATGAAAATCAGCTTCACTCTCATGGTAACGTGGCAACTGCTTGTTGAGTTTGCATCAAGTTTAATGTGGGACTATTACATTAATACAAACTTGATTGTTTAATTCCTGAGCTCTCATGTTTTAGACATACAAATTCTACTTCGTATCATACTGTATTAGTAACAGCTCTACAAAGCTCATGTGAAGTGATGTTATCAGCTACTGGTAACACAGGCAGGATCACAAAGAGGTAAGATGTTTGAACAACAGCTTTTAGCCTAAGACATGCTTCCCTACTCAAACTCACTGTTAAATAAAGAGCTAAATAAAATGCTTTCCCCCTGCAGAGATGATGGATCATAGCATCTTTTCAAGGTCTCAAGCCCGAGAAGAGTTATAGACTATTCACACTGTAACATGCTGCTTCTGTCATTGAAAGAGTGAATTTTCATTTCTCTGCAACAGGCTTGAAACAGTCTGGTTTTCTGAGCATAACAAGTAATTATTTGACATAGGAACATTACAGAGTTCAAGCATACATAACTATTTCTTTTCTTACTACTGCCTGTAAAATTGTAGTAAATTCAGTGTACAACACACTGCACTAAGAGCAAAATGATTCTTTACCTCTAGATAAATATACTCAGAATAAGCCTCATTTTCCATTCTTAATCACAGTAAGGCTACACTGCATTTGGGAGATCACCAATGTTCATTTTTAGCCTCTTCAAATGTACTTACTGGTTGTTCGGGTAAGTCTTGAGGCTCTTCCATGGGTATTACTATTTTAATGCTTAAATGAGTTGAATCGTGTGTTCTTGGCAGTCTTCAAAGGCTGTCAAAAAAAGGTGTTCATAGCTTTATGTACTTTTTGGGGGGGCTTATCATTTAGGCTATCAGAGAACATTAATTGTTACATATTCCACCCACCAGCTTTCCAAACTCATGTTGCCATCTCCCAAATAAAAGACAAAATTCATATATGGAAAGATTTCATAAACAAGGGATTTAGCTTTAAGCTTCCAAGAGCCAGATTTTTTACGCACGTGGCACATTTCTGCATCATTTACTTGTACCACACTGACTCCAGAAGCTAAAGTATCAATCAGACATGTGCCCCGTGATTTGAAACACACTTTAAATGATCAAGCCTGGTCTAGTAGGTCAGTAAACAGCGTGATTCAATCTAACCTGTTTTAATTTAGAACATTTATATAACGAACAAAAAAAAACCAGGACAAGCCTCTACACCTACATGCATTCAGATGCAGGAGGGCTCATTGCCGAAGTCACCCAGCAAGGTGGTTGCTTCAAGTGCACCTTTCAGAAAGAGGAGTTTGATGAACATTTATAATAGCATTTTTATGTTGGAAGCTATGTAACCCAGTAGTGCTGAGCGGAGGGATCCTGCATCCTAACATCAGAGCTGCTATCCCCTGTGTTTTAATAACAGGAAAAGGGAATCTTGCAGATTTCTTGCACAACTTGGTTCAGTTTTGCAGTTTGCTAGACAAAAGAGAACGGTCCATGTCCTCCACTGCTCCCCCCTCACCCAACTAGTGCTCACCAACAGTGAGACCCTGCTGCTCCCCTTTCACCCTCTCATTTCTCACCCAGTTCATTAAAACCAACCCTGACCTCTTCAGCCAAGCCCCATCTCCAGTGCATCAAAGGCCAGCAGGAGCCTCCTCTCCTAGCCCAGCAGAGCTGGCTCTTCCACATTCACATGTGTACACGGCTGCACACAGAGGACAAATTCAATGGGTTACAGAAACCAGAAGAAATCACATCATCATAGAACAGTTTGGGTTGGAAGGGACCTTAAAGATCACTCAGCTCCAACCTCTCTTTTGGAAATCAATCATTCTGTATGTGGAGAAGATGAGCAGAGGATCTATCCATAACACAAAGCTTGGAGGGCTGATCATAAAGTATGTCCCACAATTTTCTTACCAGTTCCTTACTGGACTTCTGAGGACTTAACAGAGAAGCAGCAAGGGAGACATGCTCAGAAACACTGTGGTTTGTAAGAAATCAAACACAGTGATGTTTTGTGCTGAGGTCCAACCTGTTCCTGCCTCCACAGCCACAGGAGTTAGGCTGTAAACCTCAGTGGGAACACAGAGGCTCTTCACCTCCTTCCTCTCCTTCTGTTCTCCCAGCCTGTCTGGAGCATTGACCTACACATCATGAGACTGTCCCCATGCAAAGTGACTGAAGAACTCAACCCTCTGGTGCCCTAAAAGCACTTGCTCTTTCCCATCCTGGTTCTTCCAGACCTACTTAAGCTCTTGGCACGTGTAGGCAGCCTGCAGCCAGCCCCACGTGCTGAGCATGGGGATGCTTTGCAGCTGGGATAATGCCCTATTAACCAGGAAAACACAAAGGATTTCTTCTCCCTTATTCGATGACAGGTCAGGGTCTGGCATGCCACATACACCAGGGTAAGATTTCATTGAGGGCTAAGTGTTCTCCTCCCCTAACCAAAGACTCACCTGTATTCCCTCAACCGTAAATCAACTGAAGTCACAAGAACTCTATTCAACAGCTCTTTCCAAACAACCCTACTCACACCACACACAAAGCAGTCTACAGTACAAAGTGCTACTCTTAGTATTCCAGTTTTCCCCCTCATTGCTTTTAATTGGGTTTATTTTACAGATAAAAGCTTCTTTCCTTTCAACTTGTTGTAGGAATAACAGAGAAAAACCAAGGCTGAAAAGAAACCCTGGCAGTCAAAGATCACAAAGAGCAGTGTAAAGTACAACGGCCAACAGCAAGAATACATGAAATAGGTACCAATGGGTCCTGTCCTGTTTCTTGTTACCAGTCTCATTGTATGAAACAGGTCTCACATCACACTTCAATCCATACAGCAATAATTTCCCATTCTACGCTTTGTTTAAAAGCTCTGAGCAGCTCTTTCTGTTTTTGGAAGGAAAGAGCAGGACTTGGCACCATGGGAAGTGGTGGATCCCCCAGTCCCTTTTTGTCTTCAATTTAATTAAAAACACCCAAAGAAATAAATAGAGTGAAGAGAGAAGAAGCACACTGTGATACTGCTGTGCACTGCATAGCACTGAGTGCTTTTTATTCTGCAGGTTTATAACTGAAGTTCTAATCTTCAGGCAAAGAACTCTACTGACCCATCTCCCCATGGTGGCAGCAACCTCTGTCCCCCACACCAGGATGTGAGCATAGAACCTCCTCACTCCACAGCAAAGTTCCTCTTCAGTTTTATCCTCCTCCATGTCTCAGCATTCCTACATCCAACTGAGATAATATTTCATCAGCCAAGCTGCTGATATACTTCAAACTTGGTATCCATCATAGGCAAAGCTGTGACTGCAGTGAGAGCCAGCCTGCTGCCTGCTCCTGCAGGGATCTCTCGTGAGGGTTTGGCAATACCAGGCATTCCCTCAAGTGTGGAAGAATCCCCCAGTTTGTTTTGAAACAGCTTGATTAAAGCTGACACGAAATGACAGCATCAGCTTGGTTCCTAGTTGGGCTGTGCAATAAACCAGGAGCTGTCAGGGATTGAACAGTTTTATGTACTAAAGCTGCATTTTCCCTTCCTCCAGGCAAAACAAGTTAATGGAAATTCTTCATCAGGTTGTACCATCACAATGATGCAACAAAACAAGTGAGTAAATAGATTCCTGGGTGTGTAAAATGTTCTATCTGGTGAGGCTGGATACAAACTCAAAAAGCTTTAAAGACACTTTAAAGAGAAGGGAATCACAGTGTTAAGATGCTCATGCGACCCAGTGACATGCAAAGAGACAGGGGTGAGCAGCAGAGGAGAGGCTCATCCAGCTTCTCTCCTCCACTAAGGAATGACATATTTCAGACACATCACTTGCTCTCACACATTCCTGCAGGTAACACAATGCATGATTTCCTTCCCACTGCATTCAATGTTCATTGATAAATGTCACCCTTGTTATGGCTGCACATGCAGTACCTGACAGCCAGGCGGAACTGAAGAGGTGTGCTACTCCAGTGTCTGAACAGACAAATGAGGTAAGAGGGGAAAGGAACTCGGGTTTCTAACTTCAAACCCTACCTTCCTACACAACAACCAACTCCTCAGACAACAGTCTTGCTCTCCAGAGCAACTGTGAGAAGTGCCCTCTCACATCCATCTTCAAGCTTCGCCTGTTAACATTCACTCCCTCTGTAGCACAGTTCTCCCCTCATCTCCTTTTCCAGCAGCAGAGAGCAGCTGTTTAAAACCAAGAAAATGGGGTAGAGTTAATGAATGAAAGCTGTGCTGCTCACCAGTCTGCTCATCTCCCATCAGAACAAACCCAGTGCATCTCCCAGCAAAGATTTAACTGCTATCCTCTGCACATCTCACACCCCAGCTGTGGCTGCCCCATCCCTGGCAGTGCTCAAGGCCAGGTTGGACAGAGCCTTGGGTGACCTGGTGTAGTGTGATGGGGTCCTGCCCACGGCAGAGGGTTAGAACTGGATGATCTTAAGCTCCTTTCCAATCCAAACCAGTCTGTGATTCTATGGAAAGTCTGGGGGGAGGCAGATGGGGTGTCCTGTTTTTGAAGGTACTATGACAAGAACAGTCCTGATGGGTTGAAAAACCAGGGTTTGATTAAAATGTCATAATCTTAAAATGGAAATGAAAAAATTAGCAAAAATTAGCAAAACTTTATAAAGTGAGAAAATGACTGACATGTGGTAGCACAAATACATCCTACCCTAAGCAATGCCTGTTTCATTAACAGGAACCCTTGAAGGGCTGTCACCAGCAGGGCTCTGGGCAGTCCCTTCATACAGACCATGCACTGGCTGCCCAGTCCTTACACAATGTTTTTCAATTGGATTTTGAACCACAGCAGGGAACTTTTTTAATGGGGAAAAGAACTGTTTGCACAAATGGAAGATTGGGAAATAACAACTTCATACTTGAGAAAAACAACTCCCACTGAGCCCAGAAAGAAGTCAGCAACCTCTTCTAGCTGGAGCTAACATGGCACAAACTGCCATCAACCTTTTAGCTACAAACCACATCACAGGAATTTATGCAAATGGAAGCAAAGGAGAAAACTCCAGCATAGCATCCCAGCCTGGTTTGGGTTGGAAAGGACCTTAAAACTCATCCAGTTCCAACCTCCTTACACGGGCAGGGACACCTTCCACTGGAGCAGCTTGCTCCGAGCCCTGGCTAACTTGGCCTTGAGCACTGCCAGGGATGGGGCAGCTACAGCTGCTCTGGGCACCCTGTGCCAGCGCCTCAGCACCCTAAATACATATCAAAAAGTCACATAACTAGCACCAGGAAATTAATCCTATTAGAGAAACTGCTTCAGTTTCTCAACCTGCACCAGGATTTTATAAAAAAGGTTGTGACTTCAGCAAATTTCTTTCTTTTGTTATTTTGCATTAGAGGAGCCATGGTATTTATCACAGTGCCATCAGTTCTGAGCACATCTGTAGCTATTTGTGTCTTAGCAACAACAGTTGCTAGAGTAACCTGCTTGAAAAATTGAAGAATAAAGTACTGGATATTTGAGATACTTTCCTGGGGTTAAAACCCAGTTTAAATGCTGGTGTTAGATGCTCAGCTGCTTGGACCAGCCGCTGCTTTTTCATCAAGCAGACTGACTGCACCATTTGCTTCACACTGCATCAGTCCTGCTGGCAGAGGCAACTGGGAGCACTGGGCTGACAAATGGTCCCTCCAGGAAAAGCCACCAGTGGAGATAATGGGAGCCAGGCCACCACTCCTCCCACTCCCTCCTACCTGGAGCCACATCCCTGCTTGTCCTCCAGCGCTCACTCACAGACCTGTTCCCCACTGTCCAGTCCCTCTCTCAACCTCCCACAGCCACCCAGATCTGTCACAAGGAGAATGTGGCTGTCTCACACCCGTCTCCAGTGAGTTCCTGAGTGCCCTCAGCCCTGGTACAGCAGGACTGGGGGAGCAGCTCTGCTCTCAGCACATCCCCTGTCTCCAGGACTTTGTACACCTTGGTTATAATCTCTCTCCAAATCAGAGTCCCAACTTCCAACACCTCTCCAGAAGACATCTGCTCCATTCCCTACAATCACAGTCTGCCTCTCTCTGCTCCCTCTTGAGACACATTGACCAGAGCTGCACATACTATACATGCATAGTCTTTGCTGTGAGGGTGTTGAGGCGCTGGCACAGGGTGCCCAGAGAAGCTGTGGCTGCCCCATCCCTGGCAGTGCTCAAGGCCAGGTTGGACACAGGGGCTTGGAGCAGCTGCTCCAGTGGAAGGGGTCCCTGTCCATCGCAGGGGTTGGAGCTGGAGGAGCTTTAAGGTCCCTTCAACACAAACCATTCTATGATTCTATGGAAGGTGACATACTGGCTAAGGACACTGGAAAGCTGGAGGTATCCAGTGTCTTCCTTGCTTCAGGCTTTATCATCAACTGTAAAAAGGAGATGCATGACACACACTGGATTCTGGTGGCAGTTCAGCAAGAACACTTTGAGTAAAGACCAGTTATGTGTGCTTTTTAGAACAGCATCCACAAAAAAAGGTCATTTCACTCAGAGATTAGAGAAACCTCAAGAGCTTCGTGCTGGGTTTTTTTCAGCATAAGGTTGAATTATTTAGGTCCTGGAAAGCCACAGCACAAGTTAACATTTCCCAGAACTGTCAAACTACTTTTGCTATCTTGTGTGGAAATGCTGCGAGCAGGACAGCAGTGGTACCACTGACTCATAGGGACTTTTTGTTGCTTTCTTGAGGTCAGGCAAAAGTGAGTATTTTGTAACTTCCTTTTCTTTAAGCCAGAAGAATTCATTTTTCCTCGTATCCAGAAACGTCAACACAGCAGCAGGCTTGGCATGAGAGCTAACAAAAGACAAAGCACTACAGTAGGAAAGCACCAAACCTCAGGTGTCTTTGTAGTTCTCCAGAATACCCAAGGTAACACTTGAAGAGGAAAAGAGTTATCTCTGAGTCCCTTCATCTTGTAGGAAGGACAGCTCCCCTCCCTACACCCCACAAGTTCTGGATGGACAGGAAATGGGGGGTTAAGTACACAGAATAATCAAGGCAACAGCTTCTGAAATCTCAAGAGCATCAAACAAAATATCAGACTGCAAATGGGACCAGACTTCTGGGTTAAACTTCAAAGCCTTGAACCACCAGGGCTGTTTTCTGTGACAGCATTTTCCCCAATAGGTAGATGACAACAATGGTGCCTTTACCAAGAAAGCAGCAAGGGGAAACTCCGGTGGGACACTGGTGACTGAGAATACCTCCACGTGGTTCTGAGGATAGCTGCTACTCTAATTGCAGCTCTGAAGAACAATCACCTACTTTTTCAAGTGATCCTGGTCCTGAATAAGCATTTTCCTGTCCTGAGCATCTTAAAAATCAATCACGTTTTACAAAGATTTTCCTAAACTCTCTCAAATAGAATAGGAAAAAACCTGTCACAGAGAAGACATTAGTATGAGACTGATCTGTAGGATCTTCAGAATGGACTTGCAGGTATGATAGTTATAGAAATATGAACCATCCCCCAAGGTTTAGAGCTGCCATACACTTTGTGTTGTGTTCCAGTTGGGGATTCTCAGAGAAACAGCACTGTTAGTATCCAAACACAAGCAACACAAACTTCAAGATCTAGAAAGAAGCTCCTGGGATGTTAACAGCTCCTGTAGGTTGGTCTCAACTCATCACCTGCTTTAAGCCTTGAATCTTCAGACACACCATGACTTGCACAGGGGAACACACTTGCCAGGCTCTTCATTCAATTGAAACATTTCTGTAGAGTTTATCCTGTTTTATGTTTAGTCATATATAACTACCCTTCGGTACATAAAAGTTAGGAAATCATACATTAAACTGCCATAGAGGTAGTCCAATCCATTAACACAAAACATGGAAACCTGTTTAATAAAGTGTACCCAAACATTCTCAATTCCAAACCCATTCAACATCTGGATATTTCAAGTGCAAAGTTCTGAGAAGCTGTAAATCCTTCCCAAGTCACCAATAGCTCAGGAATTATTACAGCTCTTGCACACAGTTGTGATGGGCAAGTGACAGGTTTTCAATCCCATTTGCTGCACAACCCAATAGTTATTGAGGTGCCAGAACTACTGCTGGGGTTGCATGGAAGAGCTGAGGAGGAGGCAAATGCTGCAGGAAGACTCTGTAGAGCAATCCAAATGGCTTGTGAACAGTGAGACCTTCACCTCTGCTGGCCACTGGACACAGACAATAACTGTGTACTGCTGCTTGCCCGGCAAAAATGAGACTGCAGAACTGCACAGGTAAGAAGTATCACACCATAAGGTGACAAGAAATACCCCTAAACATGACAGGTACAGCCTCAGAGGTCAGCAGTTCTGCAGGAAGCCACTATCTTTATACGCACTTATAAGGAGCTTATTACAAAAACAGTGACTTGAGGCATGTGAATTGCTGTGATTTTCAACAAACCTTATTCAGCATCAGGAACTTATGATAATCTGCAGCAGACAAAGCTGAAGGAAACCACACAACACAGGCAGATAACAATAATCACTGAAATCTTATCTTAATCACTATGGTTGGCTTTTAATTACCACCTGGAAGTTATTACACTACCCACTGAGCGCCTCACAGAGGCAGAGCTGAGCTCCATAGCGAAAGGAAAGTCCACCAGGACTCCATCGGAATGAACGTTCATCTCCTTGAAGGGGTGAATGTTCCATCTCTGGCAGTGTTCAAGGCCAGGCTGGACAGGGCCTTGGGGGACATGGTGCAGGAGGAAGTGTCACTGGCTGTGGCAGGGGGTGGAACTGAATGATGCTAAGGTCCTTTCCAAGCATTCTGTGATTCTATGAATTACCACAGCTATGTCACACCAAGAACTAGCTCCAGCCTGGAAACGATTTAGCCATCCCATGCAGAGCAGAAACCAAACTAATAAGCCACACCAGGCTTGAGCTGGCTTTACATGAAGCTTCAGCAGCTCTGCACAGCATCCCAGGCACATCCAGCAGAGCTCAGCTGGGTCCAGATTGTGAAGCCCAACTGGTCACGACTCTACCCAGACCAAACACATCCTCTCGAACTTGTATGCACAAGCTCCAACATGAGCAACCAGCCCCATCCAACACAAACCATTATAGACGTTTAAGTGCTTTCTTGCAGGGTTTGAGTGGGGCTGCCTGTGCTGAGGCTCCTCACAGCCCCATGGGCACCGCACCGGGCCCGGGCCGAGCTCCTTACCCCGGCCACAAGCACCCTCATCACCCCAGCTACCCCAAGGGGCTCTTCCTGCACCTCTCGGCTGTCTCCCACCGGCACCGGCCGGACGTGAGGGGGAACCGCGGGTCCGACCCGCACCGCCCTCACCGCCTCCTCAGGCCCGGGGCGGGCGCATCCCCTCCGCACACGCGTGGTCCCCGCGGGGGACGGGATGGGCCCTCCGGCCCACGGGCCTCACCTCACCGGCCACGGGGACAGCCGTGCTCGGGGCGGGCTCTTACCGAGAGGCGGCTCCGGCGCCGGGCCCGGCAGCGCGTCCCGCAGCGGACATGGCAGCCCCTCCCTCTCCACAGCGCCGCCCGGAAGCAGCGCTCGGCCGCGGAAGTGACGACCCGGCCCGGGCAGCGCTGAGGAGGGGAGCGGGTCCCGGCGGGGAGCGGGTCCCGGCGGAGGGGGCTCCGCGCCGGGGTCGGTGATGGGGAGCTCGGTGGGGTCGTGTCTGCGGTTACTGCCCCAGCGCCCTCAGGGGCACTTAAAGCAGTCACTGCGCAGCCACAGCTGCTCTGGGCACCCTGTGCCAGCGCCTCAGCACCCTCACAGGGAACAGCTTCTGCCTCAGAGCTCAGCTCAGTCTCCCCTCTCTTGGGCAGGTTCAAGCCATTCCCCTTGGCCTGTCCCTATATCCCTTGTCCCAAGCCCCTCTCCAGGTTTCCTGCAGCCCCTTTAGGCACTGGAGCTGCTCTCAGGTCTCCCCTTCTCTTGTCCAGGCTGCCCCAGCCCAGCTCTCTCAGCCTGGCTCCAGAGCAGAGCTGCTCCAGCCCTCGCAGCAGCTCCATGGCCTCCTCTGGACCTGCTCCAACAGCTCCAGGCCCCTCTTGTGCTGCTGCCCCAGAGCTGGACCAGGACTGCAGGGGTTCACCCCAGAGCTGCTGCTCACACTCCGGGGATGCAGTGCTGTACCAAGGCTCATCCCTTGCGTATAAACGCAGAAAGATGAGAAGTTAAAGGACAAAACACTTGAGGACCAGACTTTATTTAGAAGAACTTCTGAGGATCCATTTTATTGCAAAGTAAAGCAGAGCCATGCAACAGTACGATAAAACCAGCAGGAATCCCAGGAACAGGAGCAGAAGCTCAGGCTGGTGTTCAGAAACACATTGCTGCACATCTCCTGAAGCATCCTCAGGGCTTCTTCCTCCCCTTACCCTCTACCTCAGATACGGGTTTCTGTTTGTTATCCGAGCCCACGCTGCCCTCCCAGCTGTTTCTGTGCAGTGAAACACGCTGTTTACCCACAGTGAGTAACCTAAACTGTGAGCTCCGTTCCAGGCTTTCCAGGAATCAACAGCACATCACACATTTACCCACCGAAAATCCCTTTGTGTGTCCTGCAAGCGCTGCCAGACTCCATCTGTCCGTGCTCTGGGGGCTGTGAAGCAGGCTCAGCGGCTGCCCAAGGAGGAGAGGAGCGCTCCAAAGCTCCTCCTCTGCCCTGCAGGAGCTCCGCAGGCACAAGGAGCCCTCCGGGAGGGCACAAACACAGAGGCAGATTCCTTTTAGCAAGCAGGAATTGGGCTTTTGAACCCCCCTTGCTATGTGCCATAGCTCGGATGGCTGCAGATGCAGGGCAGAGCTTTGCACATGGCTGAGGGGCACAGGCAGGGAGTTCTCTCTCTGTGCCAAGAGGTGCCAGTGGGGCATCCTTATGGGTGACCATTACTGGAGCAGGTCCAGGGCCAGGAGGGAAATGTGTTCCCAATGTGATTGGATTCTTTCCTCTGCCTGGCACTGGGTCTGGAGTGTCCAGCTGGCCCTGGCAGGTGGCCTTAGAGAAGGAATCATCTCATTTCCTCTGCCTGCTCACACAGGTAAGCATTAGCTGCCTCTGAAGGACTTGGATCTCCATTGAACGTAGGCAAGGTCTGATACAAATGTTAGTCCTATCTTTGGAAAGACTGGGGCTTATCTTCCACACTCTCTGGTGTGTGTGGGAGGGCTGCTGTCCTTACCAGTGATTAATCAGTGCCACAGGTCAAGACACTTCTCCTGTCATCAAACAGACTCTCTGCTGTAGTTCAGGGAACCAAAAACTGTTGTGCAAACAAGTAAGTTCCCCTCCTTGCCCAATTTCCTGGGCTGGATTGAGCAATTGGGGTTAGAAAAGGAACCTGCAGTGTCTCATGGTTGGTAACTGAACCCAGCACCCCTGGAAAACCACTTTGCCCCAGCTGACTGCAGGCAGCCCTGAGCGAGGGGTCTCCAGCCTTGTCAGGGTGCCTGAGTTATGTGTGTGTCAAGTGTGCTGTATCCCTGCACAGCTCTGAGGTACTCAGAAGGTGGCCATGACCTGACCTGGTACTTCACTTGTGGTAGCATATCAAGAACTACTCAGCTTCATTTCTTCATAGCAGAAATAGAAAGACTTGGGGAAGGAATAAGGCAAAGTTGCTTGCTACAGCCCTAATCGAAATAGACAAGAACAAAGGTACTGAAGCATTTTAAGCTGTTCTTAACATAATGCCCATGCTGACAATAACCTTCTGTTATCTGGAGCCTCCAAAGTGGGATTGGATTTCCACAGACACATGCACTCAGCCCAGGGTTACTAAACAGTGCAAGAGGCCACTGGTTTGCCAGTTCTGCTGTCATACAAGAAGCCAGGACAGGCAATAGTCCCTGTTAGACTTCACATTGATCTGGGGCTAGGTGCTGAGGCACTGCCGATCTCTCTCCCTTTTCTTGCCTACTAGGCCTGTTACTTGACTGATCCAAGAGCTGGGAACAAAGGCAGAAGTCTGTGATAGCTCCTCCCAGGCACATCAGGTCTGGGCCCCACCACACCATGCGAGTAGGCAAGAAGGGATCAGAGGTGCAGATCTCTTCTTTGAAGGCATTTGAGGAACTCCTTGGACTATGACCCTTCTAGCCTCTCAAGAACCAGCCCAGACTCTCTTCACAGAGCCATGCTTAGAAAAGTCACTTGAGATGAGCAGCTCAGAGCTGCTCATCTCTTCCACATCTTGTAGAAGTCTCTGATGCTGGATTCTTCATGGGAGCTTGGGCAGGTAAAGGACCAGGGATGGTGCTTGTGGGGGATTTCAGTGCACTCAGCTTCCAGCTGCACAGCGCACAGACCTGGTGACCCATTTCTTTCACATAAAAGCAGACCATCTGACCTGTTCTGGGTGCCCATGAGAACATCAGCCCAGACAGAAGGTGCTTTCCTGCTGGACTGCTACAGGCTCCAGTTCTGCCAGTTGCATGTGATAGAAGAAATGAGCATCCATTCTTCTACCTAATGGGAAAAGGAAATGTAAGATCCTAGTGCTCTGCTGTGTCCATCAGTGCCTCTCCTTGAGAGAAGATGGGTGACTAACTCACACATCTCAATCTGCACTCGGAACAGGGCTGAGCTAGATCCTAATGGCATCCTCCTGGTGAATGGTGCCCTCAATCACTGTGTCTGTGGTTTGCCTGGAGCACTTGCGACTCCCTTTCATGCTTTTCAGCTTTTCTGAAAGATGCTTCTGGAACTTCTTGGTGAGGAAGCAGTAAATGATAGGGTCCAACACACAGTTTGTACTCAAGAGGCACAAAGTCACCTGGTGAGCATCATTGAGCTGTTGGCGCAACTGGCAGTTTTCTCTCTTCCACTGCTCCAGAACAGTCAGGGTCCAGGGCAGATGCACCAGGTGATGAGGTACAAAGCTTATGATGAACACAGCTAGCACTGTGCACACCATCCAGAGTGCCCTTTGCTTGACATGAGCACTCTTCCGTGGCTGGGTTGCTTTGGAGAACAGGGTCCTGATAATGATGATGTTCCAGCCTAGTATAAAGATGAAAATGACATAGAAGAGGATGCAGATGATGACGTGGATGGCGAGAACAGCTGAAACGCTGCCCGAAGAGTCATAGTGCTCAAAGCACCGCGTGAAATTCCTAGAATTGATCTCCTCCTGGTTAGTATTATTGTCAAAAAGGTAATACAAAGAGCTGCCCACGATTATAATCCAGATAGCTGCTGATAAGTAGATCCCCCTTCTCTGGGTGGTAAACTGAGCAGCTTTAATGGGATTAGTCACAGCTTGGTAACGGTTGTATGTGATGACCATCAGGAAGGCAACAGAGGAGTAGGTGTTCACAAAAAATAAAGTACCAGCCACGTTACAGAGGAACTCGGGCATGATCCAGTCTCCATGGTGGTGGTAGTAAACAATCCACATTGGCATCGTAACCAAGAAGAGCAGGTCAGCTACCGTCAGGTTCACCATGAATATCTTGATCTCATTGAGTTTCTTGGTGGGGTAAATGCGGCTGAAAATCCAGAGCACATAACAGTTGGCAGCAAAGCCCAGAATGAAAATGATGCTGTAGAAAACAGTGAAGAGGTTGTAGCGAAACTCTGAGTCGATGTGGCAGGAAATGTAGGGATCAGCACTACCTTCAGCACTGCCTTTATCCTTTGCAGACATCGTGGTGCTGAGCGGGCACGTTGGAAGTAGAATTTGCTGTAGCTGTAGCTTTTCTTCTCACCTGAGAATATAAAGCATAAAAGGAGTTCATAGGTGCCATGGCTGAGCCAAACCCACCTTTCCTTTTGAGCTCTCTGTGACCCCAGGGGTTCTGCTTGTATGGCAGGACACGCAACAGAATGCAGGAGAGCTTTTGCCTTCATGCAGTGTTGTTTGCATCACAGATGACTCATCTCTAATCTCAACAGGCTTTACTGCTTGAGGGTTCTTAGATAAAATCATTGAAATCATGTTAATCTGCTCCATCTGAAGCTTCTTGATCTTCGACTATAAGCAGGCAGGTTTTCTGGGTCCTGTTTCCCCGCTGTGGTTGCTGATGCTTTCTAACTTGCCTACATTTGTTTTAACCTAGAAATTCCAGAAGTGAAACAATATCTGGTAAAAATGTCCCACTAGTGCCATTTCCAGAGTCACTTTCTAGTGTTTTCTGACATTTTCCTGCTTACACTTGCACTTTCTTCGTCGTAAGCACCTGAAGGAGGCCTTGAAGAAACCTGGAGAGGGGCTTTGGGCAAGGGCCTGTAGGGACAGGCCAAGGGGAATGGCTTGAACCTGCCCGAGGGGAGACTGAGCTGAGCTCTTAGGCAGAAGCTGTTCCCTGTGAGGGTGCTGAGGCGCTGGCACAGGGTGCCCAGAGAAGCTGTGGCTGCCCCATCCCTGGCAGTGCTCAAGGCCAGGTTGGACACAGGGGCTTGGAGCAGCTGCTCCAGTGGAAGGGGTTGGAGCTGGAGGAGCCTTAAGGTCCCTTCCACACAAACCAAAGCCATTCTATGACTCAATGATTTCACATTCACTTCATAGGCTACCAGGCCTCCCAGTTTTTTCACTGAGTGATGTACAAAATGAGTTACTAATCCTAAAGGATGATGTTTTGTGCTACATTGCTGATTTTTCCTACAGTTTCTCTCTCTTCACATCCTGGCTGTTATCTATCATGCCATCATTTTGAGCTGCCATCAAACCCATTTGTCTCCCTTCCCCCCCTTTTCTGTATTGAATGCAAGTGTCAGCAGCAGCAGTTCCTGTGTCACTGGTGAGGCTGCTGACAAACACTGTCACGAAAGAGACATCCCCACCTCAGTTGACATGTCTTCAAATCTTGCCCGAGTTTGGATGTACCAAATTCCTGCATCACCAACCCTGTATGTGGCCTTGGCTCAGATTTCCATGGATTTGGTCTAATCTCTTGTATAGTTTCAGCCTCTGCTTTTGCCATCCAGAGGATGTGCATAGCTGCTCTTGGCCCTGGTGCCAGCTCCCTGTCTGATGGACTCACCTCTCCTCTGATGGACACAACCCTGCAGATCAGCTTAGTCTGGTCTCCCTCTTCCTTCATGGAGTGCTGCACATTGCAGTGTACTTGCCTTGGCTCTGCCAGCTCCATGGTGTTTCCCCCCAAAGACTTACTGCCTCCTAAGAAGGCACCATCCTGCCTCAAAACTCTCTGGATCTTCCCCAGCAGCACCCAGTGACATGAGCCCCCATCACACCCTTCCTGGGCCGAGTCTCCTTCTCTGTGCCCATATGTTATTGGTTCCCCATTTGCAACTTCCCACTGCAGATGGGGAAGTCAGCTCTAGCTCAGGAAAGCTCTCCCTTTCTTCAGCAAGCTCTGCAACCTCCTCACCACCTCTTTCCAGCTGCTAAGAGAGGAAGGAAAGAGTCCTCTTGCCAAGCCTGTCCCTCCTCAACCCTCACAGGTCACCTAAGGACAGATCAGGGTATCCACAACGTGCCCTTGGACCTTCACAGGCAGCACTGGGGTTTGGGTGCCTTTAATCCTTCAGGCAGGTTCCCTGTGAATTAACAAGCAGCTGTGGCAGTGCCAGCAGTTGGCCAGGGGACAGATGTGTCTGTCCTCTCCCACCTTGCTGACATCTCTAGAGGGTAGCAGCCAACTGGGGGGTGGTACCCAGGAGGTGAGGATGCTCTGGGCTATGACACCTCAGGGTCTGGCCACACAGGCCTGGCACATCCCTGCGGAGAGGTCCCAGAGGAGGCAGGGACTGCTTCCATCCCCTGCTCTGCCTTTGATGCATGCAGGACCCAAGGCAGGTCCTACTGCTCATCTCATGGATGTTTCCACACCCTCCTCTGTGTATGAAAAGTCATTGTCACAACATGGCCTTAAGTGAATGTCACTGTCTAAGCCCAACTCTCCCACCCACTGAGGGACCATGTCAGGTAAGGACATCTATGATTTGGAAGGGTTTGCATCTCTGAGCTTGGGATGGTACCTACCAGATGCAGACATTCAGGGAGGGGATGAGGCTCTGCAGGGGCAGGAGAAGCTAATGGGGAGCTCTGTGTTTGAAACCCTGTGGCATGGAAAGGGAAAAGCAAAGCCCTGTGCTGCAGGTGGGTTTGAGCTATGGGGCTGCGTGAGATGAATGCAAGGACATGCTCTGGTTTTAAGTCTGACAGAAGCCTCTGGCAGAGCTGGGCTGTGGTGTCTCGTGGCCACAACAGCACTTGGTAGAGCTCATCAGGTTTGCATCAGCGGCTGCGCAGTCCAATGCCAAGGTCCTCCAGGGAATCACAGGAGAGTTGTTTTTCCCTTTCTGCTTTAAGCCAGATACTCAACAAAATGCAGCTAGAAGAGAGTGTGGCACCATGCCCCTAAATGTACTCGATTCCCACTTCCCTCTTCTGTCGGAGGACCTCAAGCTTACGTGCCCCATGTACTTGTGAGCTGTCCTAAGCCCTGGATGCTGGAGCATGGTCTGGAGCATCTCACTCAGCCTCTCCTGTTGAAGTGGTTCCCCTTTCCAGGAAGCAGGTCAATATTCTCCATGCCAGCAGAAAGGAGAGGTGCAGTGGTCAGAGCAGGGCTGGAGGGTAGGGGTCCTGTGCTCTGCTGCAGCAGCCAGTACTGCATTACCCATATCCTTGGAAACGTGAGCCCAAAGCCAAGCCCAAGCCACTACCAGTACCCCAGTACCCCAATGCCCCAGCTGGTAATCCCAAGTGGGTTATATCATCAACTCCACTCTATGCAAACCAGAGGTTCCAGGAGTGAACTCTGCTCCCAGTCTGCACCCTGGGCCATGCTCTCCCAATAAGGATTTACAAGCTTATGGCTGCAGAGTGCAACCCCAGTGCTAGCAGAAGCTGTGCCATCAGCAATAGTATATTCCAAGAGGAGTTATACTAGCAAAGTGTGGTTTTGTGCTTACCAGAGTCAAAAGCATTCAGCACGATTTGTCCATCTTCAGCTCCAGTAGAACGGTGATGAGTGTTTTACAGAGGATGCTTGATCTTCTTCCAAGCATTATTTTCTCTGACCTGGGGCTGGAAGGTCTCCACGCAGGCAGCTCTCAAGAACAGGACACCAGAATGGGAGCATCTGCAGCATGATTGCAGAGTCACTAGAGAAGAGGAAACGGGTGACATCAGCTCAAAGGAAATGAGAAACAAAATAGGCCATAGAGGAAAGGCAATTAACCACAGCAAAGATCTGGAAAGCCCTTAAAGCTGCTTCCTCCAAGTATTGCTGCTTCTCGTGATCCTGGAAGAGGGCAAAGGGGATTTTCCTCCTAAAGACAGAATAGGAATCCACTCTGTGCCCCTGGTTAGATCTGGGATTAGACAGCATCTGAGCATCCTTCTTCCAGCCTATGAATGACGGAAACTGGGAGCTTTCACTTAATAACTTTGAGGAAGTGCCAGGAAACTCATACATGCCATGGACAAAGCCATTCCCTAGCAGAGTCTCACTCACACTTGTGCTGGAGCTAAACAGACCCAGGATCCAGCCATCCCAAGTCCCTTTCAATCTCAGGGACCTTGAGTGGACACAGACACCACACAGACCTGTAGCATCACTGCAGAAGCCTCATCTCACCCTTCGGGTCCCCCCAGCATGGCCTGACACAGCCAAAGCCTGTCCCCTGGTCCCCATACAGGCAGTGCAGGGTCTCCCACCACCCAGCACTGGTGCTGTCACTGCAGCTCCCTTGTGCTGGGGGATGTTGGGTCCTGCTCAGCTCAGGTGGCTCCCGAGCTCCTTGGACACCCCACACTGCTGCTGTGGGGGACAGGGGTGACCCTGCAGCAGCTCAGGGCTGTGGTGTCTGTGCCCCTCTGGGTGTTTTGGGCCTGGAGCAGCAGGACATCCCATTTGTGCAGCAGTTTGCTCTGGAATGGTCCTGGGGACATCCAGCTGTGCCCTCGGAAAAGAGCTGACCCAGGAAGAGAAGCCCAGAGCAGTGCTGGGGCTTTGCCTGCCCCTGGCTGGGGACATCCAGCCCCCAGCATGGACAGAGGGTGGTTTCCAGCACCGCTCTGGCTGCCCCGATGCTGCACAGCCCCTTGCTTTGAGGTGCCTGAGGCCAGGCAGGCCAACCTCAGCATCCTGGCAGAGCAGCATTGCTGCCATCCACCCTGTCCCCACCATCAGTGCTCCATGTGCCCAGCTCATGAGGAGGATGCTCTGTAAGTGGTGTCCTCCCTCCTTCCTCCTCCTCTGTTAACTGTAAGGGTGGACCAAGGAATCTGACCCTTCATGGACCGGAGAGAGCCCCAGTTGTGCCCTGACTGCTTTGGAGAGCTTCAATCCAAAGCAAACACAAGCGCACTGATGAGGGTGGCTGGCAGCCAGTTTGTGCCTTTGCGGAGAGCAGCAGGGTCACGGAGGGAAGGGAAGCGCTGGCAAAGGCTCAGCAATGGCCAAAGCTCCTGTCCTGCTGCAGCCAAGTGCTTAGAGGAAATGAAAGCCCTGGAGGTTTGGGGCTGGGTTGGAGCTCCCATCAGGAATCTTCATCCTTCCTCTGCTCAGCCCCGTGATAGCTCCACCAGGACTGGGCACACGCACGTTCCCCATGGTCAGCAAAGGGGAGCAGCTGTAAAACCCACAGAGCCACCAGCAAGGACAAGGCAGGGTCAGTGGTGATGGACACCCCAGGGCTGGAAGCTCTCACGGTGCTTCCACAAGCTCTGCTTTCTGGTTCGAGCACTCCTGCTGCAGTGAGGACACCTCACCCTGGGACTGTGCCTGTGCTGCCCAGTGCCCCCTCCCTGCTCCCCAGTGCCCCCTCCCTGCTCCCCAGTGCCCCCTCCCTGCTCCCAGTGCCCCCTCTCTCCTCCCCAAACTTACTCATTTTCCAGCTTTGCCTCCAATGCTCAGCAAGGCCTCAAGCTACTGAGAGGCACAGAAGTGCCCAGAACAGCCCTGGGCTGTGTACACCAGCCTCTTGCCACACTTTGCACTTGTCCATCTCGTAATACTGGGGGAGTTCCCTTCCTCTTCAGCTCCATTTTCAGCTGTTGCATTTAAACCATGAAAAGCTGAAGAGGACCTGGATTCTGCACTTCCAGAGCCATGGCAATGGGAAAAGCTGAGTGAGAACAGTGCTATCCCCCCTGAACTGCAGGGAACAGCACCACTAGAGCTGGGCTGGCTTTGGCAGCAGCACCGCACAGGGCAGAAGGTGAGCTCCATGGACCACTGCATCGGAACTTGTGTTCACAGGCCTGGCTAGGGTGGCTGGGCTGGAGGGGAAAGGCTTCACATAGCCCCCATGGCAGGGCACTGCTCCCACTGGCAGAGGGGTAAGGTACCTGCCTGACCAGTGCAAGGGCAGGGACCATGCACGAGCAGGATGAGGGCTCCTGAAGAGGCTCCGAGTGTTGCCTGTAGATCTAAAGCAGGGCTCCTCAGCTCACTCTGCAGCATCCAAAGTTGTTCTTGCCACCCAGGATGGGACCTCAATGAGGGCAGTCCCCATCCGCACAGCCCCAAAGGTAATGGCAGTGCCAGCCTGACTCATCCCTGCTTCCTGAGCGCAGGGGGTGAGCACACACACATCTTCCCAGCACACCCCAATGGGGAGCACGAGATGGCTCTGACGGATCCAGGGGGACGCACAGACAGCTCATGTCCTGAGACACGGAGGCACAGAAGGAGCTTGGGGAGGGAGAGCAAGCGAAGGGGAAAGAGCCTCTTACCTTGGGGACACAGCACCCGCTCGGCAAGTGGAGCCACCGGAGCCTCTGCCCGGTAGCAGGCTCCTATGGAAGGAGGGTGCCGCTCGCTCCATGTGACTCACTTCCCTCTTGGCACTTGCGACACGGCTCAGACCTGCCCTGGCTGCGCCCTGCAGCTTGACACCAGCTCCTGAGGCCCTTCCTTGAGCAGCAGAGGCTCTGTCCTGGCCAGGGGCTCATCCTGCTCCTGTCACCAGGAGCCTCACAGGCCCTGCCTGCAGCAGCTCCAGGGCAGGGGCATTCCCCGACCAGGCAGGGGTGCAGAGGTGGTGTGGGCTTGGTAAGGGGGTCAGCACCTTCCACAGATCCATCCTCTGGGCTTCTCGTTTCTTTCCAGACACTGGGACCAGGAGCCAGCAAACGGCATCGACTCCTTGTTCAACTGCTGCCATTGGAGGTGGAGACTTGCCCTTGGCTGCCTCGGGGCAAAGCGTCAGGATGAGACCACTTTGCTGTGAGTCATTCTGGGCTGGGGCAGGCAGTTCCTGCCCTCTCTGCAGCATCATAACCCCCCTCAGCTCTTGTGCTTCTTCAGCCTGGGAAGAAGGGTGGGTGGGCACACAGGGACCTGCTGCTCTGGCTGCTGCAGCCCCAGCTCTGCCCTCGCTCTGCTCTCAGGTGGGATTTCCCCAGATGCCTGCTGTGGTAGCGCATAACATCCACCTGAGTCACCCGTGTTACACAAGGGCTGCTCCACAAGGAAACGTTGGCTTCTCTTTGCTGGTAAGAACTGGCACTGGTTTCTGAGACAGCCCCCAAGGGCCTCACAACCACAGCTGGGTGATGAAAGCCCATGAGAGCAGGTACACAACCTGCGCTGCTGTCAGGAGCTGGCTGTTGGCACATCCTCTAGTGCCCCATCTAAGCCTGCCAGACACCCACCTGCAGCACATACCCCAATTCCTTAGCCTACAGCAAAGCTGCACCAGTTCTACTGTGGCCTTTCTCAGCAGAGGCTGAGAATGCTGCACCTAAACCAGCGTGTGCAGCTCAAAAGGGAGGTGCAGAACTGGAGTGGCACTGGCAGAGCTGCCACCATGGGCTGAGGGACCAAAGCTTCCCAGGTCCTCTCCAGGGGAACAGAGGAACCTCTGGCAAAGGTCAGGTATTTCACTGCTGCTGCTGCAGCCTGGCTGGCAGATGGGAAGCGTTGCAGCACTTGGCTGAGTAGATAAGACAGGACAAACACGGCATCATCAGACACAGAAGCGTATCAGAGGCAGGACAGAAGAAAAGGAAACAGGAACAGCTCAACAGGGAATGAAACAGCATTGTCCTAAGCTACACATTCTGCTGCCCCAACCAAGTTGTACCCCGTGGAAGAAACAACACCAACACAGCAGGTCCCACAGGAGCTGCAGGGCTCTGGTCACAGACACTGCATGAGAGCCTGGAGCAGGCCCCACCATGGCCCAAAGGCTCATAAACACACACAGCACTGAGCAGCAGAACCCAAAGTGTAAGGTGGGTCTTCCAAACACTGCAAGTTCTCACAGGACTTGTCCTGAGCTACCTGGAGAGCTACTGGAAGGTGAGTTCCATCAGTCAGCTCAAGCTATCTAACTAACAGGTGATGTGTGGCAGGACAAACAGAATCCCAGCCTGGTTTGTGTTGGAAGAGACCTTAAAGCTCCTCCAGCTCCAACCCCAACACCTTCCACTGGAGCAGCTGCTCCAAGCCCCTGTGTCCAACCTGGCCTTGAGCACTGCCAGGGATGGGGCAGCCACAGCTTCTCTGGGCACCCTGTGCCTCAGCACCAAATAAGGTGAAGAAACTGCATTTCTTTGCTTACACAGAAAATAGGAACTGCATCCTACTGTTCCCAGAACTAGTTAATGCATAAAACACCAAAATACCTTCTTTTTACTAGAGAAAAATGTTTCACTTTACACCTGGTCACATGGACCAGTACATGAGAAGAAGAAACAAAGGGAAGTGGAGAGCACCTTTCAGCAGATCACCTTAGTCCTGGGCCCTGTCTGGCAGCAGAACCTTCCCTGGGAGCTGCTTTTCCTGGAGCAATCTGTGTGGTAACACAACTCAATCGTGCTGCTCCTCCCCAGCAGGCAGAAATAGAAGGCAGTTAATAAAAACTTAAGAGTTGAGACACCAGAAGATGTAGGGGCAGCAGAACCAATCTTTCCAGAGAGACCTTGCCCGAGACACAAAGAGCAGCACAAAGGATTGTGCTCCTTTAAAGATGAGGGCACACAGACAGCACATCTAACTGAAAGGAGCTGGCTAATGGCAGTGAGGAGGAAGAAGAGCAGTATCTTCATGGAAGCAGCTCCCTCAGGGCCCAGTGTGGGGATAACCATCAGGACAGATGGAAAGAGTCTGCAGGAAGGTCTCCAGAGGAGTCTGCCAGGCACGTGTGAATCCACAGCACACTCCACTTTTGACACCTTTAAACAGTTGAAAATCCCTTAAAGGCTTTCAATGCACACCAAAAGTAGGATTTTACAAACCAAACCCCTTGTGCCTGAGCTCATCCCACAGCTCTGGGGAGCTCTACGGGGAGCTCCACTCCTAACAGATGCCCAAGTCCTCCCAACCCATCACCGCTCCCCAAAGGCACAGCAACAAGCTCAGCCTTCAGCATGGACTCTGCCCCCCCAGCATCCACCCAGGCAGCATCCAGGGAAGAGAGATCCTCTCCCTGTCCTCCTGGTGCCACTTGGACTGTCACAGTCACAGTTCCATCAGAACAGGCTTTGGGATGAGAGCAGGTCCTTACCAGGGCAACATTCCTGCTGGAGAGCAGCAGCACGCACCCCAGTGGCCAGCACTCCATTCACACCTTTCAGTTCTTGAGTCATTCCAAGAAAAAGCAGCTCTGGTAACTTGGGTAAAAATTTATTTTACATACAGACCACTGCAACTGAACTATAAATCAAGAGAAGTTATTTTTCCTTTCGAGGAAGGGACCAGCTGGCCTGAGATTAACAAAGTCTAAGCCTGAGAGCTGGGATTTTAGGTTGGAAATCAGATCTTGGGGTGTGTAGGGAAGCATCTTTCCAAGCACCATCCAGTTCAGTGAGAGCTGCAGGACTCAAACTGCAGGTCAGATGCACTGCATAGTGCTGGAAGCAGATTCCCAGAGTCAGCTCGGACCTTTCCGAAGCCAAACTTGCTGAGAGAGATGATGCCTGGAAAGACACGGATGCATTTCCAGTGCCTTGTTCAGCTCTCAAACTGGAAACAGAAGTGGTGAAACACACAATGTGTGTGAAGTACAAAACATCGAGTTACAGGGCAGCAGACAAACAGGACAGCAATAATGGTGGGGGGACTCCTAAGCCAAGTGTTCTACATGTAGCGGGGTCCTGGCCAAGTTCCTACTGTGGCCCTAGTTCAAATGGACAGAGTACAAAAAAAATACTTTGACCAATAATTATACTGAAACCAACTCAACTGAAAAGCAATTCTTACTCTAGGTGCCAATGAGTCCTTTAAAGCAGGGAGGGGACTGAGGAGCTGCACCTGGGCAGTGCCAGGATCATTCCCGCTGCTCCATTTTTACTTTGGGAGGTCTCAGGAAGGTCCTGTTTTTCTTCTCTTTCTTCCCCTTTGTATTGGCCTGGAAATTCCTCCAGCTGTCCACACGACCATCCCGGCTTTCCTGGGAACAACAGGGAGGAAACAGGGAGTTAAGTAGTGCAAGAGCCAAGGAATGTTTGGTTTGTATAAGAGATCTCAACAGCAATGTCCCCCTTATGCAGCATGTAGCATCCTGGCTGCTGGGACACACACTGTGAAGGCAGCACAGTGGAACTACAACTGAGTTTACACCACAGGCACCAGCATAAGCCCCATGCTGGTTTCTTGTTTCAGAAGCAAGCAGCTTGGGTTGTGCAGTCCTCACTACAGCCTCCTGAGTCCTCTGATGTGCAAAGGCAACAAGAAACCTCATCTCCACTGGATTTTCCTAATCTGTCAGTACAGAACATGCCATCTTCTTACTCTGGTCTCACATCCTTGAGATAGCTCCCCTTGTGCTGCAGCTTTCAGAGGAGAGAGAAGGGAAACATCTGCCTTCTCTCCCTCTCCTTGCCCCCAGCTTCAACACAAAGACACAACCAGAGAAGGCCTCTGGTGCCCTCTTGTTTCTCCCCTCCCTGGCTGATTACCTCAAAGTTCTTCTGCCATTCTCGCTCTCGTTTAGCTTTCTCTTGTGCCTCTATTTCCTCTTCCCTCTGCCGCTTCCTAGAAGGGAAACCACAAAGAAGTAGTGAACCCACAACATCTGCTTTAAAGAAACATGGAATCACTTTCAAAACACCTTGGGCAGCTCTTCTGATTTCTTGGCAGATTAAAGTGCTTCTCAGATCAGAAGAGACAAATACACACCCCTAAGACAGCAAACAGCAGGGAAGAACAGTGAGCAGAGACGGTGGCTTGGCACCACTGACAGCACACATGTACTCAACTAGGGAGTCAGCTTCTCTTGCTCAGCAGAACAAGTTGGACTCCTTTAGAACTAGTGGTAAGTTTCTATAAGTGTTGAGAACACACATTGTGTGAGAAGTGAATAAACACCTGAGCATGCAAGGCAAGAATGAAGGTTCACCTGCCATCAAAAGCAGTGCCCTGCAACTACCTCCCAGACTTAGACTTTTCCAAGACTCTGTGATTCCTTATCTTCCCTGAGGAAGCATGAAGGGGGAAGAGCCCGAACTGCACAAGCAGAGTGCTGCTCATACCTTTCGTGCATTTCTTTCGCTTCTCTTTCTTTCCTCTTAATTTCCAGTTCAGCAAAGAGCTTCATCGTCTGCTTGTATACAGCTTGTTTGAACTGCGAAACACAAACCCAGCCTCAAAGTAATGCCCATGAACACAGGGAGAGATGACTGCTTTACATAGGAATGTAAGAAGCATAAAAAGAAAGTGAACCATATGCCCATAAACCCCATATTCTGCCTTGACAGTAGTCAGTAAAAGTGAGATATGGAAAAGGCAAACCATTACTGTTCAGTAACTTCCCAGCAGATCATCTTGATGGGGTGTGAAAGGCACTGGCTTTCCAGTAGGGAGTATCAGTACACTTAAAATAAACTTCATTATTAAAGAACAGCAAGAGATTTCTAAAAATCAATGGGAAGTACAATTGCAATGGGGTTACTGTGGTGAAATCAAGAGGGAAAAGAGAAAGATGCCAATGGCAAAACCAATGCTGTCAGTGTCTGATAATCATCCATCATTCTGTTCAAACCTCTAGGATAACTTTTCAGGCTAGAACTCAGGTAAGAACAGCTAGGTTTTATGTCATGCCTTTTCTAGATAAAGTGATTTATGGCATAACAGCACATCTATCCTCAAGTGCTATTCAGAAGAAACAGCCAAAACAGCTCTTACTGCAAAACATCACTAACAGCACGTTTAGACTCACTGCAGTGGGTTCTATACTGGCAACAGGAACACCACAGTCCCTGCATTCACAATACAAGAAATTCAACCCAAGACGACAGCATGGTGCACAAGCTATGAAGACTTGCTCCAGAGAACATAGTATTCTGATCTATGTAATCTCAGGATAGATTTACTCTTTACACTACAGTTACGTTATTTTCTAACATGTACAGGTATTACCCACACATGGTACTCTTGAAACAGATTCTGTCCTCCCTAGTTTCTCTGCCCAGTAAATGACTTACAACTTCAGGATCATCCTCTTCTACAGTGGCTGGTTTCCCATCCTTCTTCAACTGCTTCTTCTTTTCTTTCACCTAAAGATTAAGAACAAAAGTGAGAGACAGAAGATTTGCTAGGGCTTATAGAACTGTGCCCAAGTAGTTCTGCATCCCTGCTCCACTGTGGGGGAGGCTCTCTGGATGACAGTGATTTCTTGATGTGGATCAATGTTTTATTTTCAACCAAAACCTCCTGGTCCTAGATCCAGATAAATACGTATGAGATCACTACCACATGAACTGTAGTCATTAAAAATACTATGTTAGACACTATTTATTCAACCCAATCCCTCAGATGGGCTCTGTTCTTGTTCTAAGTTATTTTTATATCTAATACACACCATCCAAACCAGGAGGATGTCTCTTTTGCTTTGTAATAGTCAAAAGACTAACAACACCAAGCAGAAAATAAAGCGTTCCTTGGTTTAGAGTATCTGACTGCTCCCATATCATCTGCTTTCTCAAGCTTGTTGTGTTTTAGTCCACTCACATCACTCAACTTCTTGGCTAATGCGATCCAAGCTCATTTTCTTATCTTATAGGTCATTTCCCCCCAACTTCTCTTGCTGTCACCACTTATTTTCTTCCACCTACAGACATCTGAACTGCATCATCCATTTACAGACCTGAAAAAACCCCATATGTAGGTCAGATCCTGTGCTCTGACCTAATTATTTCAAGTACTGAATTTCACTGAATTATCTTGCACTGAGCTCAACAGCAGTCTTGGACAATGCACGTTTTGTTCATGCCAGGAAGAGCTCAGAAGCCACCTGCACAGCTTTGCTCAGCTCATCTTTTAATGGCCTAATGTACCAAACAGTAAATGAGAAATGACTGGTTACCCCTCACCCCCACTCCTGGATGTTCCTGTGGAATACTTACAGTGTGTTCCACATATTCTTTTCCTGCCTGGATCACATCCAAGGCTCTCTTCTTCTGCTCCTGATCTAGCAGCAACTTGTACGCTTTATCTACAGCTAACAAAAAGCATCAACATTAATAGCACCAGTAATCCCATTCACAAAGCACCACAAGATTGCTCCTTCTTGACCATACAGCTTTTGCCTCCTAGAATTCGGGGGGGGGACTCGTTTGGTCAGGTTTTGGGGGGTTTTGTGTGTGTGGCTTTCTTTAAATGTATCTGGGTATGTGATATCACCATTAATTGAGTTTTGGGGTATAATAGTGACAGAAACTGTCACACACCTTTGGAATTGGGGGGGGGGGGTGAAAGCATCAGTCCTACCAAGTGATATAGTCATAGGGCGTTATGTAAGCTTAAGGTGCATAATGCAAGGTGTACACCTAAACCCATGGCATTACTTCTGCCATATGGTCCTGGAATAAAATCTAATGCTCGGATTAAACAGTTTCTCTCGCACAACCTCGAAGACCCAGGGCCGTGGCTGTCCCCGGGGCCGGCTGACGATGCCGTTATCGCCACCTGGTGACGCTTTGTGCTTGAAACGCTACCCCACACCTCATGTAAAGAGCCTCTGCAGCAGCTCTGCCCCCTCAGTAGAACATCCATCCCTAATAAACCCTGAAACCAGCTACAGAGAAACAGCTGTCCAGCTATTGCCGTGCAGCAGCCCGAGGAAAAGGTGAGAGCATTACCTTCAAACGCCTTCTGGGCTCTGTCTGCATCATCTTGGTTTTTGTCTGGATGCACCAATATTGACAACTGCAAGAGAAAGGATCTTGCTATCGAGATCATTGTAAAAGATGGAGCATTTCAGAGATTTCTGTGGGATGAGGGAACAGTCTGACATAGGGGATCACATTCCTTTGTATACAGACAAGCCAGCTGACAACATGTACCAGTATGCATCAGTAAAAGATTAGAAATCAAACACAATCCCTACAATAAACAGGCTGAGATGTGCAGAACATGAGCATCCTTCGGCTGCAGTGCCTGGGGCTGATAGGAACCCTGTGATCACCCAAACCTAGTATTCTTGGTCTTAAGAAGAAACAAACTTACACAGATCAACCTCAACCCAAGTTAACCTCTTAATCAGCATCCTAAGAAGGTCTCCGCTATCCCCAAGGCTGTTCAAATATCAAACTGCTTAAAAGAGTGGGGAAGTTTTTCCTTAGGCTCCTTTACTGAAAGTCAAGAAAACTCCTTCCTGTACTCTCTATCCAGGAGAGAGAGGCAGGACACTGCTCCCTACAATCCTTAGGGCATCCTAACTGGGCTGGAAAGCACATCCTTTACCTTCTTCTTCAAACCTTCTCCATGTGGCTTGTTTTCCTGACTCCTGAGTTTTGCTGTTGCTGTGTGGCCTCTCAAGTTTGTCTGCATCTTTCCTGGTTCAAAACCAGCCACAGTGTGGCAACTGACATTGCAGCAGTGCTGAAGAGTGCAAAATGATGACTTCCTGGACCCTACAGATGGCACTTTCTAGTTCACAGGACAAAGGTTTGCTTCTGGTACTAAACAGCAGCATGCTGCTCATTTACTCCATGATTTGCTATGCCAATATCTTTTTCCTCCTGTTGGCAGCTCCACACTCTATATTCAGGTGTTAGATCTCATCAATACATGATTCCATTCCATTCTCCCTATTTCTACGTGCTCCAGGTAACTCAGCCACCAAAAATGACTACTGAAATTCTCAAAGAAACCTCAAAGCAAATACACTTCTGGATCCAAGTCTGTGTGTTTGAGAAAAATACCTTTGGTCAGCTCTTCCGAGAGATCCTGACCTTCTCTTTGAGCTGAAGTTCCATAATCTGGTTATACATGGGCAGATCAGTGTGCAATAGCCCCACCACACACTTCACAGGCAAAGGGACACTTCTGCAGCTCTCCTCTTGTTGATACAAAGATTGTTTTATGCACTTCTTCCCAAAACAGCTACTCCTCTACCCAGATACAGCTTTACCACCATCTGCCTTGTCCCCAAGCACAGCTGCACAATAATCACTACAGGGCTTCAAGTTTCCTTCCAGAAGCTCCAAGTGCAAAAGCCAAATACCTGCCGGAATCTTTTCTTTATCTCTTCATCTGTGGCTTCAGGATCCATCTGCAGGACCTAAAAGAGACCATAAGAGTTCGATGATACTACCATGTTTCATGTTTTGAGAGCAAGCTCTAAACACATGGCTCCTGGTGCACAGACTCAACACCAGAAAGCTCCCCCCCATCAGGGAACTGCTTCAGGACCTGAGTTTTCATCCAGTAAAGTAGAAACACCACATCTGGGACACTGTTTGTGTGTGCACACACTCCTCTAACTACGCCAGTGTCCTTTCCACACTCAAGTCTCATGTGGACAGCTGCCATCCCTAAATAGTCACAATTGGTCTAAGCCTCCAACTAGTCCTGCAGCAGTGCTTAATTTGGCAGAAACTGAAGACACGGTGGCTTTGATCCTGTCAGATCGTTCACAACTGAAACTTTGGGCAGAAAACCATATAACTTTGGGCAGAACTTCATTTTATCATTTTGAAAGATAGGAGAGTTTTACTGTTTGGTCTCCATGAATGAGCTCAGATCTTTGTCTATAGAACTTTAGGGATATGGCAGAGTTTTGCAGCTCTTTGGTGATTTACTGAACAGAAGTCCTATGCAAGAAGTGAGCCTGCTCAATGCAAACACACACTGGTATGACATGAACAAGAGCTACAGTCTACTTCTAAATGGCTTTCCTGATTTACTCCCCAGGTCAGATACTAAGATCTACACAGAACTGGACATGGTCACGGTGAATGTGCTGGCTGATGTGGCTGAACAGCCCTAAATTGGGACTACAAAGCATCTGAGGGTTTAAAAAGGCAGATGAGGATGATCTCAAGCAGGAACACATGCAGTGAAAGCCAGCTCCAGATGAACACCAGGTGGTTTATTTACTCTCTTCCTCGGGCTTTCATACTCATTAAGACTTTGTCACTGATTGCAATTGGAATTAAAGAGTGTGATGTGCAAGGGAATTAGCCGTGTTCCAGTGACTCCTCAAAGGTTGCTCACTACTGTGAGCAGCCAGACTCCTCCTCTTACCCTATGAGCATCCAAAACAAAAGCCAGAACTGGAAGTGCTAAGCCAAGAGTGCTCAGAACATGTCACCTGTAGCTGCTACCTTCTCATTCAGGCTCCCTAGCATCGACCTCGCAAACCTTCCTGTGCTGTTGCACAAGGAAAATGTGTCAAAAGAGTATCATTTGCACCTGATATAAACCAGTGACAAACACACACACCATCCTCCTGCCTTCTGAAAGCTCCTGCGCTGTAACCTACATCCAGAGAACTTCTTTCTGTCTTTATCGTCAGCCTTTCTACTGAAATAAATACTCAGGAAATGGGGAGGTTGGAACACCGAGTCAGAAGGGAGGATAAAGCATTCAAACCAACCTCAAAAGGGTTCAGGTTGAAATAGGAAGATCCAGGTCGGGTCAGCCGGTCGATTTGGTTTTTGGATGTTAGAACCGAGTCTCGTTTTTCAATTTGCTTTACCTGAAGAACAAGAGAGGCTGACATGAACTGACCATCATGACATGCTTACCTGCCTTCCCGGGGGATTACTACACCAGTCATCACTGTTGCGTACTACAACTCACAACCCCCTTGTGCATCTGAAACATGCATTTCACTCACACACAGCAGAGCAGCTTTCAGTCAATTTTACAGCATGACAGTGTTGTTAACATTTCATTTTAACTGTACAAAAGCGCTTCTGCTTGGGTTTTGTACAGCTGTGGCTTTTCCCCTCACTTTGCTCCTACACCATCACTGTCATCCCGATTCCTTGGAAACCTGCTGCGCTGCTGCTTTCAACCCACCTATTGAACACCTTAAGTGACACTGGCGCACGTACCCAAGCCTGCTTCATTCTGACACAGCTCATTTAGCTCTGTTCACGTCGCAGCATTACCAAACCAAACTGTGCTTTTAACACTTAACGTTCACCTTTATTCAGACAAACAAGCACCCAGAAACCGGCCCCACGTTCGTGTGGACGGGCTCAGCAAACACCTCCCCGGGCTGCCGGAAGGGCTCGTCCCGGTAAAAGGCCGAGCAGCGGCGCACGGTGGAGAGAGCCCCGGGACGGCTCCCACGGGCGCTGAGCGCTCGGCTCCGTCCCCGCTCACCACGGAGGCTGCTCCGGAAGGAAGCGGCAACAGTTCCGCCCCAGCCGCTCGCCCCCTTCTCTTCCCTCCACCCACCATTCGCTCCCCGCCCGCGGCCCAGGGCCCGCCCCGGGGCCCCGCTCGGTGCGGCCGGGCCGGGCCGGGCAGGCTGGGCCGGGATCGGGGTGCGCTGAGGCCGCGGCTCGGTCCCGGTACCTCGCTATAGAAGGTAAGGAACGCCTCCTCCGCGGCACCGCCAGCCCCGGGCTCCGCCGCCGCCGCCATTGCCGCCGCCACCACCACGTGACGCGACGCGACGCAACGCAACCACACGTGATCACGGCGTTTAAGCCGGCAAGGGAAGGGGCATGTGACGGCGGCGCAGCGCTGTTAGCGGCAGGCGCCGGTCCCCTCACTCCCCGTGGTGCGGCCTGAAGGGACCGAGCGGCCCGGTCCGGTCCGGTCCGGCCTGGCCTTGCCCCGGGGGAAGGAGCTACCGCTGCCCGGCCGCTCTCCGTGCGCTCCGCACCGGGCCGCAGCACCGCAGGCAGCAGGTAGGAAGCGGTGACTGCGCAGGCGCGCGCCGTGACGTAGCGGCGGCGGGGGGGGCGGGTCCCGTCCGCGCAGCGCTCCAAGGGCAGCGGGCGATGGCGGCGGCAGCGGCGGCGAGGGGCGGCCTGCGCGGGGCCCTGGTGCTGCAGCAGCAGCGCTGGAGCTCGGGCTCGGGCGCTGACCAGGTGAGGAGGGGGTTGCCGGTGTCCGGGGGGGGTTGCCGGTGTCCGGGGGGGGTTGCCGGTGTCCGGGGGGGGCTGCCGGTGTCCGCGGGGCTCTGCCGGTGTCCGGGGGGCTCTGCCGGTGTCCGCGGTGCCCGCTCACCGCCGGGCCGTGCCCCGCTCACCGCCTCTCTCCCCGCAGCTGGGTGAGCTGGGCAAAGGCGCCGGGAAGGGCGGCGGCGGCGGCGGCGCCATCCGTGAGGCCGGAGGGGCCTTCGGGAAGAAGCAGGCGGCGGAGGAGGAGCGGTACTTCAGGTGAGCGGGACCCGCGGCCTCCCCCCGCAGCCACCGCCGTGTGCGGCTGCTGCAGCGTGCGCCGCCCTTTGCTTGCAGGGAGAAGGAGAGGGAGCAGATCTCGGCCCTCCGGAAACACCATGAGGAGGAGATTGATCATCACCAGAAAGAGATAGAGCGGCTGCAGAGAGAAATCGAGCGCCATAAGCATAAGATCAAGGAGCTTAAGCAAGATAACTGAGCCGACACTGAATGTACCCGGCCAATGCTGATTGTGGTGTAAAGCAGCGTTGAAGACTGTATGTATGCTTTGGCCAACATAATCCAAATTCCAATTATACTGTGGCCTGTAACAATGTCAAATAAACTGCTCAGTCTCTTTGCTGTTCAGTAACTGCTTAGAAATAATCCACTGTTTTGGGGTTAACTATAAGTGTGATTCCAATGTAATGCTGTACTCCTGAGCAGGCAGGCCTGGACAGAACTGCCCTGCTTTCATTAGTTACAGCAGTGGAGTCACTGCTTACACTTGGTGTCATAATTTTACAGGTAAAGCTGTGAGAAAAGTTGGGGGAAATAGTACCTGTGTAGAGAGCCCTTCACACTAGAGTCACATCTTAAGGAAGCTGTCACTGGGTGTAAAGGGGAGGTGACGGTTCTTTTGTTATGCTTAGTGTTCAGTGTCATAAACTGGGAGGGGAGCTTAACCATTCTAAGTTCCAGTGACTTCACATGTGGTGGTGTGGACTCCTGAGCAAGACAGATGAGATGCTGACTACCACTTGAAGGTTCTTTGTGGAGGTAGTCACCTGGTGGTGGGGTTTTTCTGTCTAGTTCTCAATGTTCCTTTTGTAAGTCCCTTTCCAAAGAAGGATGCATTGAGATTAATGTTCATAGAATTATAGTCACAGACTGGTTTGGGCTGGAAGAGACCTTAAAGTGCATCCAGTTCCAACCCCTGCCACAGGCAGGGACCCCTTCCACTGGAGCAGCTGCTCCAAGCCCCTGTGTCCAACCTGGCCTTGAGCACTGCCAGGGATGGGGCAGCCACAGCTTCTCTGGGCACCCTGTGCCAGCGCCTCAGCACCCTCACAGAGAAGAACTTGTGTCTAAGAGCTCACTTCAATCTCCCCTCTCGCAGGTTATGCAAGTTCAGTCACATCTGTTATTTTAATGTAAGAAATCTATCCTGAAACATACAGTGGATTACTGGAATGTGTGTGTGGCCTTACTGCACCAAGACTGACAAGAAGGGGTTTTGCGTAACAAGAAGGGGCAGGTGAGAAAGCAGCCTCCCTGTCCAGCTCTGCACTGTCAGATCCCCAAGTGCCTGAACAGGTTTAGTTCCTCCCACTGGTAAATCCACCTCTTGTGAGGTGCTACAGTGGAGCTGGATGGAAGTAAGTGGCTGAAGGACCCTGTTTGAACAGAGCCTTTGATGCAGAAATTGCTGTGGTGAGTGGCTGGTACCTGGTACAACCCCAACCAGCTGCTCTGCTTGGGCTGCTCTCACTGAGGAACATTGCAGGTTGTGGTTGTCTGCAGAGTAACTGATGGCACCAGTGACGAGTCCAGGCCACGTCATCTGTGTGATCAGGCAACTCTGGAGCAGAGCAACCAAAATCTAAAGCTTGAAACTGGTAAGGCTGCAAGGATGGTGCTTCACTCAGAGAACAGGCCATAGAGAGCTTACTGTTCTGGGTTTCCTCAATTGCTCTGGAATGGCTGATGGCATGAATAGCCACCACTCCATCCCACAGGCACAGGGGTACACAAAGGAAGGGATTCTTCTCCCTGCCAGCACTAGTGCATCCTGGTCATTCATTGCTCCTCAGGGTTGGACTGACCCTGCTCACAACACCCAAACCCTCAACAGCCACCAACACCCCAAATTCATGAAGAAAAGCTTAATTTCTTGGAGTGGCCTTTATGTTTCAGTGAGATGCACATCTCTCCTTACCCCTGGACCCTCTGTCAGTATCTCATGCACATAGATCATGGCCAATACAGCAGCAGGAAAAATGCACTTATTTTCAGTTGAACCCAAGCTTGTGATGATTGCTGCAGTAAACAGAAGCTTCTACCCCAGGTAGTTTCTGCTGTGTCCTATTCAAATAGAGGGTAGACATAGACCAGGCATTAGGCACAAGTTCTCCCCTGTGAGGGTGCTGAGGCACTGGCACAGGGTGCCCAGAGAAGCTGTGGCTGCCCCATCCCTGGCAGTGCTCAAGGCCAGGTTGGACACAGGGGTCCGTTCCAGGGGACACTGCCACGGATGGGGCAGGTACAGCCTCTCTGGAACAATTACACCTCCTTCACACTAGGTTAGACCCCGCATCCAGCAAAGAGGAGCAGTCACTACTGCCAAACCCACGGAAGTAAGTCACAATCCACACGACAAGCAGCACAGCTGCCACCGGGCAGGTCCAGCGAGGCATCACACTCCACACCAGGTGAGTTTGCCTCGGCTTCTGTATCAGAGCACTTCTATTTCCATCAGGCAGTGCACGCAGTGTACCCATGCTCCACATGAGCAGGGATGGAAGCACACATCCTCAGTAAGCCGCACAGCAAACACAGTCTTCGGGAGCGTCACTTCGTGGTTAGTCTCCTGCAAGGGCCTCCTCAGAGTAGAAAGCTGCAGTTTTTAGCTCTTCACCAGCCCCAAGAGGGACCGATCCAGCCGCACGCAGACGCTGTTGGACACGGAGCTCCGGGTTGCAGCCTGCCCTAACCCATTCGTTGGCTCTCCCGTTATGCAGCGGCGAGACCAGGAGATGAAGGCAGCGCAGCCCCGCCGGTGCCAACAACCCGGTTTCCTCCAGACGAGCATAGCTGTGGCAGCGAGAGCCTGCCCGACCCACCCGGCACCCGCACGGAGCCCTCACACACAGGCCCTGAGGGGCCTGAACCGCAGTTCCTGCCGTTCCCTCCAGCCCTGCGGGGCCAACCGAGACCGGCTCCCCAGCACCGGCGGGCGGCAGCGGGGCCCGGGGGCGCTGCCGTGTGCTCCGGCTCCGCCCGGCCGCAGGGGCGGTGCTCCCGCTCGCTCCGCACGGCAGAGGCGGGGCAGGGGCGGCCCCTCCGCGCTCCTCTCGGTCCCTTTGTTCAGGGCCCCGCGGCCGCCGCTGCCCCTTTAAATCCGCCCAGCCCCGGCCCTACCGGCGCGCCGGCTTGAAGGAGCTACGCGATTGGTTACGTAGCCTCCCGCTCATTGGTCCCCGGCAGGATCCGCTCGTCCCGCCTCCCCCTTCCCATTGGCTCCGCCGGGTGCCCGTCCAGGCCGTGCGCTGCTGAGTGGGTGAAGCAGTGGTCCCTGGAAACAGTTCCGGGAAACCCCGCGTGTTGCCGGGGTCGCGCCGCCGTCCATGAGGAGAAGGAGGAGCGCGCGCCATTTGCCGTCGCTGCTTGGGCCCGAGCTGCGCCGCGCAGGCCCCGCTCCGGTGAGTCCCCGGGGGGCGCCGGGGCCGCCGGGGTCCGCCCCGCGCCGACTGCGGAGCTCCGCGGCCGGGGACGAGGGCTCCCGTGTAGGCCCCCGAGGCGGGGCGGGCAGCGCGGGCCCCGGGTAGGCCCGGCGCTGTTGGAGGCGGCCCCGGGGCGCTCTCGCCGCGGAGGGGAGTGGGGCGGGCGCGTTCCCGAGGCCCGGCCGCGGTGTGCTCGCTCCGCAGGCCGCGGCGGGGCGGGCGGGCCGGGAGTTGGCGCCGGGGAGCGGCCCGGGGGCGGGCCCTGCGGCCTGGCGGGGGGAGGGCGGCGCGGCCGCGGGCCGAGGATGGCCCCGCTCCGCCCGCGGTGCGGGTTGGGTTTGCGGGCGGCCGGCAGGAGGGACCCGCTCCGCTCGCGGTGCCGCTGGGGGCTGGAGGAGGCTTTCAGCGGGAAGCGCGTCGGTGGTGCCGGGGTGAGGCAGGGCGCGGGGGGAGGCAGAGCTGCCGTGCTCGGCTCGCCGCCTCGGGGTCGCGTTCAGCACTTGGGTCGGGAGAGTGATCCTTGTCAGGGGCTCCGGAGGGGAGAGGCTCCAGGATTCCGTTGAAGACGTTGTGTTTTCTTAAATGATATTTTACTAAATGCCTTTACCGAATCTTCAAAAGTTTTGCTAAAGTACGTCATTGTTACTGTTAGCTTGAAAATCAAGCTGTAGTCACTGGGTTGTAGCGGCCGTGGTACCTGTCAGTGTGTGAATGGGGTTAATTCTGTATTTAAACTATGCTGGACTTGCTTGATTCCCTTTCCCCGTGTATCATACTGAGGGATCCCGCTGGCAGTTTGTGCTGCAAAGGATGTTAATGCTCATGAAGCTCTTCTTTCATTTCTTTTCATTTTGCTTTTTTTCAAGACTGCACTTTGTTTAACACTGAATTTTGACCTGGCTTGTGAAAGTAAAGGTAATCCAACCTTAGTTGTGCATCGTGCAGTGTACTGTGCTTTTCCAGCCTGTGCAAACTGGGGTTTGCAAACTAGCAGAGTGTGCTTGATAATTTTGTATCCTAGAAGCTGTTTCCCAGGAGTGTTTAATATCCTTCCTTCTTGTGTTTACTGTCTAGATGGGAACACTCTTGGGATACCGTTTGAGTCTGTAGCTGACGCTCAACCGACCGATTTTGTCACAAAAAGCAATACTCCTTTCTTGCTTAGGCAAAGTCCTCAGGAATTCTTTGAGGATAAGTTAGACCAAAGCTTGTGTTTTTGGAAGTGTTGTTTTGAGCTGGAGTGCCATCAAGGCTGTACCTACAACTCAAACACCAGGTGTGTGAATGGCCAAGGACAGAAATGAGCATGTACAGATGTTACGGTTTGGGTTAGCAGCTGCTGATGCCATCCGTGTTGTATTCTGTTGGTGCTGTGTGCACTGTGCTAACCTGCTGTGGTAAAGCAGTCTCCAGTGACCCTTGTGTAGATACTGAAGTGTAATTTCTCTATAGGCTGTGCTAGTTTCTTGCTTAGTGTTATGATGGAGGTTCTCAGAGTTTTTCATTCCATAAAGTTACGGAATGGGGAAGGCTGAGACCTGTTGGCTGAAGGGATGAGGGTGCTGAATATGTTGTAAAGAGTGTCTGCCACTGAAATGCAGGGATGGAAACCTGGCTGATGTGTGAGGCTCTTCAGGGTGTTACAACTTTGGAACAAGTCATCATGTAATTCGTGCTAATAAACACTTAGTATATCATAATTAAGCTATTAAAATGTACTTTCTGTGATTGAATAAGCTATGGCTATGATGCCTTCATGTAAAAAATAAAGGATGTGCCAGTAATGTTTGTGAAAAAGTGAGGCTTTAATAAATTTCCTAGTCAGTCTTTTAATCGAGTTCTTATCTTCCTCTCACTTGTGTTTCTTCCTGTTTTGACAAGGATCTTCTTGAAGTGTAAGGTGTAATTATAGGGGCTACATTTGTTTTCTTGTGGATCATTCAAAACAAAACTCTCCCCCCAAAAATACTCCACAACTTTCCCTCAGTGCTGTTTTTAATGTAGGATAACTTGAACATTTGAAACATGATGTATAGAAGGCATAGTAACATAATCAAGTTGAATGGCTTTGGTGCAGAGTTTTTACATAGGATTTAGCTATGCTTCCTGTGCAGCTGAGCAAGCCAAGTTGAATTCCTCCATGAAATCAAGTTAACTAACAGAAGGGTGGAAACAAACACTGATGTATAATCACTGGGAAGTTGGTTATGGTAGTTTGAGGTATTGCCCCTATGCCAGCAATTGCCATTCCTGCTCAGATAAGCTGTTACCAAGCACATTTTGAGTTAACCAGACTGTGAATTTATAATTAATTGGAGTTATACTTAGATAATCTGTGGGTGGCAACCTCTGTTAGAGGCATGGTATAAAATACAGGGAATAGTGATACTGCTGTTTAACCAGTGTTGGATAGAGGCTGAGATCAAGTTTCCGTTTTCAAGATGCCATTTGCTATCAGGCTTAGGTGTGTGATAATATTTTGTTTTCTAGGAAAAACACTATTTGAGCCATTTGATTTATTAAACATTAAAAACAAGGATGTTTCTGGGTAATTTGGAAGCACCTGTAGTTTTAACACCTCCCTCTTGTCATATGAGTAAAGCTTCAAAAAGGGACTAATCACTTTGCAAGTTACTCCTCAGAGATGCAGGAGTTCAAGGTGAAAGATAGTGGCTGGCTAAAAAACATGTTTTATATCATGAAGTACTCACATTGCTGGCAACAACAGCATGAAGTTCAAAGCAAGACAGCCCCCCCTTCCCCATGCACTCAGTCCTAAGGTGATGAAGCTCAGGAGCTTCTCCGGTACTGGGGGAAATTCTCTGTGCCTGTATAAGGTTGCCCCCAGTGTGTCTTTATTGCAGCTGCTCACTTGGTAAGCACATTTTTGTGTATGCTCTTTTAAATTCATCCATTTCTGCATGTTTTAAAAACAAATACATACCCACACATACTGATATACATAATCCTTTATTTATAATCCACACTTAAAATCTTTCCAGTTCAGCCAGTCTCCCTCTTTTCTAGAGTTTCAGTTCACTTAGATGAAAACCTCTTGAGTGCAGGTGGCCTGTCATGGGCTGACTCACATGGACATGCTGCACATGCAAACAGATAGCACTCTTTCTTAAATATGCCTGTAGTATTTTTTAGAGGAGAAACAGAAATGTTAATAAAATCATTGTGTGTTTTCCATTCTGATAAAATTCAGTTGAATCTTCTTGACAACTACATGAAGTTGATATTATCTAAGAGGGTGAGCTAAGTGGTCATGCAGAGCTGTGACTATCTCTGCTGAGCTGAGAGTGCAGATTCAATATTGTAAGAGATGTCATTTTGCTTGTTGGTGATCATTCAGGAAGAAAAGACAGTCTAATCTCAGATTTCAGGCCAAGCTTGCAATGTGTTACTATAGCTGTGAAAAGAAACATATTTCTTCTGGATGCTTTTGAGGCCTGAATATTTTGACATCCATGTCACTTCAGAATTGTCCAGAGTAGATTTCTTTAAGAGTTTGTGTGACAGGAAGTAGCTAAAATTTGAGCACCCAAACTGCACTTATCTGGCTGGTGAGCATGCACTGCATTTGACTTTGAGGATACTAATTCTTAAGCTGGTGAATTAAGATGCTGAGACTTAATTTACATTGTCTATGAACCTGCTTAAAAAGGCATCTGATCAGCTGTGGTGCTGTGTAATAATCTGCTACTTAGGGGTTAGATATTGCTCCACACACTGGTGTGTGTTTGTGATGAAGGCAGAGATCTCGTGCCATTGGGCAGCAAATCTTGCCTGTCAGATGTTTGGGTTACTGAACTGCTGATGAAGGCTTTCTGCCTGGATGCAGAAGAGCTGTCACCCTTCTGTTCAGCTATGGGCAATGCTGAAAGCAGTGCTGAGCTTTTAGGTATGTGACACTTGGAAGCCACTTTGGGGTCACAGAAAGAAATGTCTGAGAGCATCACCATAAGCCGTTGATGTTTAGAAGGTACTTGGAAATGTTTCAAATCACTTTCCTGTATTTATGTATTGGCCTAGCCTCACAGTTCTTGGTGGATTTTCTTTTGTGTGCAGAGAAGACAATGTATGTGTAAATAACTGATTTTACAAGGCAATAAAAAGGAGAGAACACAACGAACCCCCCTCTGTATATCTTTCTTGTGTATATTGTCTTGTGCATTTTTGAGATGAGGCAATGAGGATGATATTGTCCCCAGAGCATTGTCAGTTTAACTAAACATCTTCTGCCCTGTGCTGTTTCAATCTTGCAGAGGCTGGCTAGTGAGCAGACATGGGGTTTAGTTTCCATTATCTTTGTAAGCTAAAGAAATTTCAGTTAGTGTTTGAGAGTTCAGTTATGATGAGTTCAGTTGTGGTGATAGATAAACATTACTGTAGTAGTGCTCTGCAGATGGTGTTTTTCTTTTTTCTTCAGTCATCAGGCTCTAGTCATGGTTACTTCTAAGTAAACTGAATTGCCTAGAAAGCAGTTTCTCTGCACCAAATGATAGAATGTGTGTATATATGTGTATGTGCTGTGTAGCTAAGGAAAACTTTCCCTTACTAATTGCATAAAGAAGTGTGGTACCTGACAGAGAAACAGTGTGAGGCTGCATTACATCTCTTTAAAATTGCCCTTCAAGTCAAGGCATATTTATTAAAATTATTATTTTTTTGTCTGAAGAAAAATGATTTTTTTTCCTTGCTCAAGCTTGCAGATCTTCATAGGATATCTTCCAGCAGCTCATGAGCTGTAGTCTAGAAGGGATGGGTATAGGGGTGGCTGCTAGAGGTGTGGTTGTGTTTGCAGACTTGTCTTGCAGCATAGTAAATAGCTTGAGGCTTCAGCATAAAATACCCGACTGTTCTTGAATCGTCCTCATACCTGTATTCCAGTACTTAATTGCGTTGCTCCAACCGTGCTGCATTTGTCTATCTGGTTATCATTTCACTTCTGATTATTGACTTCTTCTGTATCTTTTGAAGCCTGAGGCTTGTTTTGTTTCTATACCTAACAGCTGATCAACCTAATGTTCTCTGCTGGGTAGTTGAATTGTCTCTTGTCAGCCTTTTTATTTTGAGAGTATTAAATATCAGTTGGCTGGTGAATTGAGAAATTGAAACGGGTTGTAATGAATTGGGCATAGCCCACTGGAATTGTCTGAGAAGATAGTTGTGCATTTTTCAGTGCACATGTGTAGAATCAGTTTGTTGATTCTGAAAGCAAGTCTTTTTATTGATACAAGAACTGAAGATGCTGCAGTCATGGCTTCCTTTTAAACCAATAAGTTATGTATTATAAAAAGTAGCTATGATTTGTAGAGCTCCTATTTCAGTAAAACTGCAAACATGGAAACACTTCAGTTGCAGTTTCGAACTATAATGTGCAGTAGAGTGCAATTACTCCTTTTCTCTCCTTCCTGAGTCCTACCAGTGTTGTGGGGAAGTGTTGGGTTAGTCTTCTGCAGCATGCTGGGTTGGAAGGAAGACACGGCAACAAGCCAAGAAAGCAAAAACTAGCAAACAAGTATTGACATTTTTATCCATGAAGCTACCCTGCAGGGTTGTGTGTTCACTGCGTTTTGAACGATTGGTTTTGAAGTAGAGGAATGGGAAATGAAAATAGCACTAGTTCTTCTGGCTCTTCTTGGTTGAAGGATGTTGTTCTCATGTCCCCGTACATTCTAGCTGCGCTGGTAACCAGTAACTTACTGACAGTGAAGTTTAGACCTTGTTATGTACATGAAGTACATTTTTAAAGGAATCATGTCAATTCTTCCATGTACATTTTCCATAGTATTAAGGGTTTTACTTTCTTTTGAAACTTAGATCAGCTGCATCCAGAAAGTATTAAATAAAACTTTTGATACAGGTCATTTGCAGCATGTATACAAATTAGTTTAGATAAATCATGCATTGTCCTACAAACTAGTTATTTCTGGCTTATTGTAATATAGCTCCTGAATTTTTTCCAGCAGCATAATAAAATGGCTAATCAGGTGAATGGTAATGCGGTACAGTTAAAAGAAGAGGAAGAACCAATGGATACTTCCAGTGTAACTCACACAGAGCACTACAAGACACTGATAGAGGCAGGCCTCCCACAGAAGGTGGCAGAGAGACTTGATGAAATATTTCAGACAGGTATAATATGCATTTCTTGTTTCTGATTGGTTATGAAAGTGAGGGCATACCATTTTCAAATTTTTTTATAGATTAAGGTTTAAAAATTCATTGTTTTTGATCTGTGTAGCTCTGAATGTTTTGCTACTTTGACTTCCCTAAAGGCAAATTGGGTTTGACATTGACTAATTACTTGACACATCCTTAGTGTTGTATGTGATATCTTAGTTGCTTTAGGGCACAGAGCACTAGTTCTAGACATCAAATAAAGATGTATGTTTGAGAATACTAAACTGTACATTTTTTTGGTTTTTTCCTTCAATCCGAATCATTATTTTGCTTTTACTTTTCTACTGTCAACTCCTCACAGTGGTTCTTAAACACTCAAAGGCTGGATAGGTAACGTAGCGAGGGAAGCAATTAGCTTGTCTTGCCTGGGACTACATTTGAATTGAGTCTGCCTGTGGATTTTTTGTTCTCTCTAGTTTTGAGTGGACAGTTTAATCCATGATGGTTATTACACTGAAATGTTCAGTTTGACACTAACAAAGTTGAGGACTAAGCTATCTAGCAAACCGAGTAATACCTTGCTGGTAGCAAGTGGTCTCTGCAACTTCTAGAGAGGTGTCTTTATATACAAAGGTTTTCCTATTTTGTTTTTGTACCCCCCCGCCTTATTACTATTTTGTCCTATAGCCAGAGGCTTCCTCTTCCTCTTTAGAGTGTGTTCTGTGAACAGATTCATAAGAAGCAGTAGTACTGCTCTATGTGCTTATCTTGAATGCCTTGGTGGCAAGGTGACAGTTTTTGTTGAAGAGAGTCAAAACTCCACTGATCCAAGTGAAGGCGGTTCAAAACCAATACCTTCCCCATCTTCAGTATGATACCTGGCTCACGTGGGTGATGTCCTTTGGAAGTCATTCACTGTGAGCTTTCATCAAGCCTTTACCAGCTTTTACAGGCTTTAGACACAATTTCTAACTGTGGATCACGATGATGTGCACTTGATGGTTTGAGACAAGGTGTAAGTGCCTGGGCAGAGGAACTTGTGGGGCTCTAACACGTGTTGCAGTTAGGTTGTGTTGTGAGGAGTTCTCAAGGGGTTTTAAAAGCTTTTCAGCCCAGAACCTGACTACCTAGTGTAAATCCAATGCATGAGTAACCTGAAAGCATTTATTCAGACTTCCTCAGTGCCATTGCAGATGTTCGCTTTGTGCGGGGGTTTGTCAGTGAAGCGAACTACTTCTGACACCCAAGCTAAATTTGGGGTTGAATTTAAGGGATTTTTAATCTGCTGAGGTCTTACATGAGAGATACAGGTGCCTTCCAATATGCAGGATCACTTCTGAAATGTAGTCCTTGGGCTTGGCACTACTGTGCGTTTTTGAACTCTGTATTTTGGAGGTCAAGCTGTTGCAAAGCATGTGGAGTTCTTGGTATCTCCTAAATTTTGCTGTGTAGTTTAAAAAGTGCAAATCTTAAAGTCTATACTTCTTGCTCCACAGCTTATGCAAGTGCATTACAAAAGGGAAGAAACTACCTGTAAAGATCCTTAAAAAGAAAAGAGTGTTTCAGAACTGGTCCAATGTTTCTTGGGGGATTCTGTACCTGTAAAATTAACATTAGCCTTTTCGGGTACATAGCAGGGCTCGAAATAATACCTTTTTGAGTTCTGGTTCTTGGAACTGCACAGAGCACCACAATTTTACACATCTAGCAAGTCCACTGATTTTTGCTTTTTGAAATCGGAGGAAAGAGGAAACAAACCATTCTACTTCCTTAAATTTTCTGGAGCTCAGCTTCTCAAGGGTCTGCTTGTCAGTCAGGTAGCTCCTTTTTCAGGTACAACAGGATACTTGTAATGTTCACATGTCAGCTTACTCTAGAATAGCTCCACTCAAGAGAGGGAAGTGTGAAACTTAAAACGAAAGACAAACAAGCTCCAAATTACTCGAAGTGAGCCAGAGGTCATTGTTTCAAACCCTGGTGTGTGATACTGCCTTTGTGCAGCAGATTGCATTCCCGAATGTTAGAGAACTCTTACACATGGGCTATAAGCTTGTATATTAGTTAGTGCTAAGGTATATACATTTTAATTTAACTTTTTTCATTGTTGTACTCATGTTCTTTCATATACTTGTGTAGGAATATGTAATTATATTAAATGTATAATTCTATTGCTATGGAACGTAACTTTTTTGACTTTAAAAGCAAACTGCATAGTTCTTAGTTTGTATGAAATTCAATAGAAATCTGTAACTTCTTTATCTTTAACTTTTAGGGTTGGTAGCTTATGTCGATCTTGATGAAAGAGCAATTGATGCTCTTAGGGAATTTAATGAAGAAGGAGCCCTCTCTGTATTACAGCAGTTTAAAGAAAGTGACCTGTCGCATGTACAGGTAAGGTGAGAGCTCCAGGTGTGCGAGCACATAAGTGTAAAGAGTGTTCTGGCACTACTGGCTGGAGAGTTGTAACTTAAAAATTCATTGATATTGTTGTATTCTTATTTTTCAAGCCCAAATCACAAGCCTGTTTAGAATTGCCTTAAATGTGTAGGTATTGGAGTGCAAAGCTAAAGCTCCCAGATAATAAAAGTGAGTGTACAAATAAGAAAATAAGGTAAAAATACTCTTTGGAATCTGACCAGTTTTTCCAATCTGACAAGTTTGTTCAATTGATTGTTCTATTTTGCTAAAGGATTTGTTTGTTGCACTGGTGTAGGATGTAGTGACCTCATGGTCTGGAGGGAGATTCAGTGGATTCCCAGGGCTTGTCATACACACAATTGAATTATTTTGTAAATTGTATCTACAGAACAAAAGTGCATTTTTATGTGGAGTTATGAAGACCTACAGGCAAAGAGAGAAACAAGGCAGCAAAGTACAGGAATCAACGAAGGGACCAGATGAAGCAAAGATTAAGGTAACATTTAGAAGCTACTGATTAGTCTGTACTACCACATACATCACGTGTACAGAGACTGAAGTAATTCTGGATGTACTTAAAAAGCATCAATGCTACCTGGAGTAGTTTATTCCCACTTGGCTTTAAAGACATGTATGCATGATAGAGACTTGGGAGTGTGCTTGTTTGAAATGCAGAACTTCCTGATGACATCATTGCCAAGATGTATGAACTTACATAAGGTCATTGAAAACACTGCTATCTGTGTAAGAATTGTCTTAGTTGTCCTTTTATATTAAATCTTTTACATATTCATAAAATTACTTTGAGACTGATTTGAACAAGGTATTAGTGCATTAGGAAAGTTTTCTGTTGTGCAAAGACCTAACTGTGGCCTGGTGTACTGGAGTTCTGAGGGTACTATGTATGAAGTGGAAAAGAGAGTTATTTCCAGGCACCTTGTAGTATAAAAATGATGCTGTTTGTGGTGGTAGTTTTATAAACCCCCATAATAACATGTTTTTTTTGTAGGTTCTGTCTGTCCATATGTACCTTGTGACAAGGAGCAGATAAGGAAATGCTTATTTTAGGCCACTTTTTTTATTCTTTGTATTTTATCTGCTATCCTCCCCCCTGTAACTAATGTGACTGATCTTTTACTCTTGCAGGCTTTGCTAGAGAGAACTGGTTACACTTTGGATGTAACTACAGGACAGAGAAAATATGGGGGCCCTCCTCCAGATACTGTATATTCTGGTGTTCAGCCTGGCATTGGAACAGAGGTTAGTATGTACAGCCTAATCTGACTGTTGTGCTGTATTTTTGTGCGAACTGATAAGAAATACATGACAATAAACTGTATTACAGACAAAAGTTCAAAAGTATTGCAGAGGAAGACATTCTTCCATGTGTCTTAGTCTTCCTTACTCATCAGTATCCTGCAAAAGGCAGATAATAGGATGATGTTGGGAAAGCAGATGGAATATAGTAGGAAAGACTATGTAAAATTTTGAAGATGAAAATAGTTTATTAAATTGTCAGACTTCGTGGTCCACCCTACTAAATTGTGTTGTGCATCACTTAGAAAGTGACCACTGTAGGTATTAGCTGTATAGATAGATAGAACCCTGACTTGTAGGTCTTTGTAAGACTTCAGGTGACAGCAGCAAGGTTTATTTCATGCAGTGTGCAGAAAGTGAAGAAGACTTTGGTATTATATAAAGACACATACAAAGTTTTGAAGGGGGTGGCTGAGATTAGTAATTATTAAGGAATAATTTATTGTCTTTGTGTTCAAACACTGGAGCATTCTTCCTGCAGAGGTTGATGCCCTGAGCCTGTTAGTATTTAAGAAGCATTTGGATGATGCCCTTAATGTGCTTCCAACTGAACTATTCTGTTCTATTCATGACTGAAGATACTTGACTGATGCCAGAGAGGGACTCTTCCTCAGGGACTGTAGTGACAAACAAGGCGTGAGGGGTTTAAACTGAAAGGGGAAGTTCAGGGCAGATACAAGGAAAAAGTTCTTTACTGTGAGGGTGGTGAGACCCTAGCATGGGGTGTCCAGAGAAGTGGTGAATACTCCATCCCTGACACTGTTCAAGGACAGGTTGGACAGAGCCTTGGGCAACATAGTCTAATGTGAAGCTTCCCTGGCCATGGCAGGAGGTTGGGATTGAATGAACTTTAAGGTCCTTTCCAACTCAAACCATTCTACGATTCTATGTAAGGCCAAATACTAACAGTGGGAGGTTTAGAAGACTCAGGAGATGTTGGAATACTGGCTGCAGTGTTTCTGCTGTGTTGGTTTCTGGGCTACGTATCTCCTTTCCCAAGAACTTCTAAGTATCAACAGTTTGGATTTCTAAAAAGCTTGGTTTAATAAGTGTCCTCTTCCTTTTTAGGTTTTCGTTGGCAAGATTCCCCGGGACTTGTATGAAGATGAACTGGTACCACTCTTTGAGAAAGCTGGTCCCATTTGGGATCTGCGCCTCATGATGGATCCTCTTTCTGGTCAGAACAGAGGTTACGCTTTCATTACCTTTTGTAGTAAAGATGCAGCACAGGAAGCAGTCAAACTGGTGAGTAACCTACTTTCCAACAGATAAGATAACGTAAACAGCGTATTGATAATCTAAGATAATGAAGTCTTTGAAGTGTTAAAGCATCCATTGAGACACTCAAAATTTTCCTTTCTTAAAAACTGCCTCTTGATTTCATTAAATGTATACAAATAACCCACTTTTAGGACCAGTCTGCTATATCCTACTGCAGTCTGCTGGAGTACTTGGGTGATTATACTAAGAGCTTACTTTATTCTTTAAGCTTCACTGTGTTTAGGTTTTATCACCCTTCCTACTATAAAGAGCTGATTGCAGATGCTTCATTGTGCTGCTGTGCTGGAGGAGGTCTGCCTTGGTGCTCTGTGGTTTGTGGTGGCCTTTATTTCTTTCCAATGGCAGTTCTACAGTCAGCTGACTGCACGGAGAGCTGACTTGGCCTGCATCTGCATGGTTTGGCAGTGGACACAGAGCAATCCCTGGAGTGAGAATGAGAGACAGCAATCTGACTGGGGCCCTGGATCAAAAAATAACGCAAAATACTATGACTGAAGTAGTATATAATGAAGGAAATAGCTGATACTATGATTTTGGGGATCTTTTTATCTGTATTCTTGTGGATAAAGCAAATGAGTGGCCTTTTTTTCTTTTTCTCAGTGTGACAACTATGAAATCCGTCCTGGGAAGCACCTTGGAGTATGCATCTCCGTGGCAAACAACAGGTTATTTGTTGGGTCAATTCCAAAGAACAAGACTAAGGAAAACATACTGGAAGAGTTCAGTAAAGTCACAGGTAAGTCCTTCTTAATGATTCCTTCACACTGAGCCCAAAATACCATTCAGTCTCTTTTGTAGGTCTGGTTATTTGACAGATGTGTTCAGCCATCATTTAAACTATTTCCAGGTTGGATTCCAAGTTTGTGTCAGGTAGAAATTTTATAACTCAAAAGATACTTGATGGTGAAGTATGAAGAGCTTAGTGTCTGTTTAACTAATTGTTATATTAATGATGTTGTAGGTTTACAATTTGGGATAGAAACAGCACAAAGGATCTCAGGAAAAAAAATCAATGGTCCCAATTGTGTTACCTGTTCCAGCTTCCTGTGTATTTGTAACTGAAGCTGCTTTCACAGCTGAGATGTTTTTGGGGAGCCTCAAATGTATTGATGAGGAATGATGGGAAGAGGGAATACTGAATCAGTTTATATGGAATGTTACTGTAGAAATGGTTAATGACAGGTAAATTTCTGTGCCGGTTCTTCAGTGTTGTTCCTCAGTATATGCCACAAGCAGGAAGAAGAAAAGTCAGCTCATCATTGAAGGAGGATTCTGCTTTAAATATTAGATTGAGGTCCTGATCGCCTGCTCTTCTTGTTCCTGTAGGAAAGTTTTAACCTACTGCTTCTTTTTTAGGGTTACTATCTATAAGTACTTCAGGGAAGTGCTAAAAACAGAAGGTGAATTTTCATTTAGTTGTCTCTCCTTTTTTTGGAGAGATGTGGAAGAAATTCTTTCCAGCTTCCCTTGGAGACAGGGGAAATGCCACTTGTTAATGCTGACTGCTGCTCAAAAGTGTAAAACTGGTTAAGCAAAAGACAGAGAACTTGCACTGTGTGAACTGTTCAGGTTGATGTTTTGCAGAGTCTTAAGTGTGAGGTAAGTTTGTTCTGGAGCATTTCACCTGCTAGGTGACCTCTTTCTGGGTAAATTGAATGGACATCTCGTTTGTTCTGCTTTTCTGGTACTCCCTTCCCCTTTCAAGTGCTAAATTCAAAGGCTGTGTAGTACAAAAACCAGTGAAGGCATTTTAGAGTAGACTGTACTACTTTTTCTTTCCCTTTGAAGCTAAATAGTAAAGACCTGTTTTTCAGAGGGTTTGGTGGATGTAATCTTATATCATCAACCTGATGATAAAAAGAAGAATCGAGGATTCTGCTTCTTGGAATATGAGGATCACAAGTCAGCAGCACAAGCTCGCCGTCGCCTCATGAGTGGCAAAGTAAAAGTGTGGGGAAACGTTGTGACAGTGGAATGGGCTGACCCAGTAGAGGAACCTGATCCAGAAGTCATGGCAAAGGTAAGTAAAAACTGAACAGGATACTCTTGTGCCTTGGAAGGGACTTCTTTGTGCCATAGTGACAATTATTTGTTCCACTGAGCAATGTTAGTTTTGAGGCAGAAAAAGCAGTTAGAGGCTGTGGCATGGGCTGAGCACAGCAGGTTGGTTGTCATTGTAAGATGTTCAGAACATACTGTTGCCATTGAAACTCTTAGTGTGCAGTGTTGTCCTCCTGGATTGGCACATCAGTTTGTCATATGCTTCTGTGGATAATAAATGTGAGGTGGGTGTTTTGTAAAGCTGTTTTCCAGAGTGAGGTGAAGATGGAGTTCAGCATAGGGAATGACGTGCTCTTTGTCCCTCTGTTCTGGGATAACTCTTTGCTGCTCTTGAAGTCTGTTACTAAGATTTTACTGGGATTTGTAGCATCCCAGAAACTGAAAGTTGGATATTCTTCTGGTGATGGAAGGGAACTGTGGAAGAAGTTGTAGAAACTTCATACAGGTAACTGAGGCCATTTTTATTTATTTCTATATTTTTAATAGGTAGAGAACCTTTTATAAGGTTACCCAAAATAAGTTAATGGAGAGGAGACAGGAACAACATTTCATTGTTTTCTGTTGGTTTCCTCTGTGGTTTGACTTCTAAAGATTTCAACTTTCATTGTTATTTTTTCACCAGGTGAAAGTTTTATTTGTAAGAAATTTGGCCACGACTGTGACAGAAGAAATCCTGGAGAAATCCTTTTCTGAATTCGGAAAGCTGGAAAGAGTAAAGAAGTTGAAGGATTATGCTTTTGTTCATTTTGAGGACAGAGGTGCAGCAGTGAAGGTAGGTCGAGTATTCTTTCCTCTCAAAATCGATACGAGCAGTTGATTTTGTACAAGTGGGTTTAAGCAATTCTGTTAACAGTTAATGTCTAGATAAGACAATTTGTAGAGCCCATTGAATAAGGTTCCCATTATGAGAATTTTAACACTAATAATTTTGTTCCTATGATTTCAGTAGCTAGGAGGATGTGAAACTTGCAGAGTTAACAAGTAGACTGGAAAATGAGGTATAGACCAATGCAGGAGAGTCTAGAGAAGAGGAAAATAAAAAAAGAGCAACCTAGACAATATTTCTGAGGAAACACTGACAGAAGGTATCAGTTGTCTCTCAAAGACCCCTATTTAAAGTGTGTAGTTTTGCAGTGCCAAGGTATTAACTAGAAGTTGCAAGGTAATTCTGAATCTCCTTGTGCAGGGGAGAAAAGTGGCACTAACAGCTCCTTTAGCACATTACCTGTTTTGAACTGTACATGCTCCTGAGGAGGTTTCTTAAGGTTATTACTAAAGCTTCAAAGGTATCTTCTTTTGTATCTAAGAGCAGTTGAGAAGGTCATTAATCTCTGCTACTTGTACTTAAATGGGCTGAATTGCATAGAAATTACTCCAACTGTTTTCAAAGCCATAGTTTATGGGGGGAAGGAGGAGGGGAGGGAAGCGTTTTGCAGCTGGGAGTCTTGTGCAAGTATATTTATTGTATGTGGTGTATGTGGCTACATTGGCAGTTCAAAGGCTTTTTAGTCAACCTTGTTAATAACTTTATAACAATTTAATTGCTTACAATTTTCCTACCCATCAGAATATGGTTTTACAATACGGTTGAGTTTGGCTTCAGGATGAATGTCACTCGTATTTGGTGAAGTTGAAGTCAGTTTGGGTAGGTTTAGACCATGTCCAAAATGAGGGTGAGAGACTGTTGACAGAAAGGGTAAGTCAGAAAGACCTCTAGGTCTTTAACACTCTCCAGTCCTTTCCCAGTAGACCTTAATTGTAAATGCTTTGTTATATTTGAGCAACTGAAAACAGCAGATGAGAAAGCAGAGATCAAGTGTGGAACAGCAGAGCATCAAATGCTCGCCTTCTCTGAAACAAGCTGGAACACTGCCACATCTGCCCCATGTGAATGAGTTATGGCCACTAAACTGGTGTATGAATTTTGTGAGATACTTTTGTGTATGGGTGTGTTGTGTTTTTGTGAAAGCATCATGGTATCAGTGTATGGAATTGGCTCACTGATTCCAGTGTCTGTGTTTTCATACCTTCTTTGGAAACAATTGCTACCATGTCTGATGGTTTTGAGTCATGTGGCTGTACAGGTGTGCAAATATTAATACCCGTAAATGTTAAATGCAAAGCAGGTAACTCCAGGTAAAGAATTAGTGGGTGTAGTCCTAATCATCCTCTGTGTATGAAATTCTCTTTGTGTATATACTTGATCATTACAAATTGCACATTACTTTTCTGGAGGATTTTTGTCTCACTTAGTGGAATCACCAAGCTTTTGTCTTTTCCCTTAAGTATGTGTCCTCAGATACACTCTGTCCTCAGAGGCACTCTGAATGTAGCACATTCAACCAGCCAGGAAGCCCAGCTGTAAAAATACTTTCTTGTGTGTGTGTGTATGTGTGTACTCTACCTGGCTTATAAATCCAGTGAGTGTTTATATCAATGTGAGTAGTGAGAACTTCTGTCAGTGTGTTTCTGAAATGTTTCTAGGGGATATAGGAACATAAAAAGCCATGGAGTTATGTCTTGATTTGTGTAATGCTCAATATGCTTTAATCCCATTCCTTTATGATATAAATAGAAACTTCTTAAATGCTGCTTCACTGTAAATGGTGGGACTTGAAAGAATGCTACCTAACATTCTGTTGAAGTAGCACAGCAATGAAGCACATGGCATAGGTCAGCCTGGAGCAGCTCAGCCATCTGTTTTCTTTCACTAAGTTTGCTCCCTTTTAAATGGAAACAAATTTTTAGCTGTTTCTCTTCTAATTTGTGTACAGGCTATGAATGAAATGAATGGGAAAGAGATAGAAGGGGAAGAAATTGAAATAGTGTTAGCAAAGCCACCGGATAAGAAAAGGAAAGAACGTCAGGCTGCCAGACAGGCCTCCAGAAATACTGCGTGAGTGTTCATTCTTGCACGACTCTATCACTGCAGAGTAAAGTTTGGCTGTAAAATAAGAGCTAGTTTAGAAGAACCTAGATGCCTTTTCTCTGTGTTGTGTGTTATTAATCAACAAGGGGAAGTTTATGCTGTGTTTTCAGACACTTTTGAAGATAAATAATTGCATGTTTCTTTTTCTTAATAGGTATGAAGACTATTATTACTACCCTCCACCTCGCATGCCACCTCCTATTAGAGGCAGAGGCCGTGGAGGGAGAGGTGGATATGGCTATCCCCCAGATTACTATGGCTATGAAGATTATTATGATGATTATTATGGTTATGACTATCATGACTACCGTGGTGGCTATGAAGATCCCTATTACGGCTATGATGATGGCTATGCTATAAGAGGAAGAGGAGGAGGAGGAAGGGGTGGGAGAGGTGCCCCTCCACCACCTAGGGGGCGGGGAGCACCACCACCAAGAGGTAGAGCTGGCTATTCACAGAGGGGGGCACCCATGGGACCGCCGAGAGGAGCCAGGGGTGGGAGAGGGGGTCCTGCACAGCAACAGAGAGGACGTGGTGCTCGTGGAGCCAGGGGCAACCGAGGGGGCAACGTAGGAGGCAAGAGAAAGGCAGATGGGTACAACCAACCTGATTCCAAGCGCCGTCAGACCAACAACCAGCAGAACTGGGGCTCCCAACCCATCGCTCAACAGCCGCTCCAGCAAGGTGGTGACTATGCCGGTAACTATGGTTACAATAATGACAACCAAGAATTTTATCAGGATACTTATGGGCAACAGTGGAAGTAGACAAGTGAGGAGGGATTGAGAATATTGGAAACATAGAATTGGCAATAGCTCTACATCCTTCAAAACAAAATTGGCTTAATGTTTCATCCTTCAGTAGCGATTGGCTGCCATTTGTATTGGGCTGAAGAATCACTCTATTGTGTATATACTCGAGTCTCTTAGTTTTCTTTTTTCATAAACGCACTTGGACATTACTGGGCTTGCAGAATTCCTGAACTCCATATGGGGTTTCAATGCTATTATCATTTTAGCTTCATTTTAGCAGTTTAAAAGCAGGAATGGCACACTGTTCAATCATGATTTTGCAGAACCTCTGGTTTTGGACAGGTTTTTTTTGTTTTTGGTTTTTTTTTGGTTTTTTTTTGGATTTGGGATAGACTACATAGGGGTATGCTGTACATAAAAGTAAAAGCTAGTGCTTTGTCTCAGTAGTTTTAAGAAATTACAGCAAATTAAGTTTTCTTGTATTGAAAATAACATGATTGTATGTTTTGCATTCCTAGAAGTAGGTTAACTGTGTTTTTAAATTGTTATAACTTCACACCTTTTTGAAAATCTGCCCTACAAAATTTGTTTGGCTTAAAAAAAAACACGTCAAAGCCGTGGCAATTTGTTCCTTGATGTGATTGTATTTCCAATTTCTTGTTCATGTAAGATTTCAATAAAACTCAAAAATCTATTCAAAACATTTACCTATTTCAAATTCAATTGTGTCCTAAAACATTCTTTCATTGGTAATCCTTGCGAAAAACATTGTTTTCAAAGTCGAACTGCCTATGTGAGTGATCAAATTCGTGCAAAATTCGTTGTGCTTTCCAACATGTAGCACTGTGGACATCAGACTGAAAACTAGGAGAAATGACAGCTTGCCCAAAGGGCGCTCTTTGTTTAAGTGCTGTTCAGTAACTTACCAGCATCTAATTTTGGAACTTTATTTTTGTTGCCTTTTTCAAAGTGTTGAAACGTGTCCAAACATTCACAGCGATCTAATTGAAATCGAATCTGCTCACGTAATGTGGAGAAGGAAGCAGAGCCTACAATGGTGTTAATTTGGTTCCTTTTTATTATGCGCTATGGAGTCCTTCCACATTGGAATATTCAGCGTACAGACATGTAGGGAAATGGTTTTGATCTCAAGCATCTTAGTCTAATTTAAGATTCTATTTGACTAGGAATGAGGACTATAAATGCGCTGCTGTGGCACAGTAAACTTGACTTCTTGCTACAGAGAACACAAACATACTCTCTATATTCTGCTTGTTTCTGTCTTGACGTTTTAATTTGATGTTCTGCCATGATGAACAATTTGCCGTAGAATTCTCATGCCTTGTAATAGAGGCTGTTTAAAAAAATATGGAATTACCTTTTGGGGGCATTACTAGCTACCTTATTGGGGTATTCTGTGTTGTTTTGACCCTTGTCTTGGACATTCCCAGATGTCAATTTTAACTGGCAAGTCATGACATTACTCGTCTGTTGCATCTGAGCCATTCTGTACCCCAATGAAGAACATTTGCTTCTCAAGAAAAAAAGAGAAACAAACGGATTGAAACTTTCTCTAAAGAAAACTTTAAAGTAAAAAACCTTGATTTACAGCATTCTAAACACAGACTATTGAGGAAGTTAAACTTCAGTGGTCATACTCCTCCCTTTGTCTTCTATTCCTGTCTGGTGTCTCTCAAGTGAGTTATGTCAGAATGTGAACAGGCAGATGAGCCTTCCCATGCCTCACTGTCGTGGGTCTGGTAAATGATTGCATGGTTTGAGTTTTGACCTGAATTAACATGAGGATGTATATATATGGTTCTCTCACAGTTTGCCCTTTGTTAGGCTCTTCTTTTCAAAGTAATAGAATTGCTCATAAATAATTTAAAGTGCTTTTTGAAATTAGCTTTTAGGATGTTAAAGCCTTTTTTTGGGGTTTTTTGGGGGGGGATGTTAATTCATAAAATTAATGGGGCCAAGTACTGTCCTCTCTGTTCCTTACTTGAGCAGTGAAATCAGAGGGGTATTGCCCAGGTATATGTTTCAGGCTTTTCCTTGTGGTAAGCATCTGGCTTGTAATTTTGTTTTAATACAGGGGTTTGCTGTCCTACAAGTATGACTTTCTAGTAACTGTATAGAATTTGTGGTGGTGAGAAGAATCCTGTAGTCCCAATAAGTATTTGCTTTTCAGAAATCATTGTAAAGAGGATCTGATACAAGGCAGCTTAACTGGAATCAAATTTAAAGTGCTCTTCATCCTGGAAGGAAGATAGTGTTCATGGACTGAAGTGTTAGCCCAGGAGAGGTGAAGTGCCAGTGCTGTTTATGGGGGGTGTGGGGAGGAAGAGAAACACTTTGTTATAATGCTCACAGAACAACTAAGGAACAGAAATGTTAAAATTGTCTTCCTTAAGAACTGCAAAGCTACATCTTGTATTTATTTCTGCCCAAATCACCATTTATCCTATATTTTTATTGAAAGTGAGCTCTACGTTCTTAGAATTGAAAATTCAAGTCAGTAAAAGTTTCTATTTGCAAGATACGCCAAGTTCTTTGATTTCCATGGATAACTCAAAATTAACCATTGAAATTTGCAGCAGGACTTTACTGCTAACGTGTACTGCAGCTTACTCAAGTAGTGGTGTATGCTGAACTTGATCTTAAAATCATGGCAAAAAATCATTGCACAAAGATACTGTAGCACACTGGAAAACTCTGCCCTGCCTGATGGCAGATACTCAAAGGAAGGAATTTTGCACAGCTTTTGATATATAGTCAAAGCATAAAGAAATAAATTTAAATTGACTCTCATGCATCTGTTTTGATCATTTCTTCAGTAGAAAGTAATAAAAATGCTCTCCTAGAATATGTTGAAAATGGATTTCAACTTACAAAGCCGTATTAAGCTTTCATGAGTGTCCTGTTGGCGCTGGAGGAAGAGCCATGAAATGGGATTTTAATAATCATTTGATCACTCATTTACAGCAGTTGCTTAAATGTCTGTATCGAGAAGGTGTTTGACTTGAAGTAGGTTGCCAGATTCATAGCAATTCCAAAACATGAGCAAAAGCTTTATACAGCTATTGTGTTACAGACTGACCTTCACCTTATGAGCAAATCAGTTCCTTAAACTCAGCTTTTGATTTTCCTGATTTGTAACCAGAGTTGCATTCTCCCAAAGCATGAAAGGTTTAATTTTTGTAGTGCTGGTTTATTTTCAGGACTCTGTAGTCTAATTATGAAATAAATGACAACTGAATTACTTAAACCTGCTCAAAATAAAGTAGAAGATCACCACATGATTTTGGTGACTCTGTATAAAAACGTGATCGCTCTTTGTCCGCTCTGCATTTGTTCATGAAGCCCATTTCTCTATTTTGAACTACACAGGCAGAAATACAGAGGGCACTCTTATTATAAGGCTAGCAGGAAAACAGATTTGAAGTATTGAGCAAAAAGGCGTAAACCTCTTGATAAAAGATGTTTGGCACTTGGATGTAAACCCTTAATGCAGATATACGTACTTTCAGCAAGGCTTTTGTTACCCAAAAGTGATTGTGGCCCATATGTAGGGACCCTCCTGCAGATCTGTCCTGACTAATCTGGGATGGTGCATGAGTAGAGTCGAGTATTTGTGTCATTAAAGATTGCCAGTACAGTGAAGATTTGCCAAGTTGAATTGTCATTCACACGTAGATCAGAGCCTTATAGAAAGAGTGTTCCAAGTGGTGTTTCCTGTTTGTTCTAAAGAAAAAGTGAGAAACCCAAAAGTTAGAGCTTCTGTTAACTTAGAATTAGAGCGAAGCTGTTGTAATCTAATGGCTTAAAATGTCTTTTGAAACCCAGAGTGGATATGATGAGTGTATATTAGTTCATAAAATGTTTAGAGTAGGGGCAAACCCCAATCATTTGCCTTAAAAGGGAAACCTTAAACTGTTGTTCTCATTCAAACAAACCAGTCGAGGTGGAGCTGCAAGATTTGGTTATTGATCGGGAACTGGAAATTTTAGAGCAGGAGAATCCCTCTGAAGAAATGTTTTAACAACTCGGAGGTTACCAGAAGCTCTCAAAGACAGTTCACAATATATTGCATCCCGTTTTCTGATGTCCAGAAATCTGCAAGTGTCAATTTTGTGTTTTAACTCCTTCCTTTTACCTGACTATCAGGGAAGTGTGCTTGAGGCTGACCTGACATGTCATGATGTGGACTTGCTAGGTGGGGTTCGCAAGGGACAGTAACCTTGGAGTTATCGGTAAGACAACTTTCTTTCTCATTTCCTTCAGTAAAGGGCTGGGGTGGGAGGAGGGAGGAGATGAGCTCCACAGCCCTGAGCCCTGGAATATTGTTGAAAATCTGCCATTACCATGGAGAGATTCCAAGCACTGAAGGTAAAGGTTAACTTTAAATACATCCATGTCCAGGAGGAGCCTGGCATAGGTTCATACAACTGCAATACATGGGAGAATAAAGCTGAGTTTCACTTCAGAAGAAAACGATGTTGTTTTAGGGATGCCAGAAGTGTAACATATTTTGAACACTAAATTGTTTAATGAATCCAGGTAGGGGTTTGTCCCCTCCCCAAAGCAAGCAAACAGCACACTTCCTCACAGAGAATGCTACTGAGAAATGTGTCCAAGTAGATTTCTGTCAAAGAATAAAATCTGATCTTGCAAAGAACAATAAAACTGGCATATCATGAGTTTGGCTCATTACTGATCATGATAATGCTTTGAAGGCATTAATTGAGAGAGAATTGCCATTAAACCAAGGGACAGCTGTAGCTGATTGTGATATAAAACCATCTGGGTTTACTGAGCATCATTTGTGGTGGGCATGATTCTAGACCAAGAGCAAAAGCTGAAGAACAGCAGACTCAAACCTGAAATACTTGGGCATGTTGAACCCTTCATGGCCCCTGCTCACCTTTTGCACATTCCCTCAGCCAGAAGCATCAAGACCTTTCTTTTCTTGATTGTACATTTACGCAGTACTTGGAAAGGAGCAGAGAAGCTGGAAAGAGCTTCCTAGGCTATAGCAGCATTCCAGGTTCAGTCATTCTTTGTCGTGGAACTGAATAGCGTTGCCAGTTCTGACGCCAACTGCCGAAGAGATGTAACTGGTGAGTAGAGGTATTTTGTAAGGATTTTTGAGATCTGAAGTGTTTGTTTAATTCCAGCTGCTCTTTGCTTGGCATCCCTCAGTCTGAGAACAGTTTTGATCTCACAGAGTTGAAGGATCCCTGTTAGCTCTGGGTTCTCCAGTCTCTCTAATCACATGGAGATCCTAATGAGGAGTAGAGTAGGACTTGTTGAATGTGCTCTGGTTCCGTATGCTTCATGTCCTGGTGATGAAGCAGATGGCAAGGTGGTTGTGGGGGGCAAAAACCCACCCTAAGTGGATTAGCTTTTGGACTTATGGAAGTGGGAGATAACTGTAGGAATACACAGTGGGCTGTACTTGCACAAAGCAGAAACATCAGTCTCCTACCAATGAGGTTTATGAACTCAAAACACAACTTCAAAATGTGTTTCTGTGATTATAATCTGACAAATTACATTAAATGCATAAAAAAGAGCAGACCAAACTTCAGTTCTGCCCTCCTTGTTTCAGACACAGCAACACTGTGAGAGGTGGGTTGATTCCCATTTCAAGGAATGAGTATCTGTGGCATCAGAACCTGTTTACAGGATACCCTGACATTACCGTCAGACATTTCAAATTCAGCAGGAAATGAATACCCACCTTGAGTTTAAGAGGGAATGTAGTGTAAGCATTAGTTTTGTGATAAGAAAGGAAATCTAATCTGGAGAGCACTCAGGTGTCTTGGCAATGGATGGGCTTTTCTCTTCTCACATTTCCTGCTGTGCTGCTTTAACTTCTCCAGAACAAGGGGAAGTGAAACATTGCACGAGCTAAAAGTGCTGTAATTAAAAATAGTTCAAGTGCATAATTGAAGATAGTATCGGAATGCCTGTACTCAAGAGAGCTCAGTACGTGTGGCAAGGCAGTAATTCAGTGTTTCTTAGGCTCATTTTTAACCTATTCCTGGATGCAGACTGCTTCCTGAAAGAAGCCCTGGAAGCACATTCTAAGGTGCTTTAATCTGGTTCCATAAGTCAGTATATTGAACCAGTGAGGCAGAGAATTGGCATAGCTTTTTGATGGAAGTACCTATAGAACAAGCACCAAAAAGGGTAAGAGCACCTTGTTTTAAGTTCCATATGTGGAGTAAAAGACCAGAGTTCTTGAACTCATCCTTGTGCGTTTTCAGTCCATGTAATTGCTATTACAGCTTTTGCTCCCCATTGTTCTGGGTGAGCTCTTTCCTCCTCTTTGTTCTGCTTGGTGCTGGCAGTAGCAACACTGAGACCACAGGAGAGCAATTCTTCCTGCTCTCAGTATTGTGCATCCATGAGATTGTAGCAGCTCGGAAGAACCATTGCAGTGAGCTTTGTTTTCATCAGTGACTTGTGCTCTGTAACATGCCAGTACTGCAGGAGCTGGTCTGCAAGGAGTTGATGCAGTTATGTTGAAATGCTACCGACCTCATCATCCAAACCAGCTCAATTAGTAGCATTTTCCTAGAGGTCCTGGCTGAGGGCAGATACTCAGTGTGCAACAGGAAGAGATTCCAAGCAACTGATCACAACCTTGTGAGCTGGTGATGATATTCCTGTTAATTCAGTTGTCAGTCACTGATCCCACCACTTACCCAGTAAAGCCTAGAACAGAACAGAAATGATTCTTCCTGTAAGGCAGCAGGTCAGGTCTGTTAGTTAATATTTTATTTATCACTGTATTTCCCCCATGAACAGCCAGCAGGAGTAGCTGTTCTTAGGGTATGAAATATGCATTTCAGTCTTCTTTCCTTTGTGGCTACTTTGCTTTGCTGGCTGTTACTGTGCACTCAGGTGTTTAGGTGGTTTCCAGTTGAAGGAATAGGAACGAAAGTGTTCTGCTTCTTCATTCTTTGATGGTGTTGGAAAGAGCAGAGGTAGAAAAACCATTTAGCTGAGGAAGTCTTAAGCCTGTGGCCCATTACGAGCTCCTGGGAGAGGTTCTGCTTTTAGCTAGAGGGAAAATTTCCTCTTGTCCAGCTTCTCATGAAGTTCATATTGAAGAGCTTGTGCTGATTTGGTGCTTCTTGGCAGATCTTTGATGCAGAGCTCTTCTGTGAGCTTGCTGCAAGTGGGAAGTGTGCTGGAACTGCTGCTCTGAAGGCTGGGATGCATTTCAGGCACATCCTTGTTTTCAGTGCAGAGGAATAAATCACTCTGTTAAATACATAAAATTACATCATTAGATGCAGAACAAACTCTTCCTGTGGGTGTCTTTGCACAGGTCCTGGGTATTGTGCATCTAATGAGAACAATCTAGATGAGCTCTTAGGCGCAAGTTCTCCCCTGTGAGGGTGCTGAGGCGCTGGCACAGGGTGCCCAGAGAAGCTGTGGCTGCCCCATCCCTGGCAGTGCTCAAGGCCAGGTTGGACACAGGGGCTTGGAGCAGCTGCTCCAGTGGAAGGGGTCCCTGCCCATGGCAGGGGTTGGAACTGGAGGAGCTTTAAGGTCCCTTCCAACCCAAACCAGGGTGGGCTTTGATGATTCTGTCTACATTGAAGTATGAGATCTTGAGTTACTAATCTTGTCAGCACTTCTAGATGATACGTCTTGCATAGGGATGTGCTTATTATCTAACTTTGCATTTAATTTGCCCATTTTATGCAAATAAAACTTCATTATTCCTCATGCCTGTGAAACATTACACATGCATTTTCCTTAATGTTCCGTGTACACATTAAATATTTTCCAGTGTGTTTCCTCCTGTGTGATTTCTCTAATGGCAGCTGATAGAAAATAAATGTGCTTTTTCTTCTCTCCTTTCATTTGTTGCTTGACTTACTCCTGTACTTCAGCCTCTTCTCTCATGTCAAATAGATGTCTTCAGCTGCGTGTGTTCATGAGGATGTGCAGTGTAGCGTGTGACATCTAAAGGTCATCCGTTAAGCCTGTTTCACGGGGCCAAAGTAGGATCTGTGCAGTGAAGACTGTACCTTCCACATTGCAGGAGCCTGCTCAGGTGTGAGAGGCAGCTCCACAAATGTAGGTCATCTCTCTTTCATTGGAAATAGCTTCAAAGCTGCTTTAGCAACTGAGCTGAGCTTTAAAAGAAAAGCTGCTCAAGAACATCAAATGTTTGGATGCATCACTGGAAGTTGCTGAAATGAGATAGAAACCTGCAGGTACATGAGTAGTGCAAAGTGATCTTTCTAGTATAAGATCTGCCTAGTGTGGGACTGGCCGTGTGTGTTAACATGCATGGAAGAGCAGCAGTGCGGTTGTCCGGCTCCGTGTTGCTGGGAAGAGTTCCACCCCTCCTTCAACCAAGAAACAGTAAATAGATTTCAAAATCAGTTTGAATTTAAGACTATAAAAATCAGTGCTCTTCTCTTACAGCACAAAGTGCAGAGTCTGGCATGGAGGGTTTAGGTCCAGTTTTGCAGTGGGAGTCACCGTCCTCAGACGCAGCACTTAGAATGTTTATTCCTTTCACTTGCCTCATTTTCACTGACTTTTTACACTACTTTAGTGTTTTCTGCTCTCTCACTGTATAAAAGCCATGTAATGGTGTGCTTGGGATTGGGGTATGATAATCCCGTAAGGCTCTTCCTGCAGGGCAGAGGTTTCTGACAGATGAGCAGAATTCCTGGGTTTGCTAGGTTTGTGTGGTTTGCATTTGCAAGTACAACTGAAAGAGTGTCAGCAACTGGGGTCTTGTGAGCATAAAGGTTTTCTACTGGATTAGGCTGTTTTCAGTGCTGTTTGTATGAGAGAGAGAGGAGTTGAGGTGACTTAGGGAAGTTTTCTACTCAGTACTTCTACAGAAAGACTCTGGAGAAACAGGGGGAGAGAGGAAGTTCTACATCAGACCAGTACAATCAGTCATGGCCTTCATTAGTGGAGTAGATGTAGTTTGTTTCATCTCCTTCATTAGTGGAGTAGATGTAGTTTGTTTCATCTCCTTCATCAGTGGAGTAGATGTAGTTTGTTTCAGAGGCAAGTAACTTCTTTTTGCTGGGTGGAATAGATACTGTGTGTTTGAGTGGAGAAGCACGAGTTCCCTTATTTCTCACTAGCAGTGAGAGACTTCTCATTACTTAGGAAGTGGCAGTAATACTTCAATATACAAAACAATGAGAACAGCATCCAGCCCTTCTGGCTTATTGCCCATAGCTTCCAGCTCCACATTATGGGGAGCTGGAGGGTGTGTTTGGCGTGCTTCAGAGAGCCATGGCTGGGGAGCTCCAGGAGACCTCTTGCTGGAGAACAGGCTGGGATCTTACACTCCTGTTGTGACACTTTCTTCCTCCTGCTGCACTTCTGTCTGGCATGAAGTGAACTGTGAGTAACTCTTGAGAAACTTCTGGTTTATTATAGACACTATTTTAGGCACTCAGGTTGTGTCTCTGTACCCAGGGGATTGCTCTTTTTGCATAGCTGTGCTCTTCAGTTGATAAGAATCTTGCCCAAGAAAGATTTCCATGTGGGTGAGTCCCAGCCTGTGGCGATGCCGCAGGTTGGGGCTGCAGGGCAGAGCTGCTCTTCACCTTCTGATGCATCTGTCGACTGATGTTCTGCAGAAGAGTAAATGAGGGGAAAGAGGTTGCTAGAGCACAGGTACACATCGCGTGGTTTCTTATGTTGGGTGTCTTCTTAAACCTGTTAGACTAATATCCAAGTTCAGTACTTTAATCTAGCTCAATTGTAGCCCAGTGCTTTTTGAATTGAAATGGCTCAGGCAAACCTTTGTTTTGAAATATTTCTCTTTGCTGCTTACAGTTTTGCACACAGATTTCAGTTGTATCCTGATGGAAGGAATTTTGGCATTCCAGTAGATGGCTCTTCAGTGCCCCTTTTGCAACCCACACTAGGAAAAGGATGGAAAAAGGAACTGACAGATAGAGGAACGGGACAGAGGATTTGCAGCACTCTCCAGCTTCTTATCAATATTTATTATTGTATTCAGTATTTCCCTTTTCTAGGTGTTTTTTAGGTTTCCTGGACTTAGACTCTGCTCCTTTCAGCCTCCTGTGTTCCCCATGCATCCTGCCAGCACTGTCAGAAGGCTTGACTCATTTGCCTCCCAGTTTAGAACTGATTCTCCTTGTGTATGTTTTACAGAAGGGAATGAATGATATTTCACTTCTTCCTGGCTTTCTGCACGTCTCAATGGGAATGTTCAGGAAGCTTTTAGGGAAGATGAGGTAGAGAAGGATTTGTGTGACTGCCCATTGTATTTGAGAAAACCTTTTTGGGTATGACCCAAGTCATCGCATTGATTACAATGAGGGTGGTAAAACACTGGCACAGGTTGCTCAGAGAGGTGGTGGATGCCCCATCCTTTGAGACATACTGGGCCAGGCTGGATGTGGTGCTGAGCAACCTGGTGTAGTTGAAGATAACCCTGCTCACTGCAGGGGGGTTGGACTGGATGAGCTTTGGAGTTCCCTTCCAATCCAGCCTACCCTATGATTCCAACACAAACTATTATTTGGTGATCTCGGTGTCTTCTGAGATGCCTGCAGCTTTGCAAGGCTTACATGGAATATTTGTGAGACTTGGTAATCCCATGTACTAAGAAAGGCAGAGCAGGATGAAAATCGATTGTATTCTTAGACATGGAGTTCAGTGCCTGCTTTTTTAGCATGTCATTTGGATTGAGAGAAGGGGAATTGAAAAGAACAGTTCTGGTATTGACTGGCATGAAGAACTGAACAGCACTGCATCTTCTGGATAGAGAAGAGCAGACTTTGGGGAGCTGACAGTTGGTAAGACACTGGTGCAGCTTTGCTTTGCCAGCCTCTGTGTCCCTTGCAGTGTTAAAAGTGGGGCTTTTGTAGCTTCTTTCTTCTGCTGCTGGTTTGCCAGTATTACTGATGAGAGGTATTGGCATGTTCTTAACACCAACCAGAACCTGCACACCATTACCTCCCCAGCCAGTACAGCTGTTGCTGTGGAGGCAGTGCAGCCCCTGAGGGCTCCAGCATCAAGCCATTGACCCTCCTGATAGGAGGTGTCTGTGCTGGGTTCCCCAGAGCAGTATCACATCAGGGTGTTCACAGAAGGGTCCAGGCTGTGTGCAGAGCAGATGGAACTCAGAAAGCAGCAGGGCCAGACTCATCCTGTGCTTGGCTGCAAAAGCCTGGTCCTCAAGTGACTTGACCTCCCTCTTTGTTCACAAACGTATCGGGCCCTGTACAGAAGTGTTCTGTCCAGTTTCTCTGGTGAGAGGGAAGTTCCTGATCTTACCAAAACACAGACAAAAGCAGGGTATAACTTTGCTTGCAGCTTCTTATGCTTCCTCTTTGTGACCTTTCCTCCTTGGGGCTCAGGCCCTTTCCCCTTTTCACAGGTCTCTCAGCCTCCCACCCATCTTAGGTTTACAAAGAAGTAAAACCTTTCCAGTCCTCTCATTCCCTTTGGTGGGTTCTTGTCCACGGATACTGGTAGAACCTCCAGACATTGCTTAGAGCCTTGGTTGATGCCTGAGGTGTGGCAGCAGTAGGTAACATTTGGAGGTGATGCTGCTTCATGGACTACAAACATCTTCCCATTCTGTTGAGCTCATCCCACCTCTGCAGTGCTGCCTTCCTAGCACTGCTGAGTGCCAATGCAGAACTTCTGTATTCCAAAACAAGAGGCAGCAGGAAGGCTTTATTGGCTCTGGGGTTTTGCTCTGTTGTGCAGGTCCTTTTTGATTGTCCTCTTGAGACCCAAGAGATGACTTGGGTCCAGAGTTCAGCTTGTTTTGAGTGAGCTTTTGAGCTTTATACCTAAAATATGATGGCAGAAACCCATGAACCGACTTTCCTTGTTGGAACAGTTAATTTGCTGCTCAGATCCATTTGAGGTGAGTGCTTTTCTCCTACATCCCTTGTTATCAGGGTTGTGGCCTGTGCTGGATCATCAGCCTGGCTTGACAGGCAGCTCTTGACATCTTTAGGGTTTGAGAAATGATTTGCACTGGTTTAGGGCAGTGATTATGATCACAGCTGTCAGGTGGCTCTTGAATCCTTAAATTTATAGTTTCTCCAGAGTTGGTGGTTGGTTTCTATTCGCTGCTTTTGGCCATTAGTGTTAGAAGATGCTCTTGGGGGAGGGTGGTAGAGCCCTGCCTCCTGTGATAGCGCCTTGCTGACGGTACCTTGACAGGTATCATCACTTAGACTTGCGTAGGCAGTGAGAGATCTTGCAGCCTGGTTGGTTGTCATTCATCTGAGCACATCAGACTCATTTAAGGTTTTCAGTCCTTGCCTGTTTTTAGTGGATTTGTCTTTATATAAAGAGTAAGTAAATGCCAGATAATGTCACTACTGCACAGCAGCCTGTGTAGACACTGGGGAAGTGACTTGCATTTTGTTTCCTCTGCAGGATATTCAGGTTGATCCATCTTTGACTGAACAGTTTCTCTCTCCTTGATGGGAAAAATAATGATCTGCTCCGGAGTAGCTGGGATTTCTTTTTACTCTGCATACTTAAAAGAAGCTTCCAACATGTGGTAGGAGAAACAGTTCAAAGAAGAAGACCTGATTTGCAAAGCCAAGGAACACAGATACTTTTTACATACCCTTACTAAAGCCTCAGACCAAGTGGCAGTCAAAGACTTAAGTGTCAAAATGGCTTAAATCAGCTCTGGCAGTGTGTAATTTCTGTTAGGGAGCTGAAGCTGTAACTCAGGTAACTGTGACTGTCTTGCTCCAATTTTAGTCCTAAGCTCTAGTTTACAGGCAGTTGGACAGCTGCAAAGAGTTGTGGCTTGTTTGGAAGAACTCATCAGGATCCAAGTGTACATCAGTGATTCAGGCCATTGGATGGCATGTAAAACAGATGACTTGCTTCATTTCACTTACCTTTGGCTTTACACTCGCAGAGGTGGAAGGACAGTGGAATGCCTGCTCGGGCTAATTCCAGTTCATTTAAACCCTGTGTGTATATGGCAGTTGATTAGCTATGTTCATCTGAATATGACTAAGCAGCAGTCTCAGTTCAGTTCCTCACCACATTACTGAAGAGGGCAGCAGAGCCTTTCCTGAGGCTGTGCAGTCTGTTTTAGTCACATTATTTATAATAGAGATCTCATTTGCTGCTTTGTTATTACCATCATTATGGTGCCAGCTTCCTCTTTTCCTTGGGGTAGGATTAGGGGACCTGTGCTCTATTATAATAACCTTTTCCCGTTTGAAGTGTAATTATTTCTACTCTCATCTGGTTTTAGGTGATGGAAGGAGAGACACTGAGATGGGCACATGGACTTGCAACGTGAACTCATGACAGCAGGTACTTGTATCAGGTTCCAGTGGTCTAAGGTACCTGGGTAAGGCATGGGTGCTGTGTGTCTGTTGGCCATGGTTTTCTCTGGTCTCAATGTGTTAATTTCAGTGTTCATAGAAATGTTTGTCTTTATTTATAGCCTATCCAAGAGCTGTGCTGCGGCAGAGAAGGTAAGAGCTTGGGTGTTTTACCTCTGGGAAGGTGGGGATATGAGAACCAAGCCTTTGATAGTTAGTCTTGTCTGGTTCTTTCTCATATAATCCCTCAAGTTTTATGGACAGATGTTGGATTGATCAAGTGGCTGCTGAAACCATAACAAAATGTCAAGAAACGGGGTCTTTCCAACCCTGACCATTCTGGGGGGGGGGGGGGTCTGTGGTTTTAGCATTGGAGAGGCAAAGAGACCCATTTGAGACTTAGATTTTTAACCCTCTCTGAAGTGTTGTTTCTTTCTGTCCTTTGAGTTGCAGACCCAGATGAAAGTGACCCATCTGTTCAGGGAGCTGGTACCTCATTGTCTTCATTGAGCATCAGTGTCTGTGTAGTGCTTGTTGCTAGAACCCATTGAGTTACCTGTGCTCATTCCTTTGCTGTGAGTTTAGCTGAGTGTTGCTCTCTGCTGTATGGGGGGACACTGCTGGTTGTTATCAGCTGTGCTTTAAAGAGAGGAATTCCTGTTTCTGGTAAAGTTTAGGTCACATCTCTTCTGAAATTGCTGTCTCTATTCTCTGGTTTGGGTGATGAAGGCCCTGCCTGTGGATCTTGTGTCAGCAGGTAAGTCTGGATTGCTTCCTTAGGTAACCAGGCAGATAGTCTCAGTTACGCTTTGCTAGGTAGAACTCTGTGTAGACAACAAAGTTTTATTGCTTATGAAGAAAAACATGTAGTGTAAAACCTGAAATCCAGCTTACCTTGAATTAAAGCACATAAAATCTTAGGAGATACAGTATCTTAATGGCACAGCTTGGAAGAATGATGTAGGAATTCTTAAGCATGAGTCTTGTTGTAATGGCCATTACATCTCTACTTTTGCAGCTAAACACACCAGGGATGAGCTGTCCTCTAGAAGAACCCCTGCATCTGCCTCTCTTGGCAAGTGGTCCAAGCAGTGACATACCCATGTTAGCAGTTCCAGGTGGGTGTGTTACGTGTATTTGAAGTCTTCTCTCTTGTTCTCTGCAGTGTACTAGAACCTACACGTGCTTTGTATAACTCGTTTCCTACCTGCTCCTCTTGTAATGTCCAGTTTTCCTAATAAACATCTTTTGAAGTCATTGCTTTGTGCCTGTTTTCCAAGGGTCTGAGTGTTCTCATGTGTTGCTTGTCCTCAGTGATGTATTCCCTTTGGATCATGCAGGGAAGAGAACAGAAAGGCCTAATGGCTCCCGTTGGGTGAGAACTTTAAACTGCCAGGTCAAAATATAAGACCTTTTGTAATAGTTTCTCTGTTCTGAGTATTTTCTTGGAGCATCCTGATGACTGGAAGATGATGAGGAAACAAATTGGAAGTTGTGATGTGGTTTGATTCCTGTGAAGTGCCAGGCCCTGCAGGGAAGTTCAGCCCTATGAAGTTAAGAGTTCCCTGGCACTTCCATGGATACCAAGGCTTTGGCTTCATCCTGGTTGGTTTTTGCTCCAAAGGAGGACTGAGCAGAGAGCAGAATGCACCCAGTGGTCCTTAATGTGCAGCCCCTCACTGTGGTTGCAGTTCAGATTGCTGCCGGGGGGAAGTGGCCTGTGTGCCCACAGGAGGTGACAATCTGTGTGTGTGCATGTCTGTATTTACTTACAGATCCTTCTGCAGAAGCTCCCTGGTGTGTTGTGTAGCTCAGTTTGGCTTTGTTCTCATTTCAGCTGTGCAGCCATTACCAGAAGCACTCAGAAATACACCTTTTTTCCATGCTTAATCTTTTTCACATACAACGTTGTACTTGTCTTGCTGAGCAGCAGAAATGAACAGTCCATACAAACAGCTACTGCAGAAGCAGTAAGTTCAGGAGCTGCCATGAGATGATTTTGGAGCCTTGCCCAACCAAGATTACAGTAATCCTATAGCAAACATCTTCAGCACATTACAAACCATCCCAAAGTTGTGCTGTTTGCCTCAGCAATAACCCTCTTCAAACACAACCTGCTCCAGTACCTTGGTTTGGCACATCCCAGTGTTGGTGCTGTGTGTGTAGCACTGGTGTAGTGGGCTGGGAGGCAGCTTGCTCCCTGGGAAGAGGATGCTGTGATGTTGGATGCAGTAGAAGTTCAGTGAATACCTCTTCTTAGGGGAAACAAATAGGTTAAATCTTGTAGCTTTACTATCCTTTGGGTAAACAAACTTCCTGCTTCCATGGGGTGAGAGGGGAGACACTTTCAACCAGGTCTGGCCTGGAAGCATCATGGGCTGCTTGCAGATGAGGAACCATCCACTGCCCTTTGAATCCACCAGAGCATAAATAAACCTGTTTTATATCTGCTTTGATTGTGTGAATTCCTGCTTGTTGCAAAGGTATCTGTGAAGTGAAATCTCATGTCTAAGTTGTATTTTGGGGAAGGAAGAGGGCAAAGAGCAATGTGCACACCTTGTGCTTTCTATAAAGTCACAGAATGGTTTGGGTTGGAAGGGACCTCAAAGCTCATCCATTGGCAGAGACCCCTTCCACTGGAGCAGCTGCTCCAAGCCCCTGTGTCCAGCCTGGCCTTGAGCACTGCCAGGGATGCAAGCTTTCTCTTAGCTGCACATCAGTGGTGTTGCTGTGATGCTCTATGAACTGTAGGTGGCAGGGATGTTCCAGCGTCGCAGCATCTCTACAGCCCTGCGTGGAGAAGTTTGAGCAGCGAGTTGATACTTGATGTATCAGACACAGTTCCACAGGGGAAGCAGGGATTAAAGGAGATGGATTCAGTCATTTTAACCATCCTATTGTTCTATTTATAGTGAGTTCTTGGTTCTTGGACAAGGTGTGGAGAGTCTGGGATTTGGTTCATTCACAAAGGCAGCGTTTCTCCACAATGAATTCCTCTGTTGTGCCAAACACAGAATGAGAACCTGTTTAAGAATCTCATTAAGGTTTGCTTCTCCTTTCAGCAGACCACTCTATTCAAACTGTGATAAATCTATTCTGACTTCTTCCTGCTCATCTGAGACTCTTCAGTCTCCACAGAATCTGCTTTTCCTCATCAGGAAAGCAAATAAAGCCAAGCTAGAACTAATCTCCTGCTGCTTCTAAGAACCATGTCATTCCTTTGTGCGTGTGTCTTCTTACTAGCCCAGCAGTGGTTACTGTACATGCCAGAAGGACCTGTTACCATGCAGCTTCTGGACACAGGTTAACAATGTAAGTAAGGGGCTACAAGGAACCTGGAGAGGGGCTTTGGACCAGGGCCTGTAGGGACAGGCCAAGGGGAATGGCTTGAACCTGCCCGAGGGGAGACTGAGCTGAGCTCTTAGGCAGAAGCTGTTCCCTGTGAGGGTGCTGAGGCCCTGGCACAGGGTGCCCAGAGAAGCTGTGGCTGCCCCATCCCTGGCAGTGCTCAAGGCCAGGTTGGACACAGGGGCTTGGAGCAGCTGCTCCAGTGGAAGGGGTTGGAGCTGGAGGAGCTTTAAGGTCCCTTCCAACCCAACCACTCTGTGCCTGGACTTGGGATGTTTGTTTTAGTGGAGGACAGGTCCTTGGGGTGTTTGGTTGTTTCAGTGTCAGTTTCAGTACAGGACTGGAATTTTGAGTGTTTGTTTCAATGGAGAACTGGACTTTGGGGTGTTTCTTCAGTGGAAGACTGGACTTTGCAGTGTTTTAGTGGAGGACTGAATTTTGGTGTGTTTGTTTCAGTGGAGGACTAGACTTTTGTATGTTAGTTTAGATGCAGACCTGGACTTTGGGGTGTTTGTTTCAATGGAGAACTGGAATTTGGAGTGTTAGTTTCAGTGCAGGACTGGACTTTGGGGGAGGTTTGTTTCAGTGCAGGACTGGACCATGTGTTGTCTCTGGTGCTGGGCAGCTGAGTGGGCACTGCAGTTTGTGGGTGCAAATTACCTTTTAGGTAGGAGGAGTGACAGGAATGCGGGTGGCACCATCCCGATCCCTGCCGGTGCCGCCGCCCGGAGCAGGCCCCGGCTCCCGTCGGTCCCCGTGTGACTCACGGGGCCGCGCCCGGGCCTCGCCCGCAGCCCGTCCCGGCTGCGCCAATGGGGCCGCCCTGCGCTGGGCAGGTGAGCGGCTGGAGCCGCTCCTGTTCCGGCCCCGCCGCCATGGAGCCCGTGGGCACCTGGGGCCCTGCGCAGGCTGCGGCCTGGCTCCGAGGTGAGCACCGGGGGGGGGGACCCGTGGGCTCCGTCCCTGGGTCCGGGCCGGTTGGGGGGGTCTGTCCCCGGGTGCCCTATGGGCTGACACCGGCTCCGCTGCCTGCATGGGGCCGGCGCTGCTGCAGCCGGACACACCGGGTACAGCCGGACACACCGGGTACAGCCGGACACACCGGGTACACCGGGTACAGCCGGACACACACACCGGGTACACCGGGTACGGGTGCACTGACCCGGTGCGGCCCGGGCAGGGTTGGACGGTGCCGTGCAGGGTTACCCGTTCGAGGCCTGGGGGCTGGCGGGGCCCGAGCTGCTGGGGCTGGGAGCGGAGGCGCTGGAGGCGCTGGGAGTGCGGAGCCTGGGGCACCAGGAGCTGCTGCTGGAGGCCGTGGAGCAGCTCCGAGCGCTGGTGAGTGCGGCAGCCACGGGAGGGAGGACGGACACGGGAGGGAGGACGGACACGGGAGGGAGGACGGACACGGGAGGGAGGACGGACACGGGTGTGCTATGGGCTGCGGTGCTCGGGGGCAGGATACGGAAGCGGCTCCGCTGCCCTCACCCCTGTGCCCGCAGGAAGCAGGGCTGGGGGGCACCAGCCTGCGGACCCTGACCCGGAGGCTGCGGGACCTGGCGCAGGGCACCCGGAGCCTGGTGCTGGGGGGGCTGCAGGCAGGGGCTGCCCCTCGGCCGCCCTCCCTCACCCTCCTGGCTCACGTCGTGGACCTGGTCCGGGCTGCCAAGGGGCTCTTCTGCTGGCTCAACAGGTGTGGGGTGGGTACGGGCAGGGGGGGTGCTGGGTGCCCCCCACATGTGGGGCTGAGCTCTCTGCCCCCCACTTCCATACCCAGGTACCTGTTCTCCACCCTCAATGACTTCTCGGCCAGCCAGGACATCGTGGTGCTCTGCGCCCAGCTGGCAGAGACACTGCAGGCGGTGGGTGCTGCCCCGAGGCCATGGTGATGGGTGTGATGCTGGGGGGGGGGGGGGGGATAGAGCCAGTCCCTGCTCTATGGTCCCCCAAAGCTCTGCCCGTTGGAGTGGGGCAAGGGGGGATGTGGTACATGAGGGGGGTCCCTGTGGGGCCTGCCCAGCTGGGATGGAAGGGGCTGAGCCATCCTGTCCTGCTCAGCCCCATGTGTTGCCCCCCCAGGACTGTCCTGCGGCCAAGAGGGACACCCGGATCCTGCAGATTGTGAGTGCTGGGTGAGGAGGGGTTGGCAGGCACGGGGGGGGGTTAATGCTGCCACAGCCCCTGCTGAGCCCCCCTGTCCCCTCCTGAGCCCCCCCTGTCCCCTCCTGAGCCCCCCCTGTCCCCTCCTCACCCCCCCTGTCCCCTCCTCACCCCCCTGTCCCCTCCTGAGCCCCCCCTGTCCCCTGCTCAGCCCCCCCTGTCCCCTCCTCACCCCCCCTGTCCCCTGCAGTGCCAGCACATCGAGGGTATCTGTGAGAGCATCGTGTGCTGCAGCCCCCCGGCCCTGCTGGACCGCAGGGCTGTGCTGCAGCGTGTGGAGCTGCAGGGCAGCCCCCCCGTGTCCCCTGGCACCCTGATGCTGCCCTGTCCCCTAACGCCACCCTCCGAGCCCTTGGGGAGCACCCCCCACCTCTTCACTGCCCCACTGGTGAGTCCCCACCAGCCCAGTGCCCCCCAGTGCCCCCCAGTGCCCCCCAGTACCTGGCACCCCCCTCACACCTCCCTCCTGTGCCCTCCCAGGGTCTCAACATCACCTCCACCACCTCCTGCCTGCACTTTGTGTCTGCAGCTACCTCGGAGGTGAGTGAGGGGCTCCCTATGAGCCCCCTGAGCCTCCCAGTCCCGAGCTGGGGGAGCACAGCCTGGCCATGGTGGGAGCCCCCCCTGCACCCCAGTGCACCCCAGTGCACCCCAGTGCTGTGCCAGCTCAGGGGTTAACCCTGCCTCTGCCCTAGGCCCTGGCTGCCCATAGGGGCCTCATCCTGCCCGGAGATGAGATCGTGCAGGTCAATGAGCAGATTGTGGTGAGCTGGAGAGCACATGGGCACGAGGGTGGTGTGGGTCTAACAGTCATGGATGGGGAGCTGCAGGGCTGGAAGGAATTGGGGGGGATGGGGCCTGTGGGGGGGACATGAGGGGTTGGAGGGGGTGACACAGGAGCTGCATCCTACAGGGATGGGAAAGCTCTGGGGGTCACAGAAGCCTGGGAAGGTGTGGGGAGCCATGGGAGTGCATAGGGCTGGGAGGCCATGGGGCAGTGTGGGGCTGGGGGGCTATGGGGCAGTGTGGGGCTGGGAGCCCATGGGGCAGTGTGGGGCTGGGAGCCCATGGGGCAGTGTGGGGCTGGGAGGCTATGGGGCAGTGTGGGTCTGTGTGTCCCCTGTGGGTCACCAGGCAGTGCATGCAGGTGGGTTGGACACGCGTCAACCTGGCAAAGAAGCTGCTGGAGAACGGGAGCAGAGTGACACTGGTGCTGAAGAAGATCCCCCTTGACCCACCCGGCTCCCCACCCCCTCCCAGGCAGCAGGTGAGTGATCCCAGCGCTCCCAGTACAGCCCCAGTGCCACACTGGGAGCACCGCAGGGATGGGGCAGCTCCCATCACCTTGGTGGTCCCTCAAGCCAGGACATCACCTGCACCTGACTCTCCATCCGCAGCTCCTGGAACCATTTGTGGATGCTGCAGAGTCCTCCAGCACCAGAAGCAGTGAGTGCAGCCCCATGTCCCTGACCCCCAGGTGAGCCTGGTGCCTGGCACCCTGACTGCCCCAGCCCAGCCCCATGGAGCCGCATCCAGGGCTCCTTCCCGGCAGGATCGGTGCCGGCAGCGCAGCCGCTGCTGCACATGTGCTGGGAAGGTGCCAGGGTCTTAAGGAATGGAAAAAGCAGCAGTTGTGTTTGTAACTCATTCACTTGGAGACGTTTTCATGGCGCTGGGTCTATATTTAGATGTGGCTTTTCTCGCTCCCGGAATGGAAACACACACATGGAGCCGGTAGCAGGAGCCAGGCTGGGCTCTGACCGAGCTGGTGCCGTTGCCTCCAGCCCCACTGCTCCTTGGGCAGGGGGAGCTGTGGGTGCCTGAGCAGTGTGGGGCTGCTGGAGTGGGACCCCCACGGTGCTCAAGGGGGTTTGGGGCTCAAGGATCCCTCTTTCCTCCAGTGCTGCTGACTTTGACTCGGGGCCAGACTCTGCCCTGGACCCTGTCACGGACGAAGAGGCAGGAGAGGACAAGAGCCTGAGGCTGCCCAGAGAGGCTGTGGGGCAGCTGGCAGCACTGCCCTGCTATGGTAGGAGGGGAGCAGAGGGGGTACATGGGGTGCAGCGGTTACCCTGGGGCAGAAGCTGCAGCCCCCATTGCTGTGTGCAGGTGCTGCAGAGGAGGTGGCGCAGGACAGGGGCTCCCCTCCGGGCACCCCTGCTGCAGAGCTCAGCCCCATGGCAGCCCCTGCGGATGGGGCTGGGGGTGCAGAGCTCAGCCAGCACCGTCAGGAGGTGAGAACTGGTGGGAGAGGAGCATTGAGCCTTGTGGGGGGACACAGACACTGTGGGGCACACAGGACATGAATGAGCTGGGCAGCAGCATGTCTGTGTTGGGGGTACAGGCTGGGGGGGTCTCGGGGCTGTGGGTACTGCTGGGGGGCAGTTGGGGTTACCTAATGCTGCTCTGTGCTCCCCCTGGTGCTGTCCCATAGCACTTGGCTCTGTTTCCCTATCCAGGGCAGCCCCCAGAGAGGACACAGACCCAAAGGTGAGTGAGACCCTGTGTGGCTGCTGTGCACAGGGGCTGGGGGCTCCCCCTGCTGCCCCCCCCCCTGCTCTGACCCCCCCATGCCCCTGCTGCCAGGGGTGGCGACCAGGCTGAGCCGCCGGCGGGTGTCGTGCCGGGACCTGGGCCGGGTGGACTGCGATGGTTGGCTCCTCAAGAAGAAGGAGCACGTGGGCTTCATGGCCCACAAGTGGAAGCGATGCTGGTTTGTGCTCAAGGGACACACATTGTACTGGTACCATCACCCCAACGTGAGTGGTACCCCCGGGTGTGCTTGGGGCTCCTGTCCCCAGTGCTCGCATGGGTAAGGGACACGGTTGTCTCCTGTGCAGGATGAGAAGGCTGTGGGACTGCTCAATGTGGCCACCTATGACCTGGAGAGCACAAGGGAGCAGAAGAAGAAATAGTGAGTGGGGTTTGTCTCACCATGGACATCCTGGCTCTGGTGGGTGATGCTGTCCATGGGGCACATGGGTACCAGCTGCATGTCCCTGTGCCCATGATCGGGTCCCCCTGGGGCTGGTGGTGTCCCCATAGGGCTGCAGGAGTGTCCATCCCACAGCATGGGAGCCCCTGCTCTGAGCAATGTGTGTTGTGCTGCTGGTGGTACCTGGGACAAGGATGAGCTCCAGAGCAGCTTCAGTGCAGGGAAAGCTGGGTTGGGATGGTTGGGGCTGTGGTGCAGGAGAGCCTGGATGTGGGCTCGGGACTGGCTCTGGTGCTGGGTAACCTGCTTGTCCTGCTCCAGCGTGTTCCAGCTCTGCCATCAGAGGTACAAACCCTTCATCTTCGCTGCAGAGACGTTGGCTGATTTGAGCATGTGAGTAAGGCACCAACCAGTGCCCACCAGTGCTGGCCCCATAGCACAGGGCTGGCCATGACCTGACTGTCTCTGTGTCCTTCCTTTCCCCAGGTGGGTCAGTCACTTAATAACAGCCAAAACAAAGCACACGCTGGCACACCAGTCAGTCCCAGACAGGGAGGAAGGTAACCCCCGTTCTGGGGCTGGGAGATGGGGTTGGTTCCCTGGGGCAGATGGTGGGACCCCCATGCCCGGTCCCTCATTCCCATCATCTGGGGGAGATGTGGGGATGCTCCATGACAGGAGGGCTGGGGGGGGCCAGGGAGGGGTTCCCACTCCCTCTGCTGTCACTGTCTCCATTCACCTGCAGACTGCTACAGTGAGACAGAGGCTGAGGATCCTGATGACGAGAGCCCCAGGCCTGGCTGTGACCTGGTGAGCTGCCCTTGGGGACACCATGGGGGGGATGGAGGATCCTGGTCTCACCCCATGTGTCCCTCAGCCAGGGAAGAGGTTACAGAACACCCCAGATAAAGCCCCACTGCCCCCGGCTTGCAGTGAGCCCAGCAGCCCCCAGCCCTGTGCATCCACGGGTGAGTGCTGGGGGTGACATCTGTCACCTTGTGTGCACCCCTTCAGTTGGGGCCTCCCTTTGGGGTGCATGGGGTGTAACCGGATTGGGGTTATCTGGGTGTGAACCATGGGGTGTGTTGGGATTCTCTTGGGGCTGAAACCTGTTCCCCACCCAGAACCTAGTGGGGAGGACCTGGAGTGCCTGATGCGGAGCCTGAAGCAGGGGGGGGTGTCCCTCATGGGGCGGCAGCTGACGCAGGAGCAGTACCGCAGGTCCTTCATCCGCCGCAGCAAGAACCCCCTCATCAATGCCAAGGTGCACATGGTGCGCGCCCTGCAGAGCACGCTCAAGGTGGGAGCCTGCGGCCCCCTTCACCCCACAGAGCCCCCCTCACCCCACAGAGCCCCCTTCACCCCACAGAGCCCCCTTCACCCCATAGAGCATCCTTCACCCCACAGAGCACCCTTCACCCCACAGAGCCCCCTTCACCCCATAGAGCATCCTTCACCCCACAGAGCACCCTTCACCCCACAGAGCCCCCTTCACCCCACAGAGCATCCTTCACCCCACAGAGCCCCCTTCACCCCACAGAGCCCCCTTCACCCCACAGAGCACCCTTCACCCCACAGAGCACCCTTCACCCCACAGAGCCCCCTTCACCCCACAGAGCACCCTTCACCCCACAGAGCCCCCTTCACCCCACAGAGCCCCCTTCACCCCACAGAGCACCCTTCACCCCACAGAGCACCCTTCACCCCACAGAGCCCCCTTCAGCCCACAGAGCACCCTTCACCCCACAGAGCACCCCTCACCCCACAGAGCACCCTTCACCCCACAGAGCACCCTTCACCCCACAGAGCACCCCTCACCCCACAGAGCACCCTTCACCCCACAGAGCACCCCTCACCCCACAGAGCACCCTTCACCCCACAGAGCACCCTTCACCCCACAGAGCACCCCTCGCCCCACAGAGCCCCCCTCACCCCACAGATCACCCTGCCCGTGTGGGGCTGCCCCACATCACCCCCTCTGTCCCAGCAGGCGAAGCTGCTGGAGCTGCAGGCGCTGGAGCAGCTGCTCAGTGATGCTGCCCTCACCTCCGAGAGCTTCTCCCGCTGGAAGCAGGAGCACCAGGAGCTGTACCAGGAGCTGCAGCAGGGCTGGACCAGGCGGCAGGGCCAGGACCAGGACATGGGGCTTGGGGCTGAGCGAGGCCTCCCCCAGGAGGGGGCTGAACCCTGAACCCCCCCCCGATGTGTCTGCAGTGCTGTGGGGCAGAGCGGGTGCTGTGCCCATGCAGGGATGTGTGCAGGACATGGGTGAGGCTCAGCCCCCAGCATGGACCTGCCGCAGGAAACGTGGCTCCTGCTCCATCCCCTTCCCTTGGCTGGGACCTGCCCTGAGCAGTGACTGTTCCCAAGGATGTTCTGCCTCACCTGCTGCTGAGGACATGGGATAGACCAAGGCTGCAGATCCCCACTGGGCTTTGGCCTATCCCCAATGCTAACCCTCCATCGCTCCACTTTTCTCCCCTTTGTCTCTCCATTTTCCTCTCTCATTACACTTCTCTCTTGCTTCCATCCCTCTCATTCTCAGTATCCCCTTTCCTAGCTCCTTGTGCCACACTTCCCTCTGTACACCACCTCGGATGCCTCAGAACCTACCTGCCAAAGTGCAGGTGTCCACCCCCTGTTCCTAACCCTAAGTGGCCAGGACAGGAAGCTGGTGCTGGGCATCACCTGCAGATGGTGAGCTCCGGACAGTGCCACCACCATGGCAATCCAGCCTTGCCTTGCCACCTAAAGGACCCCACCTGGGTCCTGCCCCCTCAGGTGCCCCAAGCCCAGCTCTGAGTGCACCCATCCCTAAACAGCCAGTGCTAACCTGAAATAAACTGGTTTTGTGTAAGGATACCCACTGATGGATGCACTGCTGAACCCTAACACATCCAGGAGCTCTCGCTGCAGAATTAAAACCCTGAGCAGGAGCAATGTCCCCTTTTCCCTATAGCCATTACTGTGACCCTGGGGAGGGGATGAGCTGTGTAGTGACACCTCACAGGCATAGGGAAAGCTTAACCTAAACCTCCAAACACCCTCTGGAGTCCTGGAGCCCAGCTCAGAGTGAACCCAGGCCCTGCTCCCACACCTGAGGTTACAAAGCTGCTCATGTCCTTGCCAGGCCACTCTCCATCATGTTGGAAAAGCTGTGGCTGATAGAGGGGAAGCATCACACCCGGTTCTAGGTATACATATACATATATAAGATATATATGTCTACAGATATGTAGCTGTACTATGAAAAGGGCTTGTAAACAGCCAGTGGGAAGGGGCTGTGAAATCCCAAGTACCTGCCATGGGACAGAACACAGGCTAAGGACAATGCCCTGGCCCTAAGGGCCTTTAATGTTTCTCCAGGATAAGGTTTCTCTTCCAACTAAGTCAGTGGTTCCCATACACATACATCAGTATAAACATGTGTTTTATCTGTCCATATATGTGGGTGACCTGGTTTAGTGTGAGGTGTCCCTGCCCATGGCAGGAGGGTTGGAACTGGGTCATCTTAAACTCCTTTCCAACCCTATTCTATGATTCTGTGTATGCTTTAAACACGTATAAGGTGTATGAAGGTGCATAAACACATGTAAAATGTCAAACACATCCTGCAGTGTCTGCTGTTTGCCTGCAGGTGTACTCGAGTCTCACTCCTCCCCCTGCCTGTCCAGTGTGCCCAGTTCCTGCAGGATAAACCAGAACCATGGAATTACATTGGAAAAGACCTTTAAGGTCCCAAGTCCAACGCTCACCCCTGCCCTGCCCCATGGCCCTGAGGCTGTGTGAGCAGGGCCGGGGGCCGCAGCCCGTTCCACTGCCCGAGCACCCCCCGGGGCCGGGATCGCTCCTCAGCCCCGGTCTGCAGGCAGCGCCTGCCCTGCCTCAGCCGGGCACCGGCACCGGGACCGGGGCAGGACACAGGGCCGGACAGCGGCCGTTCCAGAACGTTCCGTTCCGCTCGCTGCGTCACAGCCACCGAACCCGGGGCCGGGGGGTCTCCGGGGTAACCGCTCCACGCTCGGCAGACGCGGAGGCACAGAGGCACCGAGCCACGGGGTCCCGGTGCCACCGGCTCACGGATCCACGGATCCAGAGATTCCCGGATCCAGATTCCCGGATCCACAGATCCACAGATTCCCGTATTCCCGGATCCACAGGTTCCCGGACCCACAGGTTCCCAGATTCCCGGATCCCCGGATCACGGACCCACAGGTTCCCGTATTCCCGGACCACGGATCCTCGGATCCCCAGGTTCCGCCCCCGTTGAGTAGCCCGAACCGCAGCTGGGTAGCCCGGACCCGGGTCCCTCCGGGGGCTCCGGTCGCTGCCGGTACCGGACCGCTCCCCCCCCCTCACCGGGTGTAAGGGGGGGGGGGGGGGGGGGGGGGGGCGGCCGCCCGCTGCGTCACGTGACGCCGCTGGCCCGGCCCCCCTCCCGCTGCCCCTGCCGGCGGATCGGTGGGGACGCGCGCCGGGCAACGGTCACATGCCCCCCTCCCCCGTCACGTGACGCCGTCCCGGGACGATGAAGTCAGCGGCGGCGAGTCACGTGATCGCTGCCTACGCGCAGCGGGGCCGGGCGCAGATGGCGGACGCCGAGGCCGAGGCGGCTCCGCGGCCGGAGGTGCCGCGGGTGGTGACGGCTCTGCGGGCCCGGCTGTGGCAGCTGCAGGCCGAGCTCCGTGAGCAGGAGGTGTCGGAGCCCTCGTCCCGCAGCTACTGCCGCGGCTTCTGCCAGGTACGGGACCTGCGGGGCTGGGCCGCGCTGCGGGCTGCGGGCCGGGCCTACCCCCGGCCGCCGGAACGGGGATACCGGGGTGGGGCCGCTGCTCGCTGCGCCCCCGGGGGTGCTCCGGTACCGGCACCGCTGCACCACCGGGCAGGCCGCTGGGCTCCGGCAGGGCCTCGGCCGCGGCCGTTGGTGCGGCGGCACCGCGCTCTCGGCTCCGCTGCTGGACCTCCGCGGTGCCGCTTGGTTCGTTCCGTACCGGGGGTCAGGGCCGTGGGTTCGGGGTCGGTTGGGGTCTGCCGTGGAGTGAGCGATCCGTGCTGGTCGGTGGGAAGGCACTGAATGAGCTGCTGTGGGCTGGGGATCTGGTCCCAGTGCTTGTTAATGCAGCTCAGGCTGAGGATCAGCAGGGTCTGAATTGAGCCGTTCGCTTCCAGAAAAAGAGCAGAATTTGGTTAAATTCGCAGTGATAAAGAGAACTTATTCTTAAATGAATTCTTTCAGTGGTTCATTAGTGTTTGCTTCCACCACCATCATTTAGCATGAGCTCTAAGGCTGTGTAAGTGTTGCTGGGCTGGGGAGCTGTCCCTCTTGAAGCTGAAGGGTTTGTGCTTTCTAAAATGCAAAATAAAACCTGGTTTATGAGCTAGTTTAACCACCTTCATCTGACACAACCATTGTGTTTGAATGGAGATTGGCAAAGCAGGGCACCAAAACAATCCTCCTGGTGCATTATAGGTAAGTGGCGTTCCCCTTCAGAGTCCTGGGGTTTACATTCACAGCCTGTGTACTTTGCCATCCCATGCTGGGAGGATGGGTAGCGCATCCCTTACCCCCACAACAGGAGTCTGTTTGTCAGGTTCCAGGACTCTTGGTTCTCAAACTGCAGGATGCTGTTGCCTACTGCTGGGTATGGCCCAGGTGAAGCCAACTGCTCAGGTCTGTGGTCCTGCAGTGACACAGAGCCTGGGATAACCTGGGTGACTTTCTTGCTGCAGTTGTTTCCAGGGGCATTCATGGTATAACAGCAAATACTCAACTGACACTTCATAGAGGTTCTCAAGGTGGTCAGCATACACAGACATCCAGTCACTGCCTTAGTTTGGTACAGAGGAAGCTTTAGAGGTACTTGATGACAGACAGTTCTGTTACCTGAAACACCCTATTAAAGGCTGTTGCTCAGAATATGCACCTCTTCAGGCCTTTGTGCCGATGTTAATGGTGATCTTGTTTTAGAGCTCTGTGATAATCCAGGTAAAGATGAAAACCATTTATCCCGGGTTGCCATCAGTTCAGGACATTTCTGAGTGTCGTGACTGTCATGACACCAAGAGATACAGTGGAAGGTTAAATGGTTACTCTGGTACAGAAACTTCAAACTTGAATTTGTGATGTTATTGTGCAGTGAAACCACTGTGTTCAGGATGTACTTTGACATCTTGGTTTCTCCTGACTGGGGATGTTTGTGACTGTGGCATTGAGTTTGAGAGAGAGGACTTAACAATAACTTAAGGTCTGTCCCTATGAAATTGAAGGAGCTCAACTTAATTCTGTATTAATGACTTGGAGGGTACCACTGGTGTCTTGGCACAAGCTTATTAAACTACAGCAGAACATGCCTAGAGAGAGGCTGAACTTGACTGGCCTTAAATACAATCTGGGGAAGTAGCTGTGATGAGGGTCATCGCCATGGATGTGCCATCATCCTGTGTGTACATCTGTGGTAAGGTCCTGGAAGGTGTTTTGTGTGCCATGGAAGTTCATAAAGTTGCCAAGACACTGCCAGATCAGTAGCTTTCCTATGCTTTGAGCTGTCCGGATGCTCTGTTTTACTGCATGTAAACCCATGCTGCCATGTGCAGCTTTCCAGTAGCTCTCCCTGGAAGTGATGCTGGATGGCATGATTGCCTTGAAGATCCCTCTTTTTGGAGCAGGGGAGTAACACTGATGTCATGAACCTCATGAATCCTCACTAGTGGCTTGGCTCTGCAATTTTATACTGTACAAGCATGAATGCTTTGCATATTCACCTTAGGGAAAACCTGTTTGTTGTGAACACTGTGTGAGTGAGCTTGTGCTATGGAGAAAGTTACCAGTGCAGCAGATGATGTAGGACATCAAAGCATCCCTTCTGCCAATGCCCAGCATGTGCTGGCTTTCTGCAGTGATTAAAGGTGACACAGCTGAGGATTGTCAGTTGCAATCTGGTGGTTTGAAGAAGTGGAAGTTGTTGGTTTCTCGTTTGTGTTTTTGAGGTTTTTTTCCTTAAAAGCTGTAATAACAGGTCAGGCAACTTGGAGTTGTTTGAATAGGTTCTCAGCAAGGAATTGATGCTTCAGAAGAAATGCAGCTAAGCAGGTATCCCAGCATTGCAGGACATAAGGACCTAGGCACTGTTGAGGACCTGTAGATGACATGGTAGGTGGATGTGTGTCCTCAGAGCTTTGCACCCCACTCATGGGTTAGATGTGTGATTGTAGTCCAAGGAAAGAGGATAGGATAAAGTTGAAGTGGTTGTGTGTTAATCAGACTTAAAATGCTTGAATACTCTCTTCAGGTAATGAGACTGGAAGGCAGTAATTGGTTATAAAACTGTTACTTGACTGTTCCTTCAGCACGTGGGTTATGTGTTTCTGACAAGTTCAAAATGATCTAATTTTACCTTTATAGCCTGCCAAGAGAATTACTGAATTAGGGGATTACTGAACTTGTATTGCTTGTGAAACAGCAAAAAAGGCTTTTAAGAGCCTCTGTAATACAGTTACTGCGTTTTGCTTATTTATTAGCACACTGATACTAATAGCACAAGAATGTTCAAACCCATGTATCTTTGAAGTCCAACTTGTTAATAAGCCTCTTGCCTTAAACCTGTCTTACACACTGAAACCAGCAGTGCTCGTCTCTGGGGGCAGGTTCTGATAAATGGCTACTCAATGAATGGCTAACATTAGCTGCAGGACTCTTGGTCTCTGCTGGGACTGCACTCAAGCAGTGGTGCAGCATTTGCTGGTAAGTTTGTTTAACCTTAGGGAACATTCTGCCATGTGTTATGGGTTTATACAGACCAGATCATTGATGATCTCAGGGTCTGTCTATATAATTGAATACTAAATTTGGCATTTTAAATAGATTGGGTTTAATGGATGTATTTTTAGAGGAGTGCAGAGTTTTGGATGTTTGTTTCTGTAGTTGCTACAGGAGCTTTACTGCTGGGTTTACTAAGCATAATAGCCATCAATTGGGTCTCTCTAGAGACTACAGCTTGACAGGCTTTGAATGTAATTTAATGCTTCTCATGCCATATGTAATTTGAGTTACATGGTCAAGTCCTTCATTAAGCTGTTAGAGAAGCACTTAGGCTGGGTTAGTTAACTAGTCATTGCTTCTGCTAATGATCTTTGAGCTTTGTTTAAGGAAGATCCTTGTACGCTTTCAATCTTCCTTATGTCTATAACTGTTAATGTTGTGTGGTCCTTTGGAGAGTTGGAACTTTTCATTCACCTGAGATTTGTGTTACTGAGTTGTAGGAGAATAATGTAGGAATTGGGCTTCATTTTTACTGATGCTTCAATGGTATTTTTTGTAGAGAGTGTTTTTTCTCTGAAGCATCACACATGGTTGTGTCAGTCTGATGGATAGCTGTGTTTGGTTTCTACCCTAGGGCTAGTGTTGTACAGCTACATCACTGATGTAATTCCAAATAGCCCACAGAATAGTGTGAAGTTGGCCACTTGTTTCTTGCTGTGTTCAAAGTTAGGCTTCATCTTAGAGGCTTCTGACTCTTATGACCACACTTGGGTTTAGGAAGCTCATTGTAGGATCATCAGTAGTGTCTTCCTTCCAGTCATAATCTGATATGATCCTATGTGTGTGTTTATAGGTGTTAAAATAAATCCTTTGACAGTCTCAGCTTGAAGTAATTTGAAGCCTGATATGACCTGGTCATCCTCTTGTGACATTTTGGCTTGTATTAAATGATAGGATGGAACACTCTGAACTTCTTTTCCATACGATCTTGGCCCTAAGAGTTGCACAAACCACAGTCATCATCTTCACTGGTTTGTGTTTTCTTTGCAGCTGGTACCATGTTTGGCTTAGAGAGGGATTGTAACTGGTAAGGACACAGGCATAGTGCTGTGGAGTTGCAGGAGGACATGCATGAGGATGTTCTGTATGAAACAAGCTGGTAGTGGAGCTGAGGTCTCCAGTTCAGGGCCCTACTTGCTCTCAATGTTCCTTTACAGCTGTAGGAAAACACCAGTTTTATAAAGGTTGGGAGATAATTCCTGCCATCCCTGTGCTGATCTTTGAAATGACTTTGATTTCTCTTTAACCTGCCTACATTTTCCGTTGCTTCTTCATTGCTGCCTCTGGATAGTGTAGGATTGCTGTGGGCAAGTAGTAAAATGTGGGGTAATTCCGCATGTGAAAACTGACTACATAAAAATGATGTGGGTTTTGTAGCCCTTGTAAGGGCTTCATCTTTAACACACCACAACCGGATGGTTTGTTCTTCATCTTGAACTTCTCCTGTATGTGTCTGCATTCTCTCTATAAATAAAGATTCCAGTGTTACATGTGGGCTTCTGTCTCCATAGCAGTTGAAGCAGAGTGCAAAACTCCTCCCTGATTTTTAGCTAAACAGTTCACATTGTGCCAACTGCATCCAGCTTGTTCCTCAATAGAAATTCTGGTAAATTCATCAAAAATAACAAAATAAATGCAATTATTTTTGTTTTTTAACAAAAAGGAGAATTTCTTTTTGGGAGAAAAGCTACAATTTTATTTCTCCTTCAGAGTAAAAGTTGCTCATTTCCAGGAATCCTTCCACTGCATGTGCTCGATATTGCATATTGATGATTTGGTTTGTAGCTGAAAGTGGGTGATGATGAGGACTTCTAATGCTGACTCCTTTTCTTTCAGACACTGCTGCAGTATGCCAGCAGCCGGGGTGCATCCGAACACATTTCACCTTTTCTGGAAGTGTATCGCATCTCCATCCAAAGCTTTGCTAATGCACGACCTTACCTGACTACCGAATGTGAAGATGTTCTTCTGGTACTTGGCAGGCTGGTGCTGTAAGTTTTAAGTTGGTACATTATCTTCTTAATAAATACATAAATGAGAATATGGGCTTTACAAATGATAGAACAGGTGGTTGCAATAATGGGGTGCTTCATTTGACAACTGTGTTTGATTTATTATCTTTGATTACTATTGAATGTCTTAAGAACTGGGTTGGTTTTCTATCATACCACAAAAATGTGCTTGAGTATTGCTAATGGATGTGGACAAGCTGTGAGGCTTCATTCTGCTGTGTCAGCATAATCAGGCAGGTACTGGAATTCTGAATGTAAGAATGATTTTCTGTAGAAAAAGCTCAGTGTGGTCCTCATGGAACAGAAGCTTTAATACTAGACCCATGCATGGATTAATGACCCTGTATCACTTGCTGTGTGGTTGCTGCTGTCACTGTCCTCTCAGCATGTTCCTTCTGAAAAGGATGAGCTGGTTTGTATTTATGGCAAGCAAGTTGTGCATGTGGGTTGTTGCTGCAGGATAGCAAAGTGGAACACGGTAGTTCAGCCTGAGCTTTTTAACGTGTGCCAGTAGGAATGACTTAAAGCACAATGACTTAAAGCACAGCAATTCTTGGGACAAAAGAGACAACTATTTTACAGGCCATCAGCTAAGTTGCAATAGTGTAGTAGTGCCTCCAAGTCTGTTGGAAGTGGGAAGCTGCTATTTGTGATTGAAAAGAGTAGCCTGAGGCCTTTCATACACATTGGAGGAGAATCAGTTGCTACCTTTGACCTGCAAAGATAACTTGATGTGCTGGTCATTCCTTGCTGGTAAGGTTTTATCCGAAGGAGGAGGATGAAGATCTAAAACCTGGAGTATAAAGGTCACCATGAAGTAAAAGTAATTCTAGGACAGGTTTTGAGGGAGCTGTTTTCTCTTTGTTGTCAGGAGCTTGCTCACTTTGTGGTCTGAAATCAAGTGTTCTTTTCCAGAAGGATTTTGCAATGAGCTCCTTGGTCAGCTGTGGGGCTTTTTGTGATGTTGTAACTTTCAGTCCAAGCTCAGAACCAGATATCTCTGTTTGATGCCTTGAGTTCTTTACGTGGGTTTGTTTTGAGTTATGAGAAATATGTGAACTAGGAGTGATTTTTGTTTTCCTATTTAATCCTTTATGAAGAAGGAGAAAATTTGTCTTGTCTTCTCTGAGGACTTCAGCTGCTAAATCATTTACCTGGTACATAATACAAAATATCTGTGTTGCTTTTGCAGACTGTCCCTTTATGGATATTGTCATCATCATCATATTATTGCTTATTAGCTTGTGTATTCTGCCTGTTTCCCACTCGTGTCACTTAAAAGCTTGTCTTTCACTGTCTTTGTATGCAGGTCATCCATCCCTGCTGCACTTTCTATGTGTTTTTGCCACTGTTAGATAATTTGAGGCAGGAATCCCCATTCTTTGTCAAAATTGCTTTTCTCTTGTTGAGAAGAATCTGAATCTTCTGTCTCTGAGTGAGAGGAGTTTGTTTGCTGTTCCTTGTGTATTCAGATAACTTTGTGCTGGAGGACAGAGCAAGGCTGACTTGCTGGAATCTCCCCTGTTCTTGTTATGATTACATTTGAGAGGAATCTAAAGAATGATCAAGACAATGTGAGGTTGCAGATAGGGTGAGGTAAACAGCATGACTGAAGTCAACTCTCCCATGGTTTTATTGTGCATAAGAGTTTCCAAGGAAGGGAGAGAGGAGTTAGATGAGGGATTTCAGGGGGAAAGTTAAGTTCCATGAGGGAGGAAGGCTGTTGTTTGGGTAGGGACATGAAAGTGTCCTGTTGCCTTGTAACTGCAATTTTTGGGTTGGGTTTCATCATGCATGCTGTATATTTTGAGACTCGAAGCCCAGTCAGAAATGAAACAAGCTTCCTGTTATAAAGCAAAAGTGCTCTGCTTGCTACTTCCCTTCCAAGAGAAGGGAGGAAGAACTCAGCAGGGTGAGCCACTAACAGCAGAGCTTGGCATTGCTGTGGTTTTCCTTGCCACCTGCCCAGTTGTGTGCTCACAGTAATAGGTGACCTGATGTAGAGACTGTGCCACCCATAATGAAACATGATACAGATGCAGCGTGAGACCTTGTTGGAGCACTCTCACTAACCTTAGGAAGTAAAAGGAAACCTTGGAGTGCTGCCTCTTTAGTTTACAGGTTTGGCAGATGATTGTGGTGAACAGGAATGTTCTCCTTAGCCATGGCCATGAAGGGACATACCTGCCTTGGTCAAGGAGAACTTGGACTTCTTGTTCCCACAGCCCAAAGAACAACCCCCCCAGTATTACCATACCAAAGGGGTTGTCCCTCTAGAAAAACTAAGGAATTAACCATCTTAAACGTGTCTGTCCCTGAGCTGTGATGAGCTGACTGTCCTCAGAGATCTCTGGAAGCCCTTGGAGCTCATCTTTCTCTCTTCTGCAAGCACTCTTCTTTCTGAGTGTACTGTGTGAGAGGGATGATGCATTCCTGTTACCAGCAGTAGGACCACAATGCTTTAAAGATCTAATTTCAGCTGGGTTTTTTCACTGTCCAAGTAGCACCTTAAGGGTTAAGTATAGAAAAATGATTTCTAAAGCCCTGCTTTGACATTTTGTTTGAAACCTGATATTTTATTTAACCAATATATCCATGAAAAAGTAATAGTCGAGAAAAAGTGTTCCCAGGAATTAAGCTTGGAAGTAGACGGGATTGGTTCACTTGTAGTCTGAAAATGAGCTGAGCATCAAAGACCCTCCACGAGCACATTGACCATGTAGTTTGCAAACGTTTTATTGGTTGCAGATCGTCTCTGTATGATGTCCATGAAAACTGGACATGTAGCAGGTCCCTCTTTGGGTTTGTTTGTAGGGGGTTTGCTTATGTTAAAATAGAGTTCAGTTACTGGGAGAACTGATGAAGGTTTTTGATAGTCTGATAGCAACCACCTGGGTCTGGACATCTGGGCTGGTGATAAACTTGTATTGCCAAGCTTGGGTACAAGGGAGAAGTAAGTCCTGACTCCTGTGTAATACTGAGGCCTGTGGCAGCTGGAATATCTGATGGTCCTGTTGCCCACTTGATGGTGAACACAGCAGTGATTGAGATCCCAGTGCCTGATGTGAATGATGTCTCCACTGTGTTGTGTAGGTAACTGAGCTCCTCAAATACAGCAGCTCCCTGAATTAATAAACTTGGAATTCTATAATCTGATCTAGTGCTGATTTCAATTTGAACACCCTTGATGTGTGTTCTCAATGTGGATGGGGTGTACTTGTGCCTGGTAAGCTTTGCTCTTCGCACCATAGATACTTGAATGCTCCCATCCCTTTATGAAAGATGTATAAAGTGCTTCTAGGAATCTGTTCTGCTGGTCCTTGTCTGTGCTGAGGCACCCCTTGGTACAGCTGCTGCTGCGAGGTTACTGTTGGGAAGATGTTCTCTAGGTCAAGCTGTTCTGTAGCTTTGTTTTCTTACCTATTTCAGCACTGACACTGCTAGGTAAGGCTGACTTTTATTCTCCCTCCAGGCAGAGACCTTGAGGGCTCAAATGAGTTTTATTCAAGATGAATGTTAGGATTCTTTTGTGAGAGGAAGGAGCAGAAACGCCGTACTGCAGTGAGCAACACTGAACAAAATAGTTGGGGCTCTTCAGCCTGGAGAAGGATGAGTGGAGACCTCAGAGCAGCTTCCAGTGTCTGAAGGGGGCTATAGGGATGCTGGGGATGGACTCTTCATTAGGGACTGTAGGGATAGGACAAGGGGTGATGGGTTCAAACTGAAACAGGGGAAGTTTAGATTGGATCTAAGGAAGAAATTCTTTCCTGTGAGGGTGCTGAGGCACTGGAATGGGTTGCCCAGGGAGGTTGTGAATGCTCCATCCCTGGCAGTGTTCAAGGCCAGGCTGGACAGAGCCTTGGGTGAGCTGGTTTAGTGTGAGGTGTCCCTGCCCATGGCAGGGGGGTTGGAACTGGGTGATCTTAAGGTCCTTTCCAACCCTAACTATTCTATGATTCTATTCTAAAATACCTTGGATTATAAGAGTGACTGTGATCTCATCCTAGCCAGGCTGTACACAGTAAAAGGAAGCACTCTTTCCATATAACTCCTGCCTGATTCTGGGGCTATTTCTCACCTTTGTTTTGTGCAGGCAAACATGTTTCAATGTGACTGTCATTTCTTACCTGAATGCTAAGTAATGCCACAGATGTTCAGAATGTGTTCAAGAACAGCTTCCTTACTTGCTTTTACTTTTCCAGGAGTTGTTTTGAGCTACTGCTTTCAGTTCCTGAAAGTGAATTGCCACATGAGGTGTGGTTGGGATTCCATCGGTCCATACAGGTAAGTGTTCTGAATTTCCTTCTTACAACCTAAATAAATAAAGCTGCTGTTGTGTCCCTCCTCTCCCCTCCTTCCACTGCACTCCAACTGGCCTGGATTGCTGTTTTCCAGGTAGCAAGAGTTTCTGAGCAGCAAAAACCAACTGCAACAACAGTGTTGGCAGCCTTAGGCTGTAGTTTATAACTACATAGTCAATGACAGTTGTAGCAAATCTTGGTCTTTCTAATGGTGTGTGTGAGAGAAGACTGAGTTAGATGAGTCTGGCTGTGTTTGTACATAGACTCTTCCAGGATGAGGGCCAGATCTGCTGCTGCTATGATTTTAACTGTGACTGTGACGTGTGGATGTGGTGCTTAGGGTCAGTGCTAAGTGTTAACCCCAGCTGGGTTAACAGTTGGACTTGATGATCTTAAAGGTCTTTTCCGATCTAAATGGTTCTGTGATTTTTGTGAGTCCACTTTTGTTGTCTCTAAGCAAGACGAGGGTAGCCTGTGTGAAATGAAAACAACATGTGAGGTTGTGTGGCAGGAATCCAAACACAGACATTGTACAATGGCAGCAGTGAAAGGATGTGAATATAGATGAGCAGATGCTGTAAAATACAAGTGAAAGGATTGGGCAACAGTCCCCAGCAACAACAGTCAAACACCAACAGGGCTCTTGATGCATGCAAACCCAGTCTAGGGTCAGAACTCTGGAGAGGCACTGTGGGGATGGATGTAATCTGGTCAGCTGAGGAAGATAAACCAGTGCATTCAGAAATGGCTTTAGTGGCAGTAGAGATGTATTGTCGTGGGAATTGAATATGGGTGATGGAACAGGGTTCCCTTCAAACCTAACAGAGTGTGAATGCTTCCTTTAGACAAGTTTTGTGTATTGAGGGTGAGCATAAAGTGAAAACCTTTGTGACCCTGTACTAGCTGGTGATAGCACCCAAGTCTGAGGATAAAATGATGCACACAGACTTCCTATATGATCCTAAATGCCACTTACAAAACTCTGCCCAGTGCTTGTCTACTTGATAGGTACAAATTTAGGTCAGTTTGTTGGTTTTCACTGGCATATTTAAAGTTGTCCTGAGGCTCTAACGAGCATCTTTTGGCAGCAGCAGACTTGAGTCAGGTCTGCAGTTCACCTGCCTCATCCTCCTGGCATTTAGCTGCATGTGAAGTGGGGATTGATTGTGCTTTAAATGTTAAAAACAAAAGAAGAAACAACCCCACTCGTCCCCTGAGGCTCTTTCTGCTAAATTTGGTTTCCTGATCCAGCTTGCACAGGAAGGAAATAGTTGAGAGGAGGAGCAGCTGTGTGACTGTCAGGGTTGTTTAAGTGATGTTTTCAACTGCTTAAGTACAGTCTGAAAACCTTGTGTGTTGTAGCTCATGTATTGGTCTCAGTGCTGTTAGTTAGGAGCAGTTTGAGCTCTGGTTAAGAACATACAAAGCTACTCACATCTTTAGGGTGCAGCTGTAACAACCCTTTGTGAGCGATGCTTCAGGCTCCAAGCCAAAAACCAAGCAATTGGGTATGATTTTAAGCATCATACTTTGCTCTCTTTGCATCTGCAATTAGCACCAACTCTTCTACTGATAACAACTGATTTTTATGTGGTCTCACCAGTAGCTCACTGTAGTAGTAGTAGCTGTGAAGGAAGTTGAAATGAAGGTATCAAAACTGCTTGATTGTTGCATTCAGTTGTGAGGCTTTTTAGCTGTAGTGCTCCTTAGCATGTGGAATCCTGCAGTACAGTTGTGTTTGGAAAGAACTGATGTGTGCTTTTTCTGATGTTGGTTTTGTTCTTGCAGCCAGAGAAGAACTAGTGTAGGACAGAAGCACCAGTTCCCACTGAAAGTGCTTCCAGTATGTCCAGTAAAGGCATTGAATATGCAGTGCTCTGAAGGTGTCTGTTGTGGGAGCTGGAGCTGGAAGGGAGCTCCAGTTACCTGATTCAGCTCTTCCTTCAGAGTAAGGGCTATGCTGAATCAGGTTCCTTAGGGCCCTTCCCCACCAAGTTTTAAGTGTCTGTAAGAATGGAGATAGCACAAAGTTCACGTAGTCCTTTCAAAGTGAGGGTATTTGAACAGTGATACACTTCCCACACACACTCTTCACAGACTTTCCCTTTATGTGACCTGTTGACTCTGGACAGCAAGAGTCCAGCTCCAGCTGGGGAGTATAGTGAAGATAAGGCAGCTCTAAAATTTAGAGGCCCTCCGTGGCCTTGGCTGGACTTGCTCTGCTGTGGCAAATGAGGAGTAGAGGACAGGCAGTGGAGTCTCAGGAATCCTGCAGGGGAATGAACCCTTTGCCAACCTCCTGCTTGTGCTGTGCTTGGAAGCGTTCAGCACAGTTTGCCTGCTTGCATAAGGGCTCACTGCTGACCTGTGCTTTAATTACAGACCCAAGAGGCTGCTTGTGCTACGCTGGAACCTGTAGCCAGCTTGTCACCAGCCTGTACTGACACCTGGGGTTGTGCCAGATGCAGCCTTTGGTGTTTGTGTTGAACTTCAGTACCTCCCTGTCAGTGATGCTCTGCAGCCTGATCAGTGTCAGGTGCTCTCCAAGTCCTGCACAAGCTGTGAGCTGGCAGAGAATGTGCTTTGTCCCTTTATTATCTCCCTTGGCTTCTGTCTGGTAACACATCCCAGCATTTCATCTGTTGTGCTGCTTTGTGCCCCTTCTCTTCTCCAACTCTGACACTAGTTATAGGGTCCAGGAAGGGCAAAGTGCAGACCTTAACAGTAAAACGTGAGGCAAAGTTCCTGAGTACTGTGGCCTCTGTTATTTGATGCTCTGTCTTACTGAGCTGTTCTCAGATTTCTCTTGAGCTTTCTTTTGCTTTCAGTCATGTTTTCCTCAGCAAAGTGAAGACCAAACAGATGCTCCTGTCCTTCTGTTTGGACCCCAGGCACCAAGCCTTGGGAGACATGAAGTCTGATAAGCACCTGAAGGTGGCAGACAGTCAGATAGGATTTTAACAATGACAACTGATAACTTGTTTTGTTTCCTTCCTCCTTTCCCATCTTGCCTATTACATTAAAGACTGGTTATAGCTGAAATCAAGTCTGTTCAAAGGTCAGTCAGGACATTGTTACTTTAATGTTATGACTAGCATAGGAAGATTAGCCCAGCAGTGGAATACAGTAATACTAGCTTCTGAAATCAGGAATACATTTTGTGCTGTCTTATCAGCTTACACAGGAGCATACAAAATGTGCATTACTTCTCTTGTGAGAGCCCATGCTGCAGGTCTGTGGTAACTCTGGTATTTCCAGTGGTTATAGCATTAGCTCCATTTAATTCTGATCATTTAGAACATGGAATTATGCCTGATGTATAACATACAGAGGCTATTGAAAGCCAGCCTGAGGTTAATAACAGTGTTAGAAGTACTGCCCGCTAAACCCACAGCTCAGTAGAACCAGGGGACATGTCATGTATCAAATCAGTTCCTCAATGTGAGATGTGTTGTGGCTGCTGTGAGAAGCAGTTTTACTGACTCTGGAGTGAAACTGCCTTCAGTTACCTTCAGTTTTTCAGTGCTGGTCACCCTGGATGGGTTTTCCTGATGGAGACCTGAAATGCTGGAATCTCTTTGCAGTTGCCTTTTTTCCTGCATTAGACTCTCAACTTCTCTGCATGTGAAATGTTTCATCCTTCACTCCTCAGATTGCCAGAATTAAAAGTGTTAGGGCCCTAATCTCTCGTGGGTGTTGTGCTGTGGGCATAGGGTTGGTGGATGAACCCTGTTGAGGTTGGGGGGTCTCTGCATCAGCCTTCACAGCATCAGCACTTACAGGACTGGAAATCTCTGGATGTTGGAGTGAACCATGGGCATGGTTTATTGTATGAGGAAATCTGTCTTCAGTACAAGGATGTTTTCATCTTAATAAAGGAAATTATTTGTGATTGAGTTTGGGCTGGGTTGGGAGTGTTGTGCATTGCAGAATTACAGCTGCAGAACAGGCTTTTTGACTTAAGCCTTTCCAGTACTTTCAGTACGTTGAGATTGGGAAGTTTGGGACAGATAATGTAAAATGACATCAGTTTAATTTTTAGCAGAGACTTTTAATGACTTTTTTTGTTGTCCCATTTTGTAGGATTCCCATGAGGCTTTGCTGGAATTTGGGAACAACAACCTCCAAATCCTGGTGGATATCACAAGGGAAGGAATATGGAAACATCCAGTTCTTATCAAAATTCTATCCCAGCAACCAGTAGAAGCTGAGGAAGGTAAGAAGGTGATTCCAGAGATGATGTGTGGGTATTAAGGAATGACTTGGTGCAGTTTTGGTGGGGAGCCAGTGATTTGAAGTCAAAAGAGAGCTGCATTTTAAATTGCATTGTGCAGTAGGATTCATGTGTGGCTAAAAGGTAGGTGCATAATGTGGCCTTGCTAAATCAGCTTAGCTTGGGCTCTGCTAGCCAGCAATTGGAATATTTTGAAGCTCCATTTTTTAATCCTTTCCATCATAAAAATAGGGAAATTTTGCTCCCTGAGGTGGTTTGTTCTTCAGAACTTTGTTTTTAAAGTGTGTTCCTGAATGCATCCCAGGGAGGAACTGTGCCTCCCCACACCCTTCAGAGGTATGGCAAATGCAGGAGGGGCAACAGGAGTGTGGAGGTTTTAGTGAGCTCTGGGCTTGGAAGCTCAGTGTGTTTAGACTATGGAAATATGATCCTGAATCAGCAAATGTTGAGAGGTGAGGAGGGGAAGGAGCTTTTAGCTTCATGGAATTTTTGAGTGTGTTCTCTTAAACTCTTCATTTACTCCCTGAATTGTTTTCATATCTATTAGTGGTACCAGTAAGTACTTGCAGGTATTTTAATCCCTCCATTAACAGTACATAAACCACATGTACAGACATGATGATGAGTAATGTGCTTCACCTGGATAGATGTTGAGTGAGCAAGCCTTGAGTCCTTCCTTAATGGGGATCTTAGGGCCACCTTGTTGGGATAGCATTCTCTTGCATCAAACAGGATGGAGATTGAAGCACTGTTTTCCTTGATAAATATGAAGCACAGTGGCATGTACAGATGTAAATTTTAAGAGAGGAGGCTTGTTTCCTAGCAACTGGAGAGCTTATTCCCAGCTTTTTCTACCTTCTCTGTTGAGGTTACTTTAATGTGAAGAGTCAGCTATGGCAGGAGCTTACTGCTCAGAGGTTTTCCTCCCAAAAATGGAATCTAGCACCATAGACTTGAAGCTTAAGTCTATATTTAGAAAATAAAACCTATATAGCAAATAAAATCCAATGGCTCATTAAGCAGACTTCTGTAGAATACTAGTGAGTCTCACTATGACCATGTAGTACGTACATGGCCCCTAAAACAGGTTTTCTGTTTAGGTGCACTTTGAAACCCTTCTGCTCACTGGTGTAGTGTCTGTCAGGAGATGATGTTCTTTCATTAGGACAAGAATTTAAGTGCAGAAAGCATGAGATTGTTCTTGCCTTGTGTTGTGTACAGTCCTCTCTGATTACTACTGATTCCTTAGCTACCCATCTCACTCACACAGATTTTATGCAATGGTTCTTCCTAAGCAAACTGACCAGGCTAAGACAAGTTTGTAATAAAGTACAATGTGATGTCAGTGAAATGTGAGCTGTACATTGGTGTTCTTTCTTCTTTTCCTAGCCAATAAACTGATCACACGAGAAGGGCCTTCCTTTCTGCAGATGCGAATAAAGCATCTGATGAAGTCAAACTGCATCCCACAAGCTAAATACTTGTCAAAACTGTGTGCAGAGTCCTCAGAAATTGCAAATGTCTCCCCTTTTCGCCAAGCCTACATCACATGTGTGTGTTCTATGCTGCCTAATGAAGATTCCATTAAAGAGGTTAGTAATCCACAGTCCCTTTTCCAAGTACATTTATCAAGGTTTTTATCATTTCTGTAATACTAAGAACTGAAGCTGAAGAGTGAAACTGTTGCAGCAGAGTTCCAAAAAAGAAATGAACTCTTGCAGGCTGCAGTAGGGAAGAACATTTGTATTAACTGCTGGTGTCTTTCATGCTTACATTCATAGAATCATGGAATGGTTTGGGTTGGAAAGGTTCTTAAGATCATCCAGTTCCAGCCCCACTGCCATGTGCAGGGACACATTCAACTAGACCATGTCGCACAGGACTCTGTCCAACCTGGCCTTGAACACTGCCAGGGATGGAGCATTCACAACCTCCGTGGGCAACCCATTCCAGTGCCTCAGCACCCTCACAGGAAAGAATTTCTTCCTTAGATCCAACCTGAACTTGCCCCTGTTTCCCCTGTTTGAACCCATCACCCCTTGTCCTGTCACTACAGTCCCTAATGAAGAGTCCATCCCCAGCATCCTTGTAGCTCACTTCAGACACTGGAAGCTGCTCTGAGGTCTCCACGCAGCTTCTCTTGTCCAGGCTGAACAGCCCCAATGTTCTCAGCCTGGCTCCATACAGGAGCTGCTCCAGCCCCTGAGCATCCTCGTGGCCTCCTCTGCACTTGTTCCAACAGTTCCATGTCCTTATGCTGAGGACACCAGAACTGCACACAATGCTCCAGGTGAGGTCTGACGAGAGCAGAGCAGAGAGGCAGGATCAGCTCCTTCGCCCTGCTGGTCACGCTCCTTTTGATGCAGCCCAGGATACAGTTGATTTCTTGACCTTTTTGGATCAGAACTAACATAGATGAACCCATGCCATGCTGTAGCTGAAATGTGTGGTATGAACTCTGGGTATTAAAGGAGATGCAGTGTTTGTTTACACGTTTGTGAGACCATTTCCTTTGACGTGGTAACCACACATTTGTGTTGGAAACATGCTGAGAATAAAGTACCTTTTCTTTTGTTCTCTTGCAGATTGCAAAAGTGGACTGCAAAGAAGTCCTGGACATCATCTGCAATCTGGAATCTGAAGGACAAGAAAACACTGCTTTTGTTCTGTGTACAACATACCTTACTCATCAGCTTCAAACAGCAAATGTGTATTGCTCTTGGTAAGTACTGCTGCTACTCCTAACTGTTCCTCTCTGTCCTCAAGGCAAGAGAATAGAGCGAACACATTAGAAAGCTATGTAGAGAAGGTGGATCTTTAACTTTAGAAGTACATCAGACTGAAGTACTTTCTAGGTAACTTGTAGCAAAATAAATAGGGACTCATCTTGCTACAGCAATAGAGCAGTTAGAGAAAAATAATGTTTAAAAAGGAAACTGTTGGCATTGACAGTAACGCTTCAACAGTGTAGCAGCTCTGTAAGGAGTGCTGTCTGGGTTGATATTAAAGCCCTAAGCTTTGTGATTCCACAAAGTATCTTGTTATTCAGTTCTTCACTCTTAACACTTAGACCCATGAGAGTTTTTGCCTTTTTTAATGTCATCAGCAGCAATAGAAGTAGTAGGAAGGTACTAGTAGGAAGGTACTAGTAGGAAGGTACTAGTAGGAAGGTACTAGTAGGAAGTAGCAGAAGCAGCCCCCCCCCCAGCATTTATTGTTAAGATCTCTTTGTGACAACTGTGGCTGGATTTTTGCTTACAGGAACTAAAACTGGTTAGAATTAGGTCGTGTAACTGTATAACCTACAGTTCCTTCTGACTAATGAGTCGGGAGCGATCAATTAGAGCTGTAGATCTGCCTACATGAGGCATCCCAGTCTGGACCATGATGGGGCCTGCCTGAGGTTGACTCTATGCAAACCATGGTGCAGCTGTAACATGAGTAGGTATTTCCACAGCTTTAAACTTGGCTAGCCTAAGTGACAAACAGTGAAGGCTTAAGGATGTAAATGTTGGCAGAGTCTAGTGACACAAGTATGTTCCTACTTACTGAAGATGTTAGCAGATTCTTGTCACTTGTGCTGAAGTCATGTTGTTATGTCTACACTATTGTTAGTGGGCTGAGCTAGTGGGTGGCCTTAGGGAGTCAGGCAATTCAGTCCATAGAAGAATGTGATCCTTAGCATTAACACAAGTGGCATTAAGTATGAACTGTAACCAAGCACAGCTGCAAAAAACTCTCCAGACTGATCTGCTGGTATAGGTTTGAGTTTACTTTGAAGTCTAAGTAGATACCTTTGTGGAGGTGCTGAGGCCCCAGAGAAGGTGTAGCTGCTCCATCCATGGCAGTGTTCAAGGCTAGGTTGAACAGAGCTTGGAGCAGCCTGCTCTAGTTGAAAGTGTCCCTGCCCATGGCACAGGATTGGAACTAGAAGAGCTTTAAGGTCCTTTCAACCTAAACTGGTCTATCATCCTCTGATTAAATAACAGGATATATGTGATGTCTTGATCTGATGCTTGTTTAGGAGTAATGTATAGTAACAGTTCTGTGCAGCATCTCAGAGACTGGGACCTGATTGAAGTGTCTGCTGTCTTTTACTAACACATTGTTGTGGTCAGCTCTGGACTGAAGAGTGCAGACTGGCCAAACTCTGTATATCCACAGTGGTTTTATGTTCTGTTTTTAACTCTTTACAGGGAACTGACACTTTTCTGGAGCAAACTGCAGAGAAGAATAGATCCCTCTCTAGATTCCTTTCTGGAAAGATGTCGTCAGTTTGGCATCATTGCCAAGACTCTACAGCATTTATTCTTCTTGATAAGAGTCATCCAATCTGAAGTAAGCAAGCTGCAGTCCAGTCTTTGGACATGCCCAGAACTGTTTATGTGAATTTACTGTTTTAATAATTCTTCTGAACTGATCTGAAACACAGCTTATTTCATTAGTCATACTTTGAACTGATCTGAGATACAGCTTATTTCATTAGTCACACTTCCTGATTAAGTGCTTCATAAGTTACTAACAAAAACCTCTGAAAAATGCCTGCCCTTGTAGGTTTGGGTCAGCCTGGCACATCTGGACTTGTGCCTCCTGTTCTGATGTCCATCTTCAGGAAGCTGCAGAAAGCAGTTTTTATGAACTTATAATCTCTGTTTGAGGAGTAATGGAAAGACTTTGATACATCTACACAGGAGGAGGGTGCAGTGGGCTCTTTATAGTAGAGCAGAAGGGATGACTATGGTTAATCTGGTATTTGCTCCATAGGAGGTTTCTGTCTTCCCTTGATTGCTGCTCTGAGTCTTGGAATTGGCTAGACTAAAGCTTTCTGTGTCTGGTCACTGTGAGAGCATAGATTTTTGGAGAGCTGTCCTGCATTCAGCAGCAGCAGTCATTTTTCTTCCCCCTTAGTAGCTGGTGCAGTGCTGTGGTTTTGATTTTCAGCTGGGAACAGTGCTGATAACACCAATGTTTTTAGTTGTTGCTCAGTAATGTATAGTCTGACCAAGGGCTTTCTGAGCCTCATGCTCTGCCAGGGAGGAGGAAAAGCTGGGAAGAAGCAGAGACAGGACACCTGACCCAAACCAGCCAAAGAGGTATCCCATACCACAGCACATCATGCCCAGGATGTAAAACTGGGGGCAGTTACCCAGAAGGGCTAGATCACTGCTCGGTCAGGCTGGGTATTGGTCAGTGGGTGGTTGTATTCTCTTCCCTTGTTATTTCCCTTATTACTGGTGGCAGCAGCAGTGGTTTGTGTTATACCTTAGTTACTGGACTGTTCTTATCTCAACCCATGGGAGTTACATTTGTTCCATTCTCCTCCCCATCCCTCTGGGAGCTGGGGGAGGAAGAAGTGGGAGGGTGAGCAAATGGCTGCAGGGTTCTGAGTTACCAGCTGGGCTTAAACCACGACAAGGACACATGAAAATGAGTCAGGCACACTTTAATGGAGGAAAAGCAAGCTCACTGATGACAGGATTTGATGGTGACAGCTCCTTCTCCTGGGGAAATGGCTTTTTGTATTGCTGTCTAGCAAATAAACACTGTACTGAGTTAAAGAAGTATTGCTTGACTTCCAATGCAGTGCACAGAGAGTAGAGAAGCTTGCTAATTCTTTTAACTTCTTAGCTCCTTTGGATCTTTACCATCTGAGCTACAGTGGATGTGGTTGAGTCAGCCACTTGTCATCTCTCTACATTATTCATAAGTATCTTAACTGTTGCTTTACTAACAGTGACTAAATAGTTCATGCATTCAGGTTCTTTATGCTGAAAAGTATGTTTTTGGGACAAGGTAACTTCCAATTTTGTCCATGTAGAATTTGGAATACCCTGCTTTTAAAGCCAGCATGTGAGTAATATTTGTAGGTATCTTCCTGATACTGTTGAGCAGCACCTCAGTGTTGTAGACATTCCTCAGAAGATGTTTGGAAGTGACATGCCCATTGTCTTCATCAGGAATCATTTCTGCTACTGTGCTGCTTATGCTGTTGAAGGTTTTGTTGCAGGGTGTGAATTGACATTCATTTCTTTATGACACCGTATCACATCTTCTGAATTAATAACCTGTGTGGATGCTGTGGGAGCAATGCCTATGGAGGATGTACTCCATTCTCTTTTGGACATCTGAGTTATGGGTCAGAGTCAGTCGAGGAGAGAGGAATTAGAAAGATGTTTTGCAACACCTAATGCCTGAACTAGTTTGTGTGGCTGCTCCACAGTGACTCAGGCACTTACTGCTCAGGAGCCTGAACAGATTCTGACTGGGCTGTAGGCTCCTGGGTGTTCTCATTGTATGTTTTTTTTTCATAGACCAGTTCTAGAGGGAATGTGCTTATCCAAGAGAAGTAACATTTGTTTTGTGGCTGTTTATGTGTGTTTGAACAGGCAGAAGAAGCAGGACTCGCAGTGTCTGTCCTGTTATGTGTGAGAGCCCTTCAGATCCGCTCAAATGGAAGCGATGAGATGAAGACATCAGTCTGTAAAACAATTGCATGCCTTTTACCAGAAGACCTTGAAGTCAGAAGAGCTTGTCAGCTCACGGAATTTCTACTTGAGCCAACTTTGAGTGGATTTAATGTGTTGGAAGAGCTCTATATGCAACCAGATCAGAAATTTGATGAAGAAAATGCACTGGTTCCAAACTCCCTCCGTTGTGAACTGCTCTTAGCTTTAAAAGCGTATTGGCCATTTGATCCTGAGTTTTGGGACTGGAAGACTTTGAAGCGACATTGCCTTAAACTGTTAGGGAAAGCAGCTTCTGATTCCGAGGACGATGCAAGTTGTAATATGTCAGTCAATGAAACTGATATGCTAGAAACTTTCTTTAGTGACTACGAAGAGTCAAAGGAACATAAATACTATGATGGAAAAGACACAATGTACCACCCTAAAGAAAAAGTAAGAGTAAAAAAGCCAATTGGTTCTTCAGAAAGATACCAGAGATGGCTTCAATATAAATTCTTTTGCGTGCTTTGCAAAAGGGAGTGTATAGAGGCCAGAATCCTGCATCATTCAAAGATGCATATGGAAGATGGTGTTTATACATGTCCGGTGTGCACAAAGAAGTTCAAGAGGAAGGAGCTTTTTGTCCCTCATGTAATGGAACACGTTAAAATGCCACCCAGCAGAACACACAGACCTAAAAAGAAAATAATCCTGAAGAAAGAGAGATCCCCCCAGAAGATAACAGCTTCCAGCAGCCCCCCCCCAGCCTGCCAGGACAAGTCACATCAGCTGCCCGAGAGCTTTGACAACGACACACAGGAGTACGTCACATTCAGCCAGCTGGAGAATTGCCAGCTACAGGACAGAGACATCTACCCCTGTCCCGGAACGGATTGTTCCAGGGTATTTAAACAGTTCAAATACCTGAGTGTACATCTGAAAGCTGAACATCAGAACAATGATGAGAATGCAAAGCACTACTTGGACATGAAAAACAGGAGAGAAAAGTGTGCTTACTGTCGCCGACACTTCATGACATCCTTTCATTTGCGGGAGCATGAACGGGTGCACTGTGGACCTCAACCCTACATGTGTGTGTCAATGGATTGTTATGCCAGATTTGGGTCGGTTAATGAGCTTCTCAATCACAAACAAACACACGATGACCTTCGTTATAAATGTGAGCTAAATGGCTGTAATATTGTTTTCAGTGACTTAGGGCAACTTTACCATCACGAGGCACAGCACTTCAGAGATGCATCGTACACCTGCAACTTCTTTGGTTGCAAAAAGTTCTATTATTCCAAATCTGAATTCCAGAATCACCTCGCTGTGCATAACATTGAAGTGTCAAATGGGGAAGTGAAGCAAGTCAAACTTGAAGAGTCAGTTTCAAAAGACAAATGCAGTTACCTTCCAGAGTCTCAGCTGCTTGAACAGTCTGAAAATCCCAGTCTGAATGATAACTTGGATCCTTCAGGCTCTCAAGAAATCACACAGATTAAGGAAGAGGCTCTCTCTGACAGTGAAGATCTAGACAGTGAAAGTAATTGCAGCCTTCATAGTGGTGAGCACAGGTCAGGTGCTGCAGTAAACCAAGGCCAGATGTCTCCTCTGCTGATCGAAACAGCAGCTCACCATCAGTCAGTTCCCGGTTTTCTCATGTCCGAGGAAGGAGTCTTCCATCCAGCAGATGTGAAACAACAGTGTTCCAATGTGGCAGTTTGCTTTGATGGAAAACGAATCTCCTGTGGTTTTGAAGGCTGCTGTTCCAAGCACAAAAGTACCAGAAGTATGCAAAAACACCTTCGCAGGGTCCATCCATATAACTTTAAAGGGAAAAGAAATATGGAGATGAAAACTAAAGACTTTCTCAACCTGTTGAGTGAGGCTCAGGGCAGTAAATCCCCTACAGACATTAACACACAGTTAGGTCATAGCTCAGATACAAATGCTGACTCTCCAGAAAGTGTGTATGGTAGTGTAGATGCTAAAGGAAGCAATGGCCTGAAGGAAGAAACTTATCCTTCTTCCCCAGAAACATCTTTTTACAACAGTTCTAAAGACTCCAGTATTGAAGATAACATGATGGAGTTAATGTTAGGCTTAAAGCATCTGAGCTTAAAAAATTCCAATATTCAGAATTCTTCAAGGCACAAGTCGTTTTTGGGTTCTTTACAGCCCTATTCATCTAGGGATGGCAAGTCCCCTGAGTCAGAAGATGAAACTACCTCAAAATTCCAGCTTCAGGAGCAACAAGATAATTTACCCAGCCAGTACCTTACTCAGCTGGCAGCTAAACCCTTCTTCTGTGAATGTCAAGGGTGTACGTGCGAGTTTGTGACCAGAGAAGCTCTCCTAATGCATTATGTTAGAAAGCATAACTATTCAAAGGAGATGGTTCTTCGGTTAAACATGTTCCAGCATCGGTACTCGCCATTCAAGTGTCATATTTGCCAAAGATCATTTACAAGGAAAACCCACCTTAGAATTCACTATAAAAACAAACATCAAATTGGCTCCGAGAGGGCAGCTCACAAGGGGTGTTCCAATGAGAAGTTTGACCATGTAGGTTTATGTAGAGATGACATCCATAAAGCCAGCAGTGTCCCAGCCCCTGTCCGTGCACCCAGTGTGCAATTCAATGAACGTTCCAACCCCTCTGAGCAGCCGTGTCGTGCGAAAAGGGAAGACTGTAGTTCTGAGACAGATCTGGAGTCCAATGAAGAGACAGACAATAATGTGGCAAGAAAACCCTCTAACATAGCTTCTCTGGACAGCCACAGGGAAGAACTGGAAGCAAGACAGGGAAGAGGAAGCAAAAGAACGGTTGCTAAAGGAAACTTATGTTATATATTGCATAAGTACCACAAACCATTTCATTGCATACACAAAAGTTGCAACTCGGCCTTTACTAACCAGAAAGGTTTGATTCGCCATTACAGAACTGTTCACCAGTACAACAAGGAGCAGCTCTGCTTAGAAAGAGACAAAGCAAGAAAAAAGAGAGAACTTGTCAAATGTAAAAAGATATTTGCATGCAAACACAAAGACTGTGGCAAACGTTTTCTGTGTTCTAAAGCTCTCGCTAAGCATTGTAGTGATTTCCACAACGAACACTTTGAGGATCAAAAACTGCTTTCTGAAGCTGAATCAGCAAGGTTTGCTTGTAACCAGCCCCACTGCCCTGCTGCATTTTGTACCTTTAATAAGCTCAAACGGCACCTCATAGATGAGCATGCCAGTGAAGAAAAATTAAACAAGGACTTTGAAATCCATTGTGACCTTAATGGCTGCGATCGGATTTTCACCAATTACAGCCACTACTCTCAGCACGTGTATTTCCGGCACAGCGAATACTACGACAGCCTCTTCAGGAATCAGAAAGAGGAGGAAGAAGAGCAAGACAAAGCTAAAAATGAGCAGAGTTATTTGAAAGACGGTTTTGATGTAAGCAAGCAGAACGGGAAGCCGTTAAAAGCTAAAAGACCCAGCAAAAGTAGAGAAAGGCATTTGATGAACTTCAAAACAAAGGAGGAAGCCCTGCAGATGTGCAAAGAGAAGTCCAACCAGACCCAGTACCCTTGTATGGTTCAGGGATGTTTGTCCGTTGTCAAACTGGAAAGCAGCATAGTGAGACACTACAAGCGCACGCATCAGATGACCAATATGTATATAGAGCAACGGCTTCAGAGGCTTGTTGTGTGTGTTAAGTGTGGTGTCATGACTGAGAAGCAGTCCTGCTCCGACACGGCTCCAAGCTCGGATAAGAAAGGTGTCGATGCTCCTCCAGAGGATAAATCAGCTCATCCTGAACCTGCGCAGGAAAGTGACAAACCTCTCGTTCCAAATACTGACTGTGAACCTCAAGACGTAAGCAATGAAGACCAAAAAAGACTTCCATCGACTAATGTGAGTTTTGATGATAGTGCCTTTATGTATTCGGGCACTTTAAAATGTAACCACAGTTCAGAGAACACCTCTTTTGAAGAGCAAAACATCAGGGAGACAGTTACATGTAAAACTGATGAGCTGTCTGAAACGAGTGAAAAAGAGACTAGCTCTTACTTGCCTGGTTTACAATTAGAGTTGCCAAGAAAGAATGATCCAGAAGGAGGTCAACATAGTGCAGTAAGTCAGACTACAAAAAGAAATGTACTTTGTGCTACAAAAGACAAATTTCATAAGCCTCCAGTGTCCAAACCATTTGATTTAAAGACATTTAAACCAATGGGATTTGAATCTTCATTCCTGAAATTCATTCAGGAAAGTGAGGGGAAAGATGATGATGATGATGACGATGTGGTGGAGGAGGCAGAATGGGACTCTACTGAGCAGATGCCAGTAGAGGAGACCTTGAAACAAGAGGGAGACAATCAAGGGGAGACACCAGTAAACAGCTTTGTAGATGACAAAAATGTAATCATAGCCCCAAATTCCCCTGAGCAGCTAACAGAAATCCAGCCCCTCTTGTCAGAGTCATCATCTGCCCCTTCCTTAGAAAACCTGAGGGCTATCTTGGACAAGGCACTAACGGACTGTGGGGACCTTGCCTTAAAGCAGCTGCATTACTTAAGACCAGTGGTTGTTCTTGAAAGATCCAAGTTTTCCACACCCCTCATAGACTTATTTCCAACAAAGAAGGCCGATGAGCTTTGTGTAGGAAGTACATAAGTAGTTTTGCTTAGAGCAGATTGCCTCCACTACTGCTATATGGGGAGAACTTCAAATTAGAACAGTAATTGTTACAGTACACACTGTTTAGGTTAGTTTAGACTGTTTAATTCCATGAATGTATAATATCTGTCAAAAGTATTGGCCAAGTTAATTTAGCTCCCCATTTTTTTCAATGAACTATGCTGATTTTGGTGCTATTTAACACAACAGAATACTGGGGGCTTCCTCTTGAAGAGTAAATGTGCATGATTGTATATGGAACACGTACTAGGGTACCAGGGTTTGGGGGGCGATGGAGTTATTACTTGACTTGAATGTGCACCCTTGGGTGCTTTGTGTAACATATTGTACACTACAGCATCTTATATTTTTTGAGTTATGAGTTTCAATAAATTACAGTTTTTCACCCATTTGTTTACTGTACAGTAAATCTTTAATGTAGTTTACTTGTAATTGAATTTGGGACCATTCTGAGTGCATTGGACAATGTTGCTTAAGTTTTATGCATTTGTAGATAATTTATCAGACTGAAACAGTATAGATAAAGTAAAGTATTATTTTATCACATTCTCTGTGCTTTTTTCAGACTTGTATTATAATGAGTACAGGTAGGAAGCGCTTGTCACTTGCAGATGAGAAAGTCCCAGTTACATCTAAAGCGAGAAGATGCTTCTTGAGACTGTACGGCACAAAAGGGTTTGAAGAGCATTGGCAGATTTATGTCACGTGAAAGTATCAGTGCCCATTTCGGGTTCCCTCGTTAGCTTTTTTGATAACAAATAAACCAGCTGGAAGTTTCACCAGAGGAGTAATCTGATATTTTATCATCTGTTTCTTGTTTTTCTGTGTGTCATTTCTTGTTGTACTTCTGGATGCACCATGAGGCCCAGGGTCTCTTTCCCTTACTGGTATTTTCCAGTCTCTCATTAGTGAGGATGCTAATGACCAAACAGCAATCACAGCAAGCCTTGCAAATGTTCATCTTCTCCAGTGTACCTGACCGTGCATCTCTCTGCCTGTTCTACCATGAACATTGGAGTGGGCTCACTTACAACTGATTGTCAAAAGGCACAATTCAAAATGTAGGTTTGTAGGTACCACACATCCTTGTAGAGTGAGTAACAAAGTAAAATACACAGTGGTGCAGCCTTGCTACTCCCTTTGGAGCATAGCGTCCTACTTCCTTCTGTCAAGCTCCAGTCTGTGGATCTAGCATTTTAAAACCGAGTTTACATTTCTGGTATACTGTTAATGTGAAGTCCTGCAAACCTGCCACCAAAGACTTTGCCACAATGCAATACAAAATCACCTTTATACAGTCCTGCTGTGCTTAAGCTGAGCATTAAAATTCTTCAGTGTTCAGCTTTCCTATGAAAGTAACTAATCCTGCCACTTGTACAAACAAATTTGCATATGAAGCATGAATTTTATGACAGTTGTATTTTGTAATCCCACAGCGTGGTCACGTGTGAAACTTTCAGTTCCTCGAAGGTAACTTGCTCTTACGTAGTGAGAGTTGCTCAAGTCTGTAAACTACCACCCCTATACACAGACAAGCTTTGGCAGGTTACATCTCTGAAGTATTCTCTAGACCCTGGTGAGTTAGCTGCTGTCTTGAATTGCTGTGGGCAAGGTAAAGAGACAGGCATCATTTCTGTCTGTCAGGTATGGAGACACTTCCTGCTCTGTTCTTCAGCCCAAGAGCTGTAGTTAGGAAGTGGTGCATGGGTTTTCCTCAGTGGTCAGACACAAGCACCTTGAAAGCATTTTCCTCTGGTTATGTGGCATTCTGGGCACAACTGGGGTTTTTTAATACAGAGCTCTCAAGTTGTATTCATACTTGTTGTGAAAGATACCAATCAGAGGCACAGAATGGTTTGGGTTGAAAGGGACCTTCAGAGCTCATCTAGTCCAACCCCCTTGCAAGCAGCAGGAACATCTACTTCCCACTTAAAAGAGATTGTCTTATGTTTCAGATACCAGATGATTTGGTTCAACTTTGAACTCCATTATCACCAGCATGTATTACCTTCTGAGCAAGGTGATGATGGATGTCTCACCATCCAAATGACACAGTTTGAGTGCACATGCTGATTTCTTCTTAGGCCCATTTATCTGATCTTTCTAATTGCCTACCAGTGGTGGGGATCAGGAAGGGGGACCTCAGAAGGATGTGTCCCCAGTACTGCTACAGCAACCTCTGTGGATTTCAGCACCATCTATTGCTGTCTTCACTTAACATTACAGTACCAAATGTGTTTTGACTCCAATACTTGATTTCCATAAGGGCTCTGTATCTTTCCACTTCCTAAGATACTTCATCTGGTTCATGCCTTCAGAGTGATCTGGGTTGGGCAAAAACCATGACAAGAAAGGCTTAAAGTATTTTAACACTGATGAATTCTTTGGTCCTTGCTACAAAACCATGTAAATGTGCAAGCAGAGGGAGTGGGAGAGGGGGAGAAGGGGATTGCTGCTCTGCTATTGATGGCAGTGCTGGTACAAGTCAGCTCTGAATGCTCACAGAGGTGCCTGAGGCACTGAATGTTACCACCAGGAGGGTTCTCTGCTTCTCCTCTGTTCCTGGCTGTAATCTGCTTTCATCTGTGTCTGGCAAATGAAACAGCTCTGGCACTTTTTAACTCCTTGAAACATTAGAAAACTAACCCAGTAATAGCAGCATACAGTTGAGTACCTCTAGCATTACAGGGCAAAGAAATAGGGCTGCAACTCAAAGATGCAAGTTATTAATGCTATTGGGGCTACAACTAATGTGAGAGGTATGTATCCCATTTGGATGCCTTCACATGCCTGCTTAGGCCTTGCTCAGGCTCAGTATCCTGACATCTCTCATTACCCCAGTGTCCCAAACTCCGTATGTCAGTCCCTAAGCAGGATTCTCTGCTATAGTCCAGTCTCTCCAGTTTTCTTCCTGAGCTTGTTTCCCATCTTGTCCTCCTTTACAAGAGTAACCTCAGGCATTGTCTCCTCACCCACAACTGCAGGTCCTGCCCTTTGCTTACTCAGTGGCAAAAATTAACAGCTCAGACTGGAATCACAGCCCTCCTCATTGTCCTGGGCTCAGCACTAACAGCTGTGTGTCTCCTTCCTAGCAGCTAGTGCAGTGCCATGTTTTCAGCTTTAGGCTGAGAACAGTGCTGATAACACAGTGATGGTTTAGCTGTTGCTGAGTAATACTTACCCTGATCAATGACTTTTCAGTCTCTGCTGGTGAAGATCAGAGAAGCCGGGAGGGATCAGATTCGGGTGTGAGTGACCAGCTGGGCTGAAACCACAACACTGACGTGAATGTGCCCAGTTCTGCTCTCTCTGGGGCAATCTCCAGTGGCTTGACCAGGAGGGGCCAATTCCTTTGGATTCTTCCCTGGTTTAAACAAGGAAAGAACCCACATCATTGGCATTCCCCTGCAGCAGTGTCTGCCTGGCTGCAATGGGAAGTCCCAGAGCAACCAGCCAAACAAATGACTCTGTGGAACATGTGCTCTTCCAGCCTGGTTTATCTTAAACAGGACTTAACAGTTTCCCCTAGAGGAGTCATTGCAAGACTTCCCCATAGGCGTCCCTTCTGGGGAGGGCAAGGACAAACCCATCCAGCCATCCCCGCAATGCGGTGTGGAACTCACCCCCACTCAGGTGCTAACCCCATGTACCTTTAGGCCTTGTTAACCATACTTGCACAAGGTGCTGTGGGCTGCAGGGTGCTCAAACCTTTGCTGGCAACCATTGCTTGTGTGACCTGCAGCTCGAGTCCTTGCGCTGTGGCCATGCTGGCAACAGAACTTCTGCCCCCTCCATGTTCCACCTCAGCACAAACCACCAGGCCTCAGCATGGCCTCCATGTTGCTGCAGTCACCCTGGGGCTCACCTTGAGCTTTGGCATTGCCTCCAGGGGTTTTATGCTTCCAACAGTTCCCCTACAGAGGCTCTCATGGAGGTTTGGGTGGATCACCATGGTGGTGGCACTGCTTCAGAGCTCCATGTGCTGTGTGAGGCCCAGCACCTCCTTCCTGTCCTGGTACCTCGTCTGTGGGAGCAGGGATAAGGTGTCCTCCTTTATCCTTCATGGGCAGCTTCAAGCCTCCAGGAAGCAAAGTCCTCATTTCCAGGGCTGGGCTGTCCTTGATTCTGTTTTATTTCAGTATGAACTAAAGTCCCCAGAGAAAGGAGCTGATCCTGCCCCTCTGCTCTGCTCTCATCAGACCTCACCTGGAGCATTGTGTGCAGTTCTGGTGTCCTCAGCATGAAAAGGACATGGAACTGTTGGAACAAGTCCAGAGGAGGCCACGAGGATGCTCAGGGGCTGGAGCAGCTCCTGTATGGAGCCAGGCTGAGAACATTGGGGCTGTTCAGCCTGGAGAAGAGAAGCTGCTGGAGACCTCAGAGCAGCTTCCAGTGTCTGAAGGGGGCTACAAGGATGCTGGAGAGGGACTCTTCATTAGGGACTGCAGTGACAGGACAAGGGGTGATGGGTTCAGACTGAAACAGGGGAAGTTTAGATTGGATCTAAGGAAGGAATTCTTTCCTGTGAGGGTGCTGAGGCACTGGAATGGGTTGCCCAGGGAGGTTGTGAATGCTCCATCCCTGGCAGTGTTCAGGTTGGACAGAGCCTTGGGTGACCTGGTTTAGTGTGAGGTGTCCCTGCCCATGGCAGGGGGTTGGAACTGGGTGATCTTAAGGTCCTTTCCAACCCAAACTCTTCTATGATTCTATGATTGTAAATGCCACTGCCTCATCACACTGTGGTCAGCAAAGCTAACACACTTGTACCGCAAACACTGAACTTCCATAACATCGGTCCCTTCATCTTCACCCGTGAGCATCAGGGGAGGCTTCTGCCTTCCCACCCCTCGCCGCTCTCCTCCTCCTCGCCCAAGCCCCTCTGGAGCAGCCGCTACCGGCCCCCGGCTGAAGGCCCCGGCTCAGCCCCGCTCCGCTCAGGCCCCGGCCGCGCCCCTCCTCGGTCCTCCGGCCGCCAGGCGGCGCCGCAGCGGGCGGACGGGCGCTGGCTCGGCGCGGCCATGGCGCTGCCCGGTGCGCTGTGGGCTGAGCTGCCGGCCGAGCAGCGCATCTTCTGCTCCGTGCTGCTCTTCTCGTGGGCCGTGTACCTGTGGGAGGCCTTCCTGGCGCACCGGCAGGTATGGGGGACGGGGGCTGGGCCCGGCTGCTTGTGTGGGGCCGGCCCGAGCGGTGTGGGGAGAGCTGGGCCCCGGCCCGAGCGGTGTGGGGAGAGCTCGGCCCCGGCCCGGCCGAGGCAGCGGGGCTGGGGTTTGCCCCCGGCGGGTTCCGGGTGCTCTGGCAGGGGGAAAGGGCTGGGGCCGGTCGTGGATCCCCTCTATGGCGCTCCCCACACATGGGGAAGCTGCCCCGGGGGCCGCTGACCGGCACCGCTGTGAGGAGGGGGGGTTGGAGGAGTCTGACCCCGTGCGGGGTTGAGCGGCAGCGGCTCCATCACCCAACAGGTTAGGGAATGGGAAGAGCAGGAGTGGGAGAAACCCCCCCTTGGGTTGAGGTAAGGGCGGCCTCATATGTGAAGGGGATGGGGAAATAGGCCCAGTAGTGCTGCAGAGGCAATTGCTCACCGCAGCCTGCGAGCAGGGCACTGCCGGGTCAGTCAGGCTCCAACAGCAGCCACCTTGGAAGTCACCTCCCCCCCTCTTCTTCCTCTGCTTCATGTGTTATGGTTCAGTGTAGTTTGTACAGCATGGGATGTCCTGTGGGTAGCTCGGGTCCCCTGTCCTGGCTCTGTCGCTTTTTGGCGTGTTCCTGGGGTGGAATAGAGAGGGAGAAGCCTTCGGTGGTGGTTGGCAGCAGGCAGCAGACTGGTGTTAGCCACACTGGTCACACATGCAAAGCAAACCAGCACCCAGGCTGCTGTGAGGAAGTGAACTCCATCGCTGGGGAAAGCTCTTGTGAGCCATGAGATCAGGTGAACGAGCTGCCCGGTCCTCTGCTCCCAGCAGGAATGCATTCTGAGCTGATAAAGGGTAGGAGCCCTTCCTTGGAGAAGGGATAAATACACTGGGACAAGGCAGTGGGTGGGATAAGGGCTTTCAGTCTTTAAAACTGTGGAAGTTGTGAGTACAGCAACGGAAACGTTCCTTTGTGCAGCACATCACAGAGATGTTTGCTGGTGAAGATCTGGTGTGTAGCTTCAAACTGCTGCAGGAGGTCACATCCTGTGGAAATGGAGTTTGTGTGATCTTTAGGTAGAAATAAGAAGTAGGCAGCTCAGTTTCTGATTGTAATGTAATAATAATGCCTCAGTTTTATATTTGGAGCTTGATGGAAAATAGGATTTTAGGAGTATTTGTTATCTGTGGGTTGTTTCATTTCTTGTTCTCCTTTTGTTTTTAACTTCCTGGGCTGGCCCATGGGATCTGCTGTGTGTTATGTGAAAATCTCATTTATCTCCTTAGAAACAGTCTCTAGACCTTATGTTTCTCTTTGCCTTTCCCAGAGGCGGGTCTACAGAACAACAACGCATGTACCACAGGAGCTGGGGCAGATCATGGATTCTGAGACCTTTGAGAAATCTCGTCTCTATCAGCTGGACAAAAGTACCTTCAGCTTCTGGTCAGGCCTCTATTCAGAGCTTGAGGGCACTGTAAGTACCTAAGCTCTACTCCAGCACTAGTATGATACTTTCCAGGTACTTAAACTGTGCAATACTTTGATTTTGGTGGTCCCATGCACCTGCAGTGGTGGCATTCTGCAGTCTGATGTCAAACACGGACATTTGGAAGGCCTAGAATTTCTTGGTTGTAGCTGTATTTACCATATAAAAAGAAGGAATTATTCAGACAGCAAGTAATTTCTCTATGCCATGCTGAGTCATACTGTACAACTGACACTATAGTGTGCTTTCCACTGCCAAATAAGCAACTTTAGAATTACTTCACATTATCACAATACAGGCCTTTTTCTGTGTTTGGAGGCATGTGACTCCTTTAACTTCTAGAGAAGAAAGCCAGGTAGAAAGAAAAGCCTGTGAGAACAAGAAGAGTACCAATGGATACTTCTTAAGTGGAAGAACAGTTGCACTGGGCCGGTAGCGTTCACATATATGAAGAACCAGACCCACTGAGTTAAAACAAAGTATTTCCATGTGTGTTTTACAAACAGTCTTAAAGATTTTCTGACTGAAATGTGCTGCTCATCAGTAGCACAACTGGGTCAAAAAGGAATTCCAAAATGTCTGGCATTGCAGAATATAATTAGAGTATGATCTACTATGTGATGAACTTAAGGAAGCAAAAAGGTCCATTATAAAAGGCACTGAAAATAGTACTGTTAAGGTAGTGTAAGTGATGTAGCTCTATAACATAGAGCCTTGGGTGACATGGTAGAGGCTTGGGCGACCTGGTATAGTGTGAGGTGTCCCTGCCCATGGCAGAGGTGTTGGAACTGGATGATCTTAAGGTCCTTTCCAACACTAACTATTCCATGATTCTATGATTCTCTAACAGAGATTCGAAACTTGCACTTAAGCATTGTAGCCCCTCTTAATGTTTGCATTCCTTATCTCTTTTGTGCGGCCTAACCTGGACCTCGTTTCATTTTGTAGGAGCTTGTCAAAATGTACATGTGTCCAGACAGCTGAGAAGGCTGATGGCATCCTGCATCAGCAGTTGTGTGGCCAGCAGGGCCAGGGCAGTGATTGTCCCCCTGCACTGGGCACTGGTGAGGCTGCACCTCGAATCCTGTGTTCAGTTCTGGGCCCCTCACTGAAACAGAGACCTTGAGGGGCTGGATGGGGCCAGAGAAGGGCAATGGGGCTGGAGCAGGGCCTGGAGCACAAGAGAGATGGGGAATGGCTGAGGGAGCTGGGGGGTTCAGATGGAGAAGGCTCAGGGGCAGCCTGATGGCTCCCTACAAGTGCTGACAGGAGGATGGAGCCAGAAGGGGCTGGACTCTGTTCCCAAGGAACAAGGGATGGGACAAGAGGAAACGGCCTCAAGCTGCATCAGGGCAGGTTTAGATGGAGCTGAGGAACAATTCCTTCCCTCAGGCATTGGGACAGGCTGCCCAGGGCAGGGCTAGAGTCACTATCAGTGAAGTAGATGTGGCACTGAGGGACATGGTTTAGTGGTGGCCTTGGCAGTGCTGGGTTAACAGTTGGACTGGATGATCTGAAAGGTCTTTCCAACCTAAATGATTCAGTGCTTCTACTCTACAATCAAGCTGAGGTCTCTGATGTGTATGGTGTATGCAGTTTCTTCTTGACATGTATGTGATGATGAGTTACTGTCCCTTTCTGGGTTACTGAGTTGTGCCTTTCCATTTCTCAGTATCTGTCTGGGATTATCAGATTCCAGCAGAGCTGAAGTGAGGTGGCCTCTGCTCTCTGGGTTTGCCACTTCCTTAGAGTGTAAACTGCATCTTTGGTTGGCTTCGAGAACTGCCTGAACTTGAAAGAGGCTTTTATGGCCAAAGTTGATGAATTGGATGACAGTTTGCAACACTTTCTAGAAGTATGATTCAGTTAACCAAGTTAATTGAAGGGGAGATGCTGAGCTAGGATTACTGCTGTGCTTTATTTCAGCCTTTAATTATGTGGGTTTCTTCTTAACTAATAAGTAGGGTCAACATCATGCTAATACCTGTCATTGTTCAGGGTGGTACTTTTGGGATTTCCAGGTCTGAAACTTACAGGTAGCCTGCAAAGGAGAACCAAGCCTGCTTTGATCCTTTCCATCTCCTGTTGACACTCCAAAAATGCAGGTTATAAGAGTAACCCTTTTAAAAATAGCTAAGTAAAAACCAGGTCCTGCCTATACTGGAAGCCTTGAAAACTGATTTTTATGTATAGTGATGCATAATGTGCTAAAGAAGTCAGTATGAAACATTTGGAAGTCAAGCTGCTTAACAAACGCTACCAGCTCCTGCCTTGAACTACAATTAGCACTTACTTCAGTAGCTCTGTCTCAAGCCTTTCTTTGATGGTGTGTCCTGAGTAGTCCACTCCCTTGGCAGCCTGTATGGCAGGAGGCATTGCCAGACAGGCACAAGGCATAAAGCTTCTTTAAAATGGCTGAGGCAGCACTAATAGTGAAAGTGTGATTACAGCCTGATTCTGAATGCCTTTCTCTGGGTAGGGAATGCAGGAGAGACTGTTCCAGCTCAGACAAGCTGCTGAATCTTGTATACTCCTCCTCCTAGAGATGTGTTATACAGCCAGCCACCTGGCAAATGAATTTTAAGGTCTGAAAAATACACCTTATGACTGAGCCAATATAGCAGCAAAGTCTGCAGTAAATTGGCTTGGAAATGTGCTTGTGTTTCCCAGGAAATAAAGAAGCTGGACCTGATCTCTGCTTCTCTAAAGTAAAAATGAAGCATTGCCAGATGCTCCAGGCTTTTCTGTGCACTGCTAAGATCAGAGGGGGACAAAAAGCCTAATTATCAAACTTCTGTCATTCACCCTTCAAAGGTCCTGAAATTCTAGTGGAATAAGATGCAGTCTGTTTCATATTGCCTCTGTGGTATGTGCTTTTGTTTTCAGATGATCCTCCTCTGTGGAGGAATTCCTTTTCTCTGGAATCTGTCTGGTCAGATCTCTGGCAGTGCTGGGTTTGGACCAGAATATGAGGTGAGCAGCTCTTCCATTTTTAAGCTTGCATTTAAGTGGGATTTAGCTACAGGCACAATATAGTGAAAATAACAGATTTTCTGGTGACCAGAACAATTGTGTGAGTCTGAGAAGCACAGCCAGTGTGTGACATGCAAGTTACACGTGACTGTGAGAATGGAGACCTTAGGCCCACTGTAGGAGAGGATCTGGTTTGAGGCCATGTTAAGAACCTGAATGTGCACAAGTCCTGATGAAATCCATCTTCAGGTCCTGGAGGAGCTGGTGAATGAAGTTGCTCAGCCACTGGCCATCCTGGCAGTCAGGTGAAGTTCCCAATGACTGGAAAAAGGGAAATATAACCCCATTTTCAAGAAGGGGGAAAGGGGTGACACAGGGAACTACAGAGCAGTCAGTGTCACCTCTGTGCCTGGCAAAATCTGGGAGCAGATTCTCCTGGAAGGCATGCTAGGGCACATGAAAAACAACCAGGTGCTTGGTGACAGCCAGCATGGCCTCACTAAGGGGAAATCCTGCCTGACCTGTTTGGTGGCCTTCTATGATGGGGCCATGGAAATGATGGACAGGGGTGGAGCAGTTGACGTCATCTACCTGGACTTCTGCAAAGCGTTTAACACTGCCCCACACAACATCCTTGTCTCTAAATTGGAGTGTCATCAATTTGATAGGTGGAGCACTCGGTGGATAAAGAACTGGCTGGATGGTCGCACTCAAAGAGTTGTGGTCAATGGCTCAATGTCCAGCTGGAGACCAGTAATGAGTGGTGTCCCTCAGGGATCGGTGTTGGGACCAGTCTTGTTTAATATCTTTGTCAGTGACATGGACAGTGGGATTGAGTGTGCCCTCAGCAAGTTTGCCGATAACACCGAGCTGTGTGGTTCTGTTCATACGCTGGAGGGAAGGAATGCCATCCAGAGGGACCTTGACACACTTGTGGGGTGGGCTGATGCCAACCTTATGGAGTATAACCATGCTAAGTGCAAGGTCCTACACCTGGGTCAGAGCAATCCCAGGCACAGCTGCAGGTTGGGTGAAAAGGAAATTCGGTGCAGCCCTGGGGAGAAGGACTTGGGGGTGTTGGTCAATGAGCAAATGAACATGAGCAGCTGCAGTGTGAGCTCACAGCCCAGAAACCAACCGTATCCTGGGCTGCATCAAAAGGAGCGTGACCAGCAGGTGAAGGAGCTGATCCTGCCCCTCTGCTCTGCTCTCGTCAGACCTCACCTGGAGCATTGTGTGCAGTTCTGGTGTCCTCAGCATGAAAAGGACATGGAACTGTTGGAACAAGTCCAGAGGAGGCCACGAGGATGATCAGGGGCTGGAGCAGCTCCTGTATGGAGCCAGGCTGAGAAAGTTGGGGCTGTTCAGCCTGGAGAAGAGAAACTGGAGACCTCAGAACAGCTTCCAGTGTCTGAAGGGGCCTATAGGGATGCTGGGGATGGACTGTTCATTAGGGACTGTAGTGACAGAACAAGGGGTGATGGGTTGAAACTGAAACAGGGGAAGTTTAGATTGGATCTAAGGAAGAAATTCTTTCCTGTGAGGGTGCTGAGGCACTGGAATGGGTTGCCCAGGGAGGCTGTGAATGCTCCATCCCTGGCAGTGTTCAAGGCCAGGTTGGATGAAGACTTGGGTGCCTTGGTTTAGTGTGAGGTGTCCCTGCCCATGGCAGGGGGTTGGAATTAGATGATCCTAAGGTCCTTTCCAACCCTAACTATTCTATGATTCTGTCTCAAAGCTGCTTGTCAAATGAGATGATGGGTTTGGGTTTTGGGAGACTTTTTGTTTGGGTGTTTCCTTTTGCTAATCCTGGCTGTGATCTTCCTGCACAGTAAAAGAGTGGGAAATTGGAGGCTACCATTATGTTGTCTTTGTGCTTTGGATGAGGTATCTATCCTAATTCGTATCCCAAATCCTTATATTTAAATTTGTTGCATCAGTGTATTTTTCTTTAACATAGGAAGTATTAAGTAATCTGATCCTCACAATCATGTAATTCCTGTGGATTTATTCACAGAAATCATTCTTTTAACCAGTTTCAGTTAAACCACTGGCATAAAATCCATTTTTAACACCTGTGATATTAATGACAGTACAGGTCAGTAATGATGAGGTGTATTTTGACTTTGTTTTTTTCCCACAGATTGTTCAGTCATTGGTATTTCTGCTCCTTGCAACACTCTTCAGTGCAGTGACTGGTCTCCCATGGAGTTTGTATAACACATTTGTCATAGAAGAAAAACATGGCTTCAATCAACAGGTACTTCAATTTTTCTTTCTTTCTTTAATGAAGTATGTATGTGCAACACAAAATAAGGGTTCTGACACCTTTTCTTAACTGACTAATTTCTTCATCCCATTGGTATTGCTGTTGTGTGATCTGTCTTATTTTGTTTGCGTGCATCCCCTGAAGGGATCAGTTCATTACCCACAGTGGCACATCAGTATTTACATTGCAAACATCACTGATCTCTTCTCTTTACAGACACTGGGATTTTTCTTTAAGGATGCTATCAAGAAGTTTGTCGTGACTCAATGTATTCTGTTGCCAGTGACATCCCTTCTGCTTTACATTATTAAAATAGGGGGAGACTATTTCTTCATCTATGCCTGGCTCTTCACATTAGTTGTTTCCTTGGTGAGTATGAGAATGTGGTGGGATTTCTTCCAAATGGTAATTTAATTGCATGGCTCAGTGTGCAAAGGAAATGGAGAAAAATCTACATCTCCCAGGAGTTTAGTGTCTACAAACTGTACCTGTGTGTCCTGCTCTCAGTGTACTTGTTCAGGAAGAATAGCTCATATTAATTGTTCACATAAATGTATTATCTTAGATTTTCTGTATTTAATACTGGAGTGTCTTCATCAATTGAAAATTAAACGTTCAAAAAGCTTTAATACAGATACTGGAAGTAGAACACACTGGTGAGAAGTTCCTTTTTCTTAAGTATAGAAAGGGCACAGGGAGAGCTGCCAGCAGTTTGGCAAGGCAAAGCAGCATGTGCTCTCAGCAGTAAAGTTTCCGTGGGGCTTTTCCTGCAGGTTATCAAACACCACATCTCAGTTGCATTTCTTTGTATTGAGATGAGTGGCAATTTTCCACTCCTGGTTCTGCTTATAGAGCTGCTTTGCTACACTGAATTGGTAACTGATGTTTTCAGGGCTTATATTGAAAGGGTCTTTTCATATACACCGTAAGCCTCAGTGGAGCAGTCCATACTTGTGGGTTGTTCTAGTATAGCCATATGATTTGCAAAACCAGGGAGATATTAGTTCCTCACTGATATTTAAAGTCTTTAGTCTTAAAGGCTTTCAGGACTTGCTTTGTCATGGGAGGATTAAGCTGAAATATTGAAACAACTGATAGTTTCAGGATTGAGAGAAGATACAGGATCTTCTGCAATGGCCTGCCCTCATTCCTACACCTAAGTGGTTTTTTACCCCTTAGCTTCCTTTATACCAGTCATGGACTGCTTTTATTCTTCCTGTATTTTCCTTAAAATAAATATAATAAAAAGTGTTGTATGATCTCATAGGAAACTTTCTGAATGGTGATATAGTCAGTCTCACAGGCCTCCCCATATTTGTACTTCAGGCATTGTCTTCCATACCAGAGAGGCTTTAACCACTTGGCTTGCTTAATTGCAGCATATTCACATTCATGAATAACCTGGACAATAGTGTCCATTAAGCACACCCCTCGATCATGAGCTCATCTATATGTTGCATCTGTGCCTCGGTGGCCTAAGATGTCATGGGCCCACTGGGCTAGAAATAGTTCACTCTTGTATTGCCAGTCTAAATCCATCTGAGTGACTTCAATCTCAGCTGCTTGATCCACCTCTGGGTTGTCCTGGTGTTCCTCAGTGCCCTGACTCCTGGGTACATGAGCATCTCCATGGCGTACCTTCACCACCAGGTTCTGCACCCAGGCAGTGACATCTTGCCACAGTGCAGCAGCCCAGATGGGTTTACCTCTGCATTGCCAGTTGCTCTGCTTCCATTGCTTCAACCACCCCCACAAGGCATTTGCCACCATCCACAAGGACCAGAACTGATACCACATTTCCTTGTCTGCCACTTCACTATCCCAAACTAGTATTGTTTTTTGCTTTGCCAGCCCCTTGAAACTGAACTCACCACACATTTGTGTGTCTTGTTTGTAACATCTGTATCATCTGGATGTGTTTGCAGGTGCTTGTTACAATCTATGCAGACTATATTGCACCTCTGTTTGATAAATTCATTCCGCTTCCTGAGGGAGAGCTCAAGCAACAAATTGAAACCATGGCAAAGAGCATTGACTTCCCCCTGACGAAGGTGTATGTTGTGGAAGGTGAGAATTTGGTTTTTTTAATAAATAAACTTTGTAATTTTGCATTTGTGGGTTTTTAGCTTTGATTGTGGACAATTGTAGGGCAGTTGTTTACATTCCTCAGCTACTGTAATACCTGTCAATGTCTGTACCATTTCCTTTTCCTCACTTCGAGGTCAGGAAAGGGAAGCTGAATGTACAGCCTTAACTCAGCAACAACGTGGAAGACTTATTTTGGCACTGTAGGCTGGAAACCGATAGCACAAGTCAGAAATGGAAGCAACAATTAAAATTTTCCAGTTTTAGAACTTCAAACCAGAGGAAAAGTCTATTATTCTTTTTATCTTTTCTTGTCCCAGCTTAGCATCAAGAGAGGGCTTGCTCAGCCTGGAGAAGAGAAGGCTCCGGGGAGACTTTAGAGCAGTTTCCAGCGCCTAAAGAGGCTACAAGAAAGCTGGAGAGGCACTGGAATCTGTAGCTCATCTCTTCTTCTCCTTATCTGTTTCTAACCTCTTCATCCTTATCTGTTTTGAGTCATCTTTGCTGGCACATTGAAAGAATTGTAAACATACTGGTCCCAGGGCCTTTGCTAGGAGGGCAGCAGTTGTTCTGTGCAGAATGCTGTTTCCACTCTGAACCTGAAACTGCAATGGAAATGGCTTTTTTCCTGGATATTAGATCTTCATGTGACAGCTCTTTTGTTTTTAGTGATTTTAGTAATTAAATGTTATGTATGAAACAAATTCTCACTTGGAGTCAGTAAATGAGGTCATCATTACATCATTTTAAAGTATGCTCCAACCTGCATATTTATCTGCTTGAGTTTGTGTGCTCTTCATCTGGGGACTTTGAGAATTCATTCGGAAGAGTCTGTTCTATATAATACTGCTCAGTCTTCAGTGCATGGGATTAGTCACATCATGGTCTTTAATGTACATTTTTCTCATCAGGTTCTAAGCGTTCTTCTCATAGCAATGCTTATTTCTATGGCTTCTTCAAGAATAAGCGGATAGTACTCTTCGACACCCTCTTGGAAGACTATTCTGCCTTGAACAAAGAGCCAGCAGAAGGAGAAGAGGGTGAGAATGAAGATACCAAGTCTAAAACCAAAGTGAGTTCATCTTTGGTTTTCATCATATTGTTCACATTAGCTTCTTGGTGGGATATTCCCTTGTGTTTTCTAATGTAATTTAAATGTCCTGAGTGAGATGCTAAAATCCAGAATCTAATGATTTTAACACCAAAGTATCCTTGAGCTTCTGTTTGGAATTTATGGGGCTGTGTGAGTGGTACAGATAGCACCAAAGAGACCGCAGAGATCAACAGGGGCTTTAGCAAAACTCTGGTTCCCTGTGTGTAAATCATGAGCCTTCCTTGAAATTGGTTGAATAAGGAACCTGTTCTGGGTTTTAGCTCATGTTCCTTCACACACACTCACACACACACAGATCCACACATGCATAATAAGTAAGAAATTTACTCACTTGTGTTCAGTCCTAGCTGATATTACTTCTGCCTTGTTACATTCTCTCAGAATAAGAAGCAAGGATGTAAAAATGAAGAAGTTCTGGCTGTACTTGGTCACGAATTGGGTCACTGGAAACTAGGTCACACTATCAAAAACATTATCATCAGCCAGGTAAGTTATGATAAACGGGTGGTTTTCCTGAAGCCTTCTGTTACTATTGCCATTTCCCAGTGCCTGCTTCCAGATTTGCAAGTGCACATTCACACAATATACTCCTGCTCTGCAACAGAATGTGTGCTTGGTTTTTTATTTTGCTATGCCTACAGTGAACATGCACTGGCCTTCCTGCCCCTTCTTGCTCCAGCTGGTTGGTAGTGTTGTGCCAAGTCTGGGCTCTTTTATCAAGCATGCAGAAAGCCAGTAAACACACAGGGTCGAGGTGTTTATTTCATGTCTGCAGGGATGGGTGCTAGGTTATAATTCCACAAAGCTATCACACCAGTGCTGCCCAAATCACAACTACGCCAAACATTAACATATTCAGTCGTGTAATACATATGTATTGTTGTTCACTTACATGATTGGCTAAAACTTACTTGCCCAACATGTAGATTAATACACATGCTCCCTACACTTTGCAAGATTCGCACCTCCTTAATCTTCTGAGGAGGTGTTATACCTGAGGTAGGTGGTCTGTGAGTTGGTGGTTGTGATCTTCCCCTGCCAGAATTACCCTTCCCCTATTTTCATCTGCTTTTGGCAGTTCTGAATGGTACTTCATAGAGTGGTGCCCTAACAGACATTACTCTGGAATGGGTTGCCCAGGGAGGTTGTGAATGCTCCATTCCTGGCAGTGTTCAAGGCCAAATAGGACAGAGCCTTGGGTGCCCTGGTTTAGTGTGAGGTGTCCCTGCCCATGGCAGGGGGTTGGAACTGGACAATCTTAAGGTCCTTTCCACCCCTAACTATTCTATGATTCTGTGATTCTATGATTCACTTCCATGGTCACCATCTGAGACAGACAATTTCCTACCCATTGCTAAAATTCAGGCAGGTCCACCAAAAAGTTTAGCTAAGTTAATGTTAACCTTTGAGCTCAGAAAATGTTTCTTTAGTGTATGTAAAAGCCAGATGTTTGTTCCTCTCTGTGTATTTGTTCTGAAGTATCCATTTGTGGGGTTTTATTTCAGTGGCTTTTCCATGCAAATCTGCAATGTGAATAGGCTGTGTTTTAGACTTAGATCATAATCTAAGAATGTTGTTTCCTTTTTCTAGATGAATTCCTTCCTCTGCTTCTTCTTGTTTGCTGTGTTAATCGGTCGAAAAGAGCTCTTTGCTGCATTTGGTTTCTATGACACCCAGCCTACCTTGATAGGCTTGATGATTATTTTCCAGTTCATTTTTTCACCTTACAATGAGGTAAATTGATTTCAAGATATATCATACTCTTTAAATAATGATTTTATCTTGACTTGCATGGGGGAAGTTTGAGGTTTCTTGGGGCTCTGTCTGGTATCTTGTTCCAATAAGACTTATTGCTCCATGTTGGGAAGACCCTCAGTTTCAGGTGCTGCCTGGATAAGCTTTAGTGGGGTCATTCTACAGCCACAGTGATGTGTGGGATGTGGGAAGGTAGACAGTAAAGTACTTACTGCTACCATAAGGAACCTGCAGATATCTGAATTGTATAATCAGTTTTAATGTATTTCTCTCCACAGGTTCTCTCATTCTGTTTGACTGTATTAAGCCGTCGATTCGAGTTTCAAGCAGATGCATTTGCCAAGGAACTCGGGAAGGCTAAAGACCTATATTCTGCTTTGATCAAGCTGAACAAAGATAATTTAGGATTCCCAGTTTCTGACTGGATCTTTTCCATGTGGCATTACTCCCATCCACCCCTTTTAGAAAGACTTCAGGCCTTGAAAGTTGCAAAGCAAGAGTGACAGGAATCTTTGCTGGTTCAGAGACAGTGCTTCCATCTCAGAAGCAAAGTTCAGAGCTGCATTTTAATTTCTTTTTATTAAATGGATGATGCCAGTTAAGTGCAATGTTAACAGCTCCATAATCCAAGAATCTTGAAACAGGTATTAAATTATAAATTACTTTTTTTTAACAAAAAACAAAACTGTGGAAATGTAAAAGAAGTACTGGGTGAAGATCTTCTCCCCACACACACACACACTGGTTTTTCTCTCTGTATCATAGTATAGACTTGTAAAGGGAGGAAAACAAAACTTGAAAGCACCTGTAGGTTTCGGTTTGTGTATGCCTTGAATGTTGCTTTTGATCTTTTTTCCCATTCCCAGCATTCTGTGAACTTCCCCAGGCTGAACCCTCTTCACAGTGAAGAGGGTTGGAAGGACTTGATTTCTTGTATAACACTGCTTGTGCTTGCCAGTCACTGCTGGTTTAAAAAGCTGAATGCAAGTACAGGCCTTTCTCCTGGGTTTATGTCTGTCATAGTTCAAAATGCTCCTTAATAAAACCTCCTTTCTCTGAAGTGTGGGAAGAAGGATGAATTATAGCTGAAGAAACATGCATGGCTTCCTTGGTAAGGAGCCATAGTCGGTATTTAGTAGCATTGTAGTGGGATTAGGTTCCTCTTCCACTCTGCTGCTGGGGGTGTGGAAGGATGTTATTGGGAAGCAGAACAGGACCCATATGGTAGAAAAAGTTGCTCATTCTCAGTTCTTCTCCCTTTGGCCTGTGAGCAGAACCATTGACAGCTTTTCCATACCTCAATTCCTCCATTTCTCTTGTCCTTTGCCTAAAGTTTCTGGGATAAGGAAGCATCAAGTCTCTCAGAGCCAAATTTTCATCCTGAGGTTTGTCCTCTGCTCCATGGAGGGTTTCCCATTAATATGGGTCCAACTAAAAGAGCAGTGCTGGAATACTTAGAAAATATTCCTTGATGTTGTTCTGATATAAATGGCCCAAGCCACAGTTTATTCATACAGATCAGCAAAGGACAAAGTGGTGGGAATGGCTTCTGCATTGATGAGCTCAGATTTTTCTGATGAAAGATGGAACTAAATTTACTTGTTAAAAGCAAGCTATAGATTTATATATAGATTTAGAATGGTTTGGACCAGACTGAATGCAAATACTTCACATAAGCCCCAGATTTGTGTGTCTGGGGTACATGAAAAGGTTCTGCTCAGCTCTGTACAAAGAGATAAGTTGAAGCAAATTCCTATTGTTTCAGGTGCCAGAGTATTCTCAGAGGATTCACCACAGCTTAAATTTGCTTTTCTGATTATAGGGAACAATGCCTTCTAAGATGATGGGCACAATGATGTCTCAGGTGCAACACGATACAGGATGTGTCTGGAAGCCCTTTGTATGCCTTATTCTGTTTATACCCTAGTGAATATGAAGCTGAACTATAGATAATGGATTTAGGAGAGAGTTTCACAAATAGGGGGAGCCAGTATTTGTCATGTTAACTGCACTTAATAAATGGCCCTTTAAAATAAAAGGATTAACTTGAATCTGTGAATTCAGAAGAGTAAACCAATGTGTCAGGTTTTGAGTTTGAGATGTTGATTGGCATAAACCTGTGTTACATGTGCTCTGAAGAACCCATTTGTCTCATCCATTAGGTAAAACTGAGGCTCAAAACTGAATTTTGTGACTGTTTCAAGAATTCAGCTTGGCACAAATGAGAGTAAAGTGGGATAACGGAGGAAATGCCACTTCCTATGGAAGCATGGAATACTTGAATCCAAACCAGCACGGTGGCAAGGTGTGTGTCCTGGAGTTAGGCACACATCCCTTCTGGTTAATGATCACTTTTGAAGAGAGGCAAGAAAATCAGCAAGAATCAGGTTTCTGTCTTCTGTTACCTTTAGCTGATAATGCTCAGGCTGCTCAGGGCAAGCCCAGAAGGTTGCTGGCAGCACGCTCCACACCAGCACCATGGGGCTGGTGAGCAATGACCAGCAGTGTCATGCCCAAAGCCTGATAGCTCCAGTGTCCCATTCCCTGCCTTACCAGCTTTTCCTGCTGGTGTAAGGAGAGCCTGGAGGGAGGACATGGTGAAGGAAAGTCTCAGGCCTCAGAAGGAGAAAGGAGGGGGACTAAAATCGGGATGTTGGATGGAAATGGGTACAAATTCCTGCCTTGCAGCAGTTTCAGCCCATTTTGAGTGTCTGAGCCCAGAACCCTCCATGTTCTGGGCTGCACCACATGAGCAGCAGCTGAGGGAGGGGATCCTGCCCCTCTGCTGTGCTCTGTGAGACCCCCCCTGCAGCCCTGATCCAGCCCTGGGGCAGCAGCATAAGAGGGACCTGGAGCTGTTGGAGTGAGTCCAGAGGAGTCCATGGAGATGCTGCGAGGGCTGGAGCAGCTCTGCTCTGGAGCCAGGCTGAGAGAGCTGGGCTGGGGCAGCCTGGACAAGAGAAGGCTCCTGAAGGGGAGACCTGAGAGCAGCTCCAGTGCCTAAAGGGGCTGCAGGAAACCTGGAGAGGGGCTTGGGACAAGGGATGTAGGGACAGGCCAAGGGGAATGGCTTGAACCTGCCCGAGGGGAGACTGAGCTGAGCTCTTAGGCAGAAGCTGTTCCCTGTGAGGGTGCTGAGGCGCTGGCACAGGGTGCCCAGAGAAGCTGTGGCTGCCCCATCCCTGGCAGTGCTCAAGGCCAGGTTGGACACAGGGGCTTGGAGCAGCTGCTCCAGTGGAAGGGGTCCCTGCCCGTGCATGGCTGGGGCTGGATCCGCTCTCGGGTCCCTCCCCCGCTCTGGGGTCGGTGCCTCCATAGCCCCCACTCCGTCCCCTCGGGGCTCTCCCGCCCCCGGCCCTGCGCACGCGCCCCGGACGTGACGTCATTCGGCGGCGCGGCCTCCGTCGGGTCGCGGCTCGGGCTCCTTTGTGTCGGGGCGATGCTGTCGGGGGGCAAGAAGGGCTTGGAGGCGGCGGCAGGCGGCGAGGGCGGCCCCGAGGCTCCGGTGCCTCCGGCCGCAGCCGCCCCGGGCTCCGCTGCCGAGGAGCGCACGCCCCGCAAGAAGGAGCCGCCGCGGGGCTCCCCCCCGGCCGCGCTGTCCGAGCCGCCCCCCGGGGCCGCCCCTGCGCCCGGCGCCGACACCGCGGGGATCGCAGAGACCCCCGAGGGCCGCAGGACCAGCCGGCGCAAGAGGGCCAAGGTGCGTGCGGGGGGTGCTGAGGGGTCGGGGGGTGCTGAGGGGTCGGGGGGGTGCTGAGGGCTCGGGGGGTGCTGAGGGGTCCGGGGGGTGCTGAGGGGTCGGGGGGTGCTGAGGGGTCAGGGGGTGCTGAGGGGTCGGGGGGTGCTGAGGGGTCAGGGGGTGCTGAGGGGTCAGGGGGTGCTGAGGGGTCAGGGGGTGCTGAGGGGTCAGGGGGTGCTGAGGGCTCGGGGGGTGCTGAGGGGTCAGGGGGTGCTGAGGGGTCGGGGGGTGCTGAGGGGTCGGGGGGGCAGCATCTCCCCACAGCCCTTCGGGGTCAGCGCTCCGGGAGCGGCTGCAGGGGGAGAGCAGCCGAGCGGGGTCCAGCCTGGAGTGAACCTGGGGAGGAGCTGGGAGGGGTTCGTTGGACTCGGTTGTTCCCTGAGTGGGCTCAGGGAGGAAGGAGGCTCCGGAGGCCCCAGGGCAGCATCAGTTTGTGCTGGGCTTAAATACGTGTGGGAATGTGCTGGTGGTGCCGTGGGGTCACTGGAACCTGCTTCAGAACCTGGGGTCACAAGGTCCTGGGGGTGCAGCGTTTGCTGGGCACTGAGAACTGAATGGGCTGGATGGGACCGTGAACATGGCAAAGGTGGCTCATGGAGCACGTTGGTGCTTTACTGAACTCAGGCTTTCCTGTACACGGACTCCCCAGTGCTGGTGTGAATTGTGCCCATTGTTGCCCTGTCTGAATGAGCTTGGACTGTGACAGATGTGTCCATCTCCTGAAGATACATGGAGAGTCGCTTTGGGCATCCCAAGGTGACCTCTGGGATGCTGGAGGGTCACTGCTGCCTTCTCTTTATTTTCCCATGGCTGGGTATTGAGAAGTGTTTTTCCCCCTTTCCAACAGGTATAAATACACAAACTTCCTAACTTGGGGAGAAAAACCTGGTTTCTGAACCAGTGTGAGATGTACCCAAGGAAATCCATGTGGGATTTCCTCAGGAATCTTGTGTACAGGTCTGGTCACCCACGTTTGACAGATGAATTCAAGCTGGGATGTATGGGTTGGACATAGAGATGATTTCTTACCCCTGGGTTTGACAGGGAGGTGAAGAAGGGGGAGAAGGACAGGGAGGTTGAATGATAATGTAACAAATACCAATAAACTGGGTTCTGTAGGAAGTTCCTATTATTGGACAGTTGGGTACCAGAGACTTTAGCAGAGGTAAGACAGGGAACTCACTAAGCTGCTGGAGGTTTTATCACGTGGCAGCTGTAATAAGACAAGGTAACTGAGGCCTTTTGAGCTGTAAGCAGTTGTGTTGTCTGAAGCATTTGTTTTAGCAGTGAGACTTAGAGACATCCTCAGTGTGTTTATCCTCTGGTGCCTCTTACAGGTGGAGTATAGAGAGATGGACGAGAGTCTTGCAAACCTGTCAGAAGATGAGTATTACTCTGAAGAAGAGAGAAATGCTAAAGCTGAGAAAGAGAAGAAGCTGCCACCACCACCTCCCCCAGCTCCTGCAGAAGAGGAGAATGAAAGCGAGCCGGAGGAGCCATCCGGTGAGTAGAGAGACCTTCTGCTCCTCTGACACTACTGACCTGTGCTATTGCCAGAGATCAGGTGGGGTCAGGGGCAGCATCATGAATCTTGAGTCTGGTTTTGAATGATTGTTCTGCAGTGTTTTCTTTGCTGGCCCAGTTTGGGAAGGAGGGGGAATCACAGAAGAGCAGCCTGGGAAAGATGGGAATATGCATGATTTAGTTCCAGATTTAATAAGCCAAACTTCTCATGCTGTATTCTCATTATCCTTATTGACTTGTCTTTGGAAGCTTATTGACCAGAATAGCCTCTTTGGCATTGAGCTGTCACACCTGCTCGTGTACCAACAGTCACTTATTCCTCTGAGAGGTTCCATTTACTGAGGGGATCACTGTGCAGGAGAACAGATGTAATCTACAGTGATTCCTGTGGCTTTAAAACTGACTCTGATCTTCAGTTCTGGTTGGATCCTGTTTGCTTAAACTTCAGTGCTTTCCTTAGTGCCTTTGACAGACTTGTCAAGCTTCACTTTTCATTGGGAAGGTTTTTGGTCAGTCTTGTTCAGGAAGCAGCTGCTTTGAGATCTCATGGTGTTAGCAGTGCCCTCTCCCTCTGCTGTGTTTCTGGCTACCACCAGTAGCTAGGTCTGGTGTTGATGTGTCACTCTGCTATGTACAAAATCTCACTTTGGCAAAGTTTAGTTGTTGCAGAGACTCTGAGGTGATGTCTGCACCAGCTGGTTTTAGACACTGGCTGAAATCTTGTAATTGAGCTTTTGGTAGTTCCTCACTGATGTGGGTAACTGTTAATGTTCAGTTCTGCTGTTCTTATTTGGGTTCTTTTGTCTGGCAGGTTTGAGAATGGAGACAATGTGACTGATGTGGATTTGGGGATACTTACCTTCAGTGTCAGAAAATACATTAACAGCCACAGTGGTGTGCTGTCTCTTGGGATCTGCCCCTGTAATCTCTCCTCAGTTGTGGCTGTTGCCTTCTGGCTGGATACTGCAATAGTGCAGCTCATCTGCTTGACTGAGATATTTACAATGATGAAAATCCTCCCTGCCCCCAGCTGAAGCTGATCTGTCAGAAATGGAACTTTTAATATGTGTAATTAAGCAAATATCTTGAGGTTTTCAATTTAATTTAGGTCAGACTTTGGGTTTAATCCCTGAGACCTCATATTAACACATTTCTGATGTTCTCAGATGCTTTGTGAGAGATCTTTCAGATACCTCTGCCATTTTGCACCTCTAGGAGTGATTACTGGAATCAGTTTGAGGTATAATCAGTGAAGTGTTTTATCCTGTGAAGGAAGAGTTGTGGAAAATAGGCAGTGATGTACACATGCTCTTCTATACATGCAGCAGTCTGTTAGGCAGTTATTCCACAAGCACTCGATTTAGTCATCTAAATACAACCAACTTGAGAACGGGCTGTATCCAGCTGCCTAGACATAAGATTTCAGGTCAATGTATCCTTTCTCCATTCCCAGAAATGCTGTGATATGCATGAAGCAGTGATGTAGGAAGATGGCAGATTTTCCATTGTCATTCCATAGTTAGTCCCACTGTATTTCTAAAGGCTTCTGAAACCATATACATTGGTGGATCTCTCTGTCCATGTTAATACAAGTGTCAGGAGCATCAGGTCATCTCTTGCTGGCTGTTAAAGTGCACTGAAACTTCTAATTCAAACAGCTGTTAGCAGGAAAGGGCATTGGAGTCTGCTGTGTATAGAAACAGTGTTTGTGATTGAGTTGTTTTTCTCTCTGTTGCTGCTTTTAAGCAAAAAGAAATGTCCAATAAGAACTGTTAAATAGGATGATAATTCTAGAGCAGGATTGCATATTGAAAATACAACAAAATACAACAAGTTGTTTGTGTATTGCTGTTAATTTATTCTCATTGCAGACCTGAATAATTTCCTTTGTATGCCTAAAGCCTGTAAAAACATAGGTAGTGCAGTAGAGGTGTAGCTGCCATGTTACAGGTTATGACCTTTTGTGTTGAAAAGCCAACTTAAGTGTGTAATAGGGACAGTAGCTGGTGTTTCATTAGTCCTCACTGTCAGTTTACAGTAGAAGGAGGTTGTTAAATATCACACTTCAGGTGACAGCAAAATGCTGGTTGTATTTGGGGTGGGCTCCATTGATGTGTTCCCCTGTGGGAAGTTCCAGGTGTTTTGGCTCTGCAGATTGTTATAGTCTGGATTTGCAGGATCTGCTGTTTTATGCAGAGCAGTTTGAAGGTGGAAGAGGATTTCATGATTAAGGCAATTTCCTTAAAGTATCTCTCCTCTTTTTTAATTGAGAAACATTTTCTGTTGCCAAAAAGCTTCCAAACTCACTGTTGGTGCTGAGCGACATTTGTGGGGTTTGCCAATAGCCCTTTGGAATGAGGAGCTTGCTGCTCTCATTTTTCTCTTCTAAGGATCTTTCTTGTTTGTCCTTTCCAAACGGGGTTTTCACTTTCTGGCCTCCTGCAGATCCTCTTTACCAGCTCCTTCTCTTCCTTTTGTCTGTGGGCATCTTGTGTTCCCAGCTGCTGTTTCCAAGAGAGCGTGGGACTGATCGTGGTGCAGATGGACGTCAAGTGAACAGTCAGACTTAGTGCTGCTCTCTCTGCCTTCCGTCTGACTTGTCTGTGTTCCTAATGCAGTTCAGTACACAGTTGGGATCATGGGCCACCAGTCTTGGTTTTAAGACAATATGAAGGGCACTCTTTTGTTGCCCTTCTTCCTGCCTGCTCCTCAGCTGTTATCCTGTTGCCTTGGGACTTCCAACAGATTCTGCTCCTGCACATGTTGTGTTGGGCTGCAGTAACTGATGTCAGCAGGGATCAGCAGTTCACTTGCTGCTCTGTTCCTTTGCAGCTGGAACCTGACTGTCTTACGGGGATTGAGAGCAACCTGAACTAGAGACCTTGTTTCCATACTTCTGTACTCGGACTGGGTAGTGATTAGAATTGTGTCTGAGCAAGCAGTAATAGTGATGCTCTCTTTTTTGACCTGCTTTAGCTGTTCCTAACAGAAGAGGGGAAAATGCTGATGTCTTCTTACAAGTAACCTGGGAGCAATTTTGTCCCATCTCCTCATTGTGATTTAGAGATCATGAATGCAAGAGGCTGATGTCAGCATCTTTTCAATTTCTCAATTTACAGAAGGCATAAATACACCTTTTCCTGCAGATGAATGGCCTGTGCTGGAGGTTAAATATGAACGTTTTTGTTGTATTAGTCTTTCCCAGAATGGAAGCAGGTCTTGGGATGTTCCCAGCAGAATAAAGTACTTCCAGTGTTGATGAAGTGAGACTTTTTTTTCTTGCTGTTCCAGATTTAGTTCATATAATCCTGATTTTGGGACTTCTGAGGCCTCTGAAAATGCAGTTATTTGTCAGGGTCTCTCTTGTGAGTTTCTGAACATGTTACAACATTCCAGATGTTAATCCAGGTTATCAATGCATGAAAATGTTTGGTTCACTTTCTGTGCCCTTGCTTTAGGGGTGAGATTTGTAATTCAGCTGCAGTTGCAGTGTCCCCTGAGAGCCTCACATTGCACTCTGGCAAAATTGGCCACCAGTTTCAGCCTCTGCAGAGTAATCTGAGCAGTTGTGTGTTCAGCCTTAGGTTAGGCCTTACTCTTGCCTGTTTGGAGATGACCCCTTGGGCAGTTCTGCTCCAGGAAGTGACTGTTCCATTTGCTACCATGACCTCAGCAGTTTGTTTCAGTGGGGGTTTGCTTGGACTGGAGAATGCACCCATTTGCTGCCTGTTGAAGCATTGGTTTGAAGGAGCCTTGGTGCAGCAGCAGGCAAACAGTGCTGGGCTGTCCCTGTAGCCTTCTGTGGCTTCCTGCTCTCTGGAGATGAGAACAGTCGGCAGATACCTGACTGTGCAAGGATACTGCTGACAAGCTGAATGTGGAGCTGTTCTATACATCTCTTGTGAGGATGAGCAGTGTGTGAGGTGACCTACATTGCCTTTGTTCCTGCAGATATCTCGCTGTACTCCATCTCTATTCCTTGTGCTGTATGCCTGTCAAGGCTGCTATTTAGGACTTGTGTGCAGGCTAAGGTAGTTTTGGGACTTCTCCATATCTTTTAGATGAGTGCTTTGCCTTTCCTCATGTTTCCAACCCTGGACACATTGGGAGACTGATGTCTTTCAGTGCTGGGTATCGGTCACACTGCATGGATTGACATGTACTTGATTCGGAGGTGGTCTTTGTATGTTAGAACATTGTTGGTGGATCAAGGGCACTGAAGCCATAAGAAGTGGTCTGAGCCTTTCAAACCCAGTTCTGTTGTCAGGCTTCAGGGAAGGGTTTACGGCAGAGTACTAAAAAGAACAGGCTCTTTTGAGAGTAAGAGGCATTTTGGAATGGTTCAAACTATCCCCTTGCACATGGAGAGACACGGGACAACAAGGGCAGGATCATCAAATTCCTATGGTTTGTGACCCATGGAATGTGATGGTACCCACCCACCAGATCTTGGCAGTAAGAAATGTAAACTTGTTAATCAAATCCTAGACATTCATGAAGTCGATCATAAGTATTTAGCCACTAGGAATGCTACATGTTGTGTACTTCTTTATGTCCCATTAAGTCTGATGTGACGCGTTCCAGTAACATGGATAACACTTAGAAGACTGCAGAGATTGGTGCCCTGAACCTAGGTTCCAGCAGATGGGATTCTCAGGAAATGGGTTTAGCTGGTTGGTGGAATTTAACATCTCCAACGCCAACTGCTGGGCCTTTATGTCCAGAATGGTTTAACTTATGGAGTAAGGTCCCTGAGTTCTCCTCTTTCCTTCCACAGGGCAAGCAGGAGGACTTCAAGACGACAATTCTGGAGGGTATGGAGACGGCCAAGCATCAGGTGAGGGTGGTGTTTGATGCTTGCCAATTAGCAGCAGGAGCCGCAGGTTAGGGAGTGATGCTTGCAAGCGCGTGCGGTTGTTCAGGACTTAGCCAGAGGTACAGGAGCTGTTTAACAAGTGAGGGGTGTTTGCAGCTTCAGTGAGGGCTGTACCAGCTGCAGGGAGGACACTGAGCTCTGCTGAAATGCCTCAGGCCGATCTCTCATCCCTCCACTCCTCTCCTTGTTCAGAGGAGTCCAAACGTCCAGAAGGATGTTTCTTACCTGGCCAGTTTCTATCAGCCTGAGTGACACCCAAAGGCCTGGGCTCCAGCACAGCAGAACCTTCCCTCTATCTGCTGAAGGAACCTAGCAGGGAGTGAGTGTCTTTGTGCTCCTTTGTTCTTGTGCTTGTTTCTGTTGAGAGGTTGTGCTCGAGCCAGTGGTGAGCCCAGAGTTATCTGTCAGGGACAGGCATAGTCTGCTGCTGGGTTGGGAATTCACCACTTGGCCTGAGTTCTGATGCTGGCAGCGTGCACTTGCTGCTCCATTCCCACAGTTGGTGTCTTTGCTCCTAAGTGCTTTGAGTGCAAGGGAAATCTTCCTCCAGCTCTGCCACTTCTGCTCTCACTTGAGGACTGAGGAGTAGGGTTTTAAGCAAAGGAGCTGGAGGGTCCAGAAGCTGTTCTGTACCTCCAGGTTGCTCTTTCTGAAGCAGATACAACTTCAGGATGCTCACCTGAGAGTGCATCCTTGCTGTTCTAAGTAAGGGAGTTATGGTTTGGATCTTACCACTTGCACGGGGTTTCTGACTCTTACAGTGGGGTTAAGGATGTGTTGCCTGCTTTGTTTGTAGGCAGGCACTGGCTGTTTGGAAATCCTGCATATTTTTGCATTTGATATATATATGTTGCAGAAGTGAATTCAGGGACATGCAGGTTTTGGAAGATCTTCTGATGGTTGGGCCAAATGAAATGAAGTGTTTGCTGGGTTTGGGTATTGCACAGACATGTGGCCCTAAAAAACCCCAAACCAACAATCCCATCCCCCTGCTTGGAGTTATTTCCAGGGCTGTTTCTCTGACTTCTCAATTGGAAGAAATAGGTTCCAGAGCTTTCCAAGAAACTAGTGAGTTCCCTTAATGCACATGTGTGCGAGTTTCTTGGTAGTTGACCACTGCAGCATGGGTGATGCTCTTTAGCAGATGTCAGGAGAAGCACACTCGTATCTGCCTGTAAGAGGGAGTCAGGTTTATCACTGGAGAAGCTGGAATTCCAGCAGAGCTGCGGGTGTCTGCTCATCACTGAATATTAGTGTCAAAAAGTGTTGTGGTGTGTTAACTTCCCCTGTTATTAATTCCATTTTACTTTCTTGTAGTGCTCTCTTGCCTCTGGTACTAATTTCCTCTTGTAAAGTTCCTGTGAATGATCACAGACTGTTTTCTTTCCCTTGAGCCATCATGCAGTTAGGTCTTATCTTTGCTTGTGACTGAACTGTGGGGTTTTAGCTTTACCATTTCCTTGCTTATGTTTTTTCCTTCACCTTTGGGATGTAAAAGCCCTCGGAAGTTAAAGGTGTCTGTGCCTGCACCAGAACTGAAAGAAGAGAAGTTTTCCCCCCAGGACAGCCCCAGGTGCACCTCTGCACATGAGCCTCAAACTTGCAAACAGTTGTCTTGGTTACTGTCATAAACTGCAAGCTTGTCTTGTCTTTGCCATTGGTAGGATCTTTTGGAACAGTTCTGGTTTCAGTGGATGATCCTGATCTTACTGCATCACCTGTGTGGGTTTTCCTCTTGGGCTGTTGGTTTATCTCTTTCCAGGTTGAATGTCCTCTCCTCTGTCCCGATCTTAAGACACTTCCTAAGAGTTTATCTTGTTCTTGCTGCATTTCCCATCTCAGTATTGCATTTGGCTCACGGTGCCTGCAAGGTTTGCTTTCTGCACTGGTAACACTCTATGCAGCTGTGTCTTGGTTTGTTACCTTAGAATATATTATATAGTGTATAGTATTATATAGTATAACATTCAAATGAGATTGAGGAATGTAGGGTCCATGACTTTGTGGTTACGTCATTGCCAGTGTTTGAATGGATAGAAGTGCAGGTGTCTTTATGAATGAAGTCCTTCCACAGATAAAATGCCTCCTGTATATATTCAACGTTGGTCTTTGACATGTGGAGCAGCACTAGGGGAGGGGGCACAGGAAAAGCATAAACAGGATTGTTTGTCATTGCCCTGCTTGTGGGGAATATGGCAAATATGGAAAAGGAGAGGTCAAGATGTGTTCGTCCAGGTTGAGGGGTTCAGTGCAAAAGGAACCTTGGAAAGCACACGAGGGGCTGTAGGTGCTGTGCTTGTGTCTCACTGATCTCTTGGCTTTGAGCAGGCTCCAAAATGTTTTTCATGTTCTGGTAGAAACTGGAACCCACACAAATAAAGGACAGGTTCTAAAGCAGTTTTATTGATACTGTATTATAGATGTGTTATATTTGATACATGTTTTATTGGTATGTGCCCCAGCCCCCTTTATTTCTGAGGGTGTTGGTTGGGGTTTGTACTTGATTGCAGTACAGTTTGTTCATTAGCCCTGGCTGATGCCTGTACTTCAAGAACTGTTCACCTGGGAGCCTGCTTGTCTTGCAGAAGTAAAGGAAAGGGCTAACTGAAAGCATGACATGGAACTGGCCCCGTATCCCATCGTGGCCGGATGCGCTGGCTAGGGAGGGTGGTGTGAAAGCACTTACCCAGCAGTTGCTGTTGCAGTGCCTGTAGACAACTTGTCTTTTTATTGTAGGTGTGGAGGGTGCAGCTTTCCAGAGTAGACTTCCACATGACCGTATGACATCTCAAGAAGCTGCCTGCTTCCCTGATATAATCAGTGGGCCCCAGCAGACCCAGAAGGTGTTTCTGTACATCAGGAACCGCACTGTAAGTTTATTGGGAAAGTATTGATGCCAGAAGGGCAGGACATTGTGTACCTTGCAGAGGCTGTTTGGCAGTTACCCTGTCTAACAGCTGCGGGATTTCCTTGGGTTTGAGATGGTGGGGGTTCATTTCTGTGGTCGCTTCATGCTCTGAGTGTCTAAGGAAGGAGTTGTCCAGCTCTTGATTGAGGCAGGGCTGTGAGGCAGCAGAAAGAATCTTTGGTACATTTCCAATCCCCAAAACATGGTCATAACAACCACCAAAACTACGTGATTCAGCTGCTGCAGCTTTTAAAAGGTAAGCAAACAGAAACCTGGTGCAAATGTTCTTTTGAGCTCAGCTGAAAGAAGTGTCTGTAGAATACTTTAAGGTAATAATCACATACGTTGTTGCTTAGAATGAGTCACACCTCTGAGCTTTTATCTTCTTGCTTTGCTTAGCATTCAGTTGCTGTAGTGCTGAGCTTTTAACCCAGTCTTGTGGCTTATTCTCACAACAGAACAGTTATTTTCCAGCTTTGATTTCATGAAAGAAGCTGTAACCTTGAAGAAAGGAAACTGCTTCTGACTGAGCATTTCTGTCTAATTCAGAACTTCACACACCGTAAAACACAGAAAGAAGGGGCAACACTCAACTAATTCACAGGGGAGTTCATGCACTTGAGTTCAGGCCAGCACCTGAAGGTTAAACCTTAACAAGACTTAGGCAGTGGCATTGTGTTTTGCAGGTGATGTTTTTAAATTGTGACACTGCTTTTGGGTTTTTTAGCACAAAAATGGGGTTCAAAGAAATATCCTGAAAATTGCTTTGTTACCATAGTTAAGAGAGAAAACACCTTCCTGCATTCAGGATTTTTTATAGACTTAAGATGCTCGGGGCATCACCGTGTGTTAATTGTGGTAGCCCCCAGTGCTTAATAACTTAAAAGAGTTATGTGAGATTTCTGCATGATGGACATCATCTTGCTAAGAATGTGACTTCTGCTCTTCCTGTGAAACTCTCCCAAGTTGTACCTTTTGGGAAGTCATGAGATACATAAAACCAGACCAGAACGTGAGGAGGGGGGAAAGCTTGGGAAACAGCGTGCTCATGTGTATAGTGAGTGAGTAATCCCTTTACAAACACATCAGAAGCAGAGAAGCCTTCCACTGAAACTGATAAATGGCTGTCCTGGAAGAGCTGCATTGCTGGTCTTTGGTCCTTATTCACTATGGAGGAACTTAGAGATGTTCCTAAGCAGGAATCCCTTTCTGAGGAAGACTCGTGAGAGGATCTCCTCCAGTCAGGATAGCAGAGGTTATAGAACAGCGGATGAAGCAAATGGTAATATAAACCCAGTGCTCAGCAGGCTCTGGGGAGCTGTGAACTGCAGTGTGCATCCTCTTACTTACAGCTGGCTCAGTGTCAAGGGATTTGAAAATATGGAAGAGGGAGTGAAGACAGAGAGTTCCTGGAGGTTAGAGGAGTTAGACTAGTCAGTCTGATAGTTCCAATTTGCCTGGTAACAAATGGAGTCAAGAACTGAATGAATCCCCTGGTAACTAACAATGTAGTTTGGAAGGCTCACAGTAGCTTTTCTAAAGGGAAGTCATCCTTCACAATGCATCCGAGTTCTTCAGAGGGCTCATAAGGAAGTGACCAAAGGAGATACACTTCATTTGATCTTCTCCATTAATCCCCCCCACCCCAAAACACCCAACCATCCCAGGGGGAGGGGAGGGGGGTACACCACAGACATTAAAGCTGTTGCTGACTTACTGTTGGTTAAAGCATATCATGAACATTTGCAAAGCAGAGTGTAGGCTGACTGATCTGTTGTGGCAGGGCAGCTGTGGTTTGAAGCTTTTAAATCTCCTAAGGCCTGCCCTGTTCTGTGTATTTGTAGAGGGGCTAATGGGGGGTGGAACCAGATCATCTTTAAGGTCCCTTCCAACCCAAACCAGTCTGGGATTCTGTGATAATTCATATTACTGGGTTTTGAACTGTAACTATTCTGTAAGTGTTCTTGAGGATATGTGGGCAGCAGAGCCCCTGGTAGTGTCTTGTATCAGTGAAGATGGAGGAGGTGATTCTGGCACTTCTGTTTTGTAGCTTTTGTTCTGTGTGTGTTTTGTTGGATGTGTGATGAGGAGGTTGCTGGCTTGATGTGTTTCCACTTAGTTGAACTGGTGCAGGAAGTTCAAATGGACTCTATTGCACCTTAAAATACACTGGAAGGCAAAGTTCAGTGTGGCTGGGATAGCACTGCCGGAGTGTGACTTGTTAGAGGGTTTCATCTAACAACATTTGGGAACACACAGAAAACACCTTTTGTGTTACTTAATGTGTCTTATTGTTTGTTTAAATGCAGCTGCAGCTCTGGCTGGATAACCCAAAGATTCAGTTGACATTTGAGGCAACTATCCAACAATTAGAAGCACCCTATAATAGTAAGTGAAGTCTTTTACTACCAAAACCATACTGTGTGTATCATTGCTGTTGATTTTCAGTTTTGGTTGACTAAAACCTGCTTAAAATCAGGAGAGGGTTTCAGATGGGTCCTTTTGTTAGTGGAGCTCTGTGAGCATTCATGTCAAGAATGGACCATTGCAACGTGCTCATGTTTCAGGTTTGTTCAGGTTCATTTGTCTGTTAAGAAATACATCCTTAGCATACTTCAGAAAAAGCTGGTAACAAGGTGGCTTGGTACAGAAGTTCCATGGGAGTGAATTCCCATAGAGCTTGTAAAGTTTGCTACAGCTTCATGGTGCTTTGCAGCTGTGAGATTTGCTTAATCACAAGGTTTCTGGGAGACATTAAGAAGTTGCATAAATCTTGAATGGCCGTGATGAAAGAAGGTAGTAAAAGGGAGGGACTTTATAGAAAGGAATGTGGTGATAGGACAAGGGGGAATGGGCATTTCATGTCCTGTGCAGCTTTTCAGGCAGGATTCAAAGCTACAGGGTAGCATAAAACCAGCTTCGGGCATCCAGAAAACTCCTCAGCCTTTCTCAAGGGGATGGGTTCTTGTGTAGGGCAGCTGGGGAGCAGGAAGGGCTCTGTTCAGGGTGGTTGTGCTGCCTTGCTGCTGTGATCTGTTTGCTTGTGAAGATGTCCTCAGTGCCAAACATGCAGAGTGACTGTGAAACGTTCCCATTCTGCAGGTGATACGGTGCTGGTTCACAGAGTGCACAGCTACCTGGAGCGCCACGGGCTCATCAACTTCGGCATCTACAAGAGAGTGAAGCCTCTTCCCAGTAAGAAACCTGAAAACGGTTTTGGTTCATTGTTCTGTGATTTTTCAAGCCAAACTGCTGAGACTTCTTTTTCTTTTAGGACAATCATGCTGAGGAAATACAAACCCTGACAGTGGGTTTGGCTCTAGGGGTCCATGGGTTTTATTTGGCCCTGGAGGAGCTGTTCCTTCAAGTAAAGCACTTTGAGAAGGAAACCATTTACAAATCTTTGGCAGATAATTCAGGGGCTGTCACTGTTGAATGAGTTATCCTAGTTCCTCATTTGAGGAACCAAAGACACAAACTCAATCCTGTACTTGCACCTCTTCTATGAAATAGATGCAATAATTAATAAGAATTAGTTTCTTCTTCACACATTCATTCTTCAGAAATATTTTTCCTCCTGTTTTCTTCCTTGCCACAGATGCACTCACTACTGGTGTGTTTTCTTGCACCTGTGTCATCAGGGAGATCTTTGAAGTGTTTTACTACTACCATGTTATGCACAAAATTGCTTCCATTTTCTTCTTAGTGTCTGTTTGCTTGGTTGAAGTGTTTGTCAGAACTGATGAGAGAGAAGCTGCTTTTTGTTCTTGGTGTCTCTTTAAATGCAACTTCAACATGACTGCTTGCAGTGTTGGAATAAAGCACATGCAGAGCCTGGAGCTTCCTTTTCCCTCTCCTTAGCCAAGAAGACTGGGAAGGTGATCATCATCGGATCTGGAGTCTCTGGGTTGGCAGCAGCTCGCCAGTTGCAGAGTTTTGGAATGGATGTCACAGTTCTGGAAGCCAGGGTATGAATTTCTGTGCTCTTTCACTTCTAGACAGAAACTTCACCCAGTAACCACATTCAGGCCTAGTCCCTAAGACCAAGTGGCCCAGCAGCATGGCCAAGATGGGCAAGCTTGTGTGTAGTTACAGGCAGCCGGATGTGTTGCTGAGTGCTAAACCTGTCTCACTAGGAAACAGTCCTCTCTGTCCTCTGAGGGAGCTGGCTAATGCTTTCTCAGGGGTGAACTGTATCGTCAGGTGCTTGTGTCATCAGCTTAGATCAGTAACGAGTTGGAATCTTCTTTCTTTCACAAGCAGGAGCTGATGCTTTGCTGGAAAGCAGAATGCAAGTCTGTACTTGACAAAGTTCCCCATAAAATAGAATCATTGTTTGGGATTCCCATACAGTGTCAGGCAGGATATTGTTTTGTACCTTTTAATCTACATTAAGTCTTTATTTATTACTGTGCTTACAGAGGCTTTAAGTTTTATAGAGAGCTGCATTTTGTGGTGTGTGAACAATTGGACTTTATTGGATGTTTTACTTCCTGACTTCATTTTGTTTATTCATTTACTTCTGATACTTTCCTAGCACAGCCTGAAATCATCTGCTTAGGTTAGAGTCACATTTCAGGCTTGTTCCTGCTCTTGTTGCTGGGGAGCACGGGCTGGTTCTGGGCTCAAGCACACACTGAAGCTGGGTCATGGGGAGCTTCTCATCAGCCAAGACCCCCGAGTCCTCCCAGTTCAGTTTAAAGAGGTGGGAAGTCACTTGTATGTGTCAAGAATCCAAAACCTCTTCCTGCTGCTGAACTGGGCTGTTGGTTTGTGGTTATCTTCATTGGTAGCTGGCCCTTCTGTGGAGAACAGGCAGGAGTAAGTGCCTGATGGGTTTTCTTACCCTAAAATTTAGTTTCCATCAGCACAGTTGACTGATTTCCTATAGAGCTATTGGATTTGGGTAGGAAGTCAGAGGAGAAAATGTAGTATGTAACTTAACCAACTGGTGGGCAGTGAAGGTTTGATTGTAGAATCCCAGTAGATCCCAGTGTAGATGTGGCTACATCCAACCAAATCTATTTTTATTTCCTTTTTTCTCTCTTTGTTAATGTAACTCAAACGTTTTATTCCATAACTTGGATGAATTCAGACCAAGTGTTCATTTACAGAGGTTCTTGGCAAAGCCTACATTTTATCTATTGACCCCTTGGGTAAGAGAATCTTACACCATGCCATGGGGAAGTACCAGGGGTTATATCTGGGAGGTGTTGCTGATGTGACTGGAGGTTTAATGCATTGTGCTTTTGAAAGGACCGAGTAGGAGGAAGAGTTGCGACGTTCCGCAAAGGGAACTACGTTGCTGACCTGGGAGCAATGGTGGTGACAGGACTTGGTGAGTGGGGAGGCAGATTGTGGGACAGGATGTTACAGCTGTGAAACCTTTCGCTATTGCCTTTCATGGCCAAAGGAATTGGGTGGGTTTAACTGTTGAAAGTAGATATTTCTGTTCAGCCTCTTTGGCAGCTGGCATTTCTCATCAGTGAATGCTCAGAACAGATGGCAGCCCCACTAAACACTGGGATTTGTGTTGGTGATGCAGCTGTCATCGGTCACTGAAGTCGCAGAGGTGCTGCTCATGTCATCAGACTGTTGCAGATCCATCCTTTTACAGTTTGCTTGTGCTTAGGAATTCTTTGCTCTTTCTTTGGCATGATGTCCTTCTGTGTGTCTGTTCCTTTGCCCCCTTCCTTCATGGTGGTATCTGTGCTGGCCTCACTGCACTTGGTGAGCAGCTCTTTCTAAAGCTGCTTAACCCAGCTGCCAATGGCCTGTGACTGAATTTCTTGGTAACTCTCATAGTTGTTCCCTTGGATCTTCCAAAGTATCAGCTGAAATTGAACATGGATTTCTTATTTCATTGCAGACAAACTTTGCAGGAGTACTCTGTTAACTCTGCACCATGTTTTCCAGGAGGAAATCCCATGGCTGTGGTCAGCAAACAAGTGAATATGGAATTGGCTAAGATCAAACAAAAATGTCCACTTTATGAAGCAAATGGACAAGCTGTAAGTCTGATGCTGTTTTCATTAACCTGTTAGAACAGAAATAGTATCTCAAGTGTGTTTGTTACCAGGGTGTTGGCCTAGCAGGGGATGGCTTCCAGGAAGAGGGGAGGGAGTAATGAAAATGTGTGTCCCTCTTTAGGCAGTATGGGAATATTCCAGCCTATCTGCACCTATTCTAAAACCAGTTCTTTCCACGTGAGTTTCTGACTTTGAGTTTCAGATGCTTTGTGGAATCTAAGTCCCTGTTTGTGTTTTGTAAGTTCAGGACTCTTTTTCCTTAGACAGTTGTTTTGCTGCACTCTGAAACAGTTGTCTGCTGTGCAGGCTCTCAGCTTCTGTTGGTGTTGCTGTTCCTTTTCCCTGAAATAGGCTTGTTCTGGCTGTTCTGCTTATGTTTTGTGTTTTAAAAACCTAATTAACCAGTGTCATCTGGTTGAATGCATGCAACAGTTCAGCACTAATATTCTAGAGTTGGGATTCCCAAACTTAAATAGCCTCTGTGGTGTCAAGGAGTGCTGTCAGAGATAGAAGTGGTATGTTCTAGTTTAGTGCTGAATCTCACACATGTATTGACTGGAAGTGTTCCTACCTCCTGAATGTTAAATTATGGTACTTAGAGTAACTTCTTTCAGAAGACAGATGAGGATACTTTGGCTTCTTGCTAGACGCCTGAGAAAGTGATCCTTGGCACAGATCTGGTGTGATCTGTCACCTGCATCTTTTCCTGCTGCATCTGAGTGAATAGGGTGAATATAATGAACTCAGGGAAAGCCCCCAAGGCACTGTAGACAGTTCTAACTGTCAGTCTGCTCTTATGTGGGGAAGCTTTTTCCATCATCCTAGAAAAGCTGGATTGGTAGTTTTTAGTCATGCTGACCAATCCAAAAGATAAGTTACTCCACTGAGCTCTGCCAGGACTTCTAAAGCCTTGTGATTGCATAAAGCTGTCTTACATCAGAGCAGTCTTTTGTCCCATTGGCAAGTTTCTGGAGCTTTGATGGACCCCATTTCAGTAAGGAGATCTTTGTGTGCCCATAAGTTGGTTGTCGTTGTGATTCACCAGCTCTTATTGTAGCTCTTTGGCCAGACATCCTGGCAAAGTGACTGTGTTGAACAGACCTTGGTGTTTGACTGTTTGAGAGCAGAGAGCATTAAATTTCTTGGCTATGTTTTTGTTGTGCTCTTGAAGTGTCTCATTCAGGGCATGTGGCACCTTTTCTTTGAGTATTTATCTGTACCCTGGCTTTTTCATTCCTCTGATTTGGGGAGTGGTGTTTTGAGTTTGAATTTACACTGCAATAGAGAAGGTAACCGTGTCCCTGCTCTGGGTGCTTGTGAAGTTTTCTCTCTACTTCTCAGTTGTCCCATCTCTGAGGCTCTGAGCTTTCAGGATCTCTATTTTTCCTTTTTACTATTAATTTCTTATTCAGAAGGTCTGTTCTTTTGACTCCTAGGTCCCAAAAGAGAAAGATGAAATGGTGGAGCAAGAGTTTAATCGTCTGCTGGAAGCCACATCCTACCTCAGTCATCAGCTGGATTTTAACGTTCTCAATAATAAGCCTGTCTCCCTAGGTCAGGCTCTGGAGGTTGTCATACAGTGAGTGACTTCCCTCTTCATGGTAGACTTTCCTATTCTGTGGGGGATGTTCCTAAAGATACCTGAGACTTGTGATGCTCCTAGGATGAGCATTACCCAATTCTACACTCATTTGGTCTTTGCTGGGCTTTTGTGTGTGTGTGTGTGTGTGGTGTTCATTGAAACAAGATAACATTGAAACAAGATGGCTAAAGGAGCAAACATCTTTTCTTGAAAGCTTCTGAGAATCACTACAGTAACCAATAGATCATTGACACTGATATCTGAATTGGAGTACAGACATCCCAGTTATGCTACTTGAAAGCTAATAGTATTTGTTGCCTTTTAATAGTAGTAGGTAACTCCAGACTCATGTTTTAGCTTGTCAGGTAGCTCTTCTTTACAGAAATGTCTATTAATTTTCTAATCACCATGGAGTATTTACTACAATATCCCATGATGTGCATTTACTGCATTACAGTCATTAGGTTGTGATGAGTTTTCTCCATATTGCAAGGATTTTATGCTGAGCTGACTCTCACTTCTCACCTTTTCCAGGCTGCAGGAGAAGCATGTGAAGGATGAGCAGATTGAGCACTGGAAAAAAATTGTGAAAACACAGGAGGAATTGAAAGACCTTCTTAACAAGGTTAGGGGGTGACATTTAGAGCAAGAGGAGAGCATTGGGTTCCTCAGAAAGTGGCAAAATGGACAAGAACTGCCATGGAAAGCAGCAGAAGGTTGCCACAGATGCTGTTCTTAAAGATCTTTTCATTTAAGCCTTGCCTAGAAGCACTGTTCTGACAAAGGACTCTATTTTTGAGGAGGGGTCTGTAAGCAAATTAGGCAGGAGACTGTAAAACATTAAATATGGGAAAAGGAAGGGAGAGGTTGGACATAAGCAGAGCTGTGCAATAGCTTCCTGTAGAGATGCTGATAATGACTGGAGCTTCTGGGGGGAGTGTTTTAAAATGTGAACTTTCTTTACCACAAATCTGTTGTAGTGCAGAAACAGTGGTTTCTGTTTACAGTGGTTTTGGTTGTGGTAGATGGCATCTTCACTGTTCCATGGAAGTTTCTCAAATTAAACATGTCTAAGGTCAGCTCTTATACCTTAAGTTATTTACAACATTCTTTGTAAGAAATCAGTGATGTTGGGGTTCAGCTATGTTGTTTTGGGGTTGGTGCTGTTTATTACAGCTTCCTGTCTGTAGAATTGGGTATAGCTAACAATTGGTAAAACCAGGACATCTCTTTGGTATAATGGCATAGCTTGAGATGAATATCCATTTTACACAGTCACTTGCACCAAATCTTCTTTTAATTCCTCCCTCTTCTTTCTCCACCTGAAAAAGATGGTGAATTTAAAAGAGAAGATTAAAGAACTTCATCAGCAGTATAAGGAAGCATCAGAGGTGAAGCCACCTCGAGATATTACAGCAGAGTTCCTCGTGAAAAGCAAACACAGAGATCTGACTGCACTCTGCAAGGTAAGGGGTGATGTACATAGAGTGCTTAAGTCAGTGGTTTCTGAGGGCTTCAGCAGCCAGATAAAATTAGCTGGGATAAATGTTACCACATTTCTCACTCCAGCACTCTCAAGAGAATGCAACTGATGGTAACTCTGGGTTATAATGCTGATAACTGCATTAAGTACCTTTAGGTACCTGAGCTTCATATTGATGTGTTGAAGGCTCACTTTTAGGTAACAGTCTGTGCTGGTTCATGTCAGGCAGCATTTAATGCTTTGAAGGCTAAATTTTAGGTCAGACCTGGTCTTTAGTACCGCTGGGTCTCAAAATGGAAATAAAATCTGAAGAGAGAAGTCCTTTTTCTAAGAAAAATGTGATTCCTGAATAAAAGACTTCTTTCTATCCAAAGAGTACAATTTAAAGGCTCTATTTTGACAAGCAGAGTTCTTCCCTCACTCTGTGTGTAGCTGGGAGTAGAAATATGCCTTAAAAATGAAATCTTGAAACCTGTTCTTTCTGTGATAGTTAAGTCAGGTAGAATCAGGGATCATCTGTCAGCTACTTGTTCAACTGATGATAGGGCAAAATATGCTGGATTAAATGTTAAAGAAAATAAAGAACTTGATTTAGATTCTGTTAAAACCATTAATCTTCCACTGATTTCTCTTGAGATTTGCTCTAGTCTGGTGCTACATGATGTGTTTAAGACCTTTTACATGGAAACTGATTTTGATGTTAGCTTTTAATCTTATTAGGAGTATGATGAATTGGCGGAAACACAAGGAAAGCTGGAGGAGAAGTTACAGGAACTTGAAGCCAATCCTCCAAGGTAAAGACACAAACTGTAAAAAGAAATACTCAGGAAAGCAGGATTTTTACTGCTTTGCTGTGGAAACTGCTGAGTTCCAAAGATGCAATGGTTTGCTTTGTTCTGATTATGGTAACTCAAGGGGTGAGGAAGGTACAAATGTGAAGTTTGAGCTCCTGAAGCTTTAGAACTCCTTTTCCTTGGTTTTGGAGGTGACTTGGATAAAAAGGTGGTTCTTAGCTAGGCTGCATTTCAGTAACATCCTGACTGTAACCGGTGCCTTGATAGTGGGAAGCCTTTGAGATTTGAAATCCCTCTCAATGGTAGCATGCCAATCCTGCCTGTATTGGCAGAATATTACTGTTTTGTGCTCTGTGGGACTGCAGTCGGGTTTTTGTCATTGTCTTATATATGGTACTTAAGCCATTATTTATAGAATCATGGAATGGTTTGGGTTAGAAAGGAGCTTAAGATCATCCAGTTCCACACCCCTGCCACGGGCAGGGACCCCTTCCACTGGAGCAGCTGCTCCAAGCCCCTGTGTCCAACCTGGCCTTGAGCAGTGCCAGGGATGGGGCAGCCACAGCTGCTCTGGGCACCCTGTGCCAGCGCCTCAGCACCCTCACAGGGAAGAGCTTCTTCCTTACATCACACTTGAGCTTCCCCTGTGTAAGCTTAAACCCATCACCCCTTGTCCTTTTGTTTTATTTCTGAAGTTAAGTTTCTGGCATCACTGAAAATACTTTACCTGAGCTCTGCTTTGCAATGTGACTTTGCTGGGTTTGATGTTCAGCTTTCATGAAGGAGGCTCGCAGGTTTGAAGCAGCAAACTGAATGTCTTTGTGTTGTGTTTGGGTTTTCTCCCAGTGATGTTTATCTGTCATCAAGAGACAGGCAAATACTCGACTGGCACTTTGCAAACCTAGAATTTGCCAATGCTACACCCCTGTCTACACTGTCACTGAAGCACTGGGACCAGGTAACTAATTAATGGAGTCATGCACCAATAGACTAAGAACTTAAACTGTGTTTATTTCATTCTCATGGAAGCTTCTCAATGCTAACAGTGTCTAAACCCTTAAGTGCTCTCTGCTTTTGTGCAGATCCTGAGCTCTTACACGATGATCATTTGCTGATGAAGTTCCAGGCAGCTTTTTGTTAGTGCCAGATAAAAACCCCTCCAATAATACTGAGTACTGGAAGTTCCCATACTTATTTCTTGACTAATAAACAGAATTTCTAATCTATTCAACTCTCAGTGTGTGTGGGGGGAAGTTATGGGTAAAAAATGCCTTTGTGTAGATTTGCTGATTATTTTCTATTGAATTAATGCAATTTCATTATAAATCCAGGCTTTCTATACATTTCTGTTTTAGGATGATGACTTTGAGTTCACAGGCAGTCACTTGACTGTGAGGAATGGCTATTCCTGTGTGCCTGTAGCCTTAGCAGAAGGCTTGGATATTAAACTGAACACAGCAGTTCGCCAGGTTCGCTACACAGCATCAGGTAAAGCAAAGCCCTCCTCTGGAAAACTGCTCTGAGGGACCATGCTCATTGAAATGAGATTTCAGTGCTGCCAGAAGCAGATGTGAAAACTGACCTCTTAAAAACCCTCCCATTATGTATTGTGGGTTGGATAAATCACGTTTGTGATCGTAATGAATTATGAGGAAGCTCTTAGAGATGTACTGATCCTCAGTGGGTTTTGCTCATTCCTGTGGCTGGTTCAGCATGGTGCTTTTCAGTTATATTTACTGGTTCACACGTTCACATTCATGCTCCCATTTCTTTACTCAATGATTGAAATGTTTGGAGTAAGAGGTCTTGGACTGCTCTAAGACTTGGTGCCCCAGGATCTGGTATTAGAAGTATAAATGAATGGCACATGAATTCAGGCAGCTGGAAGGACTGTATCTTTTTGATGTTCTTCTGAGCACTGGGCTTGGGAAACTGTCAACTGGGAGAGCAACTCAATGGGAGGCTCACTGCTGACTTGCTATCTGTTTATGCATATATTTAACTGGCCTAGATGAACCTTCAGGCTTATCCCAGTATGGCCATTTTCAGATGCTGTGTAAATTGCACTTCTGGAAGTGAACTATGTGGTCCGTAACATTCAGTAAAAGTAAAGTAATTGTTAGTGTAAAGCTCTCGTCTTCTGTTGTGGGTATGTCTTTATGGGAGTTTCTCTAATTTTGATGCCATGCTCTTGCTGCTGGCCCATGGAATGATTGTTTTCTCTCCCCTTTCCAGGTTGTGAAGTGATCGCTGTAAACACGCGCTCTACGAGCCAGACTTTCATTTACAAATGTGATGCTGTTCTGTGCACTCTTCCCTTGGGAGTGTTGAAGCAGCAGCCTCCAGCAGTACAGTTTGTGCCACCTCTGCCTGAGTGGAAAACTTCAGCAGTTCAGCGGATGGGATTTGGCAACCTTAACAAGGTGACTTGGTCACGGAGGGAGCTGCAGCAGGGCAGGGGATGCTCAGGAGGAGGTGGCTCAGGCTGGGTGCTGTAGCTCTTGCTAACCAGCAACTCTAACCTGCAAGAGCACACTAACCTAGGGAAGGCAGAATGTTTTCTGTGCACTCCTCCTCATTCCTGGTTCTTTTTGTTCCTAGGTTGTGTTGTGTTTTGATCGTGTCTTCTGGGATCCGAGCGTCAATTTGTTTGGTCATGTTGGTAGCACTACTGCAAGCAGAGGAGAACTCTTCCTGTTTTGGAACCTGTACAAAGGTAGCTGTGGTGCCTCTACTCTTGTCAGGGTCTTATTTGTGAGTTTCAGGTCTAGAAAAGAGCACTTTTTAAAATGCTCTTGGTGTTCATGTATGGGTATGATGAGAAACCAGTGTTTGTAGGAAGACAAGGGGAAGTATTGAACATGCAGGTTTCAGTGGGGCAAGCTAGAGGCTTTGCTATAGCTCTGTTCCTCTTCCTGAGCATTACCATTCCTGCTTGATGGGCTGCAGATGCATCCATATGGTTGAGATGCAGTGAAATGCAAGCTGAGGTGTCTCCAGTGGATGAGCTTGTTTCCTGTTTTGAACAGCAAAGCAGCTTTGAGTAGACTGTGAGCCTCAGACTCAGGTTTTGGTTTATATAGAAAGACAAAGGTTCTCATACAAAGGTTCTGCTGCTAGGTTCATCTTCATGGCATTTTGGGCAGAACCTGTTGAAACTGAACAGATTGAACAATCCAGGAAACAAATCCAGAAGCAAAATCCCTGGAACTATCACAGCACATCCTGTATTAGCTCTGTGGGAGTTCTTTGAAGGTCTTATGTTGGCAGAGAACTGGTCCCTGAGAAGTATTTAACGGTGGGTGTGTGAATGAAGTGGAGCTCAGATGAGCAGAACTGCCTGTGCTTGTATGGCTGCGGGTGACCTGTTGTAGTGCAGACAGGAATCCTCCCAGTGGTTTCAGTCTGTTTGAGGTAGTGACTGCTGAGAACCTGCAGCCTCAGGAGCACTGCACGTCCTGGGGCAGCTGGTCTGTGCTGTTGGTGCCTCTTGCTCCACTGTGCTGTTGGGTTATTGAAGTCTCTCTCAGGCCGAGGCCTGTTGGAGTCCAACGTGTCAGATTAAGATGGTTGATGTCAGTGATTCAGTTGTGTTTTCTCTCTCCTTCCCCACACCCCAGCACCAATTCTGTTGGCCTTGGTGGCAGGAGAAGCAGCAGGAATCATGGAAAACATCAGTGATGATGTCATTGTTGGCCGGTGCCTTGCCATCCTCAAAGGCATCTTTGGGAGCAGCGCTGTGCCTCAGGTCAGTACAGGCATCTTCAGGTACCTCCTCCACGTTGTACAGTCTACTGTGTTCTATAGGTAGTGCCCTGTGTGTTCAGGGGGTTTGTGAGAAGAGGTTGTTTGCAGGTTTGGGGTTGTCTGGGGCTGTGTTTTGGCTGGGCTGTGGGTTGGGTTGATTTGGGTCTGGGTTTGTTTGACTCCAGCATTTCCAGACTGTCAAATACTTCAGTTCATTTTCTCCCTTTTACATTGCTGGGGTTACAGCTGAGCTGTCCCTGGCTGCTGACAGTGCTGCTTGGGTACCCCCTGCCATGGTCTGCTCCTTCTCTAGAGTACAGTGAAGCTCTTGACCAGTGAGCTCCACAAGAAACTGGTTTGGCTGGAAAAGAGCTGAAGGGGAGGAAGGGAGTGAGCAGCATCTGAATGCAGGAGGTTCTCGTGATGTATTGCAAAGAACTGAGGTGTTGACAGCAAAGACAAGTTATTTACCTTGGTGTGTACATTCTCATGGAGCACAAACTTGGAGCCACCATTAATGTTGGCCTGAGGGCTTCGTGCCCTTTGTCCTTGCAGTTGTGTAGTTTGTGTTTTACAAGATCCATAGACCTTGCCCTGTGCCAGCAACTGAAGCTTGTGCCTTGTCTCAGCCTAAGGAAACGGTGGTGTCCCGCTGGCGCGCCGACCCCTGGGCCCGGGGCTCCTACTCCTATGTAGCAGCCGGATCTTCTGGCAATGACTATGATCTGATGGCTCAGCCCATTACTCCCGGACCAGCCATTCCCGGTGCTCCACAGGTGAGAGATGCTCTGTTCTCCTCGGTAAGACCTCAGCCAGGGGCACTTCTCTAAGTGATTCACACCCATATCTGAGCACAGGTTTAGGTTACCTGCATCTTTTGGTGATGATTAGAACCTGTAAAATGACTCCATTTTCCACCCATGATTTCTGCCTGCCCAGGTTTGGTGTCATTTCTTTACTAGAAAAAGGACTGGTTTACTCCAAGTCAGTTTGGTCATACCCGAACAGATGATTATAATACCATGCATTTATTGTGTTCACACTCCATATTTATGTTGTCCATCAACATGTTTAAGTGAGTTATAGTGATTTGAAAGAGGTTTAAGGCCAGCATGAGAAGAACAGGAACCCAAAGGGGTCTCCCAGACTGGGAGTGAACCCAACGAGGCATTAAGTCATCTCCAGTTCACTTGGATGAGGTTTTGAAAGCAGCAGCCACTCTGATGGCACCAGCAGAGAAGGATGTGCAGCTTTGGCTTTATTGAGGTTCTTGTCCAGTCCCATAAGTCACTAACAAACGTAGCCATGGATAAAATTGTTCTCTGCAGCCTATAACAGGGAAGTTTTTCTCCCTTATTTTCTCTGGAGGACTCCTCAGGTTCCTCTCGCAGTGTGTTTGCTGCAGCTGGGGAGGAGCCTGAGCAGCCCCTGACAGCTCTGTCTGTGCTCTGCTTCCCAGCCCGTTCCTCGCCTCTTCTTTGCTGGGGAGCACACGATCCGCAACTACCCGGCCACGGTCCATGGGGCTCTGCTGAGCGGGCTCCGGGAAGCCGGGCGCATCGCAGACCAGTTCCTGGGGGCCATGTACACTCTGCCTCGCCAGCCCACGCCGGGGGTGCCCCCCCAGCCAGCAGCCACCATGTGAGGAGGTACCCGAAGAGGAGGGACAAGACCCCAGTGCTGCTGTGGGGCCTCCGTGGGGTGAAGATGCAGAGTCTGCAGCGGTGCCTGAGCCACAGCTCAGCCAGGAGTTCTGTGGACACTCCCATTGGATTCCTGTGAACACTCCCATTGGATTCCTGTGGACACTCCCATTGGAATGGGCTCACAGAAGCTCTGGCTTGGCAGGATCTCGTGGAGCTCTTTGAAGGGTCTGTGCCCACAGTTCTGTGCTGCCAGGCTGGGCAGGGGCTTCGTGGGACCCTGTCAATGCTTCCTGAAGGTCAAGCTTGTAGCTGGAGGATTTTTTAGGTGTGTTTGGGGTTTTTGTTGACTTTTGTTTTCTACCTACCCGTGGGTTTACAATGTGGTAACTGCACAAGGGCAGCTGGTACCTACACCTGGGGGCTTAGTGTACAATTAATGTTATTAATAATAACTATGTGGGTGCTTTTTATTACTGTTTGAAGAACAGTATTTATTGACCAATTCTTACCTGGCATTTGAGTTTGATGCAACTGTTTCCCCCCTCCACAATGTCCATTTGTTGCTACCCTGTATGCATCCTGTTCTAGAAAGAAAGCTGGTATTAAATACCTTCAACAAACGAAATCATCAGAATTGGGTATTTGTAAGTTTAAAAATGATTTGTTTCTAAATGTTTCTATAGGAATAGAGTTGCCCAGGGAGCAAGTTAGCCAAAGGACTTGAGCAGGACAGACTATGGGTACAAAGAACCTTCTGGTGCCTGGTACGGGTACCAAGGCACACCTGGGAGCACAGTGAGCAGTGAGAGGAGTGGGGGCATTCTGTAGCTGAAGCCACCAAAAACAGTCCCGTGGGTTTATGAGGACTTACGGAGATACCTGCTTAGTTTCCCACACAGGGAGATGGGTTCCGCAGCTCCCCACGCGTAGGGGATGCGCATCTCCTGCAGTACCGCTTGTGGCCACACGATGGCATCACCCCCTTACTGATGTGGTACTGGGCAGGCAGCGCCCCTCGGCTCCCTCCCATCCTCCTTTGGTTGCCCGTTGCCAGGCAACACCCTCCGGGACCTGCATCTCTGGTGCCCACTGTCGGTCCCACCGCTGCTCCCCCAGCCGAAGAGCCAGGACAGGAAGCTGGTGCTGGGCATGGTTTACACGCGGTGAGCTCCACAATGGTGCCACCACCATTGCTCTCGCTCCTTGCTTTCCCACCTCAAGCTCCAGGTGCATCCTGCCCCCCCCTCCGGTGCCTGCTTCTGGGTGCCCTGAAGCACTGCTCCCAGGGTGAGCCCTGCTATGTGAACCACTGCACAGCCCTGTCCCACACCTGCCAAGCCAGTGCCATACCAAACACCATGCCACGCTGCCTCATCCCTTTCCCCATCCATCCCCTCCATCACCTCTTCCTGGGGGAAAAAGACACCTCCCCCTGCCCCAGCTTCAGAACAAAGCCCCACATGGCACGTGCAGTGTTCCCATCACTGCTGCAGCCAGAACAAGGCTGTTCCAGCCCAGTTCCTAAAGGCAGAAGAGGAAATGTCCCTGTTCCCCCATGCCTTGGGCTAGGAATCCTTGAGCAAAGGCAGCCAGAGTGGGTCCCTGTACATCACTGGAAAAGATGAACTGGATGAGAGTCGAATGACAACCAGAGGCTTTATTCCAATAGTCCCTTAGGATGGTTGCAGACGTACAGACACACGTACATATTTACACTCGTACACACCTCACAGAGCTGGGATCAATAAATTAAAACAAAAAGGGGGGGCAGGAATTGGGCTTTTTTTGTTGTTTTTCCTTTGTTTTTTGTCACATAAGAAACAGCAGCTCCCTGGGGGGGGGGGAGCTGGAGACTCACAGACAGAAGCCAACACGAACACAACCCTGCCCCAGAGATGCAATGACCAAGTGCTCACACCCTGGCTTCGATGCACTCCAGCTTGACCATGTCATCCAGCCTGCAGCCCTGGGCTTGGGCACAGTGGCTCAGGGGGGCACTTGGGCTCTGTGGACAGGCTGCTGCAGGCGGGGGGGACTCGCACTCGTCCGAGGTAAGGTCTGGCACATCATCAGACTGGCTGTCGGAGCTCTCCAGGTCGCTCCGGATGCTCTCGGGCTGGGCCAGGCTGATGTCCCAGGTTCTGCTGGCAACACAGTCCTTTTGCTCACAGCTTTGGTGTTTGCACGTCTGCTCCTGCTCCGCATCCTCCTCCTCTTCCTCGTTCTCTGCCATCTGAGTGTGGACGTGCAGAGAGTCCTCTGTGCTGCTGCCGCTGGCCAGCTGGTAGTGACTTGGTTTGGCTTCGATGTCCACCTGGATCTCCATGTTATTGCACTCCCTGCAGGAACAAGCACCTTTGTGTTACTGGGTTCCACTGGGTCACCACTGATCTGGAAGGATCACATCTGCCAAACACGAGCAAGATGCTGCTCATCACCCTGCAGCAGCTGGGATACAGCAACACTTGCAGCTGTCCTTGAGTCCTCCCAACAGCAGCCAAAGACCATCCCAGGCTGTAAGCCAGGAACTCAACTGACCAGCCAGGAACAGCCCTTGAGGATCCTGAGCTACAGCCTCCCTCCTCAGCCTCCACACCACACACTGAGGCTGCTCCCACATTGAGGCTGCTCCCACACTGGCCCCAGCCCTCGTGCCGGGCTAGGAAAAGGATCATTCCACTTGCCAGCTACCAAAGAACAGGCTGGAACCACTGCAGTCATCTCCCTACCCACAGCAGCACCCCACAGAGCAGAGGCGATGCCAGGACACCCATTGCCAGCACCCTCCTCACCAGTGCACATCCTCCTACCTGTCCTGGGGGTTGTAGGAGCTGATGATGGACCCAGCCATGGCCCTAGTGCTGGCATTGTCACTGATGGCCCCCAGGCTGACAGAGTCTTTGGGGAAAATCTCCTTCTGGACATCGGCCTGAACTTCCAGCCTGCAGGAAAGAAGAGGCTCAGGAATGCCTTAGAGGGGCACCAAGCACTCACTGTCACAAGAGGCCCTCGGTGCTGGTGCAGCTCAGCTTGGCAGAGTTTCACCCCAATGGTTTCTCTCATTAAGCCTCAGTTTTGGCTCTGTTTAGGTAAAACCATTCTGTTTTCCATGACGAAGGTGAAGCTGTGTCCATGACTCACACGATTTGCACAGCTCCAGCACGGAGCCGTGATGGGCTCCTGGCTGCCACCTCAACACATGGCTCCAATCACCCAGACTGACTCATAGGCATGTTCAGAGGACTGTGGTGCAGCCTCCTGACTTGGCAAGCAGTGACCCTGCTTGCTGAGACCCTGGGAATGGGAAGCATCAAAGCCTCCAGCCTGGGATGAGAACTGGAAGAGCTTTAAGCAGGACACGCAGGCAGCTCTGCGCCATTCCCAGTTAACCTGAAGCATCAGCTCTGCAGTCTGAAGCTCAGGAGGGACAGAAACCCCTGTCCTTCTTGCAGGAACCAGTCCAGCACTGGCTCCAGAAGCAGCCTGAGCTGCAACTGCTTATTCTACATGAGACCAAGGTGCCCTTTTTACAAGGGCATGTAGTGATTAGACAAGGGGGAATGGCTTGAACCTGCCTGAGGGGAGACTGAGCTGAGCTCTTAGGCAGCTCTTCCCTGGGAGGGTGATGGGACACTGGAATGGGTTGAATGGAGAAGCTGTGGCTGCCCCATCCCTGGCAGTGCTCAAGGCCAGGTTGGACACAGGGGCTTGGAGCAGCTGCTCCAGTGGAAGGGGTCCCTGCCCGTGGCAGGGGTTGGAGCTGGATGAGATTTAAGGTCCCTTCAACCCAAACCATCCCATGAAAACCTACCAGGACACAGCAGGGGATGCACTCCCAGCCCTGCAGAGCTCCCCAGCAGGCGCCTGCCCAACCACCCCCAGCCTTGGGAGCCTCTCCCCTTTCCCTGTGTGCCCAGCAGCTCACTCACCGGCTGTACTTGCCCTTGCCCCCCGAGAGGACCCCCCCATTGAGGGTGCCCCCCGAGAGCGCAGCGAAGCTGGCTGTCTCACTGTAGTTGCCCTGCATCACACTGAGCCCATCAGTGGGGCTGCCGCTGGTGCTCAGCACGCTGGTCAGCCCCTCGATGCTGCTCTCCCCAATGCTGGGGTTCTTCAGGGCTCGCCAGGCATCGGCCACTGCGGGAAGAGCAGCACAGAACAGGAATCAGACAGGGAAGCATCCGGTGCTGGCAGAGCTGGGGTCAAGCAGCATGTGCCTCATCTCACATCGGCTCCCGGCCTCATCCAGGGCAAGGAGGAGCTGAGATGTTGCTTTGAAGAGCTACAGAGCTCATCACCAGGAGCCTGAAGCAAGTAACTGCTTGCAGGCAAACACAGAGACAGACATTCAGGTCTCAGTAGCATTAAGATTACATTACAAGAGGCAATGGCAGGGTCTTGCTTCCCCCCCTTCCCTTCCCCACTCATCCCATTACCTGTGATGGGTCCATCATCTTCATCAAACTCGATTTTCACACCCTTCCCATTGGCAGTGCTGACCCCACAGCCACCGCCCCGGCACAGGGAGATGGGCACCACACCATACACATAAGCCAGCATGATGGGGACACCAATACCTGCAGAGGAGGATGTGGTGGCATCAGAGGAGCTTAAGCCTGAGCTGTGCCAGGCAGACAGAAACCTCTTGCAGTTGTGTTCATGCTGCTCTAAAGCCCCAGTTCTCAATGCTGCAGACAGGGCAGAACAAGGGAACCCCACGAGCAGAAACAGCCTCAGCTGAACCCACAAGACATCAGCCTCCAACCCCATGGGCAAGAGGCAGCTCTGCTGTCAAAGGGCTCCCCTATGGGCTGTGCACCAGCAGCTGGTGCTGCAGACAAGCCCTGGGCTGGCTCCAGGCAGCCTCAGGCACACTGGGATGTGGATGTGAAACGGAGCCATGTGCCCAGAAGAGCAAACCCACCCTTCAGCCCCCCCCATCCCACAGGGCTGCTCTACCCCTTGTCTCAGTGACCACTGCCCCCCAGAAGGGAAAGGGACTGTGCCCACTTACCCACACTGACAGCAGCGATGACTGGAGAGGCAATGACAGACAAGGTGACCCCACCAGTAATGGCCAAATTCCTCTTGTGCTTAGAGGTTTTCTTTCCCTCGTATCTGCTGTGGATCTGACAGAAGGAGAAGCACCAGGTGAGAGCAGAGCCCGGCCATGAGCAAACACCAGCAGAAGACATTAATAAGCTTGTGATTTTACAGCCTTGTCAGCTGGATTAGCCCTTAAAGAACCTTATCTTGACCACAGATCAGATCTAGGACGTGGGTCTGTGTTGTAGGAAAAGGAGGAGGTACAAATACAGTGCTGACACACCATTTCTTCCCTCTCAGTGCCCTTTAGCAGCACAGACACACAACGGCATCACACAGGTTGGGCCAGCAGCTCAGCACCAAAACATGAGTGACTCATGCAAGACAAAGTGTGATGCTCAGGGTCCAGCCACTGTCCTATAAAGCCCATCATTATATGCACTGAAAAGGGACCAGGTCTCTCCTTGGATGCTCCTAGCACAAGGTAGAGGCACAAGAGTGATGCAAAATGCATCTGAGGGGACCCAAGGGTGATCAGCCACCACCTTCCCTCTCCCCACACAAAGAACAGAATTTGGGTTCCATGACCAGATCCACCCCTTGTATCAGAGCTCAGTTTCTGCTCAGATGCTCTGAGAGGAGAGGAGGCCCCAAACCCCTCAGCTGCAGCCTCCTGCTCTCCACACTCACCTTCCTCCCAACGTACACAGGGATGCCAATGACCATAGCAGGAATGGCGATGCCAGCGATGAGGGAGATGCCCACAGGAGCCCCGATCAACGTGCCCAGCTGCCAGAGAATCTTCTTTTTACGACTCCATGGCTTTTTGCCCCAGAATGTACAGCCAGAGGGGCTTAAGGGAAGGGGACAACAACACCTTTAGCACAACAGCAGTTCCTGACAGCCCCCATTCAACTTCCACATGGACAAAACTCAGGAAGCAGACAACACAAGTCAGGTGTCCCTCTTTTCTCCCCATCAAGATTAATTTGCTCCTCAAGGGGATGACCACACAACAGGGCCCGTGCTCAACACCCACTACCCCAGAGCCCCCCAATGCAGCTGTGTCAGGAACCTGGGGTGGGAGAGCATCCTCTAGAGCAGGAAGCTCAGCTCTATGGGGTCAGGCAGAGCATTTGGCTGCCTGATGGAGGATGCAGGAGGATGGAGGCCACCCCATGGGTGAACCCCAGGGCAGCAGGAGCTGCCCCCTCCTCACCTGAGGTAATGCAGGTCTGAGATCTCCTTCATGCAGAGCCAGCAGAACTCACAGCCACACACTGCACACGTCATATGGTTGCAGCTCCCATCGTTCATCTTGATGATGTACGCGCTGCAGCGCGGGCACGGCTTGATGTCATCGGCTGTGGGGAGGGAGCAGGGACTGAGCAGGAACAGGCAACAAGGGGGGATCTCATCATGGATCAACAACAGGAACAACCCTGAGAGCTGCTGCAGTGGGAGGTTGTGCCTTTAGGTGATCTTCAGGGTGAGAGGATGATGCTGATGGGACAGAGCCCACCAAAGCCATTGGCCTGGGCAGCAGCGACTGAGATGAGCAGCTGCTTCAAAAGCTTATTCTGGCTTTGAATGGGATGGATTCCAGAACATGCCTAACCGCTGGGAACAAGTCATACCTGCCCTGTGTTAGCCAAGGCAGCAGCAAGAATGAGCCATTCCTAAATTGCTCCACTGGTGATTCACAGGCCAGGAATGACAGAACTGGGAGCACAAGGATTCGGAGTAACTCTGAACCTGACCTTGGCAAGCAGCTGAACAGGGTCTAGAGCAGGGCAGAGCTTGTGCAGCCCCTGCTCTGCTGCTGGCACAGAGGAAGGAGCCTTCATCTCTTCCTTAATGCAAGCATCATCTGACAGTGGTTACACCACACTCCACAATATGAAATCCAGCTGCTGAGACCAGCTCGCACCTTATTAATGACCACATTGAATCCAGCATGAACAGGGAGGGGAAAACCCACTGTCTCTGAGGCTCCCTTCCAGCACTGAGCACCACACTTCCCAGCAGGGAGCTCCTTGGAAAGGATGGAGAAACTGGAACCTATTTGCTGCTGGTCTGTAGCACAGGCTGGGGTACAAGCAGAGCCTCTGCTGCCCATGACCAGAGCCCTCTAACTGGGGCATGTGGGATCTCAACACAGCACTGCCAAAATCTCAGCAACCCACAGCAGCTCTGCTCTAAGGAAGTGTGTTAATGTTTAAACTCCTGACAGAGAAGGGAGAGCAGAGGGTTTTGGTTAGGGCTAAGGCAGGACTCTATGGAACAGCCTCACTGCTCACTGCCAGGGTCAGGATGGCTGCTTTTAACCAACACTAAGTCAGCAGACACAGCAGCTCCTAGCAGGCAGTGTGGGAGGCTGTGGCTTCAGTCCCTGACATTACCAACACCTAACAGCACACAGAGCCAGGCTCACCACACTCAGCAAGGCATGAACGCTGCTCCTCACTACTGCAGCAGGCAGACTTGAGGCTGCAAGGGTGAAAAGTGCCTGTTTGTTCAGGGTTTAGATCACGAGGAGTGAGAACATCCAAGATCAAAGGAGCCACAAGCCTAGCTGGGGCGGATGAGGGGAGCTGCTGTGATACAGAAGGACCCAAAGCACTTCATCACCTCCTCATCTGTTTTGTGCTCTTGGAGGAGCCCATCACGAGAAGGGGAAATTACTGTTTCACAGCTGGGCTCACTGGTGGCTGCTGCAGACCCTCGGCTGTGCCCGGCAGCAGCAGTCCCTGCAGGGCACTAACACCCCCCTGCTTTGGCAAGAAGAGTTTTGCCCTCAGATGGCTGCTCCTCAGCTCCACTGGCATAACTGCAGCACAAGTAACCACAGCAAGGTGTGAAGCATAGAATCAGAGAACAGTTTGGGTTGGAAAGGACCTGAAGATCATCCAGTTCCAACCCCTGCCATGGGCAGGGACACCTCACACTAAACCAGGTCACCCAAGGCTCTGTCCAACCTGGCCTTGAACACTGCCAGGGATGGAGCATTCACAGCCTCCCTGGGCAACCCATTCCAGCGCCTCAGCACCCTCACAGGAAAGAATTTCTTCCTTATTTCCAACCTGAACTCCCCCTGTTTCAGTCTGAACCCATCACCCCATGTCCCATCACTCCCATCCCTGATGCAGAGCCTCTTTCCAGCATCCTTCCATACCTGGGCCCGACTCCTGTCCGTAGCTGAGGCCGGACGTGTGCTTGGTGCGTACCCGCAGCGCCTGTGCCCGCTGCTGCCTGGCCATGTCACAGGTCTGGTTGGGATGCCAGATCTGCTTGCAGTGGTAGCAGAACTCCGTGTGGCAGCCGTCCCTCTCGCAGGTCAGCTTGGGGCAGCTGGCACAGCCGTAGGCAATGACCGCGTACCTGAGGGGGGAGACACCAGGGGAGTCAGGGAAAGGTATCCAGAGACAGGGATGCTTTAACCCAGCCTGCAGCCCACACCCCAGACAGATTCCTGCTCTCTCCAGCCCTATGCTTTGCACTGCAGGGCCTGACATTAAGTAGTGCTAACAGGGTGCCAGCTTTGACACAGACAGCTTTGCAATAGTGGGTTCTGTCCTCAATCCCTCTTCTCACTGTCGGTTCACAGAGACCAGACCTGTCTTGCCCATGTGCCTGGTTAACAGTTCACTGCTTGTGATCCAGGCTCCTAGGACAGGCTCACACTGCAATTCCCACGCATCCCAGCTAAACACACACACCCCAGTTCCTCAGGCTAGGTATACGGGTGGATGCTGTATGGGTGGATGCTGTATGGGTGGATGCTGTATGGGTGGATGCTGTATGGGTGGGTGCTACATGGCTCGGATGAATCTAGGAAAGCTGAGGCTGTCCTGGGCACTTCTATCAAGTGAATGATTCTAAACAAGTGGCACAACAAGGTTTTCCATGTACAGACACCTCAAGAAGCATCCATCCTCCCCACAGCATTTCCTTCTCAAGAGCAGTGAAGGACAACACTATGGAGGGAGCCAAACCTGGAGTAAAACGTGCACGAGAAGAAGGCCAGGTTCAACCAGCTCACTGCTTCCCATAGGAGCATGATGCTTCCAGCAGGAAACGTGCTGTGTACACAGCAGTGTAACCAGCACCACCGAGCAGTGCTGCAGGAGAGCTCACTCGGTCACCTACACTGAGGTTGTTTCCAATGGCAGGGGCAGGACTGAACAAGCCCAGAGGTGCCCAGTGACACCAGGATGGCAAAGGGTGTTGTTGATCGTCCCCAGTGTCTCTGGTAGCAGCCAGCTCTAAGACAAGGGTTTATCTTTAGAGCCTGCGTCGCTCCAGTTGTGTTGCCTCTTCGCAGAGGCAGCAGCGTGAGAACCACCGAATGTGTCACACCACAATGATTCACATCCTGTGGGAGTCTGAGCAGCTTCATCCTGCCAGGGTACAGCATCATCATCACCAGAGGAACAGCAGCTCCGCGCCCAGCACGGCGCCGGGACGCACACGACAGCAGCCCTGCCTGCACATGGAGCTGGGACTGCAGGACAGATGGGATACAGGTGGGTTTAGAGGGCTGAGAGGGATGAACGTGGCCTGCATGGACTGGAAGTGGAAGGCATCTGGTCTAGAGATGAGCTTTGAAGTTCCTTCCAAGCCAAACCATTCGTAATTCTATGAAGATCCCACTAAGGATCCAGTGCCTAAAGAGGCTGCAGGAAACCTGGAGAGGGGCTTGGGACAAGGGCCTATAGGGCCAGGCCAAGGGGAATGGCTTGAACCTGCCAGAGGGGAGACTGAGCTGAGCTCTGAGGCAGAAGCTGTTCCCTGTGAGGGTGCTGAGGTGCTGGCACAGGGTGCCCAGAGAAGCTGTGGCTGCCCCATCCCTGGCAGTGCTCAAGGCCAGGTTGGACACAGGGGCTTGGAGCAGCTGCTCTATGGAAGGTGTCCCTGCCCGTGGCAGATCCTTTCCAATCCAAACCACTCTGTGATTCTAAGCAGATCCCACAAAGCATCCTTACCCTGCTGCTGACACGTGGCCAAAGACCTACCCCTGGCAAAACCCCCTTGATCTGACCAGCTGTGTTGTGACACTGCTGCTTCAAACCATAACAGCAGCCTAGGAAAGCTCAATGTAATGTATTAAGCAGCCCAATGCTCACTCACTCAACCCTCACTTGAAAGATGGGGTTTTCTAAACTCTCAAGCAGCAAATCCTATGAGAAATTACAATTGTCACCGTTTGTCTTTTATGCCTTGAGCTGAAATAACCAATATCATGGACAACCCAAAGCTATGGGGGAACAAACTACGTGACTGTGTATTAGGGAAAGAAATAACGTGTCCCTGCACTCAAGGCCAACTCAGAAGAGGCAGCCAAAGCAATGCCCCTAGGATTAACTGTGGCAGGATCTGGGTGGCCAACGTGTGGCCCTTCTCCCCCTGACTCCCAGCACATGGCTCAGTTCAACAGCCAGGAAAAGGGAAACTTTGCCCTCTCCCCATGCAGCAATGACTGCAAGAGCCTTCCCAAGGCTGTGGAATGGCACAGCTCTGCTGCCAGCCCATTCCTTGGATGGCCACGAGCTGCCTCCATCCCTCTTCCTGCTGCTCCACGCGAGTCAGAGCCTCAGCAGCCTCATTCACTGAGCTCAGCCTACACAGCTCCGTTCCTTTAATGGCTCTGTTATTCTCGCAGGCTCCAGGAGAGCTGCTGTGTGACAAGCACTAGACAGTGATGCCACCTGACTGTAGCAAGGAAAAACAAGAGCTGCAAACATGGAAAATGATTTGTACCGCAACTGATGGCGCATCAATTGACCAGCGTTTCCATGCCAACACGCACCGGTGTAGTGCTGCTGCTCCTCCTCCCCTTTCATTTAGGAAAGGCTGGTCCATGTGGAAGGCGCAGGATGCTGTGTGTCATGCACCCATCACCCCCTCACTGCCACCAGCCCAGCATGGGGGGCAGCCGGTGCTGAGCATCGCATGCCCCACTCCCGCTCCGTACACCAGCACTACTACTACACTACTATGGTGGGAAAGCCTGGTGTAAATAATTCATACCCTGATGTTCCAGAAGCAGGGAGACACAAGCTGGCTGGCAAGAATGAATAGGGTGATTAATTTCTCTCCCTGCCGGAGGGCTGAATTCCAGCAGCCTTTGTTCAGGGCTACAGACACACCAGCAGCACTGGTCCATTACACCTTATCCTGAGCACAGAGACACAGCACAGCAGCCAAGGAGCTGAGATTCAGTAAGCAAGCACAGGGTTTCTCTAGCCAGCTAACAGCACTGACAGCAGGGGCATTCCCCTGGTACAGCTCCAGGGCAGCACAACCTGCTCTATCGCCCTCATCTTATCCCCAGAGCTCCCAAAACAAGATCCAGCCCTCGATTTGGCTTCTGCAAGCAGAGAAGCTGTTGTTTGCTATTAACACTGCCCTCTGAAGAAACAAGCCCTTACAAAGCTGCTCAAAGCAATGGGGAACCTGAGCCAGGCTGGGTTTGCATAGGAAGGCTATTCCACTGCCCTGATTAAGTGTTCACAACCCTCCCACCACGCTTTCCATTCTGACTGCTAGGTCAGACTTTCCTTTCATGTTCTTGCTACAGATTGCAGGCCAAGCCGAGCTGCAGCTCAGCTTCACAGCACTTCTCCAAGTTCCCTGAACAAAGCCCTTTTCCAAGCAGCTCTGGCTTAGACTCAAACAGAAACCTAAGGGAGTTTGCTTGAAGGAAAAGAGAAGAGAAAATGAAAGCAACACACAGATAACTATAAAGTCATCGAGCTTGGCTGGGCTGACTTCTGGCCAGGCAGACGTTGCCTCATTCGGGTAATGGGTAATGAGGCAACATCCCTCCTCTGTGCCATGCACACACATCCTCGCTGGGAAGAAGTGACCGGTTGTGGTTCCCTCTTCCCCACCATGGACGCTGCAGGGTGTCCCCATGGCTCCCACGGCCGGGAAACTCCACACTTCCTATTTGTGCTTTCTCTTAAATGAGAGAAACTGTGGCTCAGCTAAAACCCCCTTCGAGTCCTATTACTCATAGCTGGGTTGTCTGGACTTCATTAGCCGCAAGGTCAAAACCTGGTGCTCTAGGAGGGAGGAGGGATAGACAGAGGGATGCTTTGGTACCCAAGGGCCACCAGCTGTCCTGGGGACCGCTGACAAGGGGCACAAGTTATTCCTGGGGGGATTTCGACTGGATACAAGAGGGAAAGTTTTCCCACTGGAATTATCCCTGCAGGGAAGTGGTGACTCCCCAGCACCGGGCACTGTTGAGGCTCAGCTGGACAGGGCACTGGGGCATCCTGTTTAGTCCATGCTTTGCCTAGAAAGGCTGGACCTGTTGATCTCTGAGGTCCCTTCCAACCTGGGATCCTAGGATACCCCACAGCACAGAGCTCCTGGCTGCAGGCTCTCCATCGGTAGCACTGGAGGTGCGCAGCAGCAGCAGCACCCCATGGAGACTGAGCCAGCCCTCCTGTGCCCTCCTGGCACCCAGATGGGAGCGGGTAGCACCACGGGAGGAGGCCACGTCCTGGGACCACCCCAGCTGGGATGGGACGTCCAGGGGACAGTGGATCCTGCATCACCCATGTACCCCATGTACATCACCCGTGTACCCCCTCTATATCACCTGTGTACTCCATGTACATCATCCACGTACCCCCTGTACATCACCCCTGTACCTACCCCCTGCACATCACCCATGTACCCCTTGTACATCACTCCTGTACCCCCTGCACATCACCCATGTACCCCTTGTACATCACTCGTGTACCCCCTGTACATCATCCACATACCCCCTGTACATCACTTGTGTACCCCCTGTACATCACCCATATACCCGCTGTACATCACTCGTGTACCCCCTGTACATCACCTGTGTACCCCCTGTACATCATCCACGTACCCCCTGTACATCATCCACGTACCCCCTGTACATCACCCCTGTACCCCCTGTACATCACCCGTGTACCCCCTGTACATCACTCCTGTACCCCCTGTACATCACTCCTGTACCCCCTGTACATCACCCGTGTACCCCCTGTACATCATCCATGTACCCCCTGCACATCACCCATGTACCCCCTGTACACCACCCCTGTACCCCGCACCCAGCCGGGCCATGCCCTGACCCTCCCGCACTCACCCGCAGTCAGGGGCCGGGCACCAGCGGCAGTCGGGATCCGCGGCGAGGCAGCGGCGGAGCATGAACTCCTCGTACTTGGCGACGAGGTGCGGGGAGTCCCGGAGCAGGCGGCGGATGTCGGCCGGGTTGAGGCGCTCGCTGCACTCGGGGCAGCAGATGTTGACCCGGGACTCGGTGATCTCGATGCGCAGGTACTGCCGCAGGCAGGCCCCGCACGACCGGTGCGGGCAGGACAGCAGGCGCGGGGCGTTCTCTGCGGGCTGGCGCACCAGGCACAGCGGGCACTCCAGCTCCTCCTCACCGCTGCCCTCCGGTACCGCGGCCGCTTCCTCGGTGGGTGGTGGTGGAGGAGGCGGCGGAGGAGGCGGCGGAGGGGCCGGAGGGGCTGCGGGGGCCGGCGGAGGGGCTGCGGGAGGCGGCTCGGCCTTAGCGCGGCGGCGGCTGCCGGCGGCCGAGGCGGCGGCGGCGGAGAAGACGCTGTGGAAGGAGAGGCGGCGGCGGCGGCCGCCGGGCTTCGGGCACTTGGCGGCGGCCGAGTGGAGGGACGAGGAGCGCGGGGACTCGGAGTCCCGCTCGGAGCCCATGGCGGCGGCTGGAGGGCAGCGATGTCCGGTCACGGCCGCGGCGGCTCCGGTGCCTGCTCCGCTCTGGAACGACAACGGCGGCGGAGCCGAGTGAGAGCCCCGGGAGCGCCGCGCCCGCCCAGCCCCGCCCCGCCCCGGCCCGCCCCGCCCCGCTCCGGCCCGGCCGCCGAAGCCGCCGCCGCCATTTTGGTTGTTGGCAGCGCCTGAGGCCCATGGGCCCCGGGGTGGCGGCGGCGGCGGCTGGGGCCGGGCCCGAGTCCCCTCAGCACCCTCGGTTCCTTCAGCACCCTCAGCACCCCCGGTCCCCTCAGCACCCCCGGCTCCCTCAGTACCCCCGGCTCCCTCAGTTCCTCGGCTCCCCTCATCACTCCCGGTTCCCTCAGCACCCCCGGTCCCCTCAGTTCCTCGGCTCCCCTCAGCATTCCCACTCTCCAGGGCTTCCTCCGCTCCCATCCCAACCAGGCCCCAGCAGTGGGTCGGGAAGGAGCCTGTCCCTCTCTCGAGGACTCTGGAGGGCTGCTCCCTAGGACCAGTTTGCTTTAAGTGTGTCTCTTGTTGGAGCCAGGAGCCTACAAGCATCCCCTCTCAGTGCACTCATCCCGATGGAGCATCCCATCCCCTCCTTGCCCAGGAGCGCTTCCTGCTGCGGCCTTTGGCTCTGCCATGCACAGGCACTGCCCTTACAAGCCACATTCAGGCCACATTGAAGCCACATTCATCCTGCAGCCGTGCAGAGCTGTCAAAGCCCAGGCTGACAGAAGCACCAGGGGTTGATGCTGCCTGACTTGCCGGAGGCAAAGACCCCACCCTGGCTCCAGCAGGGATAGTGATGATGCTTCCCTGTTTGATGGAGGGCAATGAAGGCACAGAGGGAATAAACCACCTGGATAATCACACAAATGAAGCTTCATAGAATCATAGAATAGTCAGGGTTGGAAAGGACCTTAAGATCATCCAGTTCCAACCCCTGCCATGGGCAGGGACACCTCACACTAAACCAGGGCACCCAAGGCTCTGTCCAACCTGGCCTTGAACACTGCCAGGGATGGAGCATTCACAACCTCCCTGGGCAACCCATTCCAGTGCCTCAGCACCCTCACAGGAAAGAATTTCTTCCTTAGATCCAATCTAAACTTCCCCTGTTTCAGTTTTAACCCATCACCCCTTGTCCTGTCACTGCAGTCCCTGATGCAGAGTCCATCCCCAGCATCCTTGTAGCCCCCTTCAGACACTGGAAGCTGCTCTGAGGTCTCCATGCAGTTTCTCTTCTCCAGGCTGAACAGCCCCAATGTTCTCAGCCTGGCTCCATACAGGAGCTGCTCCAGCCCCTGAGCATCCTCGTGGCCTCCTCTGGACTTGTTCCAACAGTTCCATGTCCTTTTCATGCTGAGGACACCAGAACTGCACACAATGCTCCAGGTGAGGTCTGACCAGAGCAGAGCAGAGGGGCAGGATCAGCTCCTTCAACCTCCTGGTTCCTCCTCTCCCAGTCCCCTTCAGCTCTCCTGTTACCTTCCCTGTCCTTCTCTGTGCCTGTCACACACCCTCACTTGGTGCTTATCCCAAGGTGCCTGCTGCTCCCAAGTCCTTCCCTAGAGCTTATGTTCCCCAGACACGTGCCAGCTCTGCCTCCCTTCTGCTGTGCTCCAGCATTCCTGCAGCACCACACATGGCTCTGGCCCAGCTGGAAGTTTTGGACTACATTTAGGATTGGCCTAAGAGTGTTAAATTCCCACCTGGAATAAGAGCCCTGTTACTGTCAAGGTAATTGAGCAAGGGAGCAAACAGTTCTGCCCAGGAGAGGCAGGGATGCTACAAGGGTGCTTGTGGGGCAGTGTGAGCTGCTGGGCTCTGGTCCCTGGCAGCTGTGGGCAGGCATGAGGATGTGATGATGATCCTTGTCATGTGGAGCTTTGGGAGTTGAAAGGATCCTCTCCCCATGTCCGTGGTGGGAAAGGAGGGACAGAGAAAGAAAGGAGAGATGTCCTGGTGTGAAGCAAGGCCCTATGGAAACGTCTGAGATGAGGCAGGTACACAGCATCTTCAAAGGGCTGCTGCTGCCCGTCTGCAGAACCAGAGAGCCCTGCATGGGGTTTGTGTGGGACGGGCTCAGCCAGAGCCCTGCCAGCTCAGCCCTACAGAGCAGGAGCACAGACTGGAACTAACTGGGAAGGTTTTGTCTCCAAAGCTAATGCGAGACAGGCCTGGATGACCAGCACTGCAGACCCAAACAGAGCAGAACCAGCTGCAGCCCTGGGGAAGGCATCAGCTCAAGGGGCAGAAATTACTTCATTCCCTTAGATGAGGAATCACAAACAAGGCTGGGGGAGGCTGGGGAGGATCCAAGGGGCTCACATTGCCTTCAGAGCCATTCCCTGCTCCGGAGCTGTGCACATCCCATGCCAGTCTTTGTATCTGAGGGAATCCAGTGCCTTCCTGGAGCTCAGACCCAGCCTCCTGCTTGTCCTGCCCCCATGGCAGTGCACACATAGCATCCACCTGAAAACACGTCCTCCACGGCAGAGGTGTTGCTCCATGGCGAGTTCCCATTGCCCTTGCCAGGAGCAGAGGCTCCTGCTCAGCACGTTCCTGACTCCGGAGCAGTTTGAACCCAAGAGCTTGTTTGGATTCCAACTGGGGGAGCAAAAACCCCAACCAACCAGGGGCTGGGGAGGAGAGGGCAGGGAAAGAGCTGCCAGGCAGGGAAAAGCCACTGGGTTGGGAGCGAGATCAGCAGGGAAGCAGCCTCGTCACCGGTGACCGGTCTGACCCCTTAACCGACGGTGTTTGAACGATAACAACGCCGGAAAGCGACCAACCGGGGGGCGGAGAATGGAATTCAAACGCTCCAGTGCCCTGCTCCCAAACCGCAGCTCCTGCTCCTGCCTGCGCTGCCAGAGCTGGAAGCCGATTTGGTGCAGGTGACTTAAAGCCGGCTGAAAACAGCGGCTCCCCAAGCTGCGCTGCCCGCATGGAGCAGCCCCGAGGCCGGGATGGGCTGAGCCGCTCTCGGGACACACGGAGCGGCTTTCCAGGGAAGCACCTCAGTCACCCGCAGCCCAGCACGGAGACGGCTCTGCCGACAGCTTAAAGGAAGGAGGAAGAGGCGCTGGTGAGGGAAGGGCAAGGAAACCCCCTCGGTTAATTCAGAGTGAAAGCAGAGGGTGGCTGCCGGGAAGTGCTGCTGAAACTCCCTGCTCGCCCCAGGATTTGCATGGAGGAACTGGGCTGTGCTGGGGCTGGGAATACTGTGGTGGCAGCAGTGATAGAGAAACCTCAGCTCCCGTTGGCCTGTCCCCTCCTTTCCTGGTTACCTCATCATGGAATGCGTGATAGAACCACAGACTGGGTTGGGCTGGAAAGGACCTGAAGATCATCCAGTTCCAACCCCCTGCCATGGGCAGGGACACCTCACACTAAACCATATCACCCAAGGCTCTGTCCAACCTGGCCTTGAACACTGCCAGGGATGGAGCATTCACAACCTCCCTGGGCAACCCATTCCAGTGCCTCAGCACCCTCACAGGAAAGAATTTCTTCCTTATCTCCAATCTAAACTTCCCCTGTTTCAGTTTGAACCCATCACCCCTTGTCCTGTCACTCCCATCCCTGCTCTCCCAGGGTTGGGCAATACCTGCCTGTTGCTCTCAGCCCTGGCCCGTGGGACACGGGGATGTTGAAAGAGCTACTTTAGGACACACAAAGCTTCATCCTGCCTGAAACCTCCAGGTCTTTCGGGCCCAGATGTGGGAACACTTCCCTGGAACAGGCTTTCTCTGGAAGCCCATGGCTTTGCTCAGGTTTCTCATGCTTCCCCAGGCAGAGGTGGGTGGATATCTGTGGGTCACAGGCTGTGCTCAGAGCAGATGGAGGCTGGAGAAAACAGAGCTCATATTGCTGCTTTCTGACACAGTGGAAGAGAGCAAGAAGGGGATCAGCTTCACACCACACATTCTTCCTTGTGCTAGACAGGGAATGATTCAGCTCCCGTCTGGCTGGGCAGGATGAGACCTTTGGCCGTGCTCAGGTGGGATAGCCAGGGCTGTTAAAGGGACCCATCAGCATCCAGCAGTGCCATGATGCAGGTCTGTGTCCTGAGGACACCCACTACAGGAGGGCACAGCCAGGGACCATCTCACAGCCAAACCTGAGAGCTTGCTATAGGCACAGTACAGGGGCAAAGCTCATAGGGACAGAGGGTTTCCAGTGGCCCAAAGGTGGTTTTAAACCTCTCCAAGGGGTCTCATCCCAGCTCCATGCCCTGAAGAGCTGTGCCAGGAGATGCAGGCTGCAGAGCAGGGCTGGGCTGTCCCAGCCAGGCTTAACCCTGGGAGCTTTGAGGTGTGCAGGGGGGGAGGCTTTGCAGTCACGGGGGAGCAGCTGTGGAGTCAAGAGCTGGGGTTCAGTGGGGTCGTTTTCTGCTAGGGCCCTGGGGGACACTGCTTTGGAGTAACATGCACCGAGCATCCTCCCATAGAGATGCCATTAACGGCGGTTATGGCTCTCTGGGGAGGACACCCGGGGCTGGGAGGGCTCTCCCCAGGGTGCACATCTGGGTCTGTCTCCTTAGTTCATGTGCTCTTTGCCTCTCGTGCTCCCCTGAGATGTGTTCAAGGAAGGAAGAGCTGATTCCACTCGACTCCTTTGTCTCTGCCGTGCTCAAGGATTGACATCCTTTTAAATGGAGAGGGAAAGGCAGGAAATGGGAGCCCCCAGTTCAGAAATTCAAGGCTTTTCCGAGAGGATTTGTTCTGGTTTCGGCTGTGATTCCTCCTTCTCTCCCCTCCATCTCCCCATCCCACTCTGCTCCTTCCCCACACCCACATGCACGGCACAGCAATCTTCACTCCCTGCTGTGGCTTCCAGGGAAAGATGCTGTCATGTGAGATCCTGGGAGCGAGTTACCACATGGAGCTCTTTGGAAGCACGGTGTCTCCAGCAGAACCTGCCTGCAGACAGAGCAACGCTGCTCCCCTCCTCAAAACCCAGCACACTCCTCAATCCCAGGGATGGAGCTGTGGGGAGCAGGGAATCAGCTTGGGAGCTGCCTACACACAAGGCAAGTGTTGTCAGCGGCTGATAGGAGAGGTGGGAGGGAGGGAGATTTGGAGGGGGGAAGAACTCGGAGGCTCATGTGCCCACGTAGCTCAGCACCCTGTCTCCCCCAGCGCCCAGCAGCCAGGATGGCTCCATCACTGCTTGCACTGATATGTGCCTTGAAAGAAGACTCCAAACAGGGACTCAGACATAACTCCCATCTACTTCAGCAGCGACATAAAGGTAGGGAGCATTAAGCAAGTACTTGGAATAGTAACCTGACATGCTTTTCCCCTCATTTCCTTCTGTAATAAAGCACAGGCTGTTCTGGCTTCTGCATGTACCTGCACACTCACTGTACAGCCTTGGGGATGGAAGCAGCAATGATCCCTGCTCCCGAATCACTCTTCCTGCTGACCTGCTGGACTTAATGACAGGGGATTTACAAGTGAGAGGGTTTAGCCCAGGAGGATGCTGCCATCAGGGAGGTGTTGGCTGATCCCTGCACCAGGGCTCCCTGCTCACCCAAGCCCTTACCAGACAATTCTGTGTTTGCTGTGGGCATAAACACAGGCAAATTGGGCACTGGAGGAACCCCCACAGCTGCCTGTGCCTGGAGGAACAGGGGGGCAAACACTGCACCAGTGGTGTCCCTGGGAGAGCCAGGTGCCAGCAGCCCCAGGCATGGAGCTGGTGTGATGGGGCAGGGAGCTCCCACCGGCTCGGGATGCTCTCCTCTCCCTGGTATTCATGGTGCAGCCAGGAGCAAGGTGAAATCCTCAAGGACCCATTGTGGGGGGAGTGAGGAAGGGTTGGGTTGGGTTTGGTTTGGTTTGGTTTGTTGTGCCCTCAAGAGAGCAGATGCAGAGAAGCTCCAGCACTGGCACAGGGCTTGGTTCCTGCAAGGAGAAGAGCGAGGCACTGGCCTGGTTTCCAGGAAAGGAGAACAGTGTGTCACAGAGGAGGCATTGAAAAGACCTGAGGCTTCTGCCTCCGCTTTCTCCCTTCCTGCTGCAGACGTGTGTGAGTTCAAAAGGCTAAACTGGAGCCTGTCCTGCAGCTGCCCCAGGGCAGGAAGCTGTGGCCTTCTCCTGCACAGAGCATACTTGGAGTCCCTGTCCCTGCTGGAGGTCCCTGCACTGCTCAGCACCTCTCCCCTCTGCTGTGGGAGTGTGGGGAGCATTGCTGGATGGGACAAGGCACTACTTGTAGAGCCCAGACCCCCAAAGGAACCCCCCATCCCCTGCAGCCGCAGCTCTGAACCTCTCAGCATCTCTGACATCCTTCCCACTGTGCATCCTGCGTTCACAGGTAGGGCTGGGCACACCACACGTTTCCTCCACCCAAGCCACCCGTTTCCTATTGCTGCAGACATGAGAAGCAGTGAGTTAATCCTGCAGGCCATGAACTAAGCTGTCTTAGCAGACACCATCTGTCCGTTTGCATTTGCTGATGCACGACCTATTTTGCTGTGGAGCAGAGCAGGGGCTGCAGTTTAGGGGCTTGCGTGTCCCTGTTGCCAGGGTTTAATCCACTGCTCCCTGCTAATGGGACAAGGCTCCAGTGACCTGAGCACCGGGGGGACCTGCTGTCGTGGGCTGGGGCTTGTCCCTATGGCTGCTGGGCCTCAATGGAGGTTTGAGCCTCAACCCCACAAAGCACTGGGGAAGAGGAAGGTCTCAGCAAGGGCAAGAGCACAGCAGCCTTCAGCAGGGGCATCTCCTTACCCGGAGCCCCTTCAGCAATGGCCATGGAGGGACACCCTGAAATGCCACCCCTCAGAGCCACCATCACAGCCCTGCACTGGGGCTGGGGACAGGAAAGGCAGAGTAAGAAAAGGGAAAGGGTCTGTTTCTGTCTTGGTAGGGCAGGAGCCACATCCAAACTCCATCACTTGCCAGCAGGACCCAGAGAGACCTGAACATCTCAGGACTCTTCAGCACCATCTGAGCATGGGGCTCAAACCCTTCTGCTTGTGGCCCTGAGGACACAGATGTGACACTTCCTTCCCCTGAGTAACAGCCCTGCACTTCCTTGTTTGGGAGCAAAGTGTCCTTGGCACCTCCAGCTCCTTCTCATCCCAAATTGGGTTCCTGGGAAGAGGCCTCGTGCTGTGCTCTGCACTACAGCTGATGCTGCTTTAGCCTGGGGTCATTCTGGTCCTTTACAGAAGCTGAGCAATGGCAATCACAGCAGGACAGGGCAAGATGGGAAGAGAATTCATTCTGTATCCCTCTGAGGGGATCTGGTCCTGCCTGGGAGCAGTCTGGTGACCCTTGTCAGGGTACTCAAGTGCAGACGTTATGAAAGGTCATAAAACCATCAGGTTATTTCCAAGGCAGTTATCAGATTTGACCTACCCAACTCACAGCCATTCCAAAGGTTGGTGCCTTGCTGTGAGCTGCAATCCCTCCCCAGGTTACCAGCTCTTTACTGAGCTCAGCTCTGGGGGCAGAAATTGAACCCAAGAGCAAGGCCATTCTGTCCTTGGGTGCTGTTAGGAGGGAGCTGAGCACTCGGTGCTAACATCCTCCTGCCACCCAGGACCAGGGTGGTAACTGCTCAGCTTCCTGCTTCTCCACACAGCACATGGAGAGCAGAGAGAGGAAGCTCTTCAGACTGACCTTGCCATCAGCCACACAGCTTCCTTCTCACTTAGCCCACTTGCACCCTTCGGGTTTTCCAAGGAACTCTGAACCTTCTGGATAGGATGTGGCCTGAATCCACCCACTTCTGTGGCTGCCTCTGAGTGACCAACGCTGGCTGGGCAAGGACAGTGCAAGTACCTGCTGCAGAGTAACTCCCCTTTCCTGCTGGGTATAGAACCCCAGCCTGGGCTGGGTTGGAAGGGACCTTAAAGCTCCTCCAGCTCCTTCAGGGACACCTTCCACTGGAGCAGCTGCTCCAAGCCCCTGTGTCCAACCTGGCCTTAAGCACTGCCAGGGATGGGGCAGCCACAGCTGCTCTGGGCACCCTGTGCCAGCGCCTCAGCACCCTCACAGGGAACAGCTTCTGCCTTAGATCCAACCTGAGCTTCCCCTGTTTCAGTCTGAACCCATCACCCCTTGTCCTATCCCTACAGTCCCTAATGAAGAGTCCATCCCCAGCATCCTTGTAGCCCCTTCAGACACTGGAAGTTGCTCTCAGGTCTCCAGCTTCTCTTGTCCAGGCTGAACAGCCCCAATGTTCTCAGCCTGGCTCCATACAGGAGCTGCTCCAGCCCCTGAGCATCCTCGTGGCCTCCTCGAGGTTTGCTCCACCAGCTCCATGTCCTGGTGCTGAGGACACCAGAGCTGCCATTGTGCTCTTATCAAAACCAGCTGCAGCTTCATACCCCTGGTTTCCTGCCCTGCTGCAGCTGGAAGTGCCGGTACCTCCTGCAGCCTTGCTGCCTACAGGGATGCTTGACCCCTTCACAAACCTTGCTCAGCTTTGGATACCCACTGTCAGTAGCAATAAACCTACTGGTTTCAGTAGCAATAAACCCTGCTGGCTCCTTCCTGTGGTTGCTAAGTTTGGCCCAGTGCTCCCTTGTCCGTGCTGTGGACACTCACTCGGCCTCTGCATCGATGTGACAAGAACTAATGACTCCCTGCAGGATGCCATCGTGTCCCTCCTGCTCTCCTGCTCAATGGGATGTCCCTCCTGCACTGTGGGGACAGGAGCTGGGGTCAGGATCTCTGTGCTGGGAACAAGGTTTCCTCACACTGTGGGGCACAGATCCCCACTGTGGGGCTGCTCCCAGTGCTACTGGTTTGGGAAGGGAATCGACTCAGGAATTGTCTGGATGTGAGGCCATCATCCCTGCTCCCAGCACACAGCCATGGGCCTCTCCTGTGGGGCACAGGAGATGGGGAGGGCAGTGCTTTGCCAAGACAGGAACGGACCCAGGCCTGGGACTGCTGACAGGAGGTGGGAAGAGGAAGAGCCCAATGTGGTCAGCGCTGGGAAAGGCAGCTCCTGCCCAGGACTGCCTGGGGAACATCCCCATAACCAGTAACAGCTGTCAAATGGGGGAAAGACAGGGAAGGAAAGAAGGAACAGCTCCTGTCTGCAGCCCCCCCAAGTACAGCGCTCCCAGTACTCCCAGTACAGTGTTCCCAGTACTGTGCTCCCAGCAGCGCTCCCAATACTCCCAGTACAGTGTTCCCAGTACTGTGCTCCCAGCACAGTTCCCAGCACTCCCAGCACAGTTCTCCCAGCACCCCCAGTAGCATTCCCAGCACTCCCAGCACAGTGTTCCCAGCACTCCCAGTACAGCACTCCCAGCACCCCCAGCAGTGTTCCCAGCACTCCCAGCACAGCACTCCCAGCACAGCACTCCCAGCACTCCCAGCACAGCACTCCCAGCAGTGTTCCCAGCACAGTGTTCCCAGCCCAGGGCTCTGGCCCCACAACAAGGAAAACAGGAGTCATTTTCCAGCGGGCTGAGCCAGCCCTAACCCCTGTGAGTGTCCCACTGACAATCAGCAGCATCAGGGCTTGGCTGAGCTCTCTCCCCAACCTGCCCCTCGGTGTCCCAGCCCCAGTTCTCCCAGTGCTCTGCAGTCCCTGCAGCACAGCAAGGTGGGCAAGGGAGAGGGGAGCTGGGATTTGGGGTGTCCTTCCCTCCCTGGCCAGCATGGAGAGGTGAAGTGGGTTTGTTCTGCAGGGTCTGCTGCTGCCGTGACCTCCCTCATCCCCCCTAACCTCTCCTCAAGCAGATCCCCCTTTACCACAGCCAGGAAATTCCTCTTCTTCCTGTTCCCCCTCTCCCCTTCAGCACCAGGAGCTGCCCTCCTGCTCCCTGGGGCTGAGCCCATCTGGGCATCACCTTAAGCCAGGCTTTCAGCAGCCTGGATCCTGAGCTGTGTGATGAGGCCGGGCTGTGTCCTATGGGAATCGGAGCAGGAGGTTTCTGGGGTGATGGGTTCAGACTGAACCAGGGGACTTTCAGGTTGGAGATAAGGCAGAAGCTGTTCCCTGTGAGGGTGCTGAGGCACTGGCACCCACCTAACCCTAACCCTAATGCTGCCCAGCCCCAGCCACGCAAGAGCAGCACCATCAGCATGGGATGAGCACCGGGCTCGCAGCTGAGATGCTGGCAGTGAACACGGAGCAGGGAGCAGAGCCCAGATGCCTCTTTCCCATCCGACAAGGCAAAGCCAAACCCCAGTGCTTGTTCCTGCCCTTGGCAAGCAAGAGGTGGCGACAGGAGTGAGGCAGAGGAGCTGCAGCCAGGGAGGGAAGTGCCTTTCTCTTGGGGCTCTGTGACCTTCGCTGCTGTGCAGAGGCCCTGGCAGCTCCCAGCCCATGGCAGCCCCTGCCCTGGAACCCTGGAAAGGCAGCTCCATGGAGCCGGTGCCTTGTCCTCCTTGCAGCCATGGAGCTGGGCAGCAGTGGTCCTGACTCTCTGGGATACAGGTCCTGCCGCCAGCAGCCGAGCCCATGGGCTGGGAGCTGGATCAGCAATGCCATGAGTTGAGTGTCCTCACTGCCCTGCTTAGGGGGCAAGCACTGGGAATGAGCTGCTGGGGCAGAGCCAGGAGAGGGCTGACACCCGAGGGAGGCAAATGGCTCCTCAATTGCTGCTTCCAGCCCTTCTTGCTTAGCTGCAAAGAGAAGCAATGCTGGGAGGAGAGGAAAGGAGCAGGGTCCTGTGCAGGTAGATTGGGGTGCACCCAGAGCCCCCCAGAGCTGAGCTTTAGAGGTTTAGGAGCAGGTTTAGAGCGAAGACAGAAATGCTGACTTGGCCAGAGGGATAAGATCCATTGAGAGCTATTGATCACTCCAGTAAGCTCAGCTGTGACACAAAGAGCTGCCTCAGCAGAAGGCCATTTCAGCCTGGCTTTAGGGAGAGCCTATAGAGGGACCATAGGGCAGGGCAGGCAGCAGTGGGAACGCAGCACCCTGCTCTCCTTGAGCCAGCTGCCTGCTCCCGGTGGCACCAGATAAGGGCTCTTTGGGGGCCTGTTTGCAGCCCTGCCACAGGAGCAAGGAAGCATCCACTGCAGCGGAGCCAGGACAGGCACTGGAATAGGAAGGATTAAAACCTCTCACAGGAGCTGGCTCAGCTCCCAGGGCCCTCTCCGGACACTGGCACAAGGGCAGCTCCTCCCTGGGGCTCCAGCTCTGCAGAGGCTCTCAGCTCCCCATCCTGTTCCCCAGGAGGGCTCCTGCTGGAGCCATCCCCCATCAGAACACAGCTTCCCATTTATCCCCATGTTCCTGCGTATCCAGAGTGACAACTGCCAGGTAAGGCAGCAGCAAACAGGCCTGCACCAAGGCACTAGGAGCACGTCAGACCCAGCTGTGTGCAGATGCCAGGCTCTGCTCCCATGACCACCCCTCTTGCAGGGGGAGCAGCTGGGATTGCACTGGAGCAGTGCAGGTCAAGGACAGCAGGGGTGACTCGGCCCCTCTGATGAAGGAGCTCCTGGTGCCATTCCCTGCATGGCTCCGGAGGTGCTCAGCTGCTCCCATGCACAACCACAGCCACAGGCACTGCAGCTGTGGGACAGCAGTGTGAGCCCTCCCCTGCCCAAGCTGCCCCCGGAGCCTGGCTCAGGCTGTGCCCAGCAAGGACTCCTTTGGGAGCCCCTGGGCCTATCCAGAGCTGGCTCCCTCCCAGGCAGGGCTCCCCTCTCCTGCCCGTGTCAGCCCCACAGCCACCTGAGCCACAGCGCTGCAGCCTCCAGCCCCTGCTCCCACACACGTCCCACAGCAGCACAAGCTGTTGCTGTTTGCAGTTACCATGAACCAGCACCCCAGACCCCTGCCCAGTGCTCCCCATAGACCCAGCAGCATCAGTGCCTTCATCCCGCAGCAACAGCCTTCACTAGAGCATCCCTTTGCTCCTTACTGCCATTCTGCTCTCCCATGTACTCTCAAGCATTCCTGGCTGCATTTCTCCATGGCCACACTGCTGCCCCCAGCCCTTTCCATGGGAAACACAGGAGATGTGCTGTTTCCCAGCAGGGCTGTGACAGGAGCATCAGCATCTCCCTGCTCTTGGATTACAGACAAGGTTTCTGCAGCCCTCCCGAGCATCTGCTTTGTGCCTCGGTCACCTCCAGCCCAGGACTGCTTTCTGACACCCACAGCACTGGGCCTTGGGCCCCAATGTCCTTTCCTTGCTCACATCCACCTCAAGTCAGCTTAGCACAGAGGGAGTGGGTGCTAATGAACCCCCTTTCCTTGCTATCGCTGCCTGTGTGTAGGTGCAGAGTCCACACTCCCCTGCCATGGAGCTGTGAACCCAGCAGCTTGTCCAAGTGCTCGAGCCCAGCTTTAGGATTAGGAAGAGCTGAAATTCCCATCCCAGGGCCCCGAGCCAGCACAGGGGTAGTGCAGGGATGCTGCAGGGCACCGAGGTGACCGTCACCCCTTGTTCTCTCCCCTCACAGACCAGATCCCGTTATGCAACCGCTAAAGGACATCACATCATCCGGAGTGGATGCAAGGACTTTGTTGGTTTGCCTTCCAGACCCCCAGGATCCGCATCCAGAGCGCTCCCAGCACCAGCTGTGCCCCATGGCTGCCTTCCCCACAGCCACTGCTTCCTGCCAGGGCAGGTAAGTGCTGAGCCTGCCGGGGAGCTGCAGCTCAGGCTCCCCACTGCAAACACAGGCTGCTGGGCTGGCTCCCAGCGCAGCAGCTCAGGGGCTGCAAGCTCCTCACTCCTTTAACCGGTGATTCCTGCTCTAATCCCAAGCGAGCGCCCTGGTCCCGTTCTCCAGAGAGGGACCAGAGCTGCTTCCCACTCCCTCCATCCCTCCCCCGGTTTTCCCCGCACAGCATCAGTGACACTCGCTGCTATAATGAGGGATGGATTTGCAGGTTGGCACCAGCCAGGACATGGTGTAATAACACTGGTGCTGCCCCAGCGCCATCAGGAAGCAGCCAGGGCAGGATGTGATCCAGCAGATCCCCCCCTGCTGCCCCCGGAGCATCCCTTACCTCTCCCAGGATCCCGCTGCAGCTCTGCCCTCCGCAGTCTCTCCCGTTCCCCTGCACCACCTCCCGGTGTGATGTCAGCCGGGCCCGGCCTCCGCAGCCGCCTCATCACCCCCCACTGCTGCCTCCCATCCCTTCCCTTCCCCGCGGTTGCCATGGCGACAGGAGGGGGAATCCCAGCCCCTGGTCCTCCACCTCCCGGAGCCTTGCTCGGTATCATCCGCTGCAGACCGGGGAAAGGACACGGTGACAGCAGGGAACAGTGGGAGGCAAAGGACAGGGGCAGCTTTGTGGCTTAACCTGCCTAGAAAGGAAGGCAGGGGCAGCCATGGGAAGCAGGCCCAGGCACTCACCTTACCCACAGCCATTCCCCACCTGTGTCCCTGATGCTCCTTCCCATTTCCACCCCCTCCATTCGCTGCTTCCCACAAGTTCTTTGTTCCTCAGCCCCTCTGCTCTTTCCCTCTCAGGGCTATGCCCATGTGCACCATGATACAAACCGTACAGACAGGGGCTTTGTGCTCTGGCCCACAGCAGGGACCCTTTGCAGTCACTCCTCGCTCCAAAATCAAGGTCAGAGATCAGGTATGGAGCAGAAACACAAGCCCAGCTCCAACCCAGACCCTCAGGAGTCAGGGGGCTCATTCTCTTACTGCCCACAAAGGTTTTCCTGCACTCACTGTCACAGATGGCTCCAGCAGGAGGGGAGAAGGGCAGATATTGTATTTTTAGGACTGCAGCACATTTTTAATGGGCCCAGAGCTTCTCAGCCCTCCCCCATCCAAAAGGCTGCTTCTTTTCAGCAGCAATCTCTCTGCATGAGAGAACAGGTCACTTCCTCTATCAGTGTCCTATTTGATGCTGGTCCTTGGGCTATAAATAGGAATTTTCCCCTTTTATAGTTGCTGAATAATTGTGAGGATGAAACACGAGCAGAGTTTTCAAAAGAGTGCCTGATAAGCAGCTTGCTGGAAGGGGATGGGGGAACAGGAGGAAGCTGCAGCACCTGCAGAGCAGCATGCGCCATGGGAAGAGTCAAGGGCAGCCTGAGAGATGGGTCACAGATGGAGGCTTGAGGTAAACAGCATCCCCATAGCAGCCTCCCCATAGCAGCCTCCCTATGGCTCCTTTCATGCTCCACACTTAGGTAAGGATCAAACAGAAGCAGCCCAGCTCAGAGGAGCCAGGACTGGAACGCCAGGAAGAGCAGGCAGAACAGGTTTGAAACAGCAGCAGGCAAACAGTAGAGGACACAATCCCAAACAATGAGGAAGAGCTCAGCTTAACATCCATCAGCCAAAGAAACAAGGGAAGGATACCACAAACTTGCCTTCAACAGGGAGGCAATGCTAAGTGGAGGTAACAGAGAGGTGTAAACCCATCAGAGCACAGGAACAGGGTAAAGGGAGGCCAGGGCCTGCTCTTGTTCCCTCTCTCAGAGCAGATTTGAGCCTTGGTACCTCAAGAAGCACCAGTGGAGGGGAACAGAGACACAAGGAGCTACAAAAGGCAGAAAGCAAGAGAGCAGAAGTCAAAGCATGAGGCTGCAGGAGAAGGAAATGATATTAGCTCCTGCATGCACTGGCAATGGGAAGGGAAGGTAGAGCAGGCTTGGAATTCCATCCCTGAAAGGAGCTTTGTCCAGAGAGGGTCAGGATACACAGAGGGCTCAGTGCTTTCAGCGCCGTGCCTGAAGAAACAGGAGAGAGCAAACCAGAAGACACCATTGCTATGGTGATAAAGCATTAGAACACATGCAGCAGGGAAAGAGGAAGAGGAGGAATCCCAAGCTGTAGTTCCAACTGCCCAGAACATCAAGATAGGATCAGGCCCAGTGTTAGTTGCCTACAGTGGCATCCAGCTCCTCTCCCATAGCCTGCAGGGCAAAGAGGACACAGCAACAGGTACAAAAATGTAAAGGGGTTCTTTTATTCTCGGTTCAGAGGTTAGACAAAGGCACCATTTGAGCTCAAAGGAAATGCAAACCCAGCCCCATTCAGTGTTAGCTCTGCAATCATTCCAGCAAAAAACAGGCTCTTTTGCATTTCTCCAGCATTGTGAGGATTCCAGCTTGGTCACAGTGAAGCCACCCGCTTGCCAAGGCAGGCTGGGACTAGAGCCACGGCCCCTCTGCTCAGCCCAGAGCAGCCCCTGTGCCAGGGCTCAGGAATGCAGCAGAACAACAAAACTTCCAAGGAAAGACCTGGATCTTGCTTTTCCCTTGGCCTTTCCATGAGTCTTTTGTTCAGTTTGGTCCTCACTGATAGGAACAGAATCACAGCAGTGGCCTCCAGGTACCCAGGAGAGAAGCCTGGGACAGCATCTGCCCCATCCCTGCTCACAGGCCAGGGCCCTGCTGGGGATGTTTCACCCTGTGCCATGGTTTTCCCTCCCTAGGCAGTGATTTGAAGGAGAAGCTCATCTCCTCTTCACAACGATTGTGCTGAATAAGGAATCCAACCAAAAGCCAACCAAATCAGCCCCCAAGCCCCTTGTCTACCACCTCCTTCCCTCCCCTCCCATCAGTCATACCCCCCCTTCCCTGCTGCAATGGGTGTTGTAGCAGTGTGCAGCGTGTGGTGGTGTCTCATCTGCTTCGTGGAGTCACTCAGCTGGAATAAATGGGAACAAAAACATAGATTTAGGGAAAAAATAAAGAAAACCCCCAAAGTAATCATGGTTTAAGGCAGGAAAAGGCTGGATGCAAAGTGAGCACAAAGGGGGGAAAGAAGAGCGTAGAACACACTGTTCTTGCTGTGGAGGAAAACCATGACCAGATCCAGGAATGTCAACTGCTTGGGAAGCCTTCCCTGGATTCCAGCAGTGTGCAGGGAGCTGCAGCTTTGACTCTTGAGATGCTTTCAGCTAAAAGCTGCTTCCACTCACACCTTCTTTGCAGCCACAGAGACACTGGGGCAGCTCTAACACACGCTCCTCTGGAGCCCCACAGTCCTAAGCCACACACCAGGGCTGCCCTTTCTCTCTCCCCCCATCCAGGGGGGCAGTGGACCCCAAGGGCTGCTGAGGAAACCGGCACCATTTACTTCCAACCCCTCTCTCCCTGCAGCCACATGCTTCCAAAAGCAACAAGTGCTTTCAGTTCCCCACAGTATTCCCAGTTTACTGCAAGAGGGGATTTCCCTGGAAAGGATGCCTGAAGACCCAGAGTGATTCTCAAAGAGAAGCTCCCAAGAAACAGAGCAAGGGATTCCGGAGGATGAAGCATCTGGAATGGACACATGGTCCTGAGCTCAGTGTGGGATGGAGACAGCTCAACTCCTCCAAACACCACCAAACCACTCCATAACACATGGAAGGCTAAAGGCCAAAGTCTCCTCCAGGCCAGGCTGGAGTCCCACATGGGCAAAGGCCACCAGCAGCCCTGCAGGGTCACCACAGAGCAGTGCAATGGCACTAAGCCACCGCACACAGTACCCTAACGGAGCAGCAGGATGTGCTCAAGGAACAAAGACTTCTCCACTAGCTCACAGTGAAGGTCGTTGGCTCAAGGGCACATGAAGCCAGTGGTTAATAAGCTGTCTCAGCCTTGAGAAAGCATTTGTTTGGCAATAAGGCTTTATTTAGGCTGTGGGATCACGAGCAGCTCAACGCATCTTCATCTCCTTGGCCAAAGCCAAGGCAAGAGTGAAGAGGTAAAGCCCATGTCCGTTTCTAGTCCTCTAGTAACTGTTAGGCTCTGACTGGAGACTTCCAGTTGTTAAAGCAGAAAGCACCTCATTAATATCTGCTAGATTAGGGCCCACAAATGGGGAGAGGCTGAAACCTCCCCAGCTCTTCCCCCCCTCTTCTGCCCTAAAACCCCAGCAGAATGGGAGGAAGATGGGCTGAGCTCTCAGATAAACCTGCCCCATAGAGAATAACACCCACAGAAGGGGGACAAGCTCTCAGCCAGCCCTGAGCAGCACGTTCAGTTCCTTCTAGAGTGAAACAAAAGCCTTTAGAGCCAGCGGATGCTCGGGCTCGCCGCGACCTCTAGAGGCCAAAGCTCGGGCATCCGCAGGCACACAGATCCCCAAAGAGAGACCGGGAACAGCTCCTTTGATAGGGAATGAGCCTTGGGCAGCATCCCCTCATCCCCTACTCTGCTCAGCTCTTCACCCTCCCTGGCCCCAGAGACAGAGATGGAGAGACAGAGAGAAAAGCGAGAGAGCTCTGTCCTGGGACAGAGCCCTAAATGAACATAACCAGGTCTTTACATGTTGCTTTCGAGAAGGCTGCCAGGATGCTGGCAAACACCACGTCAGGAGACTGGGAGGCATCCACGGCCGTGTGGATCCCACGCTTGCTGTAGTAGGACACCAGGGGGGCGGTCTGGGTATGATAGGCCTTCAGGCGCGTCCTCAGGGCTGGTTCATTGTCGTCTGAGCGGCGGATCAGGGGCTCCCCAGTGACCTGGGGGAAGCAAGGGGACAGTCTCCAGCTGGCTGCAGCCCTCACAACCCATGCTCCCCTCCTCCAAACACAGCCTTGAGCTGCAGGAGCGATGCCCGGGGCTGCAGGGGACAGTGGGGTGAACCCAGTGCAGCCAAAGCAGTCACTGGAGAGAGGAGGATTCAGCATCATGGCCATGCCCCCACACACTGCTCTGCTTGCTAAAAGGAGCCTTAAGAGCAGGCTATAGTTGCTCCCGAGAGGGAAACCAGGCACAACCCACTGCAACTTGAGCTATGGACAGAGTCCATGGAATAGCCATGCCCTTCACTCATCCCGTGCCATTGGCTCAGGCTGCCCAGGCAGATCCCCACGCTCCCCAGAAAGCCACGAGAGGAGGTGGGAGAGAAGGAAAGCAATGAGTATTATCCAGGGATGCTGCAAAGCATCAGCTAAACCCAAAGGAAGGGAAGCTGCAGCCTGGGGAGCTCACATACATCGTCCTTCATGTGCTCTTTCGGGGGTCTGAACTCCTCATGATAAGAGCGGCCGCTCGCTGGGTGAATCAGCCTAAGGCAGAAAGCAAGAGTCAGCAAAGGACAAGCTCTCCTGAACCTCCAACTCAGCAGCATCTGAACATCTGCAAGAGCAGCCCCATCAGCCTCTCTGCGCTCAGAAAAAGCTCTTCTGGTTATTTCTGTACAAGGGCCTCTTCAGGAGCCTCAAAAAAGCAGCTGTGCTAAGAGATGGAGCTTTTGCTTTATGTTTTCTGGGGAAGAGCCAGCTCCTGGAGATGGGAGGGTGACACAGGGCAAACAGGGGACATCATGGGCCACAGATCCCAGATAGGATGCTCAGCAGTGCTAAAATATAGAATCCCAGAATCCCAGAGGGGTTTGGCCTTGAAGCTCCTCCAGCTCCAACCCTTCCACGGGCAGGGACCCCTTCCACTGGAGCAGCTGCTCCAAGCCCCTGTGTCCAACCTGGCCTTGAGCACTGCCAGGGATGGGGCAGCCACAGCTTCTCTGGGCACCCTGTGCCAGCGCCTCAGCACCCTCACAGGGAAGAGCTTCTGCCTAAGAGCTCAGCTCAGTCTCCCCTGGGGCAGGTTAAAGTCATTCCCCTTGTCCTGTCCCTACAGGTCCTTGTCCCAAGCCCCTCTCCAGGTTTCCTGCAGCCCCTTTTAGATATTGGAAAACTGTTTTAAGGTCTTCCTGGAGCCTTCTCCTGTGTAAAGGAGCAGCAACAGCTCCAGAAGAGCAAGAGCACAGCCTAAAGGCTGACCTGGGTCACCAGACTCAGAGCAGGAAACCCCACATCCCGAGTGGGAGGAAAGGATTTACCGTCCGGTGATTCTCCGGATCAGCAAGGAGTCAGGAATGCTGAACTCGATGACTGAGTCCAGCTTCTCTCTCCTCTTGTCCAGGAGCTCATCCAGCTGCAACAGAAAGTACCCCCTGAGCAGGAGAGCGGCAGAGGAGCTGGTGTCCAGGCAGGGAGGTGATGCTGCAGCACCAGCTCACACATACCATCTCTGCCTGCTTCACCGTGCGGGGGAAGCCATCCAGGAGGAAGCCGTTCTTGCAGGGAGGGGAGTCCAGGTTGTTCTCGATCAGCTCCACCACCATCTCATCGCTCACCTGGGGAGGAGGCACAGGAGGGATCTGAAAGGTCCTTTCCACCACAAGTGATTCTAGGACACCCTGATTGCACACACAGCACCTCCAGAGCTGCTCTGCTCACACCAGGCTGCTTGAACAGGCATTCCTGGTGCCTGAAAACAGGAGTTAACAGGGTGGAAGCTGCGTGTTCAGACCTGAAGCACTTCCTGCCATGGGTGTCACCCACCACCACCTGGGATTTGGACCAGTGCTACTATGTCCCAACCTGTTTCAAAGGTTGCTGGGTTTCAAGGGACACCAGCAGCCTGAAGACAAGCTCTGGAGACAGGGAGGTCAGGATACATGGTACAACATAACCTCTACTTCCTGCTACTTTGTACCTTCACCCACAGGGCCCTGCAGAGGTCAGGAAGGGTGAAGCAGTTGCTCATTGACTCATAAACCTGCTGTGAAGGTAACTGCCTCCCATGGCTGACAAGCTCTGCCCTCGCTGCCTGGTTTTTCCCTGCATACTGCCAGGATTAGCACTGGTATTAGCACTGTTTGGGAAGCACTGACAGGCACGGCAGCCCCAACAATAGCACCCGCAGCTGGGAGCAGGATCAGGGACCAGACTGTGCCAACACACAAACAAGCACCCTGGGATGGGAAGGGAGCTGGGGGGGAAGCACCAAGTCCCTTCTGTGTGTTCCTGATTACTGCCTTCAGAGAAAGGGGTTCTGCCTCCTAACTGAGCCCAAAGCTCCATCCTGTGGCCCAGCCAAGTTATCAGAGAGCCAGAGCATGGTGCTGGGCTGTACCTGCACAGCAGCCCCATGGAGCTGCCCCACACACACGTGGCAGATAGCGCCGACAGCGCCAGATAACAGCCCTATCTTTCATAACCAGCTGGGTTATTGCAGGCTCGGTGTTGCAATGTAAGCCTGGACTGAAAGCTGGAGCTACGTCATGTTGTCCTCCTAACCTGGGGCCTGCAAAGTCCCTGTGGGGGGCTGTGAGCCCTTGAGCCAGCAGCAGTGCCCAGGATCTGCCCCATACCCCTCTGTTTTGGGACACATCACTGCAATTTGCTGTCCCTAATGACATATTTCAGTCATTTTGGCAAGACCCTCGGTAAAGCAGTGTGTCAGAGGCCCCAGCTCTTGTTCCCTGGGGATCCAAAGCATCTCTTGCACAGCATTACCCAGTACCCACTGTAACTACTTCAGCAACACCCCTACGTCTATTTCTGCCTTAGTTACAGGCAAATGGCCTTTATGCAGAGCTGGGACCCTCTGGACAAAGTCACCCAGCCCAGAGGCACCCAGGTACGACGTGAAGTGAGACCAGAGCTACAAAGCATGACTGTAACAGCCTGTAGCTCCAAGGATACAGCTTCACCTCGGTGCTGAGGAGCCAGAGAACCCCTTGCACCCCACCCCAGCACACAGAGGGACACGGGCTGCTGGTAAGCAAGGAGCAATGCTGCAGAGGAGGTGTTCAGAGAGGATGTTTACTCCTGCAGGATAATGACAAAGGAAACCCCTGCCCTCACCCTGCAATCTGCCTCCCTCCCCGTTTGTCACCGAGCTTCTAATTACCGGCTGGATTTGGGCTGCTCCCATTCCAGCGCTGCCACCCGCCTCCCCTCCCAGCACATCCCCGGTACCCACCAGCTTCCCGGCGTCCATCGTCTCCTTGAGGCGCTTGCCCAGCTCGGAGCCCGAGGCCACCATGGCCCGCAGCATGTCGCCGGTGGCGAGGTGGCACACGCAGTAGGTCTCGGCCAGCTTCGGGGCCTGCGGGAGGACACGGACACAGCGGGAGGTGCTCAGCGGGAGGGCTCCGAGGGGCTCAGGCCCAGCCGGGGGCTGGAGCCCCAGCGCGGCCTTGGTCCCGCTCTGCGGCCGGCAAACACGTGGCAGGGCCGGGAGCGCCGGTTTCGGGGCCCGGATACCGGCTCCCCGCGGCCTCCCGTAGAGAGGGGCCCGGGACAAAGAGCCCCGGTGCACGGGCACGGCTGAGCCCCCAGCGGAACGAGGCCCGGACACCCCCCCGTCAGGGCAGGCCGCCCGCCCCGCTGCCCCAGCGAGGGAGCGGAGCCGGACACCGGCGTCGCTCCGGAGCCGACCGGGCCGGTGCCGCCGCCGCTCCGGTTGAGACCGCCCATCCCCCGGTGCCCTCCGGTGCCCTCCGGTGCCCCCTCACCTGCGTGCCCTTGCCCGCACCGGGCGGCCCCAGCAGCACGGCCCGGATGCCCCGGCGGAGCCCCGGGGCCTGCCCTCGGCCATCGCTCGGCTGCGCGCTCGGAGCCATGGCCGCCGCCGACTGCGGCCAATGGGCGGGGACGCCGGGAACCACGTGGCTCATGGGCGGGCTTCGTAGCCTGTGGGCGTGGTCTAGCGGCGAGGGGAAGGGCTTACACCGATGGTGGGCGTGGTCTACTTGAAAGTGGGCGTGGTTTTGCTGGAAGTGGGCGTGGTCTCGCTGGAAGTGGGCGTGGTTTCGGTGCGCTCCCCGCACCCTGCCGTCCCCCGCTCCCTGCGCCGCTCCCCCTGTCTTGCACGGCTCTGGCTGCGGTCAGAGCCAGGATCTGACAGGAGACAAGGGCTCCTTTGGCCCTGGTTGCCAGGAGAGCTCATGGCAAAGCCAAGGCCACAGCGTTGAGGATCCAGGATAAGTCGTTCCCTTTCACGTCCTCTGCAGGGGCAGCTGAGAGCGAGCATTGTCTCCTCAGTGACACCAGAGAGGGAACTGTAAATGAAACAAGAAGGAAATGCCCTGCTCAGCCTGCAGTGTTTGAGGGATGGAGCAGTGGAACCGTTCCAAGTGCGCAAATGCAGCCAAAGACAGGACTGAGGGACCAAACGGGGCATGTGCATGGATGGCAGAGCTGGATCCGCTGCTGGGGAACACACCGAAGCTGGCAGCAGCACCAGGACAGAATCCATCCCTGTGGGCTTCCTGACCCAGGTCCCGCAGTCAGTGTCCCAGCCAGACAGGGTTTAATCTGCAGGAAGCTCCTTCCCCTGGCAGCAATATCTCAGAGGTATCTTGGGCTCTCTTCCCCTCCATGGTCCCTGTGCACACAATGACTGGCTGCAGGACGGCTGGGGATGAGCTACCAGCGCAGGGGGGGGCTCGGTGGGGATCGGGGTGTCTGCTGGGGGCAGCCCCAGCCCTGGATAAGGTGGGCGAGGGGTGCAGCATTCCTCAGAAGGGATGAAGGATGCTCCGAGGCAGCTCAGCCAATGGGGTGGCTGGGATTGGTTGCCATGGCTACGATTGGGAGGCAGAGCAAGGAGAGGGGTACTGGGATACAACGGGTGCAGGGCCCCCCAAACACAGGGTCTGGGGGCCCGGGGCAGGTGAGGAGTTGGGGCAGGACAAGAGGCACCGCTGGGACCAGTTCATTCTCCTGCCAGCAGCAACGCCTCGGGGTGCAGCGTGAGCTCGGCCTTCCTTGGGGACCCCCCTTGGCATTGTGCCTAGGCACTGGGAAGGAGGCATCAGACCTTGGGAAGGAGGGATAAGACCTTGGGAAGGAGGCATCAGACCCTGGTAAGGAGGGGATGTCTGTGGCTTGGGCTGGCAGGAATGACCCACTTAAATGACATCATTTCTGTGCCAGCCAACGTGGGTGATGGGCAATGAAGGGCAAGGCTGGAGGAGTCACTCTCCCAAGTACAAAGCTTTAAGAGCCTCAAACCCCCTTGTTTTACCCCATTCCCCATCTCTGGAATTCACTGTCAGTGTTTGCTCAGTGCATGGCACCATCCGGCTGCTCTGGGTCCATGTGGGCCTTCCCCTAGTGCCCCCCAGAGTGTTGTAAGGTCTCTGTAGGGAAGGAGGTGCAGCTCTGAGATGTGAAACCTCTGACTCCCACTCACTGCGGATCAGGGAGGTCTGTAAAAGCCCTGGAGCTAGACCTGGAGTGGGAATGCTCTGTGTCAGCTTGAGCTGGGTCATCAGCTCCCTGGGTTATGGGATGGGCTGGATCCAAGGGAGCCAAGTGTGTGAGCTTAAAGCTCTGTGTGTGAGCTAGGAAACACCCTGAGCTTGACTTGTCCCCTAGCTCCACACACTGTGTCATGGGAGGGAAATGAAACTGGAACCACAGCAGGGATCCAGAGGGGATACTGGTGCTGTGCCTCTTCAGCGCACAGCTGGCATCGCACGTGTGTCAGGATGCCTCTTTCCTGCGCCCATGAGACAGGAAGATCACAAGGGAAGTTAACCCTGTGCAATGTACAGCAGATCCAGCTGCATCCAGAGCGTGATGGGACATGTCCTGGCATCTCTAGGCCATCGGCTTTGCAGTGAACTTGGCTTTGGTGTTAACTGTATTGGTGCCTGAGCTGCAAGGTGTGGAGCTCAGGGTGTACTGGTACACACTGGTGGGGCTTCTGGACCTTGCTTCTCGCCTTCCTTTCCTTGTTTTCCCACTGTATTTCATACTTAGAAGCTAAACCCTACTTGAGAAGGCCTCAAGCTCACGTTACTGCACCTCAGCCATGAATGGGGACTTGAACGAGTCCAACTTCACCATGGTGGAGGAAGGCTTCACCACCAGAGACCTCCTGGAGAGCCTCCTGGTGGGGCCATGCCAGGCGGTGAGGCTGATGCTCGCTGCTCCCTTGGCAGAGGCTGGCATGGGGAGCCCAGTGCTGCTCACTGCAGCTTTCCCTATGGTGCCCAGTAAGCCTTGTTCATGGCAGACCTGGGGGACATCGTGAAGAAACACCTGCAGCTCCTGAAGGTCCTACCCCGTGTGAAACCCTTCCCAGTGAAGTGCAACAGCAGTGAAGGAGTGATTCGGCTGCTGGCGGAGCTGGGGACGGGCATTGCCTGTACCAACAAGGTAGGGCTGTGGGAGGACATCCTTTGGGCACTGAATAGCTTGGGCTTCATCCTAAAGGTCGTTTCCAACCTGGTTGCTCCTGTGATGGGTGAGAAAGCAGCAGGGCTTAGGTTTCTCCTCACAAGGTGACAAAACCCTCCCAGAGCAGCTCAGAAACCCATGGCCTCTCTGGTGGCTCAGGTTTGTTCCCTCTGACCCTCATTCCTGCCTCTGGAACTGGTGCCCTGGCTGGTGGCAAGGCAGGTCCCTGGGTGCTGCTGCCACAACCGTCCCACTCCTGTGGCTTTAGGCTAAGCATAAAGCTCCCTGCTCCCTCCTGCAATAGCCACATCCCAGGGAGGAACCAAAGCTGAGCCACTCGTACATAGGTAAATGGTACCAGGAGGAGAAAGTGCAGGGTTGTGACAGCTCAGACCAACGCTGCCACTGTCACCCTCTGCAGCTCACAGGGGACACATGCACCAACCCCATACCTGCTAAACCCACTCATGAACATCTTGCTGCAACCTGCCCCTACCAGGACAAGGTCCAGTGTGATCCTTCTGGGCTCTTGTGGCTGTTCCCTGGCAAAGCCCAGGCTGTGATGCTGGCCCAAGGCTCAGCGTTGGTGCCAATGTGTGTGTTGTGTGCCTGCAGGCAGAGATCACACAGGTTCAGAGCATCGGAGTCCCCTCTGACATGGTCTTCTACAGCAGCCCCTGCAAGCAGGTTGCCCACATCAAGTATGCAGCAAGCCACGGGGTGCAGCTCATGGCCTTTGACAATGAAGTGGAGCTGAGCAAGGTGGCCCAGAGCCATCCTCGGGCTTGGTGGGTGTCCGGCAGCATCACTGCACTGGGGGGGAGCAGGGGTAGGAGCTGTGGGGTGGCTGTGGGGTGATCGAGGGTCTGAAACCCCTCAGCACCGGGTGGCTTTGCTCTGCAGGATGTTGTTGGGTATCGCTGCTGATTCCAGCCCTTCTGCCATTCCGAATATGGCCTTTGGGACCACGCTCAAGTCCTGCAGGCACCCGCTGGAGATGGCCAAGGAGCAGGCAGTGGAGGTGGTTGGCATCAGGTACAGCGCGTGGTCCTTTATCCATAGGGACAGCATGGAGGTCCACGGGGCCACCAGCTGCTCCGGCTGGGAGAGGTGAAGGCAGGGACCTGGGGAGGCTGATCTGGGACCAGTTTGGGGCAGGTTTGGAGCTCTGAGAGGATGTGGGGCTCTGAGGGGCGGTCAGGCAGTTGGCACTGGGATGCTGTGTGGGACCCAGTGAGCGATGGTGTCCCTCAGGTTCCCGCAGGAAAACCATCCAGCTCTTCCTTGGGAAGCCACCACAACCCGGAGACGACCACGAGAGCATCTGCACCCCCTGTCCTGCGGCTGGGAGATGGCAGAGTCCCTCTGTGTCACCCCAGTGTTCGCTCCAGCCGGGATCATCTGAGCCCCGGGAGCAGGGGACACATCCTGCCCGCTGCCGGCATCGCCTGTGGTGAGGGCTTTGAAGCCTGTGCCATGAATCCTGTTCCTCCTGCCCGTGTGCTGTGTGTGCCGCTGGGGAAGCCATGGGGACGAGCAGGTTTGGGCTCTGGGAATGATGGAATTACCGGTTGTCCAAGGAGGCGTTTCCCAAGTGCGGGTGGACGGGAATTAGGCTGCAATAGGGAGCTGGGTGCTTTGCTCGTAGGGAAGGTGAGGTTGTGAACCCAAAGCTTGGACACTGCTGGGATAAGGGAATAGGGAGCAGGAGTGCCAGGCTGGGGGTGCTATGGGGGGGACTTGTGGCTCCCACCCTGGTCCTGAGCTCTTGGCAGCCTGGATGGAGAGCTCTGCCCTGGGAGGGGGGGGCTGCAGAGAACCCGAACTGCTGGAGAGCAGGGACACAGAGAGGGACCAAGGACTGGGAGCACTGGGAGCACTGGGAGCACTGAGAGCATTAGGAGCACTGAGAGCACTGGAAGCACTGGGAGCACTGGGAGCACTGGGAGCATTAGGAGCACTGAGAGCACTGGAAGCACTGGGAGCACTGGGAGCACTGGAAGCACTGGGAGCATTAGGAGCACTGGAAGCACTGGGAGCACTAGGAGCATTGGGAATACTGAGAGCACTGGAAGCATTGGGAGCATTGGTAACATTGGGAGCACTGAGAGCACTGTGAGCATTGGGAGCACTGGGAGCACTGAGAGCACTTGGAAGCACTGGGAGCACTGGAGCACTGGGAGCATTGGGAGCACCGGGAGCATTGGGAACACTTTGAGCAGTGGGATCACTGTGATCACTGTGATCACTGGAAGCACTGGGAGCATTGGGAGCACTGGGAGCATTGGGAACATTGGGAGCAGTGGGATCACTGGAAGCACTGGGAGCATTGGGAGCAGTGGGATCACTGTGAGCATTGGGAGCATTGGGGACACTGGGAGAGCCTCGGAGGCCGCGGCAGGGGCCGGCAGGGGGCGCTGGGGCGCGGCGGGCGGTCTCTCCTCCTCCCCGCCAGGGGGCGCTCTAGCTGGGAGGCCGCTCGTGCCTCGGTTCACCTCATCTCCATGGCTCCTGGAGCCTCCCAGCCGTAAAGCGCACGGCGAGTGTCGCAGTCGCGGCCGCGCTTGCCGGCGGGCAGCGTCGTGAACGGCCCGTGAAGGACGGCGGCGGAGCCCCGGTGGTGCCGGTGCCGTTAGGCCGCCGGAGCGCAGCCATGCCGTTCTGGGACCTGCAGCGGCAGCTCGGCATCGATGTGGACCGATGGCTGCTGCGGCAGAGCACGGCACAGCCCAACGGCAACGCCGGAGCCTGCCATGCCTTCGAGCGGGAGTGGGTGGAGTGCGGGCACGGCCTGGGGCAGACCCGGGCCCGACGCGAGTGTCAGCCCGAGTATGAGGACTTCATGGAGTGCATGCACCGAACCAAGCTGGTGAGTACCGGGGATGTGGTGCCTGCCCCGCGGCTGCTGGGGAAGCTGCTGTGGGTCTGCTGAGATCCTGACCCCCCCCATGCAGTGCAATGGGGAAGCTGCTGTGGGCTCTGCTGAGCCCCTGACCCCCCTGCAGTGCGATGGGGAAGTTGCTGTGGGTCTGCTGAGAACCTGACCCCCATGCAGTGCGATGGGGAAGCTGCTGTTCCCCTGTGGGCTGCAGCCCCGCTGCTCATTGGTATTAAAAAGTGTTGCACCAGCCCGAAAGCGTTGCAGAGGCTGAGCCCCATTGTGGGGGGGTCTGCATACACACAGCTTTGGGGTCTCATTGGGTGCTTCCCCCCCCCCGTGTGTGTGTGCTCGGGCAGGCGGCGCGGCTGAAAACCATCCTGGATCAGCGGGACAAGATGATCAAGGAAGGGAAGTACACCCCCCCCGACTACCACAAGGGCAAAGAGGACCCTCGGCCGTGATCCATAGGGATGTGGCTCCACGTGGAGGCGGCGACATGGGATTCCTGTGGGGAGAAAAGCCAGGGCTCAAGCGGGTGCTGCTGCGTGGCTCCTGCTGAAGGGAAGAGGCACCACAACGGCCATCTCTTGGGATAGTAAATGTCTACTTCACAACAGCCTTTGCCTCTGCCTTGTCTTTATTTCCCAAGTGAAGCACAGCTCAAGGGGAGCTCCAAATCCCTGCAGTGGTTGGGACCTGCCCTGGAGGGGCTGGGATGCTCCTGGAGCCGGGGACCTGCCCTGGAGGGGCTGGGATGCTCCTGGAGCCAGGGACCTGCTCTGGAGGGGCTGGGATGCTCCTGGAGCCAGGGAGCTGGTGCCTTCATTTGTGCCTCTGTGCTTCCAGCCCTGCACTGACTGCAGGAAAACCAAGAGGAGTCAACTGGAAGTACAAATCCCACCACCTGTCCAAGCTTATCCTGCTAAACCTCTCCTTAAACCCACCAACCCACAGGACTGGTGTGTACTGGGCTCCTACCAGTCACTGGAGTGGTGGATGAGGGGGAAACTTGGTACAAGCAGCTCATTCCCACCGGGATTCAGAGCAGTAGGGGGTGGGTTTAGTTTCTCTCCTGCCCTTCCAAGGTGTTGGGGGTGATGGGGGGGGGCTTTGCTTTGGAATCCTGTGTCAGTGGGATCCACTTGGCACATTTGTACCTCCCCAAGGCAGATGTTTGTCCCATTCCCACCAAATCCTGCCTGGATTTGTAAGGGCATTAAAGCAGGTGAGTCCCTGGAAGGGGAGAGGGGAGTGCTCTGAGCTCTAATCCATAGTTTTAATACTGCTGATTGTGGGTTTAATGCTTAATCTTTGGTGCAGGTTCTGAGCTCCCTGATCCTCACAAAGCCCCACGCTGGGATGACCAGCTCTGTCCGGGGCTGGTGCTGCTGGTCTCTGCCTCCTGCCCTTCTAATTCATGCCTTTCTCCATGGATTGTGTCCCTTTGGACACACACCTCTGTCTGCAGCTGGGAAATGGCCCCTCTCAAGGGCTGTGGCAGAGCTCCTGTTTCTCCAGGCACCCTGTGAATGATTAACCAGGTGGGGGAAGAGCTTCTGGTTCCAGGAGAGCTGGAAATTAGAATCAGCCTAAAATCCTGCAATGGTTTGGGTTGGAAGGGGCCTTAAAGCTCATCCAGTTCCAGCTCCCACTGGAGCAGCTGCTCCAAGCCCCTGTGTCCAACCTGGCCTTGAGCACTGCCAGGGATGGGGCAGCCACAGCTTCTCTGGGCACCCTGTGCCAGCGCCTCAGCACCCTCACAGGGAACAGCTTCTGCCTCAGAGCTCAGCTCAGTCTCCCCTCGGGCAGGTTCAAGCCATTCCCCTTGGCCTGTCCCTATATCCCTTGTCCCAAGCTCCTCTCCAGGTTTCCTGCAGCCCCTTTAGGCACTGGAGCTGCTCTCAGCTATCCCCTTCAGGAGCCTTCTCTTGTCCAGGCTGCCCCAGCCCAGCTCTCTCAGCCTGGCTCCAGAGCAGAGCTGCTCCAGCCCTCACAGCAGCTCCATGGCCTCCTCTGGCCTCACTCCAGCAGCTCCAGGTCCCTCTTGTGTTGGGGTCCCCAGTGCTCAGCGCAAAGGAAACCTCAGAACTGTGGGGTTTGACCTGAAGATACCAGTTAGGGTGGACTGTGCCATTAGTGAGCAGCTGAGATCTCCCACTGGAGCCTTCCCTGGCCGCAGAGCAGGTGATCTCAGGCCTTGACCTGCATTTTCTGAAGTGGGAAGGCTCCAGGCACAGCCCCTGGAAGAGCTGAGCCTGCAGGTTCCTCCCTTCCCCCATTCCCAGATGGATCCATTGCTCCATCCCTTGCACTGGGGCTGGTTCACACCTGTGTGTGTGGAAACATCCCCCCCGGTTGGTGCAGTGCTGGGGAGGAGCAGCAGCCAGAATCCCAACTGCAATCCAGGCTGGGATGCTCTGAGCTCGAGGCACATCAGAGTCCCAGGACTGGCTCCTCCCTGCTCCTGCCTTTCCCTGGGATAGGGTTGGGATGGTGTCAGCACAGCCCTTGGCTTGGGATGGGGGGTTCTTTGTGGCAGGGGTGTCCATGAGGCTTTGGGGATGGGGAGAGGGCAGCGGGGCTGGGCCTGTGCCCATGGGGGGCACAGGGACCAACATCCCAGCCCTGGGAAGCACCGGGTAGGGCTGAGCTGTGCAGGTGCAGAGGGAAGCACCCACATTGCAGAGCTGCCATTCCCAAGGATGGGAATCTGGGGAGTGGGAGGTCAAACCTTTGGGGCTCTCCAAGCCTGCACCCCAACCACTGCAACTGCTCATTAGGGCTGGTGTTAATCACCCTCCCCTGTGCCAGGGGTGTGTTGTGTGGCTTTGCTGTAATGGCTGTGGACGCTTGGCCCACGGCAGCATCCATGGGAAAGGCTGGGAAGGGGAATGCTGCTGCGGAGGGATCCAGGCCATGGAGCTGGATCGTCCTGAGCCATCAAAACCTGATTGTTCTGGCAGAGGCTGCCAAGGCAGGCAGGGATGGCCGGGACTGGGACCAGTGGGGATGGCTGGGGCTGGGATCAGTGGGGATGGCCGGGGCTGGGAGCAGTGGGGATGGCTGGGGCTGGGAGCAGTGGGGATGGCTGGGCTGGGAGCAGTGGGGATGGCTGGGGCTGGGAGCAGTGGGGATGGCTGGGACTGGGAGCAGTGGGGATGGGAGCAGTGGGGATGGCTGGGACTGGGAGCAGTGGGGATGGGAGCAGTGGGGATGGCTGGGGCTGGGAGCAGTGGGGATGGCTGCTGGAGGTAAAAGCTCCAGGAGAGATTTCGTCTGATACAGAGAATAACCAGGGAGCTGCTGGGAACAGTCGGATTCCTGGAGAGAGAAACCAACCACCCCGAGGAGCCTGGGATGCGGCCATGGGAGCAGAGCTCAGCATCCTGCTGCCTTCACACGAGGGGCTTGGAGCAGCCTCCGCTTCCTAGTGTTGATCCCAACGGAGTCCTGACCCCTGGGATGCAGCATCCAAGATCCTGCCGCAGATCCAAGTTTCCAGTTTGATGGTTGTCTTTTTGTTGGTTTTCGGCTCCCCCATTCCCATTGTCCCATTGCCCTCCGGGAGCAGGAGCTGGGCTCTGAGCGAGTCCTGCTGCAGCATCTGCAGCTCCTCTGCCTCGGAGAGGGGGAACAAACGGCTCTTGGGAGATGAATAATTGATCAAAAGTCAAGGGAAAAGGCAAATTCCATCTCTGGGCTTGGGGGGATTTAATGAGGGAGAGAGGATGGATCCTGGAGCATCTCCCTGTGCCGCTGCAGATGCAAAGGGAGACCCCAGGGTCCCACTGTACAGTGCAGGAATGGGAAGATGAAATGATGTGAGGAGGCAGAACCTCCACTCCACATCCCCCTTTCCTCCCAAAACAGCAATTCCCATCCCCACAAAACAACACAGGATCTCAACCCACATTCCCAGCACCAACAATCCGGCGCCGCCAGCGCTGGGGGGGATTCTGGGAAGCACGTTCCAGGTGTGCAATCCACACAGGCAGGAGCCGGAGCTGCATCCTCAGGGCTCCACACAACCGGAATCAGCTGCTTTGCTCCGAGGGCACCACGAGGGACGAGGCCGGAGCCAGGCCATGGGGCCGCAGTGAGCAAGGGATGTGTCAGCCTCTGCCGGCGTGCGGTGAGCAGGGTGTGAGGAGCAGCGTGTGCTGCCCTGAGCCGGGTCACCAGGAGTCCTGCCCATGGCCATGCTGAGCACTGGGGCTGAGCCGTCCGACCCGTCCGGGAGCTCTGGGATGGCTCAGGCAGCGTCTGCTCCTGGGGCACATTCCTGCTCCCGGCGCACCTGAGGCTGCTGCTCCGGTGGGATGAGCTCTTCTGGCTCTTGGGATGGTGGGATCCTGACCCACAGCCTCACTTGTAGGATCCCAGAGTGGTTTGAGTTGGAAGGGACCTTAAAGCCCATCCAGTCCCAACCCTGCCAGGGCAGGGACCCCTTCCACTGGAGCAGCTGCTCCAAGCCCCTGTGTCCAACCTGGCCTTGAGCACTGCCAGGGATGGGGCAGCCACAGCTTCTCCGGGCACCAGAGCACAGCAGCTGCATTTACCCATCAGTGCCAGCTCTGGAGCCCACCTCCTGCTCCAGGGGTGCAAGACTCACATGGAGGGAGAGAAGGCAAAGCTGTGCCAGCAGTGGGGCTGGTGCTGGCCCAAGAGAGCACTGGTTTTCAGTACATCCTTTACTCCCGCAGTGCCCAGCATTAGCCTGGACTGGCCACAGTGTTACTGGGGCTCCTGAGTGCCTTGTGCCCTCATCCCAAGCCAGTGCTCCCGTCTTTGAGGCCTTGACTGCTGAATCCATGGGATTGATGCATCCCAGTGGCCAAATGCTTCCTCCTGCACAGCATTCCCAGTGCCTGGATCCGGTCAGGCAGGGCTGCAGGGCAACACGTGCTCCTTTAGAGCCATGTCCCAAGTGTCCACGAGTGTCACCACACCCCACACCGTGTCCTGCGCTGTGCACACCCCAGCGCTGGTGGTGCTGGTGGAAACAGCCGCCGGGAAGCAGGGAGACGCATTGGGATGAGATCTGAACACTGGGGGGGGAGAGGTGCCCGTGGGGCTGCCGGGACCCCGGGCGGACCGGGGCGACGGGCTCGGCTCGGCCCGGGGCCGTGGGCCGGTGCAGCCGCTCCCCGGGTCCCACTGCCGGTGCGGGGCGCTTGGCTGTGCCGTCGGCCGGAGCGGTTTATCCTGCTCCGCTCCTATGGGGCGGCCGGGGCTGTCCTGCAGCTCCGGCACCCCCGGGGGCTGCTGCTGGTGACCCTGCCTGCACCTCGGCTGCTGCTGGGACTGAGTCGGCTGGGGCTCGGGTACCTCCTGGCCCCGCAGGTGAGGCCCTGGGCAGCGCACGGTGTTCCCAGCGCCGCGTTCTGCCCTTCCCAGCCTTTTCCAGGCTGTTCCCTGTTCCCGTTCTCCCACCCGCGCCCTGCTCCCTGCGCGGCTGCTGGCCCGGATCGATGGGTGTTCTCATTACCCTGGGCCTAGAGGGCATCCGGAGGATGGGGTGGAAGGGGAGGTTATGGGGGGGAATGGGATGCCCGGCGAGGAGGGGGGGGCGCTGTGTGGGTTATGGGCTGTCGATGGGTGGTTGGGGGGGGGGGGTCCCTGTGCAATGGGGGTGCGGGGTGAGGTAGGGGCAGCCCGGGGAGGGGACGGGCACCGGGGTCAGGGAGAGCCGGGGGGGGACCCGGGGCTCGGGTGCCGGTGCCCTGAGCTGCGCTGGACGGGAGGCGGCCGGGACCCCCCCGCCGCTCCGTTACCGCCCCGGTGGGCAGGGCCGGGGGAGGCGCCGCGGCGGCCGGGAGCGCTCGGCGGGGCCGGGAACGGGACCGGGAGCGGCTGCGGGGCCGGGGCCGGAGCATCGGCAGGGGGTGAGCGGGGCCGGGACTGCGGGAGCACACAGGGAAGGGCGGCGGATGGAGCAGGGATGGGCAGGAGAGGAGCGGGGGATGGAGCGGGAAGGGCAGGAGATAGGGATGGAGCTGGGAAAGGCGGCGGATGGGGATAGGGATGGAGCTGGGAAAGGCGGCGGATGGGGATAGGGATGGAGCGAGAAAGGGGGACAGCAGCCGCCGGCGCTGTGCTGGGGCTGCGCGCACCGGACGATGCTCGGGGGTAGACACGGGGGGGGTGCGGACCAGCGCCGTGTGCCCCGCAGCGCCGTGCCCGCACCCGCTGCTCCCGCACCTGCTGCAGCCCCTCCGCGCACCCGCGGCCCTGCCTCCTCTGGGGGGCACCGAACTTCACCCCCCGACGGGCCCGCATCCCCCCAGCCCCGCACAGGAGGGTCCCCAAAAGCAGGGCGAGGCTGAGCCCCCCTCGGTGCCGGTGTCGGGGCTGCCATGGGGGGGGGGCCGCGGGTTTGGGCCGCGGTTCCTTTTTTGCAGCTCTTCAATGGGGGGTGAATGACTCATGGAATCCTTTCTCCCTCCCTCCCAACGGGTTTTTGGGTCTCTTTGTTCCTGTTTTGCCGATGGAATGATGCTCATCGGGAAGGGCTCGGCGCGATGGAGGCGGCTCCTGTGCCGCCGCGCATCGGTTGTAGGAGTCTCAGTCATTTCATGTGCATTTTTCCTGCGGGAGCTGGAGGACACAATGAGAATGGGTTTAAATATGTCTCACGCAAGGTGCTTATTTCCCAGTGTGTGAACGCGGCGCAGCTCACCCCGGGTGCCACGGAAAACCCGACCATTTTCCCCCTCTCCCGCCACCATTAATGGGTTTTCTTAAAGCTATTCCCACTCGGAGATGGGGAAAATCCTGTAGGTACAAAGGGCAGCGCCGATGCGGTGGCTTCTTGTATTGAGCACAAAGAAATCGAACCGAAAAGGTTGCACTGTGCTTTGTGGGGGTGAGCTGGGGATGCCAGCGTGAGCGTTGCTGGCAGACGGGCGGCTGTGCCATCATCCCTGGGATCCCCACCAGTAAGTGGGGAAACTGAGGCAGCTCCAAGAGCCAACATTCACCTGCCCAAGAGGATGCCTGAGAGCACAGGCGTGAGGGTAGAGGCATCCACGATGGGACGGTCCCTTCTCCATCACCACGGGCACCAATGGAGCCGTATGTTGGGGCCTTATGCGCTGTTTCCTCCTCTGCAGGCTGCTGCCCGTGGGGACGCGCTGCCCGTGGGCCTGCCCGCACTGCTGCCCGTGCCCGGGGCCATGTCATCCTCCGACGAGGAGACCCTGAGCGAGCGGTCGTGCCGGAGCGAGCGGTCGTGCCGCAGCGAGCGCTCCTACCGCAGCGAGCGCTCGGGCAGCCTCTCACCCTGCCCTGCTGGAGATACCCTGCCCTGGAACCTGCCCCTGCATGAGCAGAGGAAGAGGAAGAGCCAGGACTCGGTGCTGGACCCGGCCGAGAGGGCGGTTGTCAGGGTCGCAGGTAAGGCAGCGTCACGCTGGGACCCTCCGGGATGGGCAATGGGGCTTCCCATGGCAATGGGCCCATGGTGGCTGAGGGTCTGGGGTCATTGCTGCTGCTCCTTGGGAAGCTGGGGACAGATGGGATGGACACGGACGGGATGGGATGTGTGGAAGGATGGATGTGGTCAGGGTAAATAGTTCAGCTCTGTGATGGCTTTGTCCTGCCTGGCTCATACCCTCAGCACACTGGAGTTAAGGGATGACTGGGCACCTCCAACGCTTGGCTTGGGTGACATTAAAACGCTTAATTAAGGCCTAAATGGCTCCTTGGAGGAACAAAGCCATTGGCCAGGCTCCCGGGAGGAATTTGCCTTGGGAGGTTTGTGACTCCCTTGGGGGATGGAGCTGGAGCTGCTCCTTTGTCATGGTGGTGATGCCTGTGGGCACTGCCATCGTTGGTCAATGGGGTGATCTGGGGACCCTGCCCATGCGATGCCCACCCCGGGGGAAGGGACAGGGCAGGAAGGAGAAACAAAGGCAGGGATAGCCCCGCTGTGGCTCATGGCTCCTTCAAGCACCGATTGATGGGGCTGGTTGTTGTGTTGGGAGGATGGAGAAGCTTTGCTCGAGGTGGTGGCCCCACCACTGGGATTTGCTTCTCCACCCAAGGCAAACGGACACCGGGGTCTTTGGTTTGTGGCTGGGGTTTGGCCCCTTCTCCTCCTGCTCTGGGGGTCTTTGACCTGCTCCTGCTGGAGCAAACAGGGATTTGGGGCTGTGCCCGTTCTGCTCTGCCCCACGCTGGGCTCTGCACCCCGTGGGGCTCATCCTGGGATCACCGGGAGCAGGGGAGCTGCACACGGGGCCGGTTGTTCCATCCCAGCTCACGGGCGGCTCAGGGCAGGAAGAACCAGTTGATTCAAATGATGCTTCTCCAAAGCGCTGGGGCTGGGAGAAGCAAATGCACAGGGTGCGGCCGGGCCTATCCCCTGCACCCCCCTGCCCACCCCTGCTCTGCCCCCAGAGCCCCATCTTATCCCATGCCCCAGGGCTGGACCCTGCTGGCACAGCCGCATCCTCATCCATGTGTGCCCTGGGATGCTGAGTGCTTGTTGTCACTGTGGCTGGCTCCAGCCTGTGATTAAAGCCTGGGAGATGTCACCAAATCCGGTCTCACGCAGCTTCCCCATTAAAAATAACTCTGGAGGTGCAGCTCTAAGGTGCTGAGCTGGGAAGAAAGAGTTTGGAGACAGTTTTGTGTCACCGGGTTTGAAAACCAGCTGAAATATTGATTCAGATGCTGCATTATTCAGTGGGTCTGTCTGCAGCGTGCGGCTGTCCCGGTGCCTGTCCCCACCACGGGGCTCCAGCACCTGGAATGCTGCTGGTGGGATGTCCCATGGAGAGCCGGCACCTGGGAAAGGGCACTGGGAACCCAGAGCTTGGGTCTGGGGTGCTCTGTGGGGTCTGGTGGTCTCTGCATCCCTCTGGCCATCAGAGCCAAGGGATGCTGGATGTGGTGGTGCTGGTGCCACGGTGCAGGGGGCATCTCAGTACCTCTGTGCTGGGCTCCCAGGCAGGCTCTGGAGCTGTTCCCTGCTCTGCTGGCACATCCCTGCAGGCTGTGGCACAGCAGGGAGCAGGATGGGGGTGAGAGCAGCTCTGGCTGCTTGGCAGAGGGTGAAGGTGGCGTCTGGAGGGGCTGGTTTGGAAGAAAAGGCTCTTTTTACCCCAAATCTGTTGGAACTTGATCCTGCCGAGGTCATGGCTGCTGCTGGGGGGTGCTGGGGCCGGAGGGACCGTGAGGATGGAGAGCCAAGAGCTGTGGCTGGGGCTTGCCAAGGGCTGAGCTTGCTCCCATTGCAAAGGCTCCCGGGAGCTCTTTGTCCCCAGGAGTGTCCTCCAGCGCTTGGCCGAGTGCAGGGACGTGTTCTTCATCCTCGGGACGTGGGAACAAACCTCCTCCTCCTCGGGATGGGGCAGGGTCCCTGCTGCTCTCCCCATGCCCAGCACAGGGATTCAGCAGTGCAACCAGGGCCTTACCTCCCAGTGCACCCAGTGCGACCAAAGCACTGCTTCCCACTGTGCTCAGTGCTGCATCCCAGAACTCCCAGCTCATCCCAGTGCATCCCAGCACAGCTCTGTGCAGCCCCAAGCATCCCAGTGAGCACAGAGCACTGCATCCCAGTGCATCCCTGTGCAACCCAGTGCATCCCAGTGCATCCCTGTGCAACCCAGTGCATCCCAGCTCATAAGATCTCTCAGGAGATCCGCAGGGAGCCAGTCCCCTTGGCTTGGGAGGGTCTGGGGGGAATTGGGGTCCCCCCAGTGATTCCAGACATGGCAGAGTGAAGCCTCCCACAGAAATGGGGGCATGGGAGGACAGGGGGGTGTGTGGCATCCCCAGGCCAGGACCCCCCATGTCCGTGTTCCCCCCACCAGTGTCCCCCCCCCATCCGAAGGGCACCCAAGGTTGGATCCATCCCCCTCACTCCCCCCTCCCTGTTTTTTGGCCACCACAAGATGCTGCTTTTTCACCCCCGTTGCCATAGCAACCGGCGGCCGGGCTCCCCAGCTGGGTAACCATGGCAACGAGAAAAGCCCCATCCTGCTCAGCCCAGACATCAGGAGTCTCCCACTGTCACCCAGGGACCCCCAAACTCTCCAATGGCACTGCATGGATGCACTAGGATGCAGTGCCCTGGGCTCATTGGAATGCACTGAGATGTCAGGGCTGTGCTGGGATGCTCTGGGATGTGCTGGGGTGCACTGGAATACACTGGGAAGCAGACGGATGTGTTGGGATGCAATGTTCTTGACTCACTGGAATGTGTTTGGCTGCACTGGGCTACACTGATGATCTGGGATGCACTGGGATGTGCTGTGCTGAGTTGGGATATAGCACCCTGATAACAGTGGGAAGCAGTGCTTTGGCTGCACAGAATGCACTGAGAGTGCTGGGAGGTAATGCCCTTGTTGCAGTGGGATGTGCTGGGATGCACTGGGATAAGCTGGGATGCAGCTCTCTGGGCACAGTGGGAAGCAGTGCTTTGGCTGTGCAGAGTTCACTGGGAGCACTGGGAGTAATGCCCGTGTTGCAGTGGGAGGTGCTGGGATGTGAGGGGATGCACTGGTATGCCATGCATGCAGTGCACTGGGCTGCACTGAGATGAGCTGAGATGCACGGGGTTGTGCGAGGCTGCACTGGGATGTGCTGGGTTGCACTGGGATGAGCTGGGTTGCACTGGGATAAGCTGGGATGCAGCTTTCTGAGCACAGTGGGAAGCAGTGCTTTGGCTGCACAGAATGCACTGAGAGTGCTGGGAGGTAATGCCCTTGTTGCAGTGGGATGTGCTGGGATGCACTGGGATAAGCTGGGATGCAGCTCTCTGGGCACAGGGGGAAGCAGTGCTTTGGTTACACAGAGTTCACTGGGAGCACTGGGAGTAATGCCCTTGTTGCAGTGGAAGGTGCTGGGATGTGAGGGGATGCACTGGTATGCCATGCATGCAGTGCACTGGGCTGCACTGAGATGAGCTGAGATGCACTGGGTTGTGCGAGGCTGCACTGGGATGTGCTGGGTTGCATTGGTATGAGCTGGGTTGCACTGGGGTAAGCTGGGATGCAGCTTTCTGGGCACAGTGAGAAGTGGTGCTTTGGCTGCACAGAGTGCACTGGGAGGTAATGCCCTTTTTGCAGTGGAAGGTGCTGGGATGCACTGGGATGAGTTGGGATACACTGGGAGCTGGGATGCACTGGAATGAACTGGAATGCAGTGCTCTGGGTACAGTGAGAAGCAGTGATTTGGATGCAGAGTGCACTGGGAGCACTGGGAGGAAATGCCCTTGTTGCAATGGAGGTGCTGGGATGTGAGGGGATGCACTGGTATGCCATGCATGCAGTACACTGGGCTGCACTGCGATGAGTTAGGATGCACTGGGATATGCTGGGCTGCACTGGGATGAGCTGGGATGCAGTGCTCTGGGCACAGTGGGAGGCAGTGCTTTGGTTGCACAGAATGCACGGGGAGCACTGGGAGGTAATGCTCTTGTTGAAGTGGGAGTTGCTAGGATGAGTGGGGATGCACGGGGATGCACTGGGCTGTACTGTGATGAGCTGGGATGTGCTGGGATGCACTGGGATGTGCTGGGATGCGCTGGGATGTACTGGGATGTGCTGGGATGCACTGGGATGTGCTGGGATGCACTGGGATGCGCTGGGATGTACTGGGCTGCACTGGGATGCACTGGGATGTACTGGGATGCACTGGGATGCACTGGGATGTGCTGGTGCAGCCGTCGAGTTCGGGGGGGCAGAGCGGCCCCGGGGTGTCCGCCCGCCAGGAGGCGCTGCAGGGCCGGCGGGGGGGTGGGGGTGTGTGTGTAAGGGGGCGGAGTCACAGGCGGCTGGGGGCGGAGCCAAAAGTTATAGGCGGGGCCTCCGGGTGTGGGCGGAGCCAGCCTTAGTGGGCGGAGCTCCCGGTGGTGGGCGGAGCTCCCGGTAGTGGGCGGGGCCGCGGGTGGGGCGCGGCGCGGGCGGAAGCGGTGTCGCGCAGACCGGCCCCGTCCGCCGCGCCGGCAGCAGCAGCACCGGGGCCGCCGGCACAAAGGCCGCCATGGCCGGGTACGTGCCGGGGCTGCTCCCGGTGGACCGCAGCCAGGAGAAGGAGTTCGTGCAGGCCTACGAGGACGTGCTGGAGCGCTACAAAGGTACCCACGGCCGGCGGGGCCCGGTGCGGGGCCTGAGCCGGTACACGGCCATGGGGCGTCCCCGAGCTCCCCGGTGGGGTGGAATCCCCGGGCCCGGCGTTCCGGGTGTCCCCTTGTGTGGGCTCCTCGGGGTTCCCCGGTGCGGGGTACCCGGCACCCCACGTTCCCTCTCAGAGCACCGCAGCATCCTTCATCCCTGTGCCCGCAGCCAGGGGAGGTGTGAGCTGCACGGGAGCCCCTCACCCTGCCCCGGTGTGCCCGCAGTGTGGTTGGGCAGGGTGAGGGCTGATGCTGTCCGCAGGCTGTAGCGGTGCCGGTACCGGCGGTGAGTGTGCAGTTTTGATGTCAGCGGCTCTTCTCCAGGAGTTGAGTTCCATTCCAGCCTCAGTGTTATTGTTTTTCCCCCCTCGCTGCAGAGGCAGACTTGTCGTGGAGCCCAGATTGAGCCCCACAGGGCTCTGCTTTGTGAGCTTAGCAGCCAAGACTGTGTAAAATGCGGATGGTCGAGGCCAGCGGAGCCGGGCGCCCGTTTCCTTTTCCTTTCTGCCTGCGGAGAAAGGGGAATAATGGATTCCCTGGCTCCCTGGTTCAGGGGGTGCCACTCTAACCTCCGGCCTCGCTCCGCTTTCCCAGGCAGGAAAAGCCTCTTGGATACCTTGGGAAAGCGCTGGGATAAGGCGGCTCGGGCTCGTCCAAACTTTCCTGTTCATAAACAGCCTTTTGATGTCGCTGGGTCCGGTGTGGAGCCGCGGAGGGAGCGGTGCGGCCGCTGCCAGCGCCTGGCAGGGAGCGAGCTGGTGTTTGCATCGGGGTTTGCTTTGTTCCACAAGAGGAATTGAAATGACAGTGCTGGATGTGCTGGTCCAGGCGGAGCCAGGCCGGGGTCCCCTCGCCTGCCCCCGGCAACGAGAGGGTTTTAGGTCGGAACACGGTTTCTGCACTGGGTTATGGTGGAGAGCTTGGAAATACCCTGCTGGGTGCTGTTGGATCTTGTTTGTGGTGTTAGGGAAATGAGTGTTTATATTGGAGCTAAGCTTTCCTTTGCCTTCAACCCGTTCCCAGCTCCGGGACGTCCTACCCAAGCTGCAAGGTGGGAGCCTGCTGCTCCAGTCACTTATGGGCGCGTTGCCTCTTCCCTGCTTCCCCCATTGCAGCGCCTGTCAGCAGTTCGGTTTTTCCTGTCCGGAACAAGTTTTCCACTGGTTCATCCCCTCCTCCTCTTAATCCTGCACCAAAGGAAGGGTTGTCACTGAAATGGGGGTGTTGGTGGTGGTGTCCGGCTCGTGGTGGCCACCCTGGACCTGTTGCATCCAGGACCTGGTGCTGTTGGAGGGCTCAGGGATTCCAGATGCTCCCCATGGTTCCATTGGCTCCACTCTGTTCCTAATGGAAAATAACCTAAAACCCCCACTCAGAGCAGTGTGGCCTTTGCTGTCGAGCAAGCTGGGGCAGGTCTGGAAGCAAGGAGGTGCATGGCACGGGAAGGGTCCTGGAGCAGCATGGTGAGCTCTGATCCTGCCTTTCCTCACCGAGTGGGGGTTCAGCACCTGGCAGAGCCCCGTGATGTGGTTCTTGTTATAAAAGCACCAAAACCACCCACCTGAGGCAGAGTGGAGCTGCCGGGGTGCCGGGTGGGTAGGTGTGCCGCATCGCTGCGGTGCCGGTGCTTACCAGGGTGCTGGCAGAGGAGGAGGAGGATGATGAGGGTTGAATCAGCGCCATGAGCTGCTGTAGGTGCTGCGGGGGCACCCGGCCCTGCTGCTGCTGGGCCTGGTGCTGGGTGATGTGTGATGCTGTGCCCTGGTCCCCAAGGGGTTGGTTACCAAGGGAATGGGGCTCAAGGTAGGGTTTGAGGGGGACAAATGAGTTTATTGCTTTCTCTTTGTAAGAACAGGGTTATAGAGGAGGGGAAGCAGCTTCTGAGGAGAATATCACATGGTTAAAGGGGTTAAAAGGCATTAAATACATGGTTAATCACATGGTTAAAAGGGTGCTGGAGCTTCCTTCAGTACCCTCAAGGGCACAGCCTGGTGCCTGCAGCTGAAGGTCTCCAGCACCGAGGCCTTCACAGTGTGGCCCAGTTAAAGCCAGCGGGCTGGATTCCCAAGGCCTGGCACAGGGCGGCTTCCAGCCCCGCTTGCCTCATCACTGGATCACGGTGGTGCCGCGGCACATGCCGGGACGTGCTGTGCGGATGCCGGTGGGAATGACGGCTGGGGTGCCAGTGGAGCCTATGGGGACCCTGCTGGGTGCTGTTGCTGGGCAGAGGGGGCAGCCCTGCTCCATCCACACAGCACATTGAGTGGGGCTCAGTGTCCAAGCACTGCTCTCCATTCCCATGGTGTATCCCATTTTGCTGTCCCCTTGGGAAAGCCGGAGCTGGCCCGTGGAGCCCCATGCAGCACAAGGGTGCAGGCAGAGCTGCTCAGAGTCCTGTAAACATTAACTAACGGATCTCTGTGAAATGCTTTCCTTTTGCCAATTAACTCTTGTTGGGCTTTGTGGGTAGAATCCTGGAGCTTCAATATCCCAGGAGCTTTTTCCCATGCTCGGTGCTGTCTCTGCCTGCTCCATGGTGCCCAGCACGTGGCCTGTTTGGACTAAAGCAGCACAGCTTGGCTTGTCACCTTGTTGGAGTGACCTGGCTCCTGTTAGGAAGAGAACCCCTTTCCCAGGCACTGGAGGAGACCTCGGCCACCTCCTGGCTTCATCCTGCAAGGATTAAAGTCATTCCTGGGCTGTGCTGAGTGGTTGCATGAGGTCTCTGTGAGAGCATTGATGGGGCTGGTGGCTCCTCGCTGTGAGGAGGAAGCCCTTCTTCCTCTTCATCGCCTGCACGAGGGGTGCTCAAGTGCTGCTGCTGGAGTGGAGAGTCCCTGGCTTGAGCAAGCGTGGGGGGAAGCTGGGCTGGGAGCCATGGGGCTTTCCATCACTGCAGCTGATGCACTTGGGGTTGGTGGCTTCCCTGGTACAGGGGGTGAGCAGAGACAATGGGGGGGGGCTCAAGGACCAGGAGCCCGGGGGGGGTGGAAGGGAAGGTTGTTTTGCTCAGGTTGGTTTAGGGCGGCCGGAGCTGGAGCTGGAGCTGTGTCAGGTGAGAGGATCCACCCGGCCTCGCCCCACTGCTGCCTTACCGGTGGAGTCATCATCACCGCAGCACCCAACGGAGCCGCCCCCGTCCCACCAGCACCCATCCCACCAGCACCCATCCCACCAGCACCCATCCCACCAGCACCCGTCCCACCGGCCCCCATCCCACCAGCACCCGTCCCACCGGCCCCCGTCCCACCGGCCCCCGTCCCACCGGCCCCCATCCCACCAGCACCCATCCCACCAGCACCCATCCCACCAGCACCCATCCCACCGGCACCCTGCTCACCCAGCCAGCACCGGCTGCCGCGCTCACCCCATCCCTGCCCGCGGCTCATGGGGCTTTTGGGTGTTCCTGGCTCCTGGTCCTCCCTGGGAGCGGTGGTGGTGGTGGGTGCCCATGGGAGGTGGGTGCCTGCATCCCTGCTACCGGGATGTGGTGCTGTGCCTGAAAGCTCTGATCTTGTTTTAGCGTTGGGAAAGGGCCCGTGGTGTTCTCCTGCTCCTCTCAGCACCGCCTGCATTCCCGTCAGAGCCTTTTCATTCCCAGCTCATGCTTTGGGGTGAGACCGGAGTCTTTGACCTCCGTCTGCTGGTTCCTGGCCAACCTCCTTTCCAGGCTTGTCTTGCTTGTGTCAGCTAAGTTTAGACTGCTCTGGACATACGGTGGCTGATGCCAGCAGCAAGAAACCTCCTAAAGGGAGGAAGAAACCTTCCCTAAAGGGAAGCAGAAGAAGAGCTTTTATTTAGATGTAAAGTGTTTAAACCCTGTTGTTTGAATACCAGGGGGATAAATCCCTTCCTATGCACCTAAACCACATACATGCAGGCTGTGGAAGCAGCGGGCACCTCAGTTCCCAGTTTCTCCTGTCTTGGTGCAGGGAGAAGCAGCACTGGTACTTGGGGTGGGTGTGAAGGGGTCACTCTGTGTTGGTGCTGCTGGATGTGGCTCCATCTCTTGTGCCTGGAGGTCATGGGCTCAGCCAAGCTGGTTCCTGCACGGGGCAGTGTTTCGCCACCGGCCGGAGCACAGGGGCTGGGACAAGCATGGGGCAGCTGGAGCATGCACCGTGTGATGCTGGGAAGCAGCTTCCAGGGAAGCTCTGGAAGGGACCCTGCTCCTGGAGCTCAGATCCAGCCCTTCCCTGCTCCTCTCTGTGCCTTGGCCATGCCCAGGGTGTTGGTTGCTGCCTCGGGTGGCTCTGTGATGGGGACAGATCCTGGCAATGCCAGCTTGGTTATCCAGGCTGGATGGGGCAATCGGTGCCCGCGGGGTGAGGCGGTGCCGTGTGGCTGTGATGGCACATGGGATGGGGAGGGCAGCACACTGAGAGCTGGGCCATGGTGCGAGCCCTGATTCCTGGGGCTGGAGGTGACCAGCACCCATGGTGTACCCCTGCCTGGTGGTGCAGAGCCAGCATCCATGGATCCATGAAGGATGCACCTGGAACCGTGTCCTCTCCACACCCTAACTGGTTGCTCACACCTTTGCTGTTCCGTGACTGTGGGTGGGGTGGGAACCAGTGGAGCTGGTGGTGGTGGGAGAACAGGGCTGGAGGCAGGATGCTGCTGTCCCCAGCATGGGGAGGAGAGCTGCGTTTGTCTCCTGTCTGCAGGTGCTGCCTGTTCCCTGCCTGAGCATCCTGCATCCCGAGGGCCAGGTTTGCTGTGTCCCTGCTGGATGCTGACCTTGGGCTCCCCCTTCTTCTTCCAGACCCTCTTGAGGCTTGCTGGAAGCTCCAGATTTAACATCTCAGTGCTGCCCTTGTCTGGGCCCACTGCTGGGCTTAGGAGGTGTTCAAACAGCCTCCAGCTTGGAGAGGAAGCCACCGAGGAGGTCCCCACCATGGTGGGGTTTGCAAAGCATGGAGGATGCTTGTGGATAGGCTGGGAAGTTTCATTTCCAAGCTCATGGTATTGTGTGTTTGGATGCATCCCACCCGGCTTGGGGAGCAGGAAGGGGGATCCTGCAGCATCAGCTTCCCAAGGAGAAGATGTGTAGTGGGAGCCTGGCTGATCAGATTGGTGGATGTCTGGCTATGGACACAGTGAAGTGAGTCCTCGGATGTGATCTGTGTGCCCTGCCTCTGAGACAGATAAGCCAGCGATTCCTAGAAGGGGGAAAGTGGGGAGGGCTGTGGGGCAAGATGGTTGGGGAGATTTGGGTCAGGAAGCAGGATGCTGATCCTGGAGCAGAGCTGGTGGAACGGGCCAGGGCTCCCTGTGACAGTGGTGCTGATGGGAGCCTGGGTGTGTTGGTGACACAAGTTGGGCTGTAGGTCGGGGGGATTTGTCTTGTGTTTGTACCCAGTGCTGCAGCCTCAGCCTGGCAGTGCCCCTGTCCCCCCATTCAGTGCCCTGGACTCTGGGTTCTGGCTGCTGCCAAGCCACAGTCACGTTGTTGCTGTCATTTCCCTGTGTGTTTCCATCTTTCATTTCCTGCTTGACCCTGTTTCCCTCCGGTGAATCCCAGCCTGCAGCATGCTCCGGGGGGGCTGGTGCTGTGCCCGTGTGTGGCTCTCTCTTTAACCCATGCTGGGGAAGCTTTGCCAGCGCCCAGGGGTGATGGGTGCTTTGTTCTGCACCTCTACGGCACATGGGTTGGTCTCCTCCTCTCCCAGCATCTGCTTTTGCCCACCTTGAGCTCTGCTGTGTCCTGTCCCATCCTGCCCCAGCCCCTTGCTCTGCCCTTGCTGTCTCCCACCCAGCATCCCATGGAGCTGTGCCCTGGTCCCAATGGGATTTCTGTGCTGACTTCTGCTTGTGTCAAATAAGGGCATCACTTCTATCTCAGGTTATATTAATTGCTCTTTGGGTCCATTGTGGCCTTTCAGAAGTGCTTTTGCCAGCAGCTTATTTATCCCTGCAGGAAACTGTTCACAAGGGCTCCCATGGCTGTGAGATTCACACTGACCTTGGGCAGTTTTGCTACAAGAGCTTGAGTCCTGGTAAAACTTTCCAGTTGAAACAGCTCCTTTCCCTTTGGATTGGGCCCTGCACTGCACATGGTGCCCTGCCAGCTAATGAACATGAATTAGCAGCCCCTGCACCAATCCAGCACCATTCAGCTGACAGAGGATCACTGTGAGTGATGCTGGGGACAGCTGCTGTGGCCATGGTCACCACCATGGCCCTGCTGGGGCTCACTGGATGGTGCAAGGGTCTCCTAACATAAAAGCATCCCACATCCCAGGCTCTGGGATCCTGTGGGTCACGTGTGTCCTGGCTCTGCCGGCATCCTTGGCATGGTGTGAACACACCTCTGGTGATGGTGGTGCCCCCATCACTTGTGTGCACATAGGGGAGCAAACCCTGCCCCTGGTGATGGCCATGGGGACAGCCGTGGGGCAGGAGGGTTTATTGCAGGCAGCTCCAGACGCTGCACGTGGGGATATTTCATCCCCACTGGCTGTTTGGGATGCTTCTCGTTCCTGCTGTGAGGGCAGTTGCTGTGCTGGGAGATGCTGGATTCCTCGGGTGCTCCCCCCCCCCAGTCCCTGCTCTGGGAATTCCTGGCATTCCTGATGAGGAGAGGGAGCCGGGATGCTTTTGGCTGGGGTCTGGTGGTGTCAGACCTCAACCCTCTTGGGGTGGGAGGAGGGAAGTGCCCGGCTGGTTCTGCCACCACTGGTGCTGGATGGCACAGTAGGGAGTGAGGCAGGAGGGAGCGTGGGGTTCCCATGGAGCAGCTGCCTGTGTGCTGCACCCAGTGTCCATCCTGGGTCTTTGCTGGGAAGGGGAGGATGAAGATGGATAAACCCGGGATGTTGTGGCACTGCCGCTGCCCTGTGCCAGCTCCACTCTCTGTGTGAGGGTGACAGCAGGGATGGGGATGGTGTCCCCCGTTCCCCCTTTGCGGGGCTGTTCCTGCTTCCTTCTCACAGCCCCTTTGTCAGCAAGAATCAGGGTTTTTCCTTTCTTTTTCTTTAGAGGAAAATTCCATTGTGCTATTTTTAGTGGTGACAACTTGGCTGCTCCAACAACTTCATTCTGCTCCCGGCTCCGCCGCCGGGCGCAGGGGGATGATGTCTGCAGGACAGGCTCCGGCACAGCCGGGATGCTCCATGTAGGAGCTATTGGATCAGCTCCCTCTCACCAGGGTGAATGGATGCCCACCCCGGCTGCTGCAGACCCATTCACAGCTCCCTTTGATGGCAGCGTGTCCTTTTGGGTGTCACCTTCATCCCACCAGAGCCCTGTGCCCCCCATTGGGGTTGCTTGGTTGACAAAACTGGTTTTATCAATGTTGTTGTGGGTAACGTTGGGACCATGGGACCTGCTTGTTCTGGGGATGGATGGATGCGCTCTGTCAGTGGATTCATGTGCTGCTCCATATGGATGAGGGGAATCTCCTGTTGCTACCCCAGGTTTTGGGGGTGATTTGGCCTCTGCCCCAGACCCTCCTCTGCTTTCTCTCCCTTCCCCCTGGCAAAGCTCAGCCGTGGTGCCGGGTGTGCTGGGGTGGCTCTGCCGAAGCCGTGCCGTGGGTCTTGCTCAACCTGCTGGGATCTCTCTGGAGAGGCAATGGGATGATGGAGGTAGAGTGTGATCTGCCTCCATGCGCAGGAGGCTGAGATCCCCTATTGTTTGCTTTGACACTGGCCTGGTGGGCACCAACCCTCTGTGAAGGGTAGCAATGAGCAGGGTGAGTGCTCAGATCTCCTTGGATCACACCTGGCTGGTTCCTGCTGCCAACAAAATCCTTTTAAACCGGTAAATCTCTGTTTTGGCTTTGTGAGCACCTCGCTGCCGACTGGAGGGATCCGTCCCCACCAGCTCCTGGTCCTTGTATCCAACACTTTATGGCATTTCCCCGTTGGCTTCTCCCAGGCTGGTGTCCTGGTGTCAGTGTCACCAGGGTAGCTTTGCCCAGAAGGACCCTGTGCTCTGCTCACTGGCTCTGTTCTTCCTATCCCAGCCACTCTTAAAGCCTTATGGGGCTTCTTTCCCCCCCTTCCCCTCCCAATTCCCCTGCTGGAAATACCTCCAGGACATACAATCCCTGAATCCTCCAGCGTGGAGGGGTGGGCTGAGGGATGCCGGGAGCCCTGATGGTGCAGGGGCATTTGCCATTAGCGGTGGGCTCATTTGCAAAAGGGGGGTGGCCTCGGCCATGGGAGGTCTGAGTGGGCTTCATCAAATAAGGGAAGGCAAGGGCCGTGCTGTGGGGTGGGCAAAGGGCTGGTGGGAGCCCTGATGCTGCCCAGCTGAGGAGCAGGATGAGCTGGAAAATGAACCCGGAGAAGTACAGGAAGTTCCTGGATGGACTTGGTGCCCTGAAAGGTATTTCTCAGCCTGCATGGTGTGGGGGGAAGCTGAGCCTCTGCTCCGAGGGCTGGGGCAGAGTCCGACCATCTGCCGTCGATGGAGGTGAATGGAGCGCTCCTGGGATGTGGAGGAGGCAGCCGGGAGGGGTGGTGCTTTCCATGGCTCCGCTTCACTTCCCTCTTTTGTCTCGTACTTGGATGCGGAGCGGGTGTCTGGGCACAAAGCACTGGGGCAGGGGTGACCCAGCCCATCACTAGCACAGGGAGGCAGGGAGAGAACACCTGGGAAGGGAACTGAGCTCAGAATCCCACTGATGCTCTCTCCATTGCCCAGGGGCTCCTCTGGTTCTGGTTGAGGGTGCTCCCACCGGCTGGGTCCTGCTGCCCTGGGTGCTCTTTGTGGTATCCGGGTGCAGTTTGGTGCCTGTTTTCCTCCCTTTTCTTCCCAAAGCTCCTTCCCGAGCTCTGCCCTGTGCCTCGAGAGCGGCTGTGACACTCGATCGTGCTGGCAGGTGGCTGCAGGCCGGTGGCTGTTGTCCTGCAGCACGCCCGGGATGTGGGGCTGCAGAGAGGGAATGCTTCCCTTCCTTCCCCCTTCCTTCTTCATCTGTTTTCCCTTCCTTCTCCTTGCTATCAAAGGAGCTTTCTGCTCCAGGACTCCACTCCTCGCCCTGCTGCAGGATGGGAGCTCCCCTCCTAGAAGGATGGTGGAGAGGGATGCAGGAAGCAGCTGGATGCCATCACCGGTCACCTAACAGCACTTCAGCAGCCCTGCCTTGGCACGGCCAGGCTTTACCAGCCTTTACCAGCTGCCTAACAAAGGTGGATCCATTCAGTGTTGAACTTAGCAGGGAGCCAAGGGAGTTGTCGCCCGCTGGCAGGCTCCCCACCCTGCCATGAAGGGTTAATCCATGGCTCTGTGGCTGACAGCTGCCCTGACTTATCGCGTCCGGCAGTAACATAATTCACTTTCCTAATGCTGGCGCTGTGTCCATCATGAATTTTTCCTGAGCCTCACTGCAGCTGGCACTGGGAATCAATGTGAAAGCAGCCCCGCGTTGCTGCGTGCTCTGCTCCATCCCATAGCCACGCTCCTCGCCCTGTCTGCAGCCCCATGGCAGCTGAAGCAGGGATGGGGTTGGGTGCCGGCTCCCCTGCTCTGTGTTTCGGGATGCTCACATGTTGGGATTTCAGGCCCCGTTTCCAGCTGCAGCCTGGCATGTTCCCCTCCTGCCTGTGAGAATGAGGTGTGAGGAGCAGGGATGACATTATTAATGGCGTTTACAAGGTGACTGGCTGCAGGAGCTGATCTGGCAGCATCCCCCTTTCCAGGTGCTGCCCAGAGCCCTGCCGGGAGCACTGGCTCCCATGGCCTGTGAGCCTGTAATGGGAATGGGGAAACATAGGCAGTGAGTCCCCACAAAACCAAATGTGCAGGTTTTGGCCTGTTTTGTGCCTCTAGCCTGAGCGATGCCACCTTGCTGGCTGCCACCAGCTGTGTTCACCGCAGCCCTTTGTGGCTTCAATTCAGAAAGTGGGGCAGGGAGATGGAGGAAATGGTGTCATAGACAGCGGATGCTCAGGGGATGCAGATGAGTCTCTGCAACCCCTTTTACATCCCTGTGTGCCTTCCACCTGGTTGTGCTCTGCCATTCCCGCTGGCATGGAGATGCTGTGCTGTGCATCTCACTGTCACCATAAGCTCAGTGTGCTCTGGCACTGCACGCAGTGCTCACCCCCTGTGCCTGCCCTTGTGCTGCAGGGCTGGACAAAGCCACAGGAGAGGAAGGGTTTATTACTGGAAAGGTTTTCTTCTGCCCCCCTCTCTCCCCCTCATCTCTATTCATCTCCCCGGGGAGGTGGAGGCAGCAGCGGATATTGGAGCTGGGAGCGTTTCATATGTAAATGCCTGTGTGTGCAAGTCCAGGCCCCTGACCCCCGGCGCGGTGCCAGCATCCATCCATGTCCCCCCGCTGGGGCTGGGAGAAGGGCCTGGAGCGCATCCTGGTGCTGTGGTCGGGATGGGGGCCGGGAGGCCCTGCCAGATCCCTGTGGATGGAGGATGCTGCTGGGGGATGGACCCTGCCCCGGTGGCTGCTGCCCCGGTGGGTTTGGGGTCAGTGGCTGTTCCACTCGGTGTCCAGCTCCGGTTTCCCAGGGCAGAGGCTGTGGCAGCCCCGCGGTGACACCGGCTCAGCAAACCCATTTGATTACACATTCATTGCCGGGTTCATTTTCCCGGCCCCAGTTTCGCTTTCTGAGCAGTTGTTGTTGTCTTGGCAGCCGGTTGAAATCCGGCGTCTTCCCGACCTTCTCCCGTGCCCGTTAATCTCCTGCCTTCATCTGACCTTGTTGCTGCCTCTGCTTTCCCCAGGGGAATGGGGCTCAGATTTTCCCTATGGCCACGCAGCCAAGAGTGGATCTCCTGCAGCATCACCTCTGTGCTGAGTTCCCATTGCTTGGGAAGAGATGGGTTTAGATGTAACGTGCTGGCCCTGCTTCCAGAGGGATGCATGGGACCGGAGCAGCCGCCAGCCCCGGTGTGTGCCATGGAGCTGGCGCTGGAGCAGTGCCACCGCTCGTCCCCGTGCTCTGCCATCACCGTTTGCTTGCGTCCCATCATGTGATGGTTTCCCCAGGAGCAGCCCAGGCCGGGGCTGCCCAAGGTGGCTGGGTGTGATAAGGGATCTGGGGCCTCCATCTGCCCTGGCCACCGCGGGTGGAGGCTGTGGTGCGTTGTGGTTCCTCCGGCACCGTCTGCCCATGCCTGGGGAGGACACAGCCGGTTGCTCCTGGGGATGGGGTGGCCGCTTCTCCTTTGGCACAGCCACACTATGAGGTGTCCCTCGGGTACTCATGGGTCCCTGGTGCCACCATGAATATTCCCATCTCTGCAGTGCCAGAGACGGTTTTTGCTCCGGAAAGGTCCATCTCACCCCTCCTAAGAGCATCTGATGGGCTTGGGGCAGGCTGGTGGGATCCAGCAGGTCTGGTGCTGCGCTGGTGCTTGAACGCATTGGGCAGAATGATGTTAGCAACTGGGTTATTTCGTTTGTGTTTTGATGGGGATTAAGTTTCTCAGTGGGTCTCCAGGGAACAGAGGTGTTTGGCTCCTGCTTTTCCCTCTTTGGTTGGTTGGTTTTAATCCCAAATTCCTCTTTGCTGCTGCACACCAGGAGCTGGTGGCAGAGCTGGGGTGAAGCATCAGGTCAGAGCAAGGCACTGGCATGATCCCTGTGAGCATTCATGCTCCAGGCAAGTGAGTGTGGAAGGACCAGGGCTGCATCCAGACCCTGGGCAGGCACAGGGTGCTCTGGGGGTCCTGCTCTTCAGCACTGCCATCCTTGGGGGACCAGGACTCCCCATCTTTGCTCCAACAGAACAAGCTGCCTGCCCTTCGCCTGCCTCCCGCTTGGTGCTAATCAGGTTTCACACTGCTTAGTTTGGGACATCTAATGAGATCAGGGCTCAAGGTTGCTGCCTGCTCTGCATTTGCAGTGGGAAACAGGAGAATTGGCTCCTTCCTTCTCTTTCACCTCCATTTCTCTGTACATCTCCTGTCCTGAGCAGGCTGCAGGGCTGCAGATCCATGAGCCCCCCTCGTGTTCTCACCATGGTTGAACCCTGCACTGCTTCACGGAGCACCCCAAGGCAGCTGAAGAGAGCAAAAGGGGGTACCCAGGGAGCTGGGGGTGTTCTGGGGATCATTCCTGGCTGGGGGGGGGATCTGGCTCCGACACTGCTGTGTGGAGCCTGTGCAAACACGACTCCCAAGCCTGCCCTGAACAAAGCACGGCCAGTTCCCACTAGCCTAACGTTTTCCTAGTTCTCCTGCTGCCAAGCAGCCTTTGGTTGGCGTTGGAATAACAAGCCTCTTTGCCGAGACACCAGGCCTTTTGTTAGCTGCTAGAAAGGAGGTTTGATGCCCATGATCCCTCCACCCCCCTCCCAGCTTGCCTGCTCCCTACGCTGCTGCTGTGGGAAGTGCAAAGCTTGGCTGTGATGCCACCACCATAGGGCTCAGCTCTGCTGGGGTGCAGCTCCGCACCCCAGTGGGATCTGGTGCTCCCAAGAGGCTTGGGGGCTTCGTTTGGGTGTATTTGTCCAGGATTTGGGGCATCTGCTCCCGTGAAGGGGGTGGGAGCAGGTGTAGGATGTGGCCACTGCTCAGGGCTCTGCTGCTGGGGCTTCCCCAGACCTCCAGGTGGGTTTTTGGTGGGTTTTGGGGTGGTTTCTGCCCTGCTGTCGGGGTGTGCTGGGAATCACAGAGAGGCTGTTTACCCAGCCATGGAGACGGGATGTGGAGGTGTGCGGCGTTGTCCCGGTGGCCGGAGGGGCAGGGAGGGACCTGGAGATGCCATCGCCTTCCTCCTCCTCCTCCTCCTCCAGCCTGGGAAGGATGCCACGTTGCCGTGTCAGCACAGGCCCTTGGGAAAGCGAGCAGACGTGTGTGTCCTCTCGCACGTGGGGTGAGAGCACATCTGCTTCTGTGCCCAGAGCCGGGATAATGCTGTTCACTCCCAAAAAGCTGGAGTGATTCCTTCTGGGAGACCTTTGTTGTTCCTCCCCTTGCGCATCTCCGTCCTCGTCACCTCCAGCTCTGGTTTCATGTCCTTCCTCTCACCATGTGCACCAAGAGCTGCCCTCTCCTCTTAGAATGGTAGAGTTATGGAATGGTTTGGGTTGAAGGGATCTTAAAGCTCATCCAGCTCCACAGGCAGGGATCCCTTCCTCTGGAGCAGCTGCTCCAAGCCCCTGTGTCCAACCTGGCCTTGAACACTGCCAGGGATGGGGCAGCCACAGCTTCTCTGGGCACCCTGTGCCAGCGCCTCAGCACCCTCACAATGAAGAGCTTCTGCCTTAGATCCAACCTGAACTTCCCCTGTTTCAGTTTAAACCCATTATGGGTTTAGTGCCCTCTTGGCCATCTGCCTCCTGACGTGCAGCTTTGATCTATGCCCTGGTACCCAGGCGCTGCCTGTCCCTGTCCCTGCAGGATGATGCCACCAGGTCAGTGCTGGCTCAATGGGGTCTGGTGCTTTCCCGGAGCCTGGGTTGCATGGCCATGAGTTTCATGGCATCATGCAGTGAGCCAGTGCAGTCGGCTCCATGCCAGCGTCCTCGGGGGGGTGACAAACCAGGGCAGGCTTCTGAGAAGTAGGAAGGGATGAAATAATGCCTGAAATGCTGCTTCAGCACAAACCCGATGGCCTCGCAGTCATCCAGGAGGTTTGTAATGCTGGGGAGAAGTGATGAGATCACCCTGGCCTCCTCTCCAGCCTCATGCACTCACTTTGGGGCAGAAAGGGGGGGTTCAGAACCCCAGTAAGTGCTAGAGAGGGTCTGAATGAGGATGGTGTTGGCAGGGCTGGTGCTGGGTGTGAGGATTCGCTGGTCCATGGGGTGTGGGGGGGATTGGGTCACTGTTGGGGACACATGGAGGTGTGGGCACCCTGCCCATGCTGGGGCAGTGGGGCTGGCAGTGCTGATGGCTATGGATGCCCCTGGGAAAGGTTCTAAATCCAGGCACCAGAAGGGGAGCCCTACCAAGGACAGGAGTCTTCTGGGGGACCAGGCAAGGCTCCCTGCTGTCTGGGAAGGAAAATGGGCTCCTTTTGGGTTATTCTAGAGATTCCTGAGGGTCTGGGCCCTCCTGTTGGCTCCATCCATCCCATTTGAGTCAGTCCCGTTGGGCAGCCCCAGTTGGGATGTCGCATTCCCATAGATCCCATAACTGCTGGGGGTTTTCCTCTCCTCCTGCCTGGGAGCAGGAGTTAATCATTCCCCAGCAGCAGGCTCAGCATTAAGCAGGGAGCAGGTGGCTCCAGCTCAGCTGTTTGCTTTGCACAGTGAAACCTGGCAGGGATGGTGTTTGCTTCCAGCCTTACCTCCAGCCATCCACCTCTGCCCTCCACCTACCAGCAGCAAGGTCATCCCAGGGACCCCCAGCACCCCACAACAGCTCTGTTGGTGCTTTGTGGGAAGGAAGTCTCCTTTTTAAGCTGGAGTTGTTATTTTGGTGCCCAGACGTCTGCTGGAAAGGGGAACATCTCCACCCTTATCATCAGCACTTCCTGCCCCTGGTTCCTTGGAGTCCAGGCTTTGCTGCCGATGGGATGGGTCTAAGCTTCCCCTGCGCCCATTGTCCCTCTGCCCGTGTTTGCTGTGTCCAGCTGACCTTCAGCAGCTCCTGTGCTGAGAGATCTGCAGTTAAACATTCACCCTTTTAATGCAGACTCTGGTCTGAGGAGGTCAGCCCTGCACTGAGCAAAGCTGTGAGCGAACCCCCCAGTTCCCTGTGCAAACATGGGGGTGATGATGGAGCACTCAGAGCCTCAGACCCTTGTCCCCCACCTAAACCCTGTTTGCACGAACACCACCGTCCAGGAGGTTGTTTTTATCCAGGACCACGAGACACGTCGGGACAAAACAATCCCTATTTTTCCAGCCCTTTTCCAGCCCTGGAGCCGGGAGCTGATGCTGAGGGGCCCGCACGGCACCCGCGCCCGCTCGGTCGTGATGAAAGCCAGAAGGAAAATGTTTCCCGTAGGGAATGCGCCCGGTTTGCCAGGAGCCGGAGGCACATGGGCAGGGCCTGGCGTCGGGGCCGTCCGCATGGCGAGGGATCGGCGGCTCTGCCCGCACACGTACGGGGAGGGTGATTCACAGCACAAGGAGAGGTTTGTGCCGGAGCGGAGGAGCTCGTCCCGCAGGGATGCGCTGGGCAGTGCCGGGAGCCGCGACCTGCCCCGTTCCACCTCTGTGTTTAATAGCCCAGATCACAAGGAATGTCACCTTTGTTCTTGCTTCCCTTTCCCATGGCTGCTGGCGCCGCGGGCAGGGTGGAGCGAAGCCTCCGCGCCCCGGCAGCTCTGCCCGTGCTTGTCGGCAGGACAGGGATGTGAGGGCAGGACGGGGATGTGCGGGCAGGACAGGGATGTGCGGGCAGGACAAGGATGTGAGGGCAGGACAGGGATGTGCGGGCAGGACAGGGATGTGCGGGCAGGACAGGGATGTGCGGGCAGGACAAGGATGTGAGGGCAGGACGGGGATGTGAGGGCAGGACAGGGATGTGAGGGCAGGACGGGGATGTGAGGGCAGGACGGGGATGTGAGAGCAGGACAAGGATGTGCGGGCAGGGGATGTGCGGGCAGGACAGGGATGTGAGGGCAGGACGGGGATGTGCGGGCAGGACGGGGATGTGAGAGCAGGACAAGGATGTGCGGGCAGGGGATGTGCGGGCAGGACAGGGATGTGAGGGCAGGACGGGGATGTGAGGGCAGGACGGGGTGCGTGGCACATGTGGATGCGCTCGGCAGCTGGAGGTGGTGTTGCTGAGCTCTGTCTGCCCACCCGCAGCAGCGTTTGCTGCTGTTTGCAAGGAGGGGGCAATGATGGGTTTAAACTAAAACAGGGGAAGTTCACGTTGGAGATGAGGTCTCCCCTGTGAGGGTGCTGAGGCACTGGAATGGGTTGCCCAGGGAGGTTGTGAATGCTCCATCCCTGGCAGTGTTCAAGGCCAGGTTGGACAGAGCCTTGGATGACAAGGTCTGGTGTGCAGTGTCCCTGCCAATGGCAGGGGTTGGAACTGGATGGTCTTAAGGTCCTTTCCAACCCAAACCACTCTGTGATCCTATGTGGACTTAGCCAAGCTCTGGGTTTTGCAGGGGGAAGAGCTGTGGTCCAGAAGGGTTGATCCCAGTTGAGTGCTGGTGCGGGGCATGTGCTCGGTTCCCCAGCTTGGGGTTGGGGTGCAGTGGCTTTGCTGGAACACGGTGCCCCCCATGCCAAGGCCAGAGCCAAACTGGGCTCCATGGGGAGCCCTGGGACAGTGGTGGGTGATGTCTGTCTGTGACTGACCTGAGCATCCCTGATCCAAAACCCTGATATCAAACCCCAGATCTGCCCCTTCCTTTGCAATTCACAGCAATTGGGATTTGCCCTCAAAACCTTCCAGAAAGGAGGAAAAACCAGCAGAAAGATGAAAGCACTGCAGAGGAAGCACAGCAGGAAACCTGGCTCCTGCACTGGGGTTATGTGTTTGTGTGTGCTCAGCACTGCTGCTGGATGGGCTCTTTACCCCACTGTGGGGAGCAGGGTTTTCCCTGCCCAGTGTGGGGTGGTCCCACTCCCTATTTGGGACAGAGATCCCGCTTTGTAACACCCACAGGGTTCCTTGGTGCGCTCACAGCCACTTCGTCCTCATCCAGTGGTAATTGATGGGGGGGGGGGGTGCGGGGGGCACTGGCAAGCACCCCCTTGGGCACAGGGGGGTGCAGGCAGAGCCATGGGGAGATGCTTCACCCAGGTAGGGCAGCATCGCCGTGCAGTGACACTGTGGTGCTTCCACAGTGCCACCTGGCTGCCACCTCCCTGGTGGGACATGTGTCCCTATTGGAGCTGCTGGGGGACCTGCTGGGATGCACCAGCACCCAGGGAACTGAGGAGCATCCTGGTGGCATCACCCACCCGGTGTCGGGAAGCGTGTGCCGTGCCCGGCAGCTTCCCCAGTCATATAAGGAGATGCCGGAGCCGGGGCCGGGTCGCCTGAGCATTACTCACCAGGAGGCACATGGTGGGGAGGGACCAGGACCGGCCCTGGCCCCAGAATGCTTGTCCGGAGCCAGGGGTGACTCAGCTCCGTGTGTGAGGAATGGCTGGAGCGAGTGGGGAACCGGAGCAGCCCATGACCCCAGCCCATGCCATGGGTACCCTCAAATCCAGGCAGGGCGCTGGGGGGAAATGGGGGCACTGATGGAGGGGATAACCCCTCTTTGGGTGATGTTTGGAGCTGCAGAAAGCACTTGGTGAAGCACTGCAAGGTGGGGATCCCCCCACAAAGGGGCTCAGCCTCTCTGCACCCCAAATCCCTGCACAGGCAGGAGATCCATGGCCCTTCCCCACCCGTTTCCGGGGTGAGGTGACTGCTGGAGCTGAAACAGGCGCCTTGCAAAGGACTGAAATGAGCTGTTGGGGGGGGTGTTTGGTAGCTGCATCCGGGGCTGGGGGGTCCCCAGAGCCCCAAAAGCTCCCTGCACCCCGAGTCTGCCATGTCCTGTTTGTGGCTGTTATCAGCTTCCTGCAGTGGCAGGAGGCTTGTGCTGGTGAGGGGAGTGTGGAAGGGGAAATGGAGTTAAAGTGAGTGGGATGAAGTGTGGGACCAGTGGTGTCCTGGCACAGAGGAGGGATATATTTATATATTTATATATATATATATATATATATATATATATATATATATATAAAGAGTCATTATTTTATATATGTTTACACAGAGATAAAAATAGATATGGCTATATCCATTCAAAGAGTTTCTTTTACCCAAAGCCTTGTCCAACGGGGGATGGGGAAAACCAGCTCCTGCTTTCAAAAGCCTTTTCCACTGGCACATCCCAGCCCATCACCGGCAGCAGCAGGCGTCTGCCTTGCAAGGTGCTATTTGCCCCTCTGATGGTGGCCCACGGGCCCATTTATGGTGGCCTCATGCCTCCTGCAGCACTTCCCTGCCTTAACACAAAGCAGATTGCTTTAGATGAAAGCTGTGCCGGGATATTTTTCATCGGAGCAGGGATGAGGCTGTGGAAAACACATTGCAACAGCGCCGAGCCCTGGGATAACTCGTGCTTTCCATCACCCATCCCATGGGTGATGTCTGGAGGGTTTGCTCATAGTTCAATGGCAAACGGGGGGATGCTCATGGTTCAATGGCAAACAGGGGGATGCTCATGGTTCAATGGCAAATGGGGGGATGCTCATAGTTCAGTGGCAAACGGGGGATGCTCATAGTTCAATGGCAAACGGGGGGATGCTCATGGTTCAATATTAAACAAGGGGATGCCCATGGTTCAATGGCAAATGGGGGGATGCTCATAGTTCAGTGGCAAACGGGGGATGCTCATGGTTCAATGGCAAACGGGGGGATGCTCATGGTTCAATGGCAAACAGGGGGATGCTCATGGTTCAATGGCAGATGGGGGATGCTGTGGCCGTTGCAGGATGCGCTGCTCTTGGTTTCCATGAGCTGTTTCTGCACCTTCGCTGCAGGAAACGGTTCTGAACAGAAGTGAAACTGAGAGCAACGCCCAGCCTGGCACTAACTGTCAGTAACCAGGGTTGGGCTGCCAGGGCTCGGCATGCAGGATGCCGGGTGGTGGCAAGCACGGCACCCGGCTGCTGGAAGGGCTGGGATACGGATGAGCGTTTGCTGTTTGCATCGAGCATCTCTTGTGGGTATTTCCCCCTGTGGGTGACCTGGCAATTAACACACAGGCATCCAGGGAGGGGAGGGAAACACTTTGGGGGTTCCCAGCTCCCAGCAGCCCGAATTGTGTTGCCTTCACTTGTGGGGCAGAGGGTTTCCTGCAGGCAGACGGGCACAGGGTACCCACATCTCCCAACCACCGTCCCCTCCATTCCGGCTGCCCTCACTGTGTTGGCATCACCAGCCTGCCCACCCTCACCCATTGGGGTTCATGCCTCTCCCATGAGGAGCGGGATGCCGCGGTGATGCCGCACGGCAGCTGCTCCCACCCATCCCATCCCATCCCACCCCGGCCGGAGCCGCAGCCTCCTTCCAATGGGGCTGGGAATGGAAAGTGAGGAGATGACGTCTCTCCCCCCGGAGCGGGGGGGGGGATGGACAAAGTTTGGCCGCGTGAACACCAAGGAACGATGTTGGAGCCGCTCTGACGCTTGCTCCCTCTCCCCCCCCCCTCCCTTGTCCCTGAGCTCCCAAATCTCCCTGTTCCCGTCCCGCTGACGCTGTCCCCAAGCGCTGCCAGTGCCGGGGCTGAGCCAGCCGGAGGCAGAAACAGGCAGGAAGTTTGGGCAGCGTCTGCAGGCAGCGGTTCACCCTCCCGTCCCCTCACCCCCCCCGGCGATGCCGGCAGGAGTTGGGAGCTGGGCCTGGGACAGTGGGACGGGAATAGGAGACGATGCCTCTTTCGGAGAGCTCCTATCTGCCGCCCGCTGCCTTTATCCTGAGCCACGTCCTGGGCATCGCCGGCGTCCTGTACTGGAGGAGCCGGAGCAGAGAAGGTAGGGGCAGCCCCTGTAAGATGGCCGGCGGCAATCCCATAAGGAGCACGCCTTGTTCTCCCTCTCCATAAGCCGTGGCAATGGCACGGGCAGGGATGGATGTGCCTGGAGGGGAGGAGGATGTGGTAATGGGGTCCCTGTGCCGGGAGGGGAGGGGGGGGCAGAGGTTTCGGTGCCTAAATTTGGTCTCACCACCCGTTCCCGGCCCACGTTGGGGTGGGAGCGGCTGGGATGGGGGTTGTCCCAGTGGGATGGGGGTTGTCCCACTGGGATGGGGTTGTCTCATTGGGATTGAAGCTGCTTTTTGTCTCGGCGCAAGCCCTCGACACGTGGCTGCTGTTCTGCCTCCGCCGTCCCCTTCGCCACCAGCACGGGCAGGATGTGGCCCCAGAGCTGCTCCCGGTGCTGGCACAGGCTCACTGAGCAGCTGGGGCTCACCCTGCCTCAGTTTCCCAAAATAGGGCTCGCACATGACCGCTGCCCGGGGAGGATGAGGATTCGTTACAGGGATATGGGACAGCGCCGGGCCCGGATGAGCGCTCAGGAGCTTCTCCTCTGTCCCGACCCCTTTCTCCTGGGATTAGTTTGTTTTCATTCCTCCCTCTGTTTTTCCAGCCTGTGCCTGCATGGGGCCTTTTCCCTGCATCCGTGACCAATTCCCCTTTTTTTCCCACTTTTCCCATGTAAAGGAGTGAGGCTGCAGCAGTGCGCAGGGGCTTTCCCCCAAATATTGCTTATGGGATATTCCTTTCTCCTTCCAAACTGCTTGGGAGACCAAGTTGCACAACCATGCTGCTGTGCAGAAGTGCACCCGCTCACCCAGTAAACCCTCTGGATCCACCATCCCCTGTCCACTCCAATGTCCCTTTGGAAGAGCTCCCAGTGCAAGTGTTGCAAGCAGCCAGTATATTCCATATCAGTTTTCCTTCATCACTCCTTCCCTGAAAAGCTCAGGTGACACCAACCCCATGGGCACAGCATCCTGGAAGCTGGGGTGAACAGAACAGCAGGCTCTGTTGCTCTGTGATGCTCTCCCACCTCTGCCCAGCATCTGCCTGGGGCTCCTTTACATCACCACTTCCCAGGTGTCTTCCTCATCACATTCCTGGCTCTTGGAACGGTTTCCACTGCAGGTATCTCCTGTGCATTCTTGCAGGCTGAATCAGGCACCGTTTCCTCCCCTGTTTTGAGAGGCTCTGTAAATCCTGCCTGCTCTCGGCTCTCTTGTCATGGTGGATTATGTCAGCACCAAGTTGGCAGCCAGCATATTTGAAATACCTCGTGCTTCTCGGCCAGGCAGGTTCTTTGCATATCCCCCATCTTAAAAGCACCATGCTAAGGAAAAGAAGGCACATTCCCATTCTTTGCATGGAAGGTGTTCAAAGTGAAAGCAATGGGGTTCACACTGAGCGTGGCCTTGGAGAGGTCATGGAATCACAGAGTGGTTTGGGTTGGAAGGGGCCTTAAAGCTCATCCAGCTCCAACCCCTTCCACTGGAGCAGCTGCTCCAAGCCCCTGTGTCCAACCTGGCCTTGAGCACTGCCAGGGATGGGGCAGCCACAGCATCTCCATTCAACCCATTCCAGTGTCCCAGCACCCTCCCAGGGAACAGCTTCTGCCTAAGAGCTCATCCCAGTCTCCCCTTTGGCAGTCTGACACCTCCTGTATTCCCTCAGCTGTAGCAAGAATTAATGAGCAGGAGGTGAAAGCTTGGGAGGTGCTTCCAGGCTCTATTCCAGCAGGAGGAAGGAGCTGCTGGGGGACACTGAAAGCCCTCAGCTTCCTCCCAGGAATGGTGAAGAGCCATCCCAGAGGAGCACTGGAGAACCTGGTGGGATGAGGGGTGCTTGGCCAGGGTTAGGAGTAGGACTGGGACTGGGCTCTTGCAACAGCCTGAGGCAGGAGGAGGTGACCAGTGATGGGATCTGGCAGTGAGTGAGGCCAAGGATGATGGAGGAGAGATCCTTGGGGAGCGGCAGCTCCCGGCCGGGCGTGTTGGGAGCTGCTGGGGACAGGCAGGCTGCCAGGACAGAGGCAGGGAACTGTCTGTGCAGGGAGCTGTGGTGGTGTGGGAGGGTCCCTGGCACCCAGCACCCATGGGAGCCGTCCCAGTGATGATGGAAGTGCCTGGGGTCTATGGGTCTTTATTTCCACGTCCAGCTGATGCCCCTGGTTTTGGGGTGCTGGAGACCAGCAATGGGGCAGGATGGTTTTCCCCTCCCCTCCTTGCCAGTTGGGTTCACTGCAGGGACTGACAGTGGGAAAACCTCAATCCCCACCTTCTGCCTCTGCTCCTTGCTGCTTCTGGCCCCTCTGCAGGGATGGAGAGCAAACAGTGCCCTGGTGCCTTTGGGATCCCCATCCCTGGGGATGCAGTGGACTGTGCCCTGATATACAAATGGGTGAGGAGGGAATGAAGCTGCATGTGTGGTCCTGCCGAGGTGCAGGCTCTGTGGAGCAGATCTCGGATCCCTGTGTGCCTGGGCAGGGATGGGGATGTCCAAGCTTGGTTGTTGCTTGGCTCATCCTGGTGTTTGTGAGTCTGATCTGTCTCGAGAAGCAGCAACGTGAGTGTGCTTCACATCTGGAGCATCCTTACAGCTCCGACAGCATCGGCTGTGCTGGAAGCCATGGGATGGTTGTGTGGCACTGCTGGCTTGTCTGCAGAGAGGTGCAGGTTCCACCTCTGTGGCTGGTGGCTCTTGGTGGCTGGGGTGAGTCGCTGCTAAACGGGAGAGGACAAGCATGGGGGGGTTGCAATGAGTTGCTCATCAGGGTGAGTCTGGCAAAGATTAGCCAGGGAGAGATAAGCCTGCAATGCCTTAATATCGTTAGTAAGCAGTAACTGGGCATTATTATTAGCTCAGATGATAGCAGGAGCGCAGGGTGAGGAGGTGTAACCTGGTCAGAGCCCACGAGCCACCCAAAGTGGTGAGACAGGGCAAAAAAGGGAGGAAACCCCCTTATTTCTGCAGGAGATGGGAAGAGGGAGCACACTGAGGAGCTGTGGATCCAGCACCGGAGACCTGCTGCAGGCTTCCCATGCGGGACTCGGGTGATGTGCCTCCATCCCCGTGTTATCCATGTGGTGCTCCGGGACATGCTCCTGCCTTTCCCCAGCAGCAGCCCGGCTCCTGTCACCCTCCTGGCCGGGTTCCTGCCGGCAGAAGGTCTGCAGGGGGATTATATATAGCAGAAAAGGAAGAGAGGTGGTGATAAGAGGCCCCCGTTATCTCCCCGCGTGCCGAGCGGGGCTGCGGCCGAGTCCCGGCTCTGCTTTGGACCGGGGAGGGATTTGGGAAGGATCCGCAGGCAGGCGGGTGAGAGCCCAGAGAACAGCCTGGCATTGTCCTGCCCGTCCTGCTGCAATTAACTGGAAAACAAGCCAGGAGCTTCCTTCTGGGAGCTTCACCAGTGGCTGTGCCGGCCCTTGGGATCGCAGTGGTGAGGCACTGGGCAGACTGGGAGCACTGGGAGAAGCACCAGGAAGAGGGGAAGCAGCCGCTGCGGTGATGATGGGGTTTGGGGCAATGCCCTGCAGGAGGAAGGGCTGGTGCCCACGCCGGGGGTAGGAAGTGGCGCGGTGGGAGGAGCTGCGGCCGAGAAGACAGCCAAGGTCGGTGAGCTGGTGGTGCCACCAAAGCCCCTTCCCCAGGAGCCTGCTTTGCCAGGACCCTGCGCTCCCCATCCCAGGCTTGGGTGATGGAGAGGAGGCATCTGCCCAGGGAGCAGCGGGGGCTCAGCGCCTGCCTCGTGTGCCGGATGTGCTGCATCGGTCAGTACCCACCGCGGCTCCTTGCTGACCCGCAGGGAGCTCCCACCATTGCACCAGGGCTTTACCCATCCCGAATGAGCACCAGGGCTGGGAAGGGACCATGGAGGGGTCGGGGGAAGGAAGGGACCTTCAGAACACATGGGGGTGACGCAGCTTCCTATGGCAGGCGGTGCCAGGCGGCAGCTCCGTGGCTTGGCCGCGTGGTCCCAAGAGCAGAGCCCGGTGGGGTGGGGAACCAGAGCTCAGCCACTGTATGGGTTTTGGCACTTGGTTCCATGTGGGATGGAGCGGGATTTGGGATGTGATGTGCCGCTGGTGTGCCGCGTGTTCCGCTGCAGGGCTTTGGGATGGGGAAGCCGTGGGGTGGATGGGGAGATGTGGGGTAGATGCTGTGTGCATTGAGATGTGGGGAGGTTCCCCTGATGCTGTGGCTGCTCAGATAGAGAAGGGACCCCCCTGGCCAGTGACTCCCTATCCCAGGAAGGGGCATGGGGCCATCCGGGCAGGACACACGTGTGTCTGTGGAGCCTGGCCCAGGGCTGTTGCTTTTCTCATGTTCCATGTTTTTTTGGCTTCAAATGGAAGCAAATGCAGCTGCTCCAGGCAGACTGATGGCAAGGGGATGTCTTGGGGTTGTGGGGCTTACCCTTCCCTGCTGTATCCCAGGGACCTCCCGGCTGCACAGGGTGGTACTCGGGAGCTTGGGTCCTATCTGGGGGTCAGTACTGAGGCACCTTCTCCTCTGAGGTGATGCTGTTAAAACCATGCGATCCTGTTTGACACAGGGCTGGCTGCTGGGGGTACCCTGAGCCCTCCTCGTGCACCCCGTGGGACCCTCCAACCCTCCAACCCCACCTCGTGTCCTCTCCTTTGGTAACATGTCCATTATATTGTGGTTTTGCACCAAACCCAGGCAAAGCAAAGCTCCTGTACCCCACACTGCCACTTGGCAGCACGGCCATCAGTGTCCCATCCTGTCCCACCATGGGGCTGGCAGCTCCCCTGGCTGCTCTGTGGGGCTGGGACCCCCAGGCATGGGACCCCCGTTGTCACCCCTGCTCCCAGGATGCCCTGGGCTGAGCCGTGGGACAGAAATACACATTAAATCCTGACAATCCAATGAACCGAAAATACAGCGACACAATAAGCTGCTAATGGCACAGGCTGGGGCTGGGTATGGGACATCTGGGGTTTATCTCATGCACTAAAGCCTTCCGGGAGTGGGCAGGGGAGGGGGACACCGTCCGGAAGAGGGGGCCTGGGAAAACCCCAATTGCCTCCCTGTGCTGGTCCAGGAGGGATGCGGAGGCACAGGGAGGACCCATTGAGGGGTTTCAGATGCAAGCTGCAGCTGTACCTGTCCCCATCATCCTGTACCTGTCCCCATCATCCTTTACCTGTCCCCATCATCCACATCATCCATGCTGCTTTTGTTCAAGTAACACTGTTCCCTCCCCAAACCCCATCACTCTGTCTGGTTGTAGCTGTGTGGATGCTCCTGGTATGGAGCGAGGTGCTCCAGAGCTGCCTCTTGTGCACTAACCCATGAACAAGCAGCCTCTGTATACCCTGCATGGGCACAGCATCCAGCCTGGCACCAGCAGTGATTCCTCTTTCTCTTCGCCTCATTTCAGTGTCATTTGAGTTTCTGCATGAGAAACACTGACCAAGAGCCTCCTTTTGTCTTCTTTTGGCAGATGAACGGGACAGAGTCCAGAAGAAAACCTTCACTAAATGGGTCAATAAGCACTTGATGAAGGTAAGGGACATGCAGTTTATTATAAGGCCGGTTCAGTGACCATCTGTGTGTCTGCTCTGGCTCAGCACTGGCTGCTGAATGCCTTTTTCTTAAAGAAGTTGTATTTTGTCTATGACTTTGTGCATGGATTTGAGTGTTCACACTCGTGGCTGTGCTCAGAGCAGAGCTGGTTGCAGTGGGAATGTGCTGGTGCCTTTGGAGGGCACTGTAGCATCACCACACAGCCCTTGTTAGTGCATGTACCTCCTGAGTACCCCGTCCTTGCTGTAACATGAGGCTTGGTCATCATCAGGGTGAAAGAGGAGATCTCAGGGCCCTATTGCCAGGCAAAGGGGCTGCTTGTCATTTGAAGGATGCTCCTGTGTGGAAATGGGCTGCAAAGGGAGATGCTTGTGGTTATAGGTAGCTAAGCAGGATTAACATTGCACTGTGAGGTGCCTAATGCTTTTCTTGGTTAATTCCAGGGGCCTTGTAATTAATTCTCCATTTTCCAGAAAAGAAAAAGAGGGAACAAGGAGATGAAGCTCTCTGGGCTTTAGGTGTCACTGGTGTTTTCCTGCCAGCTCTGCTGAGCTCAGCATCAGCTTTTGGCTACTTGCTGTGGGAAAACCTCAGGGGATGCACCCAGCTCTGGGGCTCCAGTGTAAGGATGTGGGACCTGCTTGAGCACATCCAGAGGAGGCCATGGAGCTGCTGCGAGGGCTGGAGCTGCTCTGCTCTGGAGCCAGGCTGAGAGAGCTGGGCTGGGGCAGCCTGGACAAGAGAAGGGGAGAGCTGAGAGCAGCTCCAGTGCCTAAAGGGGCTGCAGGAAAGCTGGAGAGGGGCTTGGGACAAGGGATGTAGGGACAGGCCAAGGGGAATGGCTTGAACCTGCCCAAGGGGAGACTGAGATGAGCTCTTAGGCAGAAGCTGTTCCCTGTGAGGGTGCTGAGGCGCTGGCACAGGGTGCCCAGAGCAGCTGTGGCTGCCCCATCCCTGGCAGTGCTCAAGGCCAGGTTGGACAGAGCCTTGAGTGACCTGGTTTAGTGTGAGGTGTCCCTGCCCATGGCAGGGGTTGGAACTGGATGATCTTAAGATCCTTTCCAACCCAGACTATTCTATGATTCTATTGCCTGGAATAGGGGTGGTTTGAGTCTGGTTCCATGTATATAAGCCACAGCAGGTTCTCTGGGAGCCAGGAGACCGCTGTTCATAGCCGTCGGTCTGGAATCACCATGTAAAGTGATGGTTGCTCCTCCTGCAGGTGCGCAAGCACATCAATGACCTCTATGAAGACCTACGAGATGGCCACAACCTCATCTCCCTCCTGGAGGTGCTGTCAGGGGTCAAGCTGGTAAGTGCCTGGGGCTGGGCAGTGATGCTGCTGCCACCCATCCCCATAGGTCCCCTCCATCCTTCCCCCCCTTCCCTTCTGTCATTTCTTACACCATAGTTTTGTTTCCAGGTGTCTGTCCTTGTTCCTTTTATTGTATTAGTTGTTATTTCAGTTGTTTCCACCCAGACCCATGTCCCCAGGCTGCTCCTGGATCCCTCATTGCCCCTGGCTTGCGGTGCCCTGGGTAGAGCCTTTGTGGAGGCTTCAAACCTTCCCCTGCATTTAAACCAGCAGATACTGATGGCTTTGACTCCAGCTCTTTCTGTGAGACTTTGCCCAGTGCTTTAGCTCAGGTTTGATGCTCCTGCCCCATGCTCAGCTCCTGCCTGAGCTGCATTTGTGGCGTGCAAACCTCATCCTGCATCATGAGCATCGTAGAGTCCCCCTCCTTCCTCCTCCTCCTCCTCCTCAGACTGACACGTTCACTCAGCTCTGGGAAGATCCCAGGGTAGCACAGCAGGAATTATTTTAGCTTTCCCCTAAAATAGGATCTGGGTGAAGATCTCCCATCTCCCTCCGTTCCCCTCCACAAGATGCCAAATCAGGTTTCTGTGGGGGCTGGAAATTTGGATCAAGCTACTTGTGATCCAGACAGCTTCCTTCTCTTCACGCTTCAAATCCAAGGGGAAACTCCTGTGCTGGGGCCCAGGGAGTGCCAGGGATCCGGTTGCCTTCATCTCCACTCTTTTGTTCTGCCTTTCACCTGGTGTTGCATTTTGGTTCCCATTGTGTCTCCCTGTGTGTCCCCCTCCCATCGCTGCCATCCCTCCCATCCTCCATAGCCCATAGAGCCGCCAGCTCAGCGGAGCCTTCGCCTGGTGAGAGCACCGGCCTGGTGCCGTGCAAGCAGCGAGGAGCGGGAGGAGGAAGATGATGATGATGAAGAAGTAGGTTGAGTCTGTATCCCAGGCAGGCACTGCAGTGCCGGCGGATAGTCCAGTGCAGCCCAGAGGCTCCCACCTTCCCTTCTCCTGGGGTTTGGATACCCAGGATGGGCACCATGAGCAAGGGAAGCAGAAGGGAAGCTGCAGGAGCTCCTGTTTCTGCTGTTCTCATTCCTGGGCTCTGCTCACCTGAACTGGATTATCCGTGTGCACCCTGCAGTGTCAGCCTGAGTCAGGGCACAGCACCCACCAGGGGGGACAGCATGTGTCCCCCCCACGGGGCTGCAGTGATGGCTGCTCACCTCGCACTGCATGGACAGGGAACAGGCACCTTCTCGGGGGGGCTGATGCCACTGTAGGGTCCGGGGCAGCACCAGCACCCCCATGCATGTGAGTGGAGGTAGGAGCGAGCACAGCCGATGGTCCTCATGAGGGGGCCAGACCCCAAAGCCTTACTCAGGGTACAAGGTGTGTTTTCCAGCCCCCTTTGCTCTGGGTGATGATTCCCTTGTGCATGGGGTCACCACCACCTGGAGCATCACAGGAGGAGCTGGGGCTGTGGCATCTGCTCACCAGGCTCCAGCCCCTGCAGCCCTGGAGATGTTCCCATTGCAGGGGCAGCTCTTCCCCTTCAGGCTGGGGAAGGAAGGGGACTCAGAGGCCTTGGGCTGTCCCAGCAGTTCAGAGCATCCTGGTGATACCTCATTGAGGCTGGCATCAGGATTTGGGCATCAATCCTCTTCCTGCTGTATCAAAGCAGATCCAGCATCCTAGACCCCATACCCTTCCCCTGGCCACAGCTCAGCTCCTGGTACCTTGGAGAACCCCCTGCCAGCAGCAGCAGTGATGAACACAGCCCAGGGCATTCCCCAATGGTTTGGAAATGGGGCCTGGAGCCCACACATAAGCTGGGTCTGCAGGGGGGGCTGAGGCTGAGGTTGTGGCTTCTTTGCCATCAGTGGGGACCTGTCTGTGTCCCCATGTCCTGCTGCAGAGCAGACCTGCCTCTGCTTCCACCTGGATGGGGCAGACTCTGCACCCGCTCATGCTGAGCCCTCTTCCCAGTTTGTGTGACTGGGATAGGTGGGATCCTGCCTTGGGATCTTGGAGGCTGCACCGGTGCTGCCTGCTGCTGGCTGAGCACACAGCTCAGAGCCTGGATGCCAACCCTTGGGCTCTTGGAGGAGGTCAAGATCTTGGGGTCTTCCCACCTCCATATCCCCCCGTGGCCTTTTTGCCCTCTTGCATCGAGGACTCAGAGCAAGAGGACAGAGCAGGATGTGTGCAGTGCACGGGGTCACAGCAGCACGCTGGGCACAGGGGGTGGGTGTGCATGTGGGGAGCTGCCAGCCCAGCTCCATGACCCCCCCATAACCTGCTGCCTCTCTTGCAGCCGCGGGAGAAGGGGAGGATGCGCTTCCATCGCCTGCAGAACGTGCAGATTGCCCTGGATTTCCTGAAGCAGCGACAGGTAAGGGCTGAGCTGGGCTCATCCCGAAGCAGAGCTGGGTGATTCCTGCTTCCTTCCCCTGCCTGGGGCTCGGGAATGGTGTTAAAGCAGCATCAAGCCTGGGTCAGAGTGTGCCCATCCCCGTGGTGCCAGTGCTGGTTGAGGATGGCTCTCAGGGGACATTCCCCTGTAGGTGTTGTTCGCTCCCAGCACAAAACCCCAGTATCAGAATGAGGAACCAGACTCCAGTTGTGGGAAGGGGATCACAGATGTCACAGACGGGCACTTCTGTTCCCCAGACAGCCTTCAATCCCAGCACCGGCAATGGGCGGCTGTGGCACATCCCATGGACAGACAGCATCGCCCTTTGGCTTTCAGAGGGAGGTGCTGGCCCTGCAGTGCCTGTGCAGAGCCCAGGCATCCTCCGCACCCCTGGGCGGGATCCGCCTGGAGCACTGGGATGCATCCCCAGACTTGTTGGCTCTGTAGGTGGAACCCTGGGGCCGTGTGTCCCGTTCTGCCTGTTGGGTCAGGTCTCCCCACTGAGATGCTCCCCAGATATGCGGAGCTGATGATAAACCTGACCCGTTCCTGCTGCAGCAGGGCTCCCTGCTGCCCTGGGGGCACTGAATGAACGTGCCTGTGCCCCACTGCAGGGAGGGTGAGCTGCTTCCAGCCCCCTGCTCCTCCTCCCCAGCCCCTTGATAGAGACATTTTGCCGAGGGCTCTATGGAGCTTGTTTCTCTACTTGGAGGAAACAGCTTTTCCTTTGAAGCAGGATGGCTTTTCCCATATGCTCCTGCTGGAGACTGATGCTGGAGCCCTGCTGGGGAGTGGGGACCCTCCATAGGGAGCTCATTGGGGAAGAAGAGCCCAAAGCATGTGGCAGCTCCCGGGATAGGGGCTGCAGGGAGAGCAGGAGCAAGGGAGCTGTGGGACTGTGGGCTGGGATCTGCCTGGATGGGGCTCTTGGTGGGTGCTGGTGTTTCTGCTTCATTAGAGTTGAAAACCAACCCAAGCAGCCTGGATTTGACCCCGGGAATGAGTTGTTAAAGCTCAGCCATCCTCTTCTACCCGTGCTCTGTGCCTGTTAAATTATGCAGCAGTGCTCAGGGCTTTGGGGACGAGGAGTTTCTCTGGGTGAGCTAAAATAGAGCCATTAAGTGCTGGGAAAGCAATTCCAGATGGAGAGAGCTGGAGATGTGAAAAACCCCTCCTGAGACAGGGCATGGGGTGGCCTCGCTGCTGCTTCAGGGAGCGCTGGGGTCATGCGTGTCCCCATTGAAGTGCTTGGGGTGGCCCATGGGGACAGTGTGGTCAGGGATGTGTCCCCCCCCTTCCTATGGGTGAGCTTTGACCCTGGTGCTTCTCTTTCAGGTGAAACTGGTGAACATTCGCAATGATGACATTACAGATGGCAACCCCAAGCTCACGCTGGGGCTCATCTGGACCATCATCCTCCACTTCCAGGTAGGTCAGGATTGCTCCTTGTGGAAGGATGGGGGGTGGATGGGGTGGGATGGAGCTGGCATCCATTTGTCCATGTGTTCTGTGGCAATGCTGCTGCATGGATTGGTCTGGAGGATCCACACCCATTGCAGGATCGTGGAGACTGGTGCTGGAGAACAGCAACACCCATTCCCCATTGTTTCCAGAATGGGATCATTAATGATGGGCTGTGTGTGGTGGCCTCCCATTGGCACTGCGGTTGCTGACAATAGCTGTTTGCTCAGCTGATGTCTCTGGAGGAGAAGAGCAGATCCATGGGGGATCCAATGGGATGAGCTCCCACCCGCATGGGGCTGTTATCCCGAGGTGCTCCCGGCCCTTTGTGTGGTTGCTGCAATGGAAAATGTCAGCTGCATGACAGTGGTTCAGGACAGGGATAGGAGAAGCTCTCTGGCCCTGCTGGGGAACGCAGCCGGGACCGTCTCCAGCAATTGTGTGCTGTAGATGCTCTTGCAAAACAGGGTCTCAGGTCTTTAATACCTCAAATTACCTGGTTGTAGCTTTGATGCCCTCAGGGCACAGCCCCGAATGCCACCAGTGTGCTGGCATGTTGGCTGGCTGAGCACTGCTGCTGTCAGCAGCGTGTGAGCTATGTGGCATTAACACCGGGGCCATTCCTGCTCCGGGAAGCTGCTGTGTCCCAGCTCCCTGCTGCATCCCTGCTGTTGCAGATGAGGCTGGCGCTGGCTTTGGGACCTCATAAGGAAGGTTTTAATGCTTGGAGGATGGGTGAGCAGTGCTTTTGGGGGGAGCATGGGGGTAAGTTGGGTGTGAGGCTGCTGGTGAGGCACTTGGCTGGTGGTTTGCCCATGGAAGCAGCAAGAATCGAGCAGGATCTGGATGCTGAGCAGTTGCTGTTGTCTGGTGGGACCTTGGCTGGTGGCATCCCATGCCCGTGGTCCTCATCTTTGGGTTGGTCCGGCCCTGGTGCATCCTCTGCTGCAGGAGACCAGCGAGGGCAGATCAGGAGGTGCTGGGTGCCCTCCATGCCCAGATGGGAGGGGATGGTGCCACCCTGACATGGGGCACAGGGTGGGTGACAAGGGTCCCATGGGGAGCTGGGCGGGTGCCATGAACCTGCACATCCTCTCCAAGCTGGGCTTATGGGATTGTTTCTGGGGTTGTGGCTCCATTGTGAACCTCTTAATCTCCTGTGTCCCAGTACCATTGCCTGGGGGCAGGTGGCTGGGAGAGGTTTGGGAAGGGCTGGAGTCAGTGTGGAGCAGGGAGCTGGAGCAGTGAAGGTGTGGATGACCCTGGGAGCTCTCATGGGGTCCCTGCCTGCCTTGGTCATCTCCTGGGTTGCTTCTCATGGTGTTTTTCCCCCCTCCCAGCCCTGCTTGCTGGGGCTGAGTTCTGTATCCCCATTTTATGCCTCCCCTTTCCCCATTTTCCATCTCATCTCTGCTCTTGGTGCATGTTGCCCTGCTCTGGTCCATCCCTCTGAGCTGGTGAGAGCTGGAATGATCAAACCCTGCCCTCAGAAGGGGTTGGACTGGTTTGGGGGTCGCTGGTACCGGTTGGGAGCCCAGACTGCGTCTCCCTGATGCCAGGTCCCTGAGTGCCTTGTGCTCCATGCCCTGAGCCGGGTGCTCCCGGCAGGAGGATGGGCACAGGAGCCCACATGAGAGCTCTCGGGGCTCTCAGCATTAAGATTTAAGGAGCAAACCTCCCGAATTGGCCATGAGCATCCCTATGGAGCCGGCGCATTCCCAGTGGCGTGCGTGCAGAGCCGCTCTGACTCCTCCCTGCTCCCCCCACCCCGTTTCTTTCCCACCCCTTCCTTTATCCTACCTTTACCAACCTTCCCTTCGTTCTGTGGGGTTTATCCTCCCGTTCCCACCCTCCTCCCCTCTCCGCTGCCGGATTCCTGCTCCCTGTTTGTGTTGGCGAGGGCCGTGCTCCCATTACCTCATGTTTGGAGAGCAGGAGCTGCAGCCAATCCCGGCTCCCTCTGCTTTTAGGTCAAGTGATTTCTGAACTGCAGTGAGATGCTTTGAATGTGTGTGCTGGCAGCGCAGGCTGTAAGATGGCTGTCTGGAGCGGCGGGGGGGAGCGCCGGGCACGGGCACCCCTCGGCTCGGAGCACGGCACCCCTTGGAGCCCATGAAGCCCCATTCGGGAGCCATTGGGGAGCCGGCGACTCGCTCAGCTGCGGCAGTGCCGGGGAGGAGGAGGAGGAGGAGGAGATGGGGAATTCTCTGGGCTGCGTTAAAGAGCCGAAGGAAAAAGCAATGGGAAAGGCTCCCCTGTCTCCTAAAAAACGGGTCCGCTTCAAACGGAGGCGGAGGGGGAAGAGGAGAGCGATGCCGGAGGCAGCCCCACAGCAGGAAGCCCCAGCCCCGGAGCTGCGTGAGGATGAGGATGTGCTGGAGCCGAAGGCAGCCCCTCGGGAGGGAGGAGAGGAGCCCGATGGCTGCGGGGACCCCAAGGCAGCAGCTCTGCACCCCGGGCTGCTGGTGCAGGTGAAGCAGCGGTTCCAGGGCGAGCTGCAGAAGGTTCAGCTGGTGCCGGAGCCGCGGCAGCCGGGCGAGGATGCTGCTGGGGATGAAGGCACCACCGTCATCGCTCGCTTGCTGGACAACCCGGCTGAGGAGGGCTGCGAGAGGGCTGTGAGCCGCCTGGTTGAGCTGCAGAGGAGCAGTGCAGGGAGCTGCAGGGCTGTGCTGCTGCCCCTGCGCCCCAATGGCCACCCCGGGGGGCTCCTGTCCCCCACCGGTGCTGAGGAGCCAGCGAAGAGCAAGGAGCTGGGAGCCAGCAGCAGCCTGGATGCCTGGGGGAAAGGAGGCAGCAATGACCGTGGCTCCAGCACTGTGTGGACCTGCTCTTCCGCAGCAGAGCCGGGCACCGTTTCGGAGCTGTCGACACCGTCCCCCATGGTGGATCAGCCAGAAAACCCCAGCACGGAGAGAACCTCAGGGCTGCCATCATCCCAGGCCGGGGATGGAGATGGGCATGGACCACCGGCATCCCGCAGCCCATCCTCCTTCAGTGGGGGGGCAGCCCGGAGCTCCTCGGGGTACAGCAGCGACCCGGCCACACACACTGGAGCTGGTGGGACCACAGCAGCTCCCTCTGAAGGTGGCCACAGGCTTGGGAAGGGCCAGGCTTGGAGGGGGAGCTCGGGGCCAGCCGGAGGAATGGTCAGTGCCTGCGTGTGCCCTCACCCGCCTCTTGCACTGGGGTGGGGGGAGCTGGGTCAGGGGAGCCCACATCCTGGTGGCTCCTGGGGCGGTCGTCTTGGCAAGGTGCAACCTCGTGCTGAGCATGGTGGTGCAGAAAGATCCCGAAGCCTTTTTCCTTCTGAGCATCTCCATTGGGAAGCATTTCCCAGGGATCCACCCATCCCGTCCTGTGTTCCCAGTATGGGTGGTCAAAGAGCTGCGCTCACCGGAGCCCCTGTGTGCTGCCAGTGGTCATGGAGGCTCTCAGGGCTGTGTTGGTTCATATGCCCTCGGGGCTGCTGGGTCGGGTGTGAGTTTGGGGTATCCCCATCCTGCTGCCTGCACTAAGCTACCAGGAGCAGGATCTCAAGAGGAAGAGGAGGGGATGATGCTGTGTTGGAGCCCATTGTTGCTGTTTGGAGGTCTCTGTTTAGGGGAGGCAGAGTAGGCTGAAGGTGCTCTTGGGTTTGGCCAAGCTCTGTTCACCCCAGAAGTGTGTGATTGGAAAGGCAGGAAAGGGGCTGTGGCCCCGATACCTGTGCTGGGTTGGGGCTGGTGTCACCCCTTGGCCTTCAGCATCCTGCCACCGGTTGCTTGGTTGGTGAGGCTGATGCTGGAAGGGTTTGGAAGAGCCTGAGCCCAGGTCCTGTGAGTTTCCACTCCCAATTCTTGCTGGTGCCTCCCTAAATCTTTGTCCTGACACAGACATGTGAAGAAAGGAGGGTGGAGCTGGTGCTGCATCCTGCACCTCTGTATGCACGTCTCTGTCTCTAGGAGGGTTTCCTGCAAGGATGCCCTCAGGGAAGGGCTCAGCGATTGGAGAAGCCCAATGCTGTGGGAATAGTTGAGAATAGAGGATTTATCCTGGCTGGGTGCTGTGAGTGTCCTGAGGGGCACTGGGGAGCTCAGGTGGGGCAGAGCTGATGGGTTCACAGGTTTCATTCTGCTCTTCATTAGGAGTCGCTGGGTTATCAATACGGGGGTGCTGCGCAGGTGAAGGTTTGTGGGTCCATCCCTGCTGCCTGCACACGTGGAGGGTCCCATTCTGCTGCTCACCTACGCTAGATCCATTCTGGCTGTGCTGCCGGGTCCTGGCATCCCTAAGGAAGCGCAGGCACGGGGCTGGAGGAGTTAAAGGCAGCGCCGTTGGTGTGGCAGCGGCTGACAAAGAGCAGTTTTGTGTGTGATGAGCAGCGAGCAGCAGCATACCAATTACACATCCTCCTGCTTCCCGATCCTGCAGGACCTGCCTGCACAGGGATCTCCAGCAGCCGGGGCCTGAGCAGTACCAGCACCCATCCGGCTGTGGTGCTGGGGGGGTCGGTAGGGCTGGGTCCGGGTACCCCTCTCCCTGCAGTGCCAGGAGGAGGAACCCACTGAGCGCTGCTTTTCCACCCTGGAATATCCAAGCAGCTCCCGCCCTCCCCTTTGTCTGCCCCTTCATTAAGGGGAGTAATTGTACTAATTGGGGAGCTGGGGGGGGACTGGGTGAGGAGGAAGCTGTGCCAGGCAGGAATATGCAGGAATGTGGAGACACGTGTGTTCTGTCACGTGCAAGTCTGGGATCTGGGCGTCTGGCTAAGAGGGGTCTGTGACCATTGGTCTCTTGTTAGGGAGGTGGGTGACAGCACCCCTGTCACCAGCACCCCCATCACCAGCACCCCTGTCACCAGCACCCCCATCACCAGCACCCCCATCACCAGCACCCCCGTCACCAGCACCCCTGTGCTGCCTCTCCAGGCACCACAAGGCAGAGTGGGGATGCAACAGCCTCCTCCCCATCCTTCCCTTTCCCCATGGGATGGAGCTGATGGCCCTGCTGCAAGCAGCTCCAAGCTGGAGGTCACGGAGGGACCTCTGTCCTCTCATACAGCACCTCCAAACGCTGTTTCCTGCTCCTTAAGTTGGTATCTTTACAACATGATGCTCTGGGTGGAGCATCCCCCATCGTGTTGGCAGCCCTGATGAGGGATGGTGTTGGTTGGTCCTTCCTTGGGTGCTGCTGGATGGGGCTGTGACCATGGGTATCCCAGGGTGCTGGGCAGGAGCTGGCAGTGGAGTGGGTGCATGAGCTGCCAGGTCTCAGGTGAGTTCACAGGAACCAGTGGTGCTGGTGGGGCCTTTTCCTGCTCCTGCATCACCCGTGGCTGCTGCTTCCTTGCAGATCTCTGACATCTACATCAGTGGTGAGTCGGGGGATATGTCAGCCAAGGAGAAGCTGCTTCTGTGGACACAGAAGGTGACTGCAGGTTACATCGGGGTGAAATGCACCAACTTCTCATCCTGCTGGAGCGATGGGAAGATGTTCAACGCGCTCATCCACAGATACAGGTAGGCAGGAGCGGTGGAGAGCATCGTCTGGGTGGGAGGAAGGGCTGAGGACCTTGTAGGGGTCCCTGCCCACCGGTGCAGGCAGTGATGGTCTGGAGGGCATGGAAATGTAGGTGAGGCTTTTGTCTCTTTTACCTGGAAATCATCTGGTGGTGGATGCTGGGGAAGAGCCACAGCACATGAGGCTGCAAGAAAAAGCACTTTGAGGTTGGGGAGAGAGGCAAGAAAAGCTTTTAGACTGGGAGTGCTGCAGTGTTTGACGTGTCAGTGCTGCCCTTCCTGCTCTCCACGAATAGCAACACTTCCATCCACGCTGTCATCCCAGGGTCTCGGAGCTCTCCCCAGCTGCAGATAAACCTCTCACAGTTCCTTTAGGGACAGTGCCCCTTCTGCATGGGCAGGGGGGCAGCGCTGGGGCCAGCAGGGCCGGCTTCTGCCCCGGCTGCTTTGTCAAGGGCACTTGGCCTTGGAGCCTGCAGGAGAATAGCAAAGCCCTGGGAGGAGGCATCTCCTGGGAGCTGGAAATAGCCCTGCCCTGTGCTGCTCTGGGTTTGCTTGTGGCTGGGAGGAGCAGGCAGGGTTTAACAGGGAGGGATGCAGCAAGATTCTGCAGGCAGGAGATGGGCACATGATGGGCAGCACGCTCATGGCATTCAGAGGCTGGGACTTTCCTGGCTCCTCCATTGCCCATTTGAGGTTTATTTGTGCTGGGGTTTGCTGGTGCAGGGCTGGCAGCACCTGTGCCTGCTGCATCCCCTCTGCTCTGCCCATGTCCTCTGGAGAGGTTTCACCACCTGCTTTGGGGCTGTTCAGGCACCTGTGTCCAGTCCCAGTCACCACACTGGGTACAGAGCAGAAAGGGGCAGGTCCCAGAGGAGCACAAGAGTGTTTCCTTCACAGCCTGAACATCCCCTTCCCAAAGGGGATGAGCTGGGGATGTGCTCCCAGGTTACCTTGGAGAGAGACCAGCCCAGGAGAGGAGCCCTTGGGAGCTGCCTGGGCAGTGGAGCCCATGCAGGATGCTCCATCCTGGGCACCTTTGTGCTGTTTGCCAACACTGTGGCTGTGCTGTGTGTCTGCAGGCCAGATCTGGTGGACATGGAGCGGGTGCAGATCCAGAGTAACCGGGAGAACCTGGAGCAGGCCTTTGAGATTGCAGAGAGGCTGGGGGTCACCAGGCTGCTGGACGCTGAAGGTGGGTGACCAGGGTGGTATCAGTGGGGTGATGCTGACCTCTGCCTGCTCCCATTCCTCACTGCCTTTCTCCTTCCCCCTTGTCAGATGTGGACGTGCCCTCTCCGGATGAGAAGTCCGTGATAACTTATGTGTCTTCAATCTATGATGCCTTTCCCAAAGTCCCCGAAGGAGGAGAAGGGATCAGCGCTATCGTGAGTTGGGATGCTGGGGCAGTGGTGGGGGAGGCAGCTGGTTGGTGTGGGGAGGGTTTGGAGGTTCCCTGTCCACTGTAGCAGATGGTTGATGGGTGGAAGAGATTCAGGCGGAGGAAGGAGCTTCCCTGTTAATGTGTCTGCCTGTGAGCTGCTGATGTGCCTGTAGAGCTGTGGTGTTCTGTGGGTTCTGCATGGGCTTGAGCTCATGGGAAAGCAGAACTTGGCTTCCAGGGAGCAGCTCACGAGGAGCATCTTCCTCCTTCCTATACCTGAGATGGCATCACAGGAGGGAGGCACAGGCAAATGATGCATCCCTTAGGTGTGACCATGGCACCTCAGTTCTCTCCCCATGCAGACCTGCCCATGGCAGTGCTCTGCAAGGGCCATCTCACCCCGCAGGAGGTGGACTCAAGGTGGCTGGAGTACCAGACCCGTGTGGAGTCCCTTGTCTCCTGGATCAAGCAGCACACGATACTCATGTCAGATAAATCCTTCCCCCAGAACCCTGTAGAGCTAAAGGTAGGTCCTGGATGAGGTCAATCCGCAGTGTCCTGTGTGCTCAGCATTGAGAGCTGGGTGGTCTCATTCCCCACAGTGGTTTCTGATGAGCTTTTCTCATCCCAGGCACTTTATAACCAGTACATACACTTCAAAGAAACTGAAATCCCAGCGAAAGAGCAGGAAAAAGGAAGGATAGAGGAGCTCTACAAACTACTAGAGGTGAGCAGCATCATGGCTACCCAGAGGCTTGTAGGTGGGAGTGTTGTGGTTTGAGCAAGTGTGCTCAGTACAGGTTTATTTGGGAAGGGAGAAGTGGAAATAACCTTCAGGGTGAAGGATGCAGCAGGCAGCACTGCAGGAGTGATGCTGCTGCCTTCCAGCCCTGCTTTCCTTGCTGTGGTCTGTAGCCAGCTGGAGGAGGAGGGAAGGAGATGCCATTCTGTTGGTGTTTTCCCCAGGTATGGATCGAGTTTGGACGCATCAAGCTGCCTCAGGGCTACCACCCCAACGACGTGGAGGAGGAGTGGGGCAAGCTTATCATAGAGATGCTGGAGCGTGAGAAGCTGCTGCGGCCAGCGGTGGAGAGGTCGGTGTGGGGCTGTCCCCTGCTCCCCTGCTTGGGGGGGATGGCCCAAAGCCCCTGTCTCATTCTGCTCCCCTCTGTCATCACAGGCTGGAACTGCTGCTACAAATCGCTAACAAAATCCAGAATGGTGCTTTGAGCTGTGAGGAGAAGCTCACTCTGGCAAAGAACACGCTGCAGGCTGTGAGTGAGGGGGTATTCCCACCCTTCCTGATGCTCCTGCCTCTTCCTCTCCCTTCTGTGTGGGGTCGTTGGCTCTCCAGGACACCTTTCCTATCTGTTCGGACAGTGCGGGGGGTGGTGGATAGCTGGTGATCACACAAGGACCCTGGGGACAGTTTGTTGTGTTGTTGGGTCTAAAACCCCCAAATCTGCTTTATTTGTCTGAAAAGGACCCAAAGTCCTTGGGCAGAAAGGGCTCAGGTGCAGGCTGCAGCCACCTGCATAGGGAGCAGGTATCTGGGGAGGGTGTTTTGTGCTGGGAGAACAAGATGTGAGGGTTGGGAGCTAAAAATAGTTAAGCCCAAGCAAGAAATGAGATGATTTGAGTGACTGTCCATGGGACTAACCACGGGAGCCCATCTGTCATTAGAGGCTTTCAGTTTATCTGCAGGAGCTTTTCTAAAGGGGACATCCTGGGGGTGGTGTGAATGATGAACTCATGTTCTTCTGCTCAAGTCAAGTGTAGGGACCAAAAGGTCTCTTGTGGTTTGAAGATGATGCTGGGCTCCTGTCCTGTCTCTGTGCCCACTTGTCCTCAGTCTCCTCTCTCCATGCAGGATGCTGCTCACCTGGAGTCGGGGCAGCCGGTGCAGTACGAGCACGACGTGGTCATGTACCTGCAGGAGTGTGAGGGGCTCATCCGCCAGCTCCAGGTGGATGTGCAGATCCTTCGGGATGAGAATTACTACCAGCTGGAGGAGCTGGTGTTCAGGTGAGACGGGCTCTGTTGGAATGGTCTGTGGATGGAGGAGCATGGTCAGAGGTTGATGCATGGGGATGGTTGATGCTTCTCTGATGGATGATGCTCCTCTGCTCTGCTGTGGGGAAAGGGAAGAAGCGTGTATGCATATCCTAACCCAGGCCTTGCTCCTCCAGGATCATGCGGCTGCAGGATGAACTGGTGACGCTGAGGCTGGAATGCACTAACCTGTACAGGAAAGGTCACTTCTCCACCCTGGAGCTGGTGTCCACTTCCACACTGAGCACAACGCACTTGAAGGGGGAATCCCTGACCAAAGGGCTTCACACCTCCTCTGCCTCCTGGTTCCGGAAGCCCATGACCAGGACAGAGCTGGTGGCCATCTCCTCTTCTGAAGATGAAGGCAGCCTCCGGTTCGTGTACGAGCTGCTGGCCTGGGTGGAGGAGATGCAGGTGAGTGCTGCCTATCTGGGGCACGTCACCCACTCACACTGATGTGGGGAGGTAGAAACCTGCTCTGGGCTTTATCCTGCTTTATCTGTGGATAATTGCTTTGGTGGCTCAGGGTTTCAGGGAAGCACCAACACGTTTGTCTTGTGTTGGGTTCTCTCTGTTGTGGCCCCTCTGATCAGTGGGTATCAGAAGGTCCTTTTGAAGCTGGAAGCAAATCTGTACTGATGCAGTCAGTCCTTTTGGTCTTAAGTGGGTGTGAAGCTTGTGCAGGCTGCCCCAGCAATCAGTGGTGGAGCACTGGCTTAGCACTGGTGTGATGTTTGTTCCATCTTGAGTGACCTGGAAGGTTTTCTTGCCCTCGTGTCCTATGAGAGATGCTCCTGCAGATGAGGAGAGCTGACCTGAACCCCTTGGCCTGTTTCAGATGAGACTGGAGCGAGCAGAGTGGGGAACTGACCTGCCAAGTGTGGAAACCCAGCTGGAGACCCAGCGGCACATCCATAGCAGCGTGGAGGACCTGGGCTCCAGCGTAAAGGAGGCCAGGATGTATGAGGTACAGTGGCACGGGCTGGGTGATGCAGTGCATGGCACAACTCATGTGGGGAAGGTGAGGGCATCAGGATGGGTTCTTGTGGGTAAAAGCGTTGGTTAAGGATGGAGCTTCTGCACTGATGGAGCTGGTGCAAGGAGCTGCAGCCCTGAGCCATCCTTCCACCTCCTCTCGCTCGCAGAGAGCCAGGGAGGGAGATTTGGAGGTGGGTTTCAGGTGATGCTCTTCTGTGTTATAACAGGAGCATTTTTCATCCTTCAGGGTAAAATGTCCCAGAACTTCCGTGCCAGCTACACAGAGACGCTTGGCAAGCTGGAGACACAGTACTGCAAGCTGATGGTGAGTGGGGTCCAAGGGGGCTCTGGTACTGCCCGGGGAGCACAGGGTCCATCCTTGCTGCCCTGCTCCTGAGCATCCCTGCTCCGAGGCTGGGGAGGGGGGAAGAAACCATCCACTGTGGAGCAAGGGGGAGAAATCACCCTTCATTGTGTGCAGGAGACCTCAGGCTCACGACTAAGGCACCTCCAGAGCCTGCATGGGTTTGTGTCCCGGGCCACGGCTGAGCTCATTTGGCTCAATGAGAAGGAGGAGGAGGAGCTGGCCTACGACTGGAGTGACAGCAACACCAACATTGCAGCCAAGAAGAACTACTTCTCGGTGAGCAGGTGGTGGGATGGGTGCTCTCTGGGCTCTGCTGCTGCTATTGACCTGCTGTGGGTCCTTCAGCTCCTAACAGACCTGAAGTCCCCAGAGGTTGGGATGTTCCCTCTAAAGTCATTGAGCTTGTAGCTCAGGAGTGCAGGTGATGAAATTATGTATTCAATGGAGTTTCAATGGAAAAGGCATCAAAAGATGATGTTTTGGCACCATGTGGAATTAAAGGCATCTTTAACTAGTGGATAGGAAGAAAAGGGATATTGATTCCTCTTTAAAGCAGTATAAATAAATTGCTGTCTCCACAATTGCACCGTCTGGGACTGAAGTGGCTCCTGGGCAGGTTTCCAGTACCTGTGTTATATCTGCCTTGTGTGTTTGGTACCCAGGAGGCATCCTGGGGGGAACTGGTTGTGGTGCTTGTGTGCTGTGTTAACTGGACCCGGTCTGAGTGAGGCAGCTCCCCACAGCTGAGGTTTGCACTTTGCTTGTGTCCTCCATGCAGGAGCTGATGACAGAGCTGGATGAGAAGCAGGACATCTTCCGCTCCCTCCAAGACACAGCAGAGCTGTTATCCCTGGAGAACCACCCGGCCAAGCAAACTGTAGAGGTGAGCAGGCAGCAAACCATGGAATCATGGAATGGTTTGGGTTGGAAGGGACTTTAAAGGTCATCCGGTTCCAACCCCCTGCTATGTCATCTCTGGTCCATGCTTCCCAGGCCTACAGCGCTGCTGTGCAGACCCAGTGGCAGTGGATTAAGCAGCTCTGCTTGTGCGTGGAGCAGCACGTGAAGGAGAACACTGCCTATTTCCAGGTACTTGGGAGGAACAGACGGAATTCCCTTGGTCCCCATCCACTGCATGAACTTCATATGCTGCTGCTCGCTCTGGGGGTGAGGGAAGGAGGGATTTGTGGTGCTCATGGGGTCTGCTTGCTCCTGAATCATCTCATTCCCCTTAGCTGCCCTCTGGGGATGTCTCACTAGGGCTTCCGTGTAGTTCTGGCCATCCATGTGGGATGCTCACAGCCTTAAGACCAGGATAGCATTGGGAGTTGCTGGTTGAGGTGCTGGGGCTGGGTCTGCAGTGTGCTTGGGCAGGTGTCTGTGACCCTCATTGTCTCTGCAGTTCTTCAGTGATGCTCGGGAGCTGGAGACCTACCTGCGCAACCTGCAGGACTCCATCAAAAGGAAGTATTCCTGTGACCATAACACGAGCCTGACGCGGCTGGAGGACCTGCTGCAGGACTCCATGGTGGGTTCTCCACCCTCCCACCCCCCTGGGTGGGCAATGGGTGACCTTCTTGCTCCGGTCCCGCAGTGTAGCTTGGGGCACCTCTTGCTTCCCAGGGAAAACTGGGCTCCTTTTATTCCCACAGCAATGCAGGTTCATGTAATGTGGTTTGCTTCTCCATCTTGGTCAATGTTCTGCTTCTCATTGGAGCTGCTGCACGTGTTTGTACGTGGCCATGGAGTGCACATCGTGCATCCCTGTGTGGATTTAATGCTGCTGATGGTAGCTGGATCTCAGTTACAACAGCCAATGGGTCACTGCAGCTTTGGGGTGAAGAGCAGGCAGCACATGCTGCCTGTGCAAGCTCCAAGCTTAACATGTGAGCTAGTTCTTCCCATTGGTGTCCATCCTGGTCAGCATGGAGCCAGTTGGGTTCTACCAAGGGAGGCGCAGAGCCTGTAGGATGCCCCAGTTTCTGCCTTTGAGCTGGTGCTCGCTAGGATGCAGAGAAATGCCTGCTCTTCATCCAGACTAAATCCCATGTTAATCCACAGTGCTGTGCCGCTGGGGGCAGAGCCAGGGCAGCCCAGCATGGGGATGGGAGCAGTGCTGAGCTCCAGACATGTGCCCTGGCTTAGCTGCAGCGTAGCAGAGAGGGGATGACCATGATCATGTTGTGATGTCCTCGTCCGAATTGGCCTGAAAGAACCACAACCGAAAACCAGAACGCAAGGCACAAAGCATCAGATGGGGTTTGAAAGCAGGGACAGAGGATTTGGGCTGTGGGCAACCACTGAACTGGAAGGGCCAGGAGGTGCCATGTGAGGGTGTGGAGGCAGGTGGCTGCTTTGGCTTTGCTCTTGGTGCACAGCACTGATCTCCAGGCAATGGGGATGCCCTGGGTTCATCAGCTGGGCTAGGACTCACCCTCTTCTCTCCTGGGGCTCCCAGCCTCTCTGTCCCAGCCTCGGGGTTGTCCTGCTCTGTTCTCCAGCACTACCAGGGCACAGAGCTCCTGGTGTCTGTATTGGTGAGCTCTGCAGTTCCAGGAGTCCAGTGGGCACTGGCTGGGGTGGGAAAGGCTCATCCGGGCAGCCGGAGTGTGGCTACGACCGCAGGGCTCAGCTCTATTCCTCTTTCTTACCTGATAAGTTAAAGTTGTATTTCTTCCAATCATGCTCCCTGGGACAGGCACAGGTAGTTTATTTAATCATTTATTCTTTTCTTTTCCCCTTTTTCGTTATTTTTGCCATTAAGTTATCCTTCACTGTTGGTAGCAACTAACCAGCCCCGGGAATACCAAGCATGAAGGAGAACGTGTTCCTGGGATCCTTCCTAAACCTCTGCAGCCAGAACAGCCTGAGCTGCCACTAATCACACCAGCTGCCAGTGCAGTGATCCCCACAGGTCTCTGCTGGTGCCAGAGGCTCTTCCGGGGACTTTGCCATCAGTGCCCTGGGTTGTCCCAGCAGGGAATCAGTACCCAGCATCCTGCACTTGGGAAGTTTCTGCCCCAGTCAGAGGCCTGTGCGATCACTCCACCATTAGCCCCTTCTCCCCAGATGTTTTGTCCATGTAATTCATTGTATTCCCATTCCAGCCATTGGTTTTCACATGCCTTCATCCTTTGCTTTAGAAAAGGGAGCATGCTTCTGTGGTTTCTCCTCCAGACACCTGAATGTGCCGGCTTTGGGCTGGAGCTTGTCCTGTAAGGACAGCCCCTTACACCTCCTGGGACCTTCATTGTGGTGTCTGCTGTGTTCTCTTTCTTTCCCTTTTGAAAGAAAACATATTCTTGTCCTCGCAGCAAAAGAGCCGGAGGTGTGCATGTGGCTTTGAGGGCAGGGGGAATGGTAGCCAGAGGACCCACCCCGACGTGAAGTCCTTTCCCCCATCCCATCTCCTGACCCCTTTTCCCACCCCGTTAGAGGGCAGCAGGATCCTCCTGATGTGTTTCAGCCCCTGAGGTCCCAGCATAGCTCCTCCAGGCCAGCGTTGGGGTGGGAGGTGCTGGGATGCCTGTGTGGGACCTTCTCCCCACTGCCTCAAGCAACCCTCCCGTCACCCTTGTCTCTGGCAGGATGAGAAGGAGCAGCTCATCCAGTCCAAGAGCTCCGTGGCCAGCCTGGTGGGACGCTCCAAGAGCATCGTTCAGCTGCGGCCCAGGAACCCGGAGCACCTCGTGAGGAGCACGATCCCCATCAAGGCTGTTTGTGACTATCGGCAGATCGAGGTGAGGGCTGGATGGTGGTGGGGAAAGGGGAGGCAGGGATGAGGCAGGGGAGCAATGCTGTGGGATGGGTTAGGATGAGCTCCATGGTGTCTGTCAATGGGAAGCAGGAGCTATTTGCAGGCCTGTTTTTCCTGGAGCAGATTTCCATGTCTCAGGTTTATTCTGGGCAGGAGCTAAAGTCTTTTTTCCCCATGGATGGGCTTCATCAGCCTCGGCCAAATAGGCACATGGTGATAACCAGCTCCTGTCCCTTCCTCTCCACACATGAGCTTGGTGCACTCTTGGCATTGATATGTGTATATATCAGTGATATATACACTGATATGATGTATATATACATCAGGGATGTATATATCATAAATATATGATATAGGGATATGTATTTATGGAAGCTGGCAGCAAGGGCAGGTGTGTGCAGCCCCACTGCTGGGTTCTGACGGTGCTGGTGTCCCTGCAGATCACCATCTGCAGGAATGACGAGTGTGTGCTGGAGGACAATTCCCAGAGGACCAAGTGGAAGGTGATCAGCCCCACAGGGAATGAGGCCATGGTGCCTTCTGTGTGTTTCCTGATCCCCCCGCCCAACAAAGAGGCCATTGAGATGGCCAACAGGTAACTTGGTCTCTGCTGTGGGGGAGGCTGATGTGCAATGGCAGGGAGATGGGGAGAGGGCAGAGCTGGGTGGGAATGGGAGAGGAGCTGGGGTGGAGGAACAGGAATGGGTGGTGTGGCTGGTTTGGGGCAAAGGAAGGAATCCCTCATGGTTATACAGCTGCAAACTCCATTGCAGCAGCTGCTATAGGAGCTTAGAGGAAATGAAGATATGGGATGAGGGATCTCTGCAGGGATCTCTGGCACTGGACAGCAGGAACAGGGCTTGTTGCCTTGGTGGGCTGCTGGCTGGCAGCGATGGCTGGTGGGTTAACAGGTGCTGCAGAGATCCAGCGCTGATGGATCTGCTCCTTCCCCTGGCAGGATAGAACAGTTGTACCAGAAAGTGATGGCTCTCTGGCACCAGCTGCACATGAACACAAAGAGCCTCATCTCCTGGAACTACCTGCGGAAGGACATAGCCGTGGTGCAAAGCTTCAGCATGGAGAAGGTACAGTAGGAGCTTCTGTGTCGGTCACTGTCCAGGCTTCCTCATGAGCCTGAGGGGAAAGGGAAGACCAGAGACTGTGAGGCTGGGGGGGGACGAAGGTGTTTGAACAGTGGGAAAACTGGAGGGGGTCTGTGCAAAATGGTTGTGGCTTTTTCCCAATGAAAAGAGCATCAGCAGTTTGCTGCTGAACTGTGATAGGGATAAGAGACTGTGGGCGAAACATTCCATTAGGGAGCGAGCAAGGATGGAGGGAGGTGTGGAGCTCAGCTTCTCCTCCGCACACAGCTCCTCACTTGGCAAACACAGGCGATGGAGCTGAGCAGGATGGGCTCAGGTCATTCCCAGGGGCTCCATGTGCTGCTTTTCCACGTGCAGCTCCGGTCCCTGGCGCAAGGGGAGTGCCAACAAGCCATGAGGAGCCTGCAGGCACACTACGAGGACTTCCTGCAGGACAGCCGGGACTCGGAGCTCTTCTCCGTGTCAGACCGGCTGCGCCTGGAGGAGGAAGTGGAGTCTTCCAAGGAACACATCCGGCAGCTGCTGGAGTCCATGGAGAACGGTGAGCTTCAAAGGGCTGATGGATTAACCAGGAGCTGGGGGGACTCATCAGCACAGGATTGATGGGATGGCTTTGTTTTCTTTCTGGGCTAGCTTGTTGATGGTGTGAGCAGCTGCTCTCTGTGGTTCTCCATCCATTCAAGTGCTGGGCCTTTGTCCAGGGATGCTCTTGTGGGGAGGATTTGACTTTGCAGCTTCAGCTTAACTGCTGGCTCCTATTGGCCTAATATTGTTGGAGACTGGTTTAGTTGTGAGGATGCATTCTGAGCAAGGGGCTCTTCTCTTTAGGAAGACAGATGTGGTGGTGACACGTGTGACACAGCAACGCTGTGAATCCCACTAAGACCAGGGACTGCAGCTTTCTCCTGGTGCCCTGTGGCTGGGCTCATTTTTGACTGCATTTGAAAGAGATGATTTGGTTCACTTGTTTTCCATCTGAGCAGACACCCGGTGCCTCAGTGTCACTGTGATGCTGCATTCGGCTCCGGGGCTCCCGGCGGGTCCCATGTGAGGCAGGCACCAGGCAGGGTTGATGGAGCTGCTGATTTGCTTTGCCTGTGACTTGCAGAAGACAAGGATGAGACTGTTGCCAGGACGTATCTGTCGGAGCTGAAGAACATCCGCCTGCACCTGGAGGAGTGTGAGCAGCGGCTGGTGAGCCGCATCCAGGCCCCCAGCAGCACCCGAGCAGATGCTGACACCATCCAGGACAACACCATCCGCATTGCGGAGCAGGAGGTCAGTCCTGGGAGGGTGGTGGCCACTGGTCTTCAGCATGTGCCCAAACCAGCTTAGCTTCTATGGTGGGATGTGAGGGTGATGGCTGCGTGACTGTGCAGGGATTGAGGGGATCCTGCTGCACAGGAGGTAGCAGGAAACCTCTCCAGTTGCTTCATTTCATATCACCCCCTTTGCTCGGGGCAATCCTGCTTTTTCTCCCCCTTCTTGGGCATTCCTTTCACGTTCTTCCTGTTCCTGCCATAGCGGATGCAGGAGGATCTGCAGCGGCTGCAGTCAGACCTGCGCTTTGTTTCGGAGAGATGCTACAGCTTCCTCAACAAGGCACCTGCAGGGTCCAGCACTCCCCACCTCCGTTCTGAGCTTGACTTGGTGGTGAGCAAGATGGACCAGATGCAGGGGCTGTCTTCCACCTACCTGCAAAAGTGAGTCAGGACATGCCTCTGTTCCCAAATACCTGCTTGAATCTACCCAATTCTGCTAAAGATGAGCCTCTTAACACACCTTGCACTGGAGCGTAACTGGGCTCCATCCCTCTGTGGCATATGTTGCAGACAGATCCAAGAGGATCTCTGCTGAACTTTGGATGTCATTGTGCTGCCTCTGTTTGCTTTGCAGGTTGAAGACGGTTGATGTTATTATTCGTAACACCCAAGGAGCAGAATCTCTGGTCAAAGGGTATGAGGTTAAGCTGAGCCAAGAGGAGGCAGTGCCTGCTGACCTGGCCGCTATCCAGTCCCACAGAGCAGCCTTACAGGTTGGTACTGGTCGCCTTCTGGGATGGGCAGGCAGAGAGCAGCCAATGCTTTAACATTTGTCAGGCTTCTGCCCTGTTCCTGCTCAGTCTGTACTCTGTGACACCTTTCTTGCCTCACTATAGCTGCCAAGAGGATTTTGTGCTGTTTATGTGACCCCTTATTGCTTTGGAAAGGTGAAGGAGCAGCTATAGCTTGTTCTCTCTCCCATAGAGTGTATGTGAGCATCTTGGGTTTCCTGTTGCTGTAGGACAGGGGCTGAACCAATCTGTCTGCTCCATGCTGGGAACATGGTCCCCTGTGTTTTATACCTCCTATATTCAGCTTGTCCATGGCAGGTTAAGGAGGGATAAACCCTTTCTCAGGCAAATCACCCTGTGCAGGAGGGCATCTCTGACCTAAGGAGCCTTTTGCTTCCCATGGCATTGACCCGGGGCTGCCTCTCTCTGGTTTGCAGCAATGGCTTGGGGAGGTGAAGGACAAGGGCTCCGTGTTCTCCACACTGGAGGAGGAGCTGGCCAAGGCGAAGGTGGTGGGTGAGCAGCTCTACCGGCTGCGGCAGGAGCGCAGCATCGACCTCGAGCGCTACCAGGAGAAGGGGACCCAGCTCTGGGACCGCTGGCAACGCGTCTGTGCCCAGGTTGAGACCCGGTGAGCCTCCCGATCCGCTTCCGTGCTCCAGCTGAGAGCTTGGATCACGCTTGTCAGCAGCCCTGTGTTTCCAGATGGGATTCCCACCGGTGGCTGGGATCTCCCATAGCCTCTGGTGCCATTTCACTCTCTTATTTGCCTTGGTCCTCTCAGGCACGCAGAGCTGGAGAGCATCCAGGAGGTGCTGAGTGACTACCGGCAGTGCCACAGTGCCCTGATCCAGTGGATCGAGGAGATCACGGTGCAGCAGGAGCTGATGAAGCCCGGCCAGGCGGAGGACAGCCGGGTGCTGTCAGAGCAGCTCAGCCAGCAGACGGTGAGGAAGGAGCTCAGCTGCTGCTGTGGCTGCATCACTTCTCTTTCACTCCAACCTTCTCATCTGTGAGCTTCAGATGATGGAGTGTGGTGGGGAAGAGGCTGCAGGCCTGAGCTGGGGGTGTGGGACATGGAGGAACCCAGCTTAGCTTGAGGGGGAGATGAGGCCATGCATCCAAGTGGAAGAGTTTAGACCTTACCCAGAAGGGGAGGGCTGGGGATGGGAACTGAGCTCAGCACCCATAGCAGCCATCCTGACAGTTGCTTTTGCTTCAATTCTGATGAAGGCTTTGGCTGCAGAAATCGAGAATAATCAAGCCAAACTGGACCAGTGTCAGAAGTTCTCCCAGCAGTACTCGGCTGCTGTCAAGGTACATGGTCCCTCCTGCATGAGGCTGGCTGGGCAGGAACGGTCCTGCATTTCCATCTCCATGCTCCATGTCTGCACCCTGGTTGTGTTTGCAGGACTATGAGCTGCAGCTCATGACCTACAGGGCATTCGTGGAGTCGCAGCAGAAGTCGCCCATGAAGCGCCGACGGATGCTCTCGTCCTCGGATGCCATCACACAGGAGGTAGGAGCAGGGGAGGGATTGTGAGGGGGGGTTCTCAACACTGAGCAGCCTCTGAAACAAGCTCCTTTCTGCTCAACCCCTGGCATGGGTACAGCTTCCACCCTGGCTGCTCTTCCCCATAGCCAGAGGGGATGCTCTGAGCACCAGGCAGGACATCCCCACACTCCTGGGAATCCCTGGGTCAAATCCAGCTCAGCCCCTCAGCCTTGTGAGGTAAATAACAGGAGCACCACACAGCATTCCTGTGTGTGGATCCTTTGGGGGAGGCCTTTAGGGCCCTGAGGTCCTGTCTGCTCTGTGTGGATAGTAAAGATCCTGGTAGTCCTCTGTAAGAGCTGAGCATCCCAGTGTCCATGACCAGCATCTCCCCTTTGCTCAGTGTTGTGCAGGATGCTGTATGAGGCCACAGCTCTCCCTGTCAGACCTGCTGTGTTTCACTGATGCTGTGCTGGGTCTGCGAAGTGTCTGGGGGCTTTCCAAGTGAGAGGTGGTGCATCGGGTTCTGTCCTGTAAACTACATCACTGGGGATCTGCCGGTTGTGGCGGATGTGCCTCATTTAGAATCATAGAATCATAGAATAGTTAGGGTTGGAAAGGACCTTAGGATCATCCAGTTCCAACCCCCCTGCCATGGGCAGGGACACCTCACACTAAACCAGGGCACCCAAGGCTCTGTCCAACCTGGCCTTGAACACTGCCAGGGATGGAGCATTCACAACCTCCTTGGGCAACCCATTCCAGTGCCTCAGCACCCTCACAGTAAAGAGTTTCTTCCTTATATCTAATCTAAACCTCTGCTGTTTAAGTTTCAACCCATCACCCCTTGTCCCCCTCTCTCCCTTCACAGTTTATGGATTTACGGACTCGCTACACAGCTCTGGTGACATTAACCACACAGCATGTGAAGTACATCAGTGATGCTCTCCGGCGTCTGGAGGAGGAGGAGGTAAGGGTGTTGTACAGGCTCATTTCCTAGCACCCCAAGGGTGCTGCTCCGTGTTGAGGTTCCATCTCGGATGCTGCTCCTGAGAGCCTGTGGGAGTCTGGGACCCCTTTGACGTGGTTTCCTTCCTCTGTTTGCAGAAAGTAGTAGAGGAGGAGAAGCAGGAGCATGTGGACAAGGTGAAGGAGCTGCTGGGCTGGGCCGTGGGCTTGAAGCAGAGTGTGCAAGGCAGGATGGCAGCTGCTGGGAGCAGGGAGCTGGGCGACATCGAGAAGTCCATCTCGGAGCAGCAGGTAAAGCAGGGGCAGGAGGCAGACAGTGTTTAACTGCTGCTCTGCTTCCACAGCTGTAGTAAGCATCTTCCTTTTGTGTCCGCATCTGAAAGGCCCTGAATGAGGAGCTGGCTGCAAAGAAGGAGCAGGTCTCTGAGGCCATCAAAACTTCACAGATCTTCCTGGCAAAGCACAGCCATAAGTGAGTGTGGTGTGAGGAGGGGCCAGGGAGGGAGAGCACTGGGGGGTGATGGGACCCCTTATTGCTGGGGCTGTGGGCTGGGGTCCAGTGCCTGAGTCCCATTAGAAACAGTGATGTGCTGCATGTGACAGTTGTCTCTTTCTTCTCTGCACCAAGAACTATGAAATATGCCACCCATTGACGCTGTTGTGACAATATTCATCTCCTTTAGTAGTGACCCAGCCCTGGGAATTTGAGTGTTACAACTCATTGTAGCATCCTTTGCTCACCATACTGACCCGTGCTGGTTTTAGCTGAGCCAGGCAGTGGGGAGGGAGCACTCGTGGTGGGTTTGGTCTTTGCCTTCACCAGGAGAGCACAGTAATTCTGTGGAGCAGGTTCCTGGACAGGTTTCCCTTTCCCTTTGCAGGCTTTCCCATCCGGAGAAGGAGCAGATTTCTGCTCAGCTCAGTGCTTTGAAGGAGACCTACCAGGAGCTGTGCAGTGACTCCACAGAGCAGCTCCAGCAGCTCCAGAACCAGCTGGCTCAGGAGGCAGAGCACAAGGTACTGACTGCTCCCTGCTGGGTCCTGTGGCCACATGGACACAGGCTGCTCCTCAACGTGTGAAAAGGTTCTCCTTGGTTGTGTTTCCCATGGCCACCGGTCACTGTCAGCTTTCTTACGTGCACGTGGTTGCCCTCCCTTCTCTTCCATCCATGCAGTATCCAAAGCTGGGGTGATCCCTGGAGGCCAAGCAGGAGGAGCTGTTTACCTGCTGCCTTCCAGGGCATGGGAGAGTTGTCCTCTGCAATGGACCCTGTGCACCAGGGTCAGCTTGTTCATGCTTGGTGGGCAATGTGCAGATGGAAAGGGTCCCCTTAGCAGATGTGTGTCCTCTGCAGGATGCCCACAGAGTGCTCCCCCTCACTGCCTGTGCGCAGGGGAGCAGGAAGGTGCCTTTCTGCAGTCTCACCTATCTCAGGCTCTGGTGAGGTTTGTCTTTGAACAAAGATGCTCAATTGAACGAGGTCCTCAGCTGGCCTGGGAGACCTTCACAACCCAAGCTGCAGCCATTCCCTGTTCCCATCCACCAGTCCTCATCAGTGTGCTGCTGGGTAGGGAGGGCTGGAAGCGCATCCTTACTTGCCTCTGTTAAGAGCTGTCTCCAGTCATTCAGATATACATGTTGTGCTATGTGAGTGTGTATACATGTGTCAATGGTATATTTGTGTGTTTGCTTGCTGGCTCCCTGTACTCTGAAGCAACAGCCCACCCAGATCTGGACACGTAACGCCGAGTTTGGCTGTTGGGTCCGTGAGTGAAGCCCTGTTCAAGCTGCTCACAGGCTGCTCCTTTGAAATCTGCTTGTCCAGCTTCCACCTAAACATAGTGTTTCTCTCCAGATTGGACTTTATAACACATTTCAGGTGTGTCAGTGCAGTAAATGCTTTCTGGTGCAAGCCTTTTAGCCCTTGTGCTGGCAGCAGCAGAAAGCTTGTGGTGAGCAAACTGACTCTAGTCACTGCTAAACCATCGTGGCTTTGATGCTGCTGCTGCCAAGAGAGCAGCTGGGAGCAGCCTGCCTGTGGAAAGGATGCTTTTTCCTTTCCCTTTTCCTCCCTCCTGGGTGGGAAAATGACTTGACAGCAAAAGCCTTCTCCAGGGCTTGTTTCCTTACAGCATCAGCACACGTTGGGGCTCAGGCTGGAACAGTTGGGCTCTCCACGAAGCCCAGGGAACAAAGCGAGAGATGGCAATGGGGCTTTGCCATAGATCCCACTATGGGATGATCCCTGCGGCTCTGATGTGGTGCAGTTGCTTCACTGTAGAGGGAGCATGAGGAACTCTTTAACATTTGCTTGCTGGAAACATCCAACTGTCAAAGAGAAGTTACAATAGACGGGAGTGCAAAGCAGAACGCGCTAAATTGAGCATGATGTGTCCTGTACAGTTTGTGTTTCATGTCAACTGGTTTTGAGATTAACTGACATCCTTGCTTACAAGTTTAACTAACCCTCCGGGATTTAAACAATCAAAACACACAAGGTGAAGGAGGACGACCTGTGTGGGGGGTTCTTTTTGCAAACAAAGCAGTCGCATGCTGGACGCTAACACCAAGCTTTACACTGTGTGTGACACGGCTGAACTGCTCCATAAGGCTCTGTCTTTAACTGCTCAAGGCACACCCTGCAACTCGGGTAAGTAAAAGCCTTTTACCCCCTTCCCTCCCATCTTCTCTCTTTTCTTTCTCTCTCCTCTTCTCTGTCTTTCCATGGCTTGTTCATCTCCGAACGTGCATGTCACAGTCTGGTGATGGTGGTGGAGAGCTTAGGGTTTCTCTGGCAGGTTCACTGTGTCCCCACAGATCAAAGCACCCCCAGCCACTGGTGTGTTAGACCCACCGATGAAACAGAGATACCAGAGGGTGTTTGGGATGCAAAAGGAATTCATCCCACAGTCCTGATTACTTCCTCCCGATCCTCACAAAAAGAGTGGGTCGCCTTATACCCAACCAATGGCACTGGGAGAAACCCAAATGTCCAAAGAGCTGCTGCTCTTTATCATTTCAATATTGCCCTACCTGTGGGGATACTGGAAAGAAGGGAAAAGCCCCTCCAGAAACACCAAAGTCAATGGTCTGTTCCCATCTGGGACCTCCAACGTATCACAGTCCTCCCCTAGCCCTGGCTGTGTGGAGGTGCAGGGCCGGTGGTCATGCTGGTGAGCTGCCCTGCATGCAGCGCTCCTGCCCTGATGCATGGCCAGTCTGTGAGGCTGTGGAGCTGCTCGATGGCACAGGGGCTGTGGGGTTCCCCGGCCATCCTGGCACTTGGGATCTGCTTGGGAAGTGCAGGATTGAAAGCACAGCAGGAGCCGATGGTGGGAGAGATTCCTACATGCCCTGGAGTGGGCATCTTTGGGGGGTTTTCTCCTCCATGAGTACACAGTGGGATTCGTGCTGTCTTTGCTTGTTAAAGTGGAGGTGTTGAGCAGTTTTGGTGTGCTTGTTGGTCTCCTTCTCTCTGTTTCTCCATGGAGCATTAGGAGCATCTCTGGGGTTTGCTGCTTGCTGCTTTGCTGCGTTCCTGTTGGTGGATGTTGGAAGCATCTCAGTGCTGCCCTGGGTGATGGACTAGATAAGCATTAAAACTTGCTGGCAATGTGCAAGCTGGCAAATGCACCCATTTGTGTGCTGTGGTGCCTTTGGAGGTGCATTTCAAACCCTTTGGGACTTGCTTTCTAGCCTGTTTAGGTGGTTTTGGGTTCTGTTTTTTGAAGCTGAGACTTCCCTCGTGCAATCTAAATGCTTGAAATGCTCCATTTTGATTGAATTCTTTTCCTTCTCTTTCTGTTCTAGGGCAGCGAAGCAGTGGCAGGAGTGATTGATCTTGGCACCGTAGAAATATTCCCTGTCTTTGGTGCCATGCAGAGAGGTCTTATAGATCAGGACACTGGCCTTGTCCTCTTGGAGGCCCAGGTTATCACATCTGACTTAGTTGTTCCAGAGACCAATGAGAAACTCTCCTTGGAGGAAGGTCTGGCAAGAAACCTCATCGATCCCAGGACATTCCAGGTGCTGCAGGAACTGAAGGATGCTCTCCGCCGGGTGGAAGAAGTCAGATGTGAAGGGAGGCAGCTCCTGCCTGTTGTTGCTGCGATAGAAGAGGGGAGGATCAGTGAGAGCATTGGGCTAAAGATTCTTGAAGCTGAGCTCATCACTGGGGGCTTTAAAGCCCATCAGGGCAGAATCAGCATGGAGGCAACAGTGCAAGAAGGGCTCCTTCCCCCTGAGCTTTACTCCAGGCTCGTGTCTCACCTGGAGTGTGCCAAGGATTTGATTGACCCCAACACTGCTGAGAAAGTCAGTCTGCTTGAGCTCATGCACCGATGCATCACCCACCAAGAGACGGGGCTGAGGCTGCTCCCAGTCAAGCAGCTGGCGGGTGGGATGCTCAGCTTGAGCTCAGGCAGGAAAGTCAGCATCTTCCGTGCGGTCCAGGAGGGGCTGATAGACAGGCAGGTCACGGTCAGGTTGCTGGAAGCCCACCTCTTTGCTGGAGGCATTGTGGACCCCAGGACGGGGCACAGACTGACTGTGGATGAGGCTGTGAGGCATGGTTTAATTGACCAGGATTTGGCATGTACACTTCTTCTCCGGCAGCTTCAGACGGGTGGCATCGTCGATACCATCACGGGAGAGAGACTGACCATTGATGAAGCTGTAAGGAGAGAGTTGGTAGCACCAAGAGTTGCATTGGTGGTCCTGGAATCCCTGTGGTCCTTCATGGGGCTTCTGTGGCCAGAGACGGGGGAGATCATCCCGGTTGCGGATGCTTTGGAGCAAGGAATCCTGTCCACAGAGTTGGTTTACAAGATTCTCAGCAAGAGGCAGCATATTAAGGGTGTATTTATACCAGAAACCACTGAGGTGTTGTCCTGGAAGAAAGCTGTTGAGCATGGCATCTTGGAGAGGGATGTGGTGAGCAGGCTGGAGTCAGCAGTCATGCCTGATGTCATGGCCAGCGTGCAGCTTGCTGGCTCCCCAAGAAGCAGGCATGGCCAGAGCTCTGCTGCAAGGAGTCCCACAGATCACAAAGAGCAAAGTGAATCCCTGCTGAGGACTGACGAGGACCAGCTGATGTTCCACTTGATGACCCACAGCTACATCAACATCCATGATGGCCAGAAGCTGCTCCTAGTGGATGGAGAGTTGAACAATCTCACTAAAGCCCTCATCCAAACCCAAGAAAACGGATCCTGTGCATACGTGTTGGAAGACAGTGAAGGCTTTGAGGAGACAAAGGCAAATGCAGCTCTTGAAAGTGAGCCTTGTGATGGTTTGGCTTTGCAGCAGCTCGAGTTTCAACTTGCTCCTTCAAAAGAGCAAAGTGGTGAGGTCCTACCATCCACAACTGCTTTGGAGAATGGGGAGGTGGCGATGGGACCTGAAAGCCTCCTGATGGAGGATGCAGAAGATGTCCTGCTTGTGGAGGAGCATGAGCAAGAGCATGAGCAGGTTTATACCAAACAGGCTACTGTCAAGAGTGAAACTGATGCTGAGTTTGGAAGAGAGGAAGTAGATTCTGCAAGCAAGGATGAACACCATGGAGAATTACCAATGCCAGGACATCCTGGTGAGCTCGGGAGTGGATTCAGGGAAACAGAAGAAATGATGATTGAGATGGAAGAAGAGTTGAAGTCTACTGCAGTAGATGGAGTGGAAGGTATTGAAGATCAGAAGAAGGCAGCAGTTGTTGTGAAAAGTGAGATCTGTATATCGATAGGTGTTCCAGAACATAGGGATAGACTGGAAATCATGGCAGAGAGGTCTCCGGGTAAGGAGGAACCTGAACCAGAGGCTGAAGATGTTGGAGAGATTTATATGTTACACGAGGAAGTGATTGAGAATGGTGTGTTGGGAGGAGAGGAGACTGTGCTCCCTGAAACTGGAGAGGTGGAGCAAACAGAGAGGCGAGGCAAAGACATGGAAAGCACATTGGAAGTGGAAGAAGAAGAGGGGAAAGAAGCATTGGGTGATGAGAGCGTTGATGAAACATCCCTGCCAGCCCCTGCAGAGCAGGAAGCAGAGGACACTTTGGAAATGCTCTTAACACAGCTCCAAAGTGGTGGCATAGTCCATGAGCAGACAGGCAAGACTCTCCTTCTGAATGAAGCCGTCTCCTGTGGGGTGGTGCCCAGCCACACGGCTGTGAAACTCATGGAGAAGATGAAGATGTTCAGTGGCTTCTTTGACCCTCAGACCTGTGAATCATTGACCACTGAGGATGTCATTGAAGAAGGTCTGATGGATGAGAGGCTTCTCCAGAAGGTGCTTGCATCTGACAAAGCAATAAGTGGTGTTCTTGACCCGGGCAATAACTTTGTCTACTCTGTCAAGGATGCTGCTGCCGTTGGCCTTTTGGACAAGGAAACAGCAATGAGGATCTTGGAAGGACAAGTGGTTACTGGAGGGATTGTTGACTTGAAACGTGGCAAGAAAGTATCAGTCACTTTGGCTTCAAATCTGGGCCTCATAGAGCCAACAAGCCAGAAAGAGCTGGTCAAGCTGGAGAAGGCTTCCAAAGGGAAAGGTACCGATGAGGTGACCAGGCAGAAGCTCATCAGCTTACAGGCTGAGACCAGTGGGATTGTGGATCCTAAAACCAAGCAGCCTCTGACTGTTGCACAGTCTGTTGAAAAAGGGCTCCTGAGAAAGGAAAAAGCTTTTCAGCTCTTGACCAAGCAGATTGCTGAGGGAGGAATCATCCATCACGTGTCTGGAATGAGGCTGTCGGTACATGATGCCATGAAACACGGTTTGATTGATGAAGAGCTGTGTGAGGAGCTTGGGAAAGCTGAACGCGTGTGTCTGCAGGACTATGTTCACCCAGACACAAAGGAGAAGTTGTCTTTGCCCCAGGCAGTATCCTTAGGGCTTGTTAGTCCAGACTTCCAGAGGAAAGTGCAAGAAATCCAAGCTGGGAGTGGAAGCATCTTTGACCCTGCTTCTGGCCATAGGCTGGCACTGTGTCAGGCAGTGCAGGAGGGTTTGGTGCCCCAGCCGGTTGCGGAGAAGGCTCTGTCATCCCCGGAGATGAAAGCAGGGATCGTGGATCCCGAGACCTGCATGGTCGTTCCCTACTCGGAGTTCCTCAAGAAGTGTCAAATCGACATTGAATCTGGGCAGAGGTACCTGCAGGTCCATCCCTTCCGAGCCATCCGGGATGAGGTGACAGGGCAGAGGCTGACATGTGCTGCAGCACTGCGGCTGGGCAAGCTGGACCCAGTGCCTGTGCTGCGGGTGCTGCAGGCACAGGCAGATGGTGGTGGGGTTGTGGAGGGCTCTGTCAGCAAGAGGCTGTCCCTGAGGGCTGCTGTGGAGCAGGGGCTGCTGGATGAGGGCATGGCCAAGCTCATCGCCACCAACCAGATGAGGGCTGGGGGAATTGTTGATGTTAGCAGTGGGAGAAGGTTGACTTTGAAGGAAGCTGTTGAAAAAGGACTGATTAGCCAGAAAGTAGCTGCCAGTCTTCAGGATGCTCAAGGATCCGATGACAAATACAGGTCTGAGGTCTGTGGGGTAGATGAACGGCAGGAAAAGGTATCTCCGAAAGAGGAAGATGTCATCCTTGCTACCAGTGCTGCCAAGAAGTCTGATGGTGCTGAGCACAAACCTGAACCTGAACCCGTGAGCTACAGCGTGCCTGGTGGTGCAACTGCTGACACTGGGAGACCCCTGGTGACACCGACAGAAGGGGAATCAAAGCCTCCAGAAGCTTCAGAGGATGGTTTCATGCACCATCCCCAAGGACTGGTCCAGCTGACTCCAGAACACCCCTCAGGTTTAGGTGCAGCATCTCTCCCTGAAGAGACAGTGGTGGTGAGGGCTATGGAAAAGGAGATTGCAATGGAAAAGGAGATTGCAAAAAGCACCTCCCAGGTGAGAACTGCCTGGAGGAAGGAATCAAGGAGAGAAGTGGTAGCTCAAGGGACAGAGACAATGGAGGGATTGGGCTTGGAGGAAGAGCAGGATGTGGAGATGCTTCACAGTGTGGAGGAGGAGAGGAGGGGGAGAGGGTTAGTAAGTGCAGAGGGAGCTGCAGCAGGTGAAGAAGGTGCAGTGGAGGCTTTTGAGCAAGGAGGACAAGCAGGCAGCCTGGACCAGGTACCACCAGCAGCCCCGAGGGCATCTGTTACTGTGGGTCAAGGGAAGGAAGAAGTGAGTCCTGCAGAGTCTGGAGAGCCCCCTGAGGTCAGCATTGCTCCTGCAGGAGATGAGCTTGCAGGTAAAAGAGCTGCCAGACCCGCTGAAGGAGAAGCCCCAAGACTGGCTGCAGAAGGTCCAGTTGATCAGGAGAAAACAAGTGAACCGGAGCTAAAACCCACCCAGAAACAGAAGAGGAAGAAAAAGAAAGCAAAGCAGATCAGTGGTGCAGGAGACAGTGCTCAGCCAGAGAGATCTGCAGAAACACAGTCCCTTCCTTCTCTGATTGCCAAAGAAATCCCAGGGAAGAAGGAGAAGGACTTGGTCTCAAGCACAGCAGAACCAGAACGTGAAACCAGCACCAGGATTATCTCAGAGGAAGATAAAGAAGACCTCAGTGGGGCTCAGGTGTCCCCTGTCTCCCCAGGGCAAGAGGGAGCTCCAGAGGTGATGGAAAGTGGGACCAGAAATGGTTGGGATTCCTCAGCAGCATTGAGCCTGGAGGAGAGGATGACCCAGGAGGACACCAAGGTGGAAGCCACCAGTGATGTGTCCATCACAGCCCCTGCAGCAGACGAACTGCCCCAGGAATTGCTTATCAGAGAGGAACCCAGGGAGGCTGAGGAAACCTCTGCTGCAGTCCTTGAGCTTGGAGAAGACAAACAGCAAGAGCCAACACTGGAGGTCAGCACAGGCCAAGAAGGTGCCTCTGCTCCCTCAGGATCCCAAGGAGAAGCAGCCCAGGAGAGGAGCAGGCAGCCGGGTCCTGGCGACCGGAGCTTGCTCCTGCCTGTGATAGTGGAGGGGGAGCTGCTGGAAACCTCGAGGGAATCCACGAGACCAGCCCAGGTAAGTTGGTGCTTTCTGCTCCTTCAGCAGGGTTTTGATGAGCTCTTTGTGTAGGTTTGATGTTAAATGTGCCCCAGGTCCTCAGCACAGCTGGAACGTGAGGGGTGAATGTTTGAGCATCAGCTGCAATGGATTTGGCAAAGGACTCGGTGATGTCTGACTGAAAACACTCAGGGCTTAGTTGTGGCTTCTTTCTGCTGGAGCATTACTTATAAATGAGTAATAAGTAGGACTCTTTTTGGCACTTTTACTGTAACTCCAGGCATCTCTTGCCATTTATGTTGGGAAAAGAGCCATGTGGCTTGTTTTCCCTGTAGTAAATCGTGTAGATAAGGCCAGCAAGGGGCAAGTCCATCAAGTGGAATGCTATTAATGGGTTCTTTCTTTGGAAAAAAAGAAGAATCCTTTGTTTTCTTCTCTCTAAGTTCCAAGTTTTGCTTTGCTGTTTGCTTCTGCAGATCATGTTCAGCAAGAAGATGTGTCTGGAGCACGACGAGAAGCTGATATCCTACCTGTCCATGCTCCGAGATGTCGAGATGCGGATCAAGCGGGTGCAGCCGGCGGAGCAGAGTTTGGCAGCTCTGCATGAGCTGCTGCAGCAGGCAGAGGTGAGCTGGGTTTGGGTGTCCTTAGGCAGGACACAGCTCGTCCCTCCTGTCCCCAGCTTCATGCACCTCTTCCTTGCTCTTGGAAGCCAGCAGGAAGGTCAGACTCAGGTTTAACAGGGGTTTATGTGCAAGCCCCATCCCTCCCTGCCTGGTCTCACCCCCTCCTCCCTGCTTAGACAATCAGAATCCCAGACTGGCTTGGTTTGGAAGGGACCTTAAAGCTCATCCAGCTCCAACCCCTGCCACGGGCAGGGACCCCTTCCACTGGAGCAGCTGCTCCAAGCCCCTGTGTCCAACCTGGCCTTGAGCACTGCCAGGGATGGGGCAGCCACAGCTTCTCTGGGCACCCTGTGCCAGCGCCTCAGCACCCTCCCAGGGAACAGCTTCTGCCTCAGAGCTCAGCTCAGTCTCCCCTCGGGCAGGTTCAAGCCATTCCCCTTGGCCTGTCCCTGCAGGCCCTTGTCCCAAGCCCCTCTCCAGCTTTCTTGGATCCCCTTTAGGCACTGGAGCTGCTCTGAGGGATGCAGCCCAGAGGCAATAAGCTAAGCTGGACTGAAATGTATTTTACAGCCTGGAAATAGGCCAGGCAGTTACTGGCAGCTGAGCAGGGCTGGAGGACGGGGATGCATCTTTAGCAGATAGACGCAGCTTGGAGCTGGGTCTCCAGAGCCTTTCCTCAGTGCTGGCAGTGGGAAGATGAAGTCACCCTGTCTCAGACATAACGATCCTGTCTTCCCGCAGGCCCTGGGCGCTGAGCTGCAGGAGCTGAGCTTCCCAGTGAATCAGGAGCTGGACGCCGTGAGGCAGATTGTGGCCAACCCCCCTGAAGAAGTCCCTGAGCAGTTGCTGAAGGCTTTGGAGAAGGATGCCAAGAACCTGCAGAAGTCTCTGAGCTCTACAAGTGATGTTCTGGAGTCCCGGCTGCAAAACCTGCGTGGGGCAGCAGAAACAGAACAGGTAAAGCTGGCACCATCCCTGAGCATCCCAGGGCTTCTTCCTGGGAGTGCTCTGCTCCTTTACATGATACATCCCTGTTTTTAAGGCTAAAATCCTGGCACATCACGAGACTCTCCAGGGCAAGCTCCAGGAGCTGCTGAGCTGGGTCTCCAGCACCGCAGAGTCGCTGGAGGGCAGTGATTACAACCATGAGACTGATGCGAACAGCCTGAGCCGCTGCCTGCAGCAGTACAAGGTAACCATAGCAATGCCCCTAATCCTGCTGTCTGATAAAGATGCTGTCCTCTGCAGGGAGAAGAGGCTTTTAATCTTGCTTCCCTCCTGAAGCCTACCAAGGGTTTGCCCTTATCCTGTGTTGCAGGAGGAGCAACAGTATTGTATTTGCTCCAAAGTCATTTGTTTCTACAATACAGGAGCCATCTGCTTTGGCTGTTTGGGGAACATGCTCACATGTAGGTGTGTGCTAAGGGCTGAGGGATTCCCATCTGGCTATTGAGGAAAGAGCTGCTTCCTTGTGCTCTGATTGCTCCATCCATCCCACCTGCCCTGGTCTCCGTCGGCTTTACAAGGAGCTCAGACTCCCCTCCATATTAAGGGTGCCCAGAGGAGCTGTGGCTGCCCCATCCCTGGCAGTGCTCAAGGCCAGGTTGGACACAGGGGCTTGGAGCAGCTGCTCCAGTGGAAGGGGTCCCTGCCCATGGCAGGGGTTGGAGCTGGAGGAGCTTTAAGCTCCCTTCCAACCCAAACCACTCTGTGATCTACCATTCCCTTGTAGCAACAACTGTCAAGAAATGATCAGTTCAGCATCTCCTGGTTGCTGCTGGCTCCTTGGCATTGAACTCAGGGATCAAAAGCTCCAAGAGCTGCTGGTGGCACCATGGTCACCATGACTGTCCAGGCCTGTAGGGTCGTTTTGACAGGTCTCTTCTCTATCCTTCAGGAGCTGAAAGAGCCCTTGGCTGACACCAAGTCTCAGCTCGACGCCACTGCCTTCGACATCCAGTTCCTCATCTCGGAGCACGCGCAGGATCTGACCCCTCAGCAGAGCAGGCAGCTGCTGCGGCTGCTCCATGAGCTGCAGAAGGCTTTCCAGGAGCTGTCGGAGCGCGTCACGGCGCGGGTGGAGGTCCTGCAGGTCTGGCTCCAGCAAGCGGAGCAGACGGATCAGGTGAAGGTTGGGACACGGATGCTTCCTGCCTGCAGTTTGCTCCCGGCCCCAGGACCGTGCTCAGACACCTCCTGTGTGGGATTTGTGTGCATGCCACTCACAGTTTATGACTTACTGCCCATCACGAGCTTCCTCTCAAGTCTTTTCTCTTCTACCACGTAACTCCCAGGTGGAAAGTCGCTTTTCTCCCAAAGATGGAGCTTGGGTAGTGCAGCCATCGAGTTGCTATGGGCTGGGTGGAATAAACCCACCAGAAACCCCCTGTGCGGAGGGGCCACCACAGGCATCAGTCAGTTTTAATGTCTTATTTCCACTGCTCAAGTCAGGTATAGCTATCCCAGAGAAACAGAGGATGATCCATCAAGGCAGCTGCAAAAGCAACTCCTCAGGTCTCTGCTGCGTTGCTGCAGCACCCATCAGTGCATGGAGGCTCTCTTCAAGACAGGATTAATGTGGTTTTTATTAACAAGTGCTCTCTGTAACTCTTGCCTGTCCTCTCTGGAGTGTGTGTGTATATTAACCAGTTTGCTTTGCTTTTTCAGATTGAGTGTGCGCCCATCCTAACCCAAGAAGAACTCGCTTTGCAGCTGAAGAGCTCTTAAGAAGGCTCTTGCAATGTGCTTCTATTGCGTATCTTATGAGTGGGAGAAACAAGCACAGTGTTTTGCACAAGTTTGTACATCACCTTGCTGAAATGCCCAGTGAAACTCAAACCCTTTATCTCCCCTGGGGAAGGGGAGCAGGAACCTTGCAGGGTCTCTCAGGTCACATCATGCTCAATTGCTCAAACAGGCGCTTCTGTGTTGTGCTCTGGCAGCAAACCCGAGGAGCTGGATCAGCTACAGAAACACTTCCCCTCTCTCGGGCTCCCTCTCCAACCCCAGGATCAAACCCAAGCTTGGCTTGTCTGGGGCTCCACAGTGATGCTGCCTGACCTCAGGTTGTTGGTACCTCTCTTAGATGAGTTTCTGCTGCAGTTTTAATGCTTGTGAGGCTGAATGGGAAAGGCACAGAAACTCGTGGTTGAGCTCTCCTGCTGGAGTGGAGGCAGAGGTGCAGGGAGCAGCTCCTGCTCAGCAGGCACTGGGCACTGCAGCCCCATTCCTGCAGTGTGTGAGCTGGAGAAGGAGCCCCTGGAGAGCTGGGAAAGGTGGTTTCTGTGCTGCATCCTCATCTTCAGTAACCTCTCACCTTGCCTTGCAGTGATGTACCCGAGCCAGGGGCAGCACTGATGCTAACTGACCCCTCTTGCCTCTGCTCTGCCCGCAGACACTGCAGGAGCAGCAGGCAGCCCGGGCACAGAGCCTGGCCGAGCTGAGCCGCTGGCTGAGCCAGGCTGAGGACACGCTGCTGGAGCAGCAGAGAGCAGCCAGCCAAGGGAACCTGTCCACCCTGCAGCAGAGGCAGAGCCATGTGAAGGTCAGTGCTCCAAGAGCTGGGGGGCAGGAGGAGGAGAGGCTTGGGAGCGCATGGAGCTGATGGCATCGTCTGCACAGGAGCTGCAGAGGAGCATGCACACCCGAGCCGCATCCTTCGCCAGCATCCTCAAAAGCACAGAGGAGTTCTTGGAGGACAACAAAGCGAAGATGGAGCCTGGGGAGCTGGCAATGCTGCAAGAGAAGCTCCAGCACGCCAAGGAGCAGTACCGGTCCCTGCAGGAGAGGACAGAGATGGCCCACAAGGAGCTGGAGAGCGCCGTGACTGCTGCAGTGCAGCAGGAGACTGAAAAGGTGACATGGAAAGAGCTGTAGCCCTGAAGGTGGACAGTGAGGGTCCAGGTGCTGCAGTCAGCTTCATTTGGGGTCCTGGCAGTCAGCTGGTGATGCAGCATAAAGCAGTTTGTGGTTCCTTCCTGCCTGTCCCTCAAATGAGGCATCCCCCCCCCAGGTATTTCTCTCATGAAGTGCCTTGAGAGTTGCAGCCACAGATGGGCTGGTTGTGCAGGAGCTGGGAGAGGAAAGGGCTCTGCCTTAGAGCTGACCTTTAATGGGAGCTTGAGCATCAGGGTCCTCCATGTGCTGGTGATGAAGGTGATGCTCACTTCTGGAGTTGAAGCATTTCAGGACAGGGGTTCTGGGCTTCATCAGGGTTAGAAGTGCAATGCTGAGTTTATGAAAAGCTTCTTTACACCTTCTTTTCCTTCCTCCCTTCCTTCCTTCTGTCCTTCCTTCCTTCCTTCCCTCCTTCCTTCCTTCCCTCCTTCCTTCCTTCCTTCCTTCCTTCCTTCCGTCCGTCTCCTCTGTGCAGCAGGTTGCTGAACATGCATAAAATGGGACATTCTTTAGCTGGTGCCTTTGTGCTTTCAGGTGAAAGCTGCCAAAGAGCTGGAGGAGAACAGCAGGAAGATCGATTCCCTTCTGGACTGGGTGGCATCACTGGAGCAGAAGGGAGGGCTCCTGGAGTACAGACCTCACCCCATTGAGCAGGCACGAGGGGAAGGAGCAGGCACAGGCACTGGGGACGTCCCTGATGGCCACATTGTGGGAGCTGACAACGCTGCCGACAGCCTGGATGAGCAGTACGAGAGGCTGAAGGTCAGGACAACAGCTGCTTCCTCCAAAGCCCCATGCACTGACCCTGCTGATGCAGCTGGAGCAGCATTGGGTGTTAGATGCGGTTGGCCTTGAATACCCATGTTCAGGGGGATTTTCCATATGGGAAACATGGGAAGTCGCTGCTGGCTTCCTGGAGGACATGCCTTCTGCGTTGGTGGTGGGTGCTGTGGCACGGTGCCATCAGGGTGATGAGAAGGTGCTCATCATGGTCAGACCAGGGGTTCTGTGGGCAGAGCTCCTGCTCCTATCCCAGCCTTGCAGTGTTCCCCACCTCCCCAGTGCTGTGGGAGGTGAGGTGCACTGGGTGCTGCTGGGCAGGGACCCTCAATCACAGATTGGATGGAAAGGACCTTAATATCCTCCAGTTCCAACCCCCTGCCATGGGCAGGGATGCCTCACACTTGACCAGGTTGCTCCAAGCCCCATCCACCCTGGCCTTGAACACTGCCAGGGATGGAGCATTTATCACTTCACTGAGCACCCTGTGCCAGCACCTCAGCATCCCCACAGTAAAGAACTTCTCCCTTATCTCCAACCTGAACTTCCCCTGTTGCAGTTTAAACCCATCACCCCTTGTCCTATCCCTGCAGTCTCAAGCATCACCTTTGCTCACCGCATCTTTCAGGCCCAGCACCAGGAGCTGCTGTCCCAGCAGCAGGACATCATCCTGGCCACGCAGTCAGCGCAGGCATTCCTGGACAAGCACAGCCACAGCCTGGCCGGGGAGGAGCGAGCCCAGCTCCAGGCCCGGCTGGCAGAGCTCAAGCACCAGTACACGGCTTCCCTGGCACAGTCAGAAGCGCGGCTGAAGCAAGTGCAGGTCCTGCGGGATGAGCTGCGCAAGTTCCTTCGGGATCACGGCGAGTTCGAGGCATGGCTGGAGCAGGCAGAGCAGGATCTGGAGGGGATGGCCAAGGGGGACAGTGACCCCACAGGGCTGCGGCAGCTGCTCCGGCGCCAGGGCAGCTTCTCCGAGGACGTCATCTCCCACAAAGGAGACCTGCGCTTCGTTACCATGTCGGGGCAGAAGGTGCTGGATGCGGAGGGAGCTGCTGGGGATGCCGGGTCCCAGGCGCTGGTCAGGAGCAAGCTGGAGGATGCGACGCGGCGATACAGCACACTGCACAGCAGGGTATGGGAAGGGATGGGGGAGCTGTTGTACTCCTGTGTGTGTGGAACACACAGGGAACGCAAAGGGATGTTTCTCTTCAGTGTCCGGAGCCATAGGATAGTTTGGGTTGGAAGGGACCTTAAAGATCTAGTTCCACTCCCCTGCCAACTTGTAGCACTGATGTAAGTTGCAGGACAAGGACTCTCTTGTTCAGGGCTTGGGCAGGGGGAACACCTCTGCTTTGCTCTCCTGTAATTCCTTTAGCACATATGCCAAGATTGGGGTTTTTAAAGGGTTTTCTTCCTTGTGTGTTTTACAGCAGTGCCCAGCTTGCTCCCTGCTTTGTTTGCATCCCCTCCTTATGTCTCATTGCTCCTTTGCAGTGCACCAAGCTCGGTTCCCACCTCAGCACCTTGCTGGATCACTACCAGCAGTTCCAGGAGGTGGCAGAGTCCCTCAGGACATGGCTGCAGGAGAGTGAAGCTGCTGTTGGGAATCTGCTCTCGGAGACGGTTTCTTCGGATCCAGCCATCCTGCAGAAGCAGCTCGCCAATGCCAAGGTATGGGATCCATGGTGATACTGCTGGAGCCTGTGTGGGAATGTGGCTGCTGCAGCCACAGACTGCCCATGGGACATCCCAGTGGGACATGGGGGGATATTCACCCCCAGGAATGGTGTGTGAGCACTGGGACAGCCTCTGCCCCAGCTCTGCCTGCAGTGTGTGGGGCTGGACCTTCCAGTCTATGTTGTTATTTACCCTAAGGAGTGTGTGGTTGAGCAAGGTCCCTCAGCAGGGTTCTGTGGAGCCCTGAGCATCCCGAGGGTGCAGAGCTCTTATGTGTGACCCAGCACTGACTCTGCCTCATCTTGTGTCAAAACAGCAGTTGCAGGGAGACCTCGCTGAGCATCAGGTGCCAGTGGAGAAGCTGCAGAAAGCAGCTCAGTCCCTGCTGCAGGTACAAGGGGAGCCGGCTCCGGACCGCGGGCACATCCAGGAAACAACAGGTACAGAGCAAACCTACCACCTGCATTAGCAGGGATGGCTGAGGGGGTATGAAAACCAAACAGGGAGGGAGGATGGAATTTCCCACTTCTGGGAGAAGGTGAGGCAAAGGCTCCCAGCAGAGGCTTGTGTTTGCCTATGGGAAGGACTGTGATCCAGGCTGGCCATTTAGTGTTGGATCCCCGTCCTGTTGCTGAGGTTGGGGATGGGAATCCATCATCAGTGGGAGTTTGGCAGGAGCCAAAGGTGATCCTTGCTTGTGGCTGAGCTCTGTGTACCTGACTCCACAGATGCCATCGTGAGCCGCTTCCAGAGCCTCTCCCAGCGCATGGCCGAGCGCTCGGACCTGCTCCAGAAATCCATTGCCCAGTCCCAGAGTGTCCAGGAGAGCCTGGAGAGCCTCCTGCAGTCGGTGGCAGAGATTGAGAAGAGCCTGGAGAGGGAGCAGCCGGCAGCGCTCACCTCTGCATCCATCCAGGACTCACTTGCCACGAGTGCGGTAAGGCTGGGCCCTGAGCTCCTGACCTGCAGTGTGCCTGTCTGCAGGACCTGAACACTGCAGGTTCCTTGTGCTGCAGGACCTGAACCCTGCAGGTTCCCTGTACTGCAGGACCTGAACCCTGCAGGTTCCCTGTGCTGCAGGACCTGAACCCTGCAGGTTCCCTGTGCTGCAGGACCTGAACCCTGCAGGTTCCCTGTGCTGCAGGATCTGAACCCTGCAGGTTCCCTGTGCTGCAGGACCTGAACCCTGCAGGTTCCCCTGTGCTGCAGGACCTGAACCCTGCAGGTTCCCTGTGCTGCAGGACCTGAACCCTGCAGGATCCCCCATGCTGCAGGACCTGAACCCTGCAGGTTCCCTGTGCTGCAGCACCTGAACCCTGCAGGTTCCCCCATGCTGCAGCATCTGAACCCTGCAGGTGCTCCAATATTCTGAAAACACCAAAGAAAAACCCTAAAAGGGGATGTGAGCAGAATCTTTAGTGAATTTCTTTAAGCTAGGACAGACCTGTTGAAGATCTCTTCTTTACTAACAAGTAGGGCTTGGATGTCACGTAGAATCATATTATCAGTGAAGTTGGAAAAGACCTTTAAGATCATCAAGTCCAGCCATTATCCCAACACTACCAAGGCCACTACTGACCCATGTGGCTGAGGGCCTCATCTATCCAGTCTGTGAACACTTGTAGGGCCGGTGACTCCAGCCCTGCCTTGGGCAGCCTGTTCCAATGTCTGAGCACCCTTTAGGGAAGGACTTGTTCTGAATATCCAACCTCAACCTCCCCTGGTGCAGCTTGAGGCTGTTTCCTCTTGTTCTAATCACACACTGGGGAAAGGCAGAGCACGTTAAGGGAGACCAAAAAGGAAAGGAAAACGGATAGGGAACAATTCCCACCCAACCCTGTCTGTCCCAAAGCACACGCTGATGTTCCCAGGGGCAGCCCATCCTCTTCACATCAGTTTGCCCCATTAAACCTCCATCCCTTTGTGTGCCCCCCGCAGAAGCTGAAGCAGGACATTGCCCGGCAGAGGAGCTGCCTGGAAGCCACCCGGGAGATGGTGACACGGTTCATGGAGGCAGCAGACAGCCCCACAGCCTCTGCCCTGCAGGACAAGCTGGCAGAGGCCACGGAGCACTTTGGGAGGCTGTGCCAGCAGCAGCGGGACAGGGAGGATGCACTGAAGAGCCTCCTGCCCAAGGTGGAGCAGTACGAGCAGCTCTCGGAGAGGCTGCAGCAGTTCACTGAGAGCAGGGCAAGGATGTTGGCATCTGGGAACCAGCCGGACCGGGACATCGCTCACTTCTCCCAGCACATCCAGGTGGGATGCGTGGGGAGGAGCCTCCATCTGTGTCAGGGCTGATTCCCTTCCCATCTAGCAGGATCCATGGGAGGCTCTTTGCATGTCTGGGATGGCTGAGGCTGTTTCCAGCAGGGAGAGAATGGTGTTTCCCTGGAGCCAGGCTGGTTTTCAGAGGGCATCTCTAGCAAGGTTTTACCAGTTGAAGCCTCCATGGGGTTAATAGAGCAGAACACCCATGCTGGCAGTACATAGGATGTGACAAAGCCCTCAGAGATGCCGTGGGTCGTGGTGGCCGATCCTGGCTCCATGGAACTCCTGCCTTGGGCTTCCAATGAGTTCTCTGCTGTGGGGGATGGTTTGGCCACAGCCTCAGAAATGCTCTAAGCTGGCATTAAACCAGACACTTGTGGGAGGGGGGGATTGATTTGTTTTGTGTAGGGTCCCCCCATCCCCTTCACTGCATAGCCTTGCACCAGCACTGGCAAAGGGGGGATTTACCCTGTATTTACCATAACCTGTGCCCACCTGGCTCTGGTGCACCTGGGGGTGATGCCCACAGAGGGCAGGACACGGGGCCCTGTCCGGTTCATCCCCTCTGCCCTGGTCTGGGGCACAGTCAGCATCACCCTTCGCTTTTGGCAGGAGCTGAATTCGGAGCTGCGGCAGCACCAGGAGGACCTGGCTGTGCTGGAGAGCCTGGCTATGGAACTGGGCTCCTGTGGCTTCGCCCCTGGCGCTGCCCAGCAGCAGGAGAAGCTGCAGAGCCTGAAGAAAGACTTCGTGCAGCTGCAGAAGGTGGCAGAGGAGAGGTGAGTCTGGGGACCCACACTCCTTGGGGCAGGACCCAGAGCAAGCCCCATTGGAGAGGGGAGATGCTGTTTCCATAGGGGGCAGGAGCGAACCCTTGGTGCCTCCTCCTCCTCCAGGAGCTGGATGCAGCTCAGCTCGCTCCAGCTGACGCGTTATAAAAAGCCTTGGCTGGGGGCGTTGTGAAGCATTCCTGGTGCTGTAGGAGCCGCGTTCCTGCACTTCCCGAAGTGTGGGCTGCAGCCGCTCCAGCCTGGAGCATCCTGCCGGAGGGGAGATGGGATCGGGAGCCTGCCCCAGGCCTGCTCTCATCTCTGGAGGTGACAGAGGGGAGCAGCCTGGTTCAGCTCCACTAATGAAGGGATAAGGAGGAGCTTTAGCCGCAGCTTGAGCTTGAATTGGCCACAGCAGCTTGAGCAACACCTTGCCTGTGTCCAGGGGGTTCATACCTCTGTGTGCCTCCAAGCTCCCTGGTTAATACAGGGAAGGTGATGAGGAAAAGCAGATCACAGAATCACAGAATGATTTGGGTTAGAAGGGACCTTAAAGCTCATTCAACTCCAACCCCTGCCATGGGCAGGGACCCCTTCCACTGGAGCAGCTGCTCCAAGCCCCTGTGTCCAACCTGGCCTTGAGCACTGCCAGGGATGGGGCAGCCACAGCATCTCCATTCAACCCATTCCAGTGTCCCATCACCCTCCCAGGGAAGAGCTTCTGCCCAAGAGCTCCTCTCCGTCTCCCCTCTGGCAGGTTAAAGCCATTCCCCTTGGCCTGTCCCTATGAATCCCATGACAATCCCCAGTCATTCCGCACTGTGCCGGCTGCTCGCAGCTGCGGTGGGTGAGTGCGGAGGGGCCCATGGCTCCTGTCCTGTCCTTGTTCCTGCTGGATGGGCTGAATAGAGCAGAGCTGTGGCCAGGGAGGAGGGGCAGCATCCCCCCCTGCAGCTGCCTGGGGCCAGAGGCATCAATGAGCTCTGTCTTCCCAAAAGCTTCTCTTCCTGTGGGACAAAGAGCCCGGCACAGAGCCAGCGCAGGTCCCGGTGCTCCATGGCTGTTGGCTACCACGGTGATGCTGGTGTGGTCCCCAAAGCACCACTAGGCACAGCTTGAGGGGTCCAGCAGTGGTGAGGGGCAGGCTGGCAGGCACCCCGCTTGTGCTGCTCCTGAGCAACATCTACTCCTAAGAGCAATAAAGGGCTCCTAAAGACACAACTGTGCCGCATTCAGTGTGGGTAATTGCAAGGCAAAGCACGAGCTCTGACTCTCCAAAACCTTTTCACTCCCAGAGAAAAGGATGCGTCCTCCTGCCAGGAGCAACTGGATGAGTTTCGGAAGCTGGTTGGGGCCATGAGGAAGTGGCTGAGGGAGAGTGAAGGCAAAATGCCGCCCGCTGAGACCTCCCTGGGCACCCAGGAGCTGCAGCAGCGCCGGCAGCAGATCCAGGTGGGCAGAGGGAGCTGGAACCGGACTGGGAATGTTGGCAGCTGGTGTGGAAGTGCTGGAATAGATCCCAGAGTCCTGGAGGTGTTTTATGGTCTCAGGAATCCTGGGCTCCCCCATACTTGCTGCTGGGGTGTGTGTGCATCCAGTGGTCCCTGGTTTGCAGGGAGCAGAGCAGTGTGAAGGTCCTGTTCTGCACTGCTGGTTTCCTTTCCTCCCCTGCCTCCTCTGGGTGGGATTTGGAGTGGGAGACCCAAGCACATTCATTGTCCCTGAGTGTTTTCCTCTTGCTAGACAATGGAAGGTGTCCTGTCATCCGAGCCCCCGCTCGAGATCAGGATGTGCCAAGGGTTTGACTCAGAGGCAGAGCAGCATCTGCTGAGTCACCCCCAGCCCTCGCACCCCTCGGCACGTCACCAGGCTCCCCATGGCACATGGGCTCTGCCGGGGCCGGGTTCGGCGAGGATGGGTTGTGCCGAGAGGAGGAGGGAGGTCCCAAACCAGTGGGAGGGAGAAGAGGGTTTCCTTCAACAGAGCCGATAGTTCGGGAAGAGCTTTTCACTCCTTGAGTTCCCCTGACAAAAATAGACATGAAGACACCCACTTCCCTGGTGCAGTCTGCTCGCCAGGCTCCAGTTCCATGGGTGCCGTGTCCCGGTGCCACCGGAGCACTGGGGAGGGGATGGGTGAGGACGGGAGGGCTGCAGCCAGGCCAGTGACATCCCCAATCCCGGTCCCTTGTTGTTGAGCAGGATCTGCTGGAGGAGTGGAAGGGGAAGGGGGCTCAGGTGGAGGAGATCGGCCGCAGAGGGACCCTCCTGGAGAGCCTGATAGTGGAGATCACAGCCCCAGACACCCCGTCCAAGGCAGGTGAGTTGCAGCCACCCTCCTGAGGATGCCTCCTTCCTTAGTGCTCCCTTTGTGCTCACACTGAGCCTGCCCCAAGCAGACAATGGGGTTATTTCCCCCTTCTAACAAACTGCAGAGGGTCTGTGGTGGTCCAGCTATCGTGGAGCTCAACCCCATGGTTGTGTCACTGGTGCTTGCTGCATTAAGGCATCAGCCAAGCACTTGGAGCCCACACACTTGGCTTGATTTGCTGTAGCATAGCAAGCACTGAATGACTGAATGGGATCCCAGCGTGGGGACAGGGACTGCTGCTTGTATGGAGCATGGGAGCTCATGGAGGCAGCTCCTGCCTTCCCTTCCAATGGCCTTCAGGCTCCTGAGGACTGGAGTGTTTCAACCCAACTCCAGCCTTTGGGTTTCAGAGCTGGATGAAACTTAAGCCTTCAGACATAATTTACTTGTCTCCTTGCTGGCTTCAAGTCTGTGAAGCAATGAGATTATGTCTGGTTTGTTTGGAAACCGCCTGATGATGTCTTCCAGCTTGTGAGAACGAGTCCCTGAGCTCTCATCATGGATGGGCATTTCTGGGAGTGCAGGGTCCAGATATGTTCATTAGGGTTAACCTGAGGAGCAGTTCAATGGGAAACCTCCAAGAGCAGAGGGGTGGTCACCCCACAATGTGTGACCAAAGCTGCAGCCCCTTACATCCATGAAAGCTTTGAAATACATGGTTAGAAAGAGAGAAGCTTGCCCTATATGTTTGTGATGAATCCCGCTTTGGTTGTGAATGTAGCTGTGCTATCTGGTGTCCAAGGAGTGGAGCCTCTTGGCAAAGAGAGCGTGTCTGTGCACTGAGGCGGGTTTAAATAGTTTCATCCCATCAGAAACAGAGAACATGGGGGAGTTAATCTCTTCAGAGAAGGCATTCAGCACTTCACTTGCTATTATAAAGTCATGTTTAGGCTCGCAGCTTTCCAGGCGTGGGGAGGTGGGCAGTGGTCCCCAGTATGACAAGAGCCACATCCACCATGGGTGATGCTGGGAGAGGTGCCCAGCTCCAGGCAGCTTCAGCTCTTCTGCTTTTGGTCCAGTGAGGCAGGAGCAGCTCCAGCACAGCGAGGGATGCGGGTACATGGGGAGGAGGAGGAATAAACCCATTCCAATGGGAGCTGTGGGCTCAGTGGCACCGGGCGGATGAGGACGCTGTGTCTGTGCTTGGTGGCCAGTGTAGTCCGTGTCATTGGAGGGCCATCCATTGCTTGCTGTCTGCATTCCTAACACGTCTGTCTTGTCCCTCTGTCTGTCTCCGTCCCCTGTACTCAGGTGTGGCGCTGCCCGCTCCGGGAGGGTCGCTCGGCAGCGTGAATGGATACCACACATGCAAAGGTGAGCTCGCTGTCCCCGCTGTGCCAAGGCCATCTCACTGTCCTTGTCTGTCTGTGCACTTCCATCCATGAGAGTATAAACCCCAGTGTGGCACCATCCGCATCCCATCCCCAGTGGTGGAATTCCCAGCCAGGCTGGAGCCACAGTGCTGGAGGATGTTAAGTCAGGCTGAAGGATGCCGAGGGGCAGCTTTGGGGGGTGAGGGCACCCTGACAGCCCATCAGTGGTGTTCAAAGCTGATAAATGGGAGATGGTTTTAAGGCCTGCAATTAAGTTTATTGGTTCTAAGGGATTATAACAGCATCCAACCCTTCAGTTTGAAGAGCAGTTTTAATTATTGCCCGTTATCTGCTGTTAGTGCATCAGTTCAGCGAGGTAATAGGTGCATAAAACCGGCTTTATATTTCGGTGTCAAATCCTTTAACCTTGTACCAGCAGTGACCTTGATGGGGGGGGTGGGGACGGACTCAGCCTGTACCATCTCACCCACACGAAGGCATTTGCTTTGTTTGCAAACTGTCAGTGTGCAGACACGGTGCGGATGGAAAGGCCCCTTGGGCACCGGAGGGGAGGATGATGTGACATGAGGATGGACAGCAGCACAGCCTCTTCCTCCTCACGCTTGGCTGGCTGTGTCTGCCCAGGGCTAGATCAGTGTCTGAGGGCCCAGGTGAAGGCAGACAGAGTGAGCAGTGTCCTCACCTCGGGCTGCTTTTCTTGGTGACAGATCTGACTGAGATCCAGTGCGATGTGTCTGATGTGACCCAGCAGTACCAGGGCCTCGGTGCGGCGCTGCAGGAGCGCCAGCAGCAGCTCTCGGCTATGCTGGAGAAGATGCAAGAGGTGCAGGAGGAGGCCAGCTCCATGCTGAAGTGGCTGGAGTCGAAGGAACGAATGCTGTCAGAGCTGGACGCCTCCTCCTCGCCCACCAAGACAGAGACAATGAGAGCCCAAGCTGAGCACAACAAGGTAACATCTCTTCCAGAGCACAAAAATGGGGATCAAAGTGTTTCCTCCCACAGGATCTCAGTGATGGGCTTTATTGAAGCAGCACTAGGAGCTTAAAGAAAGGCTTTCCACAGAAGGGATCTCACACAGGTCATGGTTCAGGAGCCAACGTGCTGTGCTCGACCTCTTTGCTTCTAGACCTGCTGCTCTCAGGCACTGGGCTCAGGGGAAAGGAGTTTATCTATAGCCCTTGTTGCTGGGTCACTCCAGCTTCTCCTGGAAAGCAATTCCCAGCCTTTCCCTGCTCTTGGAGCCAAGTTAGCTCATGATATTGCTAATAAAACGAAATGATTTCATTAAGGAGCAAAGAGCAGAAATTGCCCAACTCCAGCCTGTAGCCACTGCTTCATTCCTGCTCGGTGATTTCAGTCTTTGCCCTACATCTGAAGAAGTCCCAATGATTGTTTTCCAGGCATTTCTGGCTGAACTGGAACAGAATTCAGGGAAGATCCAGAAGGTAAAGGAAGCACTTTCTGACTTGCTGGAGAAATACCCAGATTCTCCAGAAGCAGCGAACTGGAAGAAGATGCAGGAAGACCTCAGTAAGTGCCTGGAGCACTTAGCGAAGCTCCTGTCTTGAAACATCACGTATAAGGGGTTTGGGATTGCAGGGGCCTCCCAAAGTCACAGCAGAGCAGAGTCACTTCCAATTTAAATGCAGTAAATAGCAAACTTCTCTCCAAGCTGTCTGGTGTACAAGGTGTTCCTGAGATGAGCCCTGTCCTGATTAATGACATCTCTATGATGGATGTGGATTTGGAAGCCTTGCCTCCTTAAATTACTTCTTAAAGAAAGGGAGGGGAAAAAAAAGCATTAGCAACATGAGTTGATTATTTTGATTAAACGCTTCATTGCTTGATATAAGATTCCAGGCATTACTAAGGCTGTCCTGGGTAGTTGAATATTGACCAAGCAAGACTACTTAAAAAGGAGCCTATAGATTCTCCCCTTTGAAATATCAGGAACCTGTTTATGGACTTCTCTGTCCAGGAGATCTGATCCAGGTGCTGGGTGAGGACTGATACCCATGAGAGCATCCTCATGCATTGAGCCAGGGATGCTCTTTGGCACCTAAGGCCAGACCAGCTCATGGCAGTAGTGACCAAAGTACAGAAATCCTCCTTTCCTATGAGCTTCAAGACCATGTAGCCTTTAGAAACAGCTTCTTGCATGGAGAATGAGTAGAGCCACGTTAGCTTTACTGACAAGCTGAGGAGGTTTCCTGTTGTGGAAGCCATGGGGAGGGCAAAAACCCTTCTTGATGGAGGGGTGGTCATGATCACCACCAACAGAGCCCATGCTTCAGATTGCAGGTGGGAAAGAGCCAGCCAGGCAACGGCTGCACGGCAGCAGAAGCTGGAGGAGTCTGTGAACCAGCTGGCCAGCTTCCAGGCTGCTGAAGCCCAGCTGCGGCCTTGGCTGATGGAGAAGGAGCTGATGATGAGTGTGCTGGGGCCCCTCTCCATCGACCCGAACATGCTGAACGCGCAGAAGCAGCAGGTCCAGGTGAGCTGGGAGCTCCATCGTGTGTTCAGGTCAAGAGGAGAGGGTGTCTCATTTGGTACATGAGGTGGAAGATTGCACTTGAAGATGGCTTAGTGAGTGTTGGGAGAGCTCAGGGCTCCTCCAAACCCTGCCGTGAGTAACTCGAAAGGGAGCTGTGCTCAAGCTCCCTTCCCCGCACTGCATTGACTCATCAGTGAATCACTTGGCCCCTCTTGGAGAATGAAATGGCTTCAAACAAGACCTGTGCTGGTGCTCAGCAGGACTCACTAATGCTGCCCCTCCACCTGGCAGCCTGCCCTTTCCCAGCCTCTTGTTTCCCAGTCCTAACATGTAACTGGCTGCATCAGAAAGCGAAATGCCCCAGTTAACATCATCTGATTTCCTTCTCATGTGGCTGGTTTGTGTTACATTACACAGCAGCAGGACAAATAAGAGAGAGCAAAGTACAGAAGTCATAGACCCCTCCCAGCTTTCTAAGTTGGAAGGTCACAGGAGATCTGTCCTACCCAGCCCAGGGCTTGTTCCATGGGCTGGATAAAGCCGCTGGAGGTCTGCTTTGTTTTGTCTGTGTGCACTCGGAGCTGTCAGTTTAGTACAAACATTTGTATGTTATTTCTATTCCAGTTTATGCTGAAGGAATTTGAAGCTCGCAGACAACAGCATGAGCAGCTCAACCAGGCAGCCCAGAGCATCCTGACTGGTCCTGGGGATGTTTCCCCATCCACTAACCAGGTGCGGGAAGAGCTCCAAGGGGTTAATCAGAAATGGTCTGAGCTAACAGAACGCCTCAACTCCCGCTCCAACCAAATTGACCAAGCCATAGTGAAGAGCACCCAGTACCAGGAGCTGCTCCAGGGCCTATCGGAGAAGGTGAAGGCAGTTGGGCAGCGCCTGAGCAGCCAGTCTGCCATCAGCACACAGCCCGATGCCGTGAAGCAGCAGCTGGAGGAGACCAGTGAGATCCGCTCGGACCTGGAGCAGCTGGAAGAGGAGATCACGGAGGCTCAGACCCTCTGTGATGACCTCTCTGTCCTCATTGGGGAGCAGTATCTCAAAGATGAGCTACGGAAACGTCTGGAGACGGTGGCACTGCCTCTCAAAGGGCTGGAAGACCTGGCAGGTGAGATGGAGCTGAGGTGTGGGGATGTCAAACTCCACCCCTGCTTTGTGCCTAAGGGCTCTCCCATTGCTGGGTTGCTAAAAGTAAACGGATTGATTGGTTTTTAGGGTGTTTCTTGGGTGTTTTATGTGGATCTAAGCCCAAGAGAGTTCACGCTGCACCTGAGCCTGGGGAGCAAGTTTAGTCCCATGGATGTGGCTCTTCAAGCCCATAGCAGCAGAGTGCCATGTGCTGTGCTTGGGGTGGACAAAAATGGTTCCTAAATTCAGAATGGGGCACGGAGAAGAACCAATGGGCACCCTCTGACCTTGGGATGCCTCTTCTGGTTTCTAAGAGGTTGCATTTAGGGACTGGGCAGGAGAACTTGAGGCTCCTGTGTTATCGTTGCCTCTTACGATTAAGGGGATTTATGAATCAGTGAGCAAAAAGGCCAGTGATGCAATGGAAAACTCCTTCCTGTTAATCAAAACACAGTTGGTGCATCTGAGCTGATTTCAAATAATTGCACTTTGCTTATTTGATTTCAGCTTAATTGTCGCGTTCTAATGTCATTCCCGTTTCAGCCGACCGGATGAACCGACTGCAGACTGCGTTTGCCAGTTCCCAGCAGTTCCAGCATATGTTTGATGAACTCAGGACCTGGCTCGATGACAAACGGTGCCAGCAAGCCCAGAGCCAACCCATTTCTGCTAAACTGGAGAGGCTACAGAGCCAAATTCAGGAGCAAGAAGAGTTCCAGAAGAGCCTCAACCAACACAGTGGCTCCTACGAGATGATTGTAGCCGAGGGGGAATCTTTGCTGCTTTCTGTCCAGCCTGGGGAGGAGAAGACCACCCTGCAAAACCAGTTGGTCAGCCTCAAAACACACTGGGAAGAGCTCAGCAAGCAGGCTGCCAACAGGCACTCTAAGCTCAAGGACTGTTTGCAGAAAGCTCAGAAGTACCAACGGCACGCAGAGGACCTCCTGCCCTGGGTGGAGGACTGCAAGGCAAAGGTGATGGAGCTGGAGGTAACTCTGGATCCAGTGCAGCTGGAGGCAACTCTTCTGAGGTCAAAGGCTATGCTGAGTGACGTGGAGAAGCGCCGCTCCTTGCTGGAGATGCTGAACAGTGCTGCTGACATCCTGATTGATGCTTCTCAAACGGATGAGGATGACATTCGGGATGAGAAGGCTGCCATCAACCACAGGATGGATGCCATCACCGAAGAGCTGCAAGCCAAGACTGGCTCCATTGAAGAAATGTCACAGAGGCTCAAGGAGTTTCAGGAGAGCTTCAAGAGCATTGAGAAGAAGCTGGAAGGGGCGAAGCACCAGCTGGAGATCTATGATGCTCTGGGGCCACAGGCCTGCAGCAACAAGAACTTGGAGAAGCTCAGGGCACAGCAGGAGGTGCTGCAGGCCCTGGAGCCACAAGTGGATTATCTGAGAAACCTCACTCAAGGTCTAGTAGAAGATGCCCCAGATGGGTCTGACTGTTCCCAGCTCCTAAGCCAAGCTGAGGTGGCTCAGCAGGACTTCCAGGCTGTGAAGCAGAAGGTCAGTGACTGCTGTGCACTCATGGAGAACAAGCTTGAAGGGATCGGTCAGTTCAGTAGCCGGGTCAGGGAGATGTTCTCCCAGCTGGCGGATCTTGATGATGAGCTGGACAGCATGGGCCCCATCGGGAGAGACTCTGACAGCCTCCAGTCCCAAGCAGAGGACGTTCGCACGTTCCTGGGCAAACTCCATAGGCTGAAGTGTGACATTGAGGCTTCTGAAGGCGAGTGTAAGAAGATGCTGGAGGACGAAGGGAGCCCAGATTTGTTAGGACTGAAACGTGAGCTGGAGACACTGAACAAACAGTGCAGCAAACTGACAGAGAGAGGCAGGAACCACCAGGAGCAGGTAGAAACGACCCTGTCTCGTGTTGAGGACTTCTACAGCAGGCTGAAGGAGCTGACCCACATGACAGCCGCAGCAGAGGACAGCGAGGCGTTGCAATGGGTGGTGGGAACAGAGGTGGAAACCATCAACCAGCAGCTGGCAGACTTCAAGGTAAGGCTTCCTGCTGTAGTGTTTCTTCATGGTGTTGGAAGGTCCATCTGGTGTGTGGTGTAGGACCTCTGGTGTTGGAGCTATCACAGCTGTGCTGTTCGTTGCTGTCGTGTCAGCAGTTTGGGGTAGGAAAACAGCCTTGCTAAGGATGGAAGATGAGCTGCTGGAGTGGATTGTGGTGAAAAGGTGCAGAATGGGTTTGATCATGGAGGGGAAAACCCTTGTCCCTGTTCTCCTTGAGATGTGTAATGTTGGTGTAGCCCAGCACCTTGTGGGCTTGGAGAGGTGGTTGGCATTTAGGTTTTGGGGGAGGGTTGGTTTTGAGTCTATCTTAACTGTAAGTTGCTGTCATTTGAGTACTCCAAATCATCCTGCTGCTTGTTCACCTCATCTGGGCCACGTACTGCATCCATGTTGGGGTCCTTGGGTACAAGTAAAGCCACAGATAAACTGTGGGACAAGGCGATACACACGGAATTAAAACCAAGGCCAGGTTTTGCTGTGGGTTGTTCATGTGCCCAGCAAATTGCTGATGGAGACCATCGAGGCTTGCATGGAATGCGGAGAGGGAAGAGCTGATGTGTTTGCTGTTCTTTCACACAGTAGTATGGGGTTGGGTCCTGCTGTTACTCTATGTTGATTGTATTAATCCTGCTCAGAAGCTCTCTTGCTGTGACACTTCCATTACTGGTGTGCTCAGTAGCTGCTGATTGGGCTGATGTACATCTGGCTGCTCCGTTCCTGGTGTTAATGGAGGGGGTGGGAAGGGGAGGTGGTTTTACAGCCATTTCCTCCTCATCTCATGGCTAACTGATCCTGTTTCACCTCCTAATAGCTCTGGGAAACCTTCACCTGGACAAAGTATTCCTGTTTTGGGGGTTGCCTATCGAAAACATTGTTTGGAAGTGTTATTTATGGGGCAAACTGAAGCTTCTCTGGTGGTTTTGCTGTTAACTCTTGTGTTGGGTGGTGTTTTGCATTGAGATTGTATTGATTGGAAGGATTTAACACCACAGAGGAGTCTCTTGGAATATATCCCAAAATATATCCCAAAAGTGGTTTCTTTTCCTTAAAACCAATGGAACTTTCCTGCAGAACAAGGGGTTATTCCCTTGAGCAGCTCTCATCAGAAACGATGAGGAAACCCAGCATTGATGCTTGGTTTGTGGCACAGCTTCACCCACCGTAGTGCTTGCAAATGGTCTGTATCGCAGTGACCTTGACGTGTTCCAAGCTCAGTGACCCTTTAAGACGATGGTGGCCTGGGCTGCATGAGCCAGGGATGCTTTGGGAGGTGATGTCTTTACCAGGAGTCATTCATTGGCCCCGTGGTGCAGTTGGGGTCTGTGCTGGTGGACACCCAGCAGCTGCAGCAGCAATGGTGGGGTTATACTGTGCAATGGGGGAGAAGCAAGAAGGGGGCTGGAGCAATGGTGGTTACACAGCAGCATCCCTCCCCTGCATGGTTCATCCCGAGAGCAGGCATTGCTGCACAGATCCCAAGTGCTGCAGAGCACATCCTTGCAAAGCCTCACCTTATGGTTCTGTCCAAGGGGAAACGCATCCCAGATACTCCCCCCATGGAAGGGACCGTCTGTACTCCAGGGCTGCAGAATGAAGAGCACTGGAGAAGCTTGGCTTGGGTGCTAGAGGAAGCAGGGACCTCAGGGGCTTTTCTTTCTCAGTGCCTAAGACAATATCACAACTGTGCCCCTTCTTGGATCACAACCAAGATGCAGGAGAGCACATCCGGGGGGGGGACCAGAGGCATCTCCCGCTGCAGTGTGGGGACGATGCAGCTGAGCACGGGGAGCAGGATGGGGTGGCCGGGGCTCTCCAGGAGCCGTCGTGGTCGGTCTGTCCAGAAGGCTCAAATGGAGGCAGATATTATGTCTTAAGGCATTAATTTTCATGAACATCTGTGTAAATGAGATGCAAATCAGGCATGGCCCCAGGCCTCCCGGCAAGTTGCCAATGCAGCCCTGACAAAGGTGGGCACTTCTGGGCTCATTGTGTCCACACTTTAATAAAGAAGATCTATTGAAGCTCTGATGGAGGCCTTGCACAGATGACTCCTGGAGCAGTTTATACTTGAAACTCCCCATAGATTTATCCCACAAACACCCCTCAAACTTGCCCCAAAAGGCCACAACCTCCAACAGACCCTTAGCTTTTGGAGAGCTGCCACCCATGCATTTCCTCTCTCCCTTCCAGCCCCATTCCCAGCCCACAGAGGGACTAATCCTGGCTATGCAGGGATGAGCCCTCTCCCACTGTAAATGCTGTTCCTGGCCGGGGTTCTCGGAGGCTGGGAAGCAGCTGCAGGATCTTGCTGGGATGGGGGAAGCTTTGTTTGCAGGAGGTGTTTCGGCTCAGCGAGCGGATGCGGAGATGGGGATGGCTGCACCGAGGGGCTGAGCCCACGTCAGCTCCCACAGCCAGGATGGTGATGGGGGGTGGGGGGAGCCTAGGTAGGGACCGGTTTGGAGCACCATGCTGTTGGAGGATTGTCAGAAACCCATCTGGAAGGGACTTAAAGGGGTCTCCTGCTTAACTTCCAGTTTTATGGTGAGATCAAGTGCAGCTGAAAGGCATTTCTGTGGTTTGGAGCCTGTGCTTATATGGATATCCTGATGGATTGCTTCAGATAGAGCGATGCTGCAGAAGACTTAGCATGGGTTCAGCTTGTGTTAAGCTGGCAGAGCAAAGGAAACCTCATCTTTAACTCCTGCTCTGCATCAGTTTAACCCAAGGCACTCTTCCCATTGCTGCCTCTCTGAGGAGCACCTTGTGTGTAAAAGGAAGAATCTGTGCTGTGTCTCCATGAGCATCATGCATCCAAACTGGGCTCTTCAGTGTGAGGATAAGTGACAGCCACCAGCAAGAGCTCCTGGTAGGAGCTTCCAGGCTGGGGCAGTTCTTCCCCCTCTGTTCTCTCTGCTGTCAGCTCAGGTTTCTCAAAGCTAATATTAAATGTTAATGGCTGGAATCAAATGAGCTGCAGCTGAAATGGTACCAAATGTGTTGATTCCATTTAACAAACAGCAGAATTCCGCAGGGAAGCAGTTCCCCAGGTACAGATGAGGGACAGGTTCACACAGACACACAGGGGTTTTCTCCATCGTGTACTCACCAGGTTACAACCCTTCATCCCAAAGACTGGGAAACGAATGCTGTCCTTTGGATCAAGCTTGTGCTGAGAGAGGGGCTTGGGACAAGGGCCTGTAGGGACAGGCCAAGGGGAATGGCTTGAATGGCTCTTAGGCAGAAGCTGTTCCCTGTGAGGGTGCTGAGGTGCTGGCACAGGGTACCCAGAGAAGCTGTGGCTGCCCCATCCCTGGCAGTGCTCAAGGCCAGGTTGGACACAGAGGCTTGGAGCAGCTGCTCCAGTGAAGGGGTCCCTGCCCGTGGCAGGGGTTGGAGCTGGAGGAGCTTTAAGGTCCCTTCAACCCAAACCATCCCATGATTCTATGGCACAACCAAATGGTCACCATCACATCCAAATGGATGCAGGTGCACTTGGCTGAAAGGGAGGCCTCATGGTGACACCTCTGTGCATGGCTGGACCCCCATTAATTCACCAGCCCCCTCCTGATGCCACACTGGGGGCCACCACAGCCGCCTCCCCCCCATGTGCTGGCAGCAGTGGGGCACGGCACAGGAATGCCGGCGAGCTGGGACGTGCCACGGCTGGCACAGACCATGCTGCTTATCCCAACCTCACTCCCAGGGTTCATTAAACCCCAGCCTCGCCCCAACGGGAGCGAGGGGCTGCTGTATCCCATGGCTTTGCCAGCTGTGGGGAGCGGAGATGGGATCTGTGGCTCCTGCCATGGGTTTCTGGGATGTTATTTGAAGCTGTTGCTCAATGCAGTGAACTTGGGCACCATTTCTGCACACCAATAGCTGTTTAGGGCTGGACAATGGAGATGGGGAGGGAGAATCCCCAGACAGCAAGAAGTGAAGCCGCAATCCCATTCTATTTTGGAGCAGGTCGGGTTGGCCGGAGCCCTCGTGCCTCCAGCACCCTTTTTGCTTCAGTAAGTACAAAAGGCAGGGAAGCAGTCCCAGGAGGGGTGATGCAGTGATGAGTAAAGCCCTGCACAGCAGTTACTCAGCTGCCCTTCAGATGCTGCTCTGTCTATCCCTGCTCCGGGTCCTCCCCTCTTCACCCTAAGTAAAAGCAGCAATGAGCTGTCGGGTGCTGGTCAGGAGCCCAAGCTCTTGGGTGCTCTATTTATGACTCTCTCAGGCAGGAGCTGACTCAAGAGCACTATCAGAAGAGCTGTTGTTAACAACAATGTCCCTTGTGCTCAGTGCCCTGGGTTTATCCTGGGTGCTGCTTTTCAGGAATGGGGGCCGTACCTTGGGCATTACAAGGGCATCACCTCCCTGCGATGAGGTTGTCACTGCACAAGGCATCGGGAGCAGGAAGAGATGTGGGATGGGATCAGCCCAGCACCCTGCAGGGTTTCATGGGGTTATATTGCAGGACTGAGGCAGGTGGTTTCCTGCCAGTATGTCCCATTCAGGTTTGCAGAGCTCCACAGACTGGGGCCAAGCGTGGTCCTGATGGCACACGTGGCATTTTGTGCTCTTCCTTTGTAAGACACACGTCTGATGTTCCATGCTTCCATCTCGGACACCAGCAGAGCTGCTCCTGGGGATGGACAAAGGGAACCCAATGCCCCATCTGTGGATGGGAGCGCAGGACCACATCCGTGTGCGGATGAGGGGATGGGATGGGGCAGAGAGCAGGACACTGCTGTTTGCTGTGCCCCAGCCTGGCCGAGGGTATTTTTAACCCTGTGTGCCCCCGGAGGAATGCGTGTGGCTCCCGACAGTCGTCCAGTTGGGAGCAGCTGGGTGGGACTGGGCTGGGAGCAGGGACCGGCTGCACGATGGTGTCTTCTTGTTGAACGCTTTCCAGCCCTACTTAAAGTATCTCTGGTTAGTATTTTGAGCATCAGCAGCGCAGGCAGAAATGCCTCCTCTCTGACAGCTGTTAAGCTGCCTTAAAGGCACCATCTCCCCTCGTTGGAGAAGAGGATGATAAATGAGGGGTGATAAGCGCAGGCTGTGATGGGGCTGTCAGAGTGGGCCCAAGCAGGGCTGTGAAGTGCTTGGTGCACTTCTAACCTGGGGTGTTGTAAAGGAACATCCTTGTGCCCGTCCCTGCAGCCTCTTCCTTCCTTGCAAATGAATGGCACTGGGGAGGGAAGAGCAAAGGTGCCCCCAGAGCTCATCCTCTCCAAAGGGAGCGTTGCCCATGTGCTTGTCCATCAGTGAGAGGATGGGCTTTGACCTTGAGGTGTCAGCAGGCAGGCAGAGGGGCACAGACGCTGCTCTGGTCCTGAGTAAGGAGTGAATTAAGAGCTGCTGACACTGACAATAATAGCGAGGCTTTTATTGTTTGTCTTGTCTTGACCACCAAACACTTGGGCTGTGATCAAATGGTCCCTTCCAGGAGTTGGTTTGGGTCACTGCTCCCAAGCCACCCCCTTGCAGATGCCTTGGTGACCCTGCCTGGTCCCAGCTGCGGGAGGTGGCCATAGGAATGTCCTCACATTAGCTGGTGGTGCTGACACTTCCCAGCGTTTCCAGGAGATACTAAAAATACATGAGAGTGGGAGAGCTGCGGATCCGAGGGAGGAGGTGATGGGAAGCTCTGTGTCTGCAAGGGCTGAGCAGAGGAGGGAGAGAGGAGCCTGGTCCTGGTGGGATGCGGCCACAGAGTGGGAGATCCATGTGGAAGCACATGGACACAGGCTTTCCCCTCACCCAGAGCATCTGAGGGAGTCAGGGCTCTCCACCAAAGGGAGTGACTGTGGCCATAGGGTCTGGAGCAGCTTCTCCAAGGGCAGGGCTTGAGCTTGGATTCGTCACCACAGCCCTTGGATAACAATTGCCAATTCTTCTGCTGGAGGAGTGTTTAAAATGTCTCCCAGGCAGAGGATTCTCTGGATAACACACTCACCTCACTTCCTCCGGAGCAGTTTACTCATCACCCCATCCATCCCTCGGGCTCTCCCTGTTGTCCCTGATTACTCTGCCATTGCTCACTGCCACGGCGTGGGGCTGTGCCTGAGCTCTGCTGGAAGAACGTGGGCTCCAGCTTCATTCAGGAGAAGTATTTATACCACCGTATGGATTAGCTGCCTCGCAGGGAATAATCGGATCCATGGAAAAATGCCGTGCTTGTGTGTCTGTACATCCACACTGCGGGTGGATTCAGTGGGGTCTGGGTTTTAACCTCTTCCTGCACCTTTTCCCATAGGGGTGCAGACCCCTATGGAACCAGCTGAGGTTTCCTCCCCCAGCAGAGCCCTGCGTTCATGCTCGATAGGCTCAAATCACTGCATCCCCAAGCACCCAAGCCTTTGAAGAGGGGATTGTGTGGTGGCAGAGGCCTGGCATGAAATGGGTTTGAAGGCAGCTGTAAGGCAATGGGATGAGGGAGCACCCAGCCCGGTGTGGTGGGATGGGATTAGCCCCAGTGCTCCTGCCTGGAAGAGGCTGGGAGCTCAAGGCTTGCCCACGCAGCACCGTGATGGCAACGGTTTGGCAAGAGGAGCAAGTTTAGGAGGAGAACAACAGCACTGGAAAGGAGATAAAGAAATCTCTCTGAGTGTCTGACGAATGCAGCAAAGGTTTAAAATACATGAACACGCTGGTAAAAAACCCACAGCAACCTAAAAGGCTGTTTCTGAGGCAGATTTTGTGTGTGCTTTGCTATTATTGCAGGGTCTGAGGGAGGTTGAGATCCACCATTGGGCTGGAGGCACTTGGTGTTCATCTCCTCTGCCTTGCTTGGACATGGCACCGTGTCCCTCCTGCCACCACCAGCTTGGTGATCCTCACAGAGTCTGACATGGGGGCCACAGAGACCTGCACACACAATTGGATATGGGGCAGCAACACCTGTAGGGACAAAGCTCATGGTGCAAAGGCAGGAGCAATCCTGCATCCAGGCTGGGCAAGTGGGTGCTGCCCTACCTGGCACCAAGGGCAGATTGAAGCCTTGAGGATGCAGAAGGCCCTTGGTTGTACCCTGGGCTCATTAGCGATGTGTCCATCAAAGATCTCGAGCTATCTCTGGTCTCTCTTGCCCGTCACATAACACAGGTCCCTCATTTCCAGCTGCTGAGATGCATTAAAAGCAAGCTAAAAATATATTGGTTTCCAAATACTGCTTTCCCATGTAAACAGTGGTGGCAGGATGTAAGACAGTCATAAACAGGGTGACATCAGCCTGGGATGGGGAGGGCACGTGTCCCGCGGCTGGTGGCCATATGAGGAAAGCTCCAAACCTGCGGCTCTGGGAGACAAATGAGGATGCTCCTGCTTTGAGCAAGTGTTGGAAACCTCTGGGTGGGTTTTAGCTGAGGGGCTTTATCTGCAGGACATGGCCCTGAGGCATGAGTGGGTCTGGGCTGGGTGATAGCCATGGGTAGAGCTCGCTGGTCCTCTCCCCATGATGGGCTGATAGCTGGAGCACGGGCATCCCAGTGCTTGCAGCCATGTGGGTTGGACCAAAATGTGCTGGTAATGGGGATTTGGTGACTGAACAAAAGCCAGATGAGGTCCTCATGGTGCATTCTGCTCACCACCACCATGCTGCAGGTCCAGCAAGCCGCAAAGGGAGCAGATGTGGTCTCCTGAGCTGGAGCAGGGGCTCTGAAGCTCTACCAGCCCTTTATGTCAGCCCAAGCACTTGCTGCTGGCAATGGTCTGTGTGCTGGAGCCACATGGAGAGAGCCCAAAGGACCTTCTTGTCCTGCCCCATCCTTCCATCACCAGACCCAAAGCTCAAGCAAGGTGCTCAAGTCACAATTCCCACCATGTCCCCATTGCTGGGGTGGCACTTGATGGCATCAAGCCATGACTTAGTGAACCCGGGTTGGGGTCCTCAGGCCAAGCACAGCAGGTTTGGAATTGGCTTTAGTACTTGCTGAATATGTCCCTAATGGTTTTAGGGACGGGGGGGATGTGTTGGAGGAAGACTTGGCTCACTCCTGGCACGTGACTCGGTGAGGAAATGGGAAAAGAATTTCTGGCTGTGAAGCGGCAGCTCCACGTTGAGCCTCTCTCCTTCTTCGCACTGGAACAAAAAGCCTCCGCGCCCCAGCCCAGATGCTTGGGATTCCTCACGGAGGGGCCCCGGAGCCGTAACGGTCCCGCTCCTGCTCCCGGCCAAGGTGGTAGCAGGGAGGCCGGGTTGGCTTTGCCGGAGCGCTGGCACGGCAACAACCGCCCTCCGCCTGTTGTTTCAGCTGCGCTGGGTTCATAACGGCAGCCGAAAGCTGGGGTGTCCCTGCCAAGTCTTAAAACCTGGGCTTTGGGATGCTCTTGTGGTGTTGGCAGCCAGGGATGGAGGAGGCAGCAGGGCCAGCAGTGAGCGTCTGTCCGGAGGGGACAAGGGATGGGCAAAGGGGATACAGGGGCTGCTTGTACATCCCTTCCCCCTGGTACCTACTCCTTCCCCACCTCCCATTCTTGGTCATATTTAATGATGGAAATAAGAAAAGGGGTTCCAAAGGTTCCCCGGTGCACAACCAGCCCCACCGAGCTCTTGGGGCCATTCAGTGGGTGTTTCTCCTCCATAGCCCTGAAGCATCTATTCCCATCTCTCCAAATGTGATGCTCCATCCCTGGCAGTGCTCAAGGCCAGGTTGGACACAGGGGCTTGGAGCAAGCTGCTCTATGGAAGGTGTTCCTGCCCGTGCAGGGGTTGGAGCTGGATGAGCTCTAAGGTCCCTTCCAACCCAAACCACTCCATGATTCTATCGGGGTGCATGGTCCATGCTTTTATGCATTAAGCACCTTCCCCGGCTCTTGTATTTTTATCCCGATGCCGTAATTCATCCCGAGGCAGCAGGCCGGGGGGCTGGTGGGGCGGGTTGTTGCCTGGAGATGTGTGGAGGCTGTTCCCAACCCTCCTGCTTTCTCTCCCAAGTCTGCGACTTCCCTCGGCATCACTTCACAGCAGTGATTCACGTCTCCCAGCCCCACTGCAGCCGCTTTGAATGCTCCCCATCTCTTAACCCCAAGGGTTGGGGAGGGGAAGAGAAGAGGGTGACGGGGGTCGGGATGGGGGAAGCACGGTGCTGACCCAGCGCTGGGGCTGGAGAAATGAGGGCGAGGAGCCGGCGTGCCGTGCGGCAGCAAGTTGTGGGTGGGTTTCTTGGCAGTGATGCGGCTCCAGGGAAGGCGAAAATGGGACTTTGGGGATGGTTTTTTTTTGGGGGGGGGGTTTAATAACTCGGCTCTTTGTGCGAGGGGAAGGGGACCCGAGGACGGGTCCAGCCCCCTCCCAGCACTAGGCTCGTATGGGAAGCGCCTTAAAAAGCGAAACGGCGGAACCCCCGTGTCCGGACGCGGACAAAGGACCGGGGGAGCGCGGCTCGACGGGGCCGGTGCGCGGGGGGGGAAGAGCCGCTGCCGTTGCCGGAGCCGAGCCAGGGCGTTGCTGCTCTTTGTCGGGGGCTGCCGCTCCCCCCGGAGGAGGGGCCAGTCCCGGTGGGGCGGGGAACGGGCCAGCCCCGGGGCTGCCGCCGTTCCCACCGAGTGCTCGCTCCCCGCCGCTCCCCCCCGAGCTCCCGGTTCCGCCGTCCCCGGGGGTGGTGTTGGGGGGGGGGGGTGTGGACGGGGCCGCGGTACCCTGGAAGGGGCGGCCCCGGTGCCTCCGCTCCGCCCCTCGGTGCCGCCCCCCGCCCTCCGCCGGGGCTGGCAGCGCCGTGGGAGCCCGGTGCTGGCGGCGGGGCCGGGGCGTGCGGCGGCCTGCGCGGAGCGGAGCGGAGCGGCCTTTGTTCGGGGGGCGGCAGGAGGAGGAGGAGCAGGAGGAAGGCAGCGGCCCCGGCGCACCATGCATCCCTGCGCACCGGCCGGGGGCTGCCCGCGGGGCCGACGCGGAGCCCCCCGGCCCCGGCCCGGCCGCTGAGCCGCGCACAAAAGGGGCGAGAGCGGAGGGGAAAGAGAAGAGGAGGAGAAGAAGGAAGAGGAGGAGGAGGAGGAGGGGGCGGTACCGCTCTGTCCCGCCCGTCCTCCCACCGCCACCGCCGGGACCGGCCCCCGCCGCCCCCTGCCCAAGCCATGGCCGGGCCGCCCGGTGGCGCGGAGCCGCCGCAGCCCCTTACCGGCCGCTGCTGGGAAAGTTAGTGCGAGAGGGGCCGGGAGGAGGAGGAGGAGGAGGAGGAAGCAGCAGCCTCCGGCCGCCAGCGCTGCCGTCCCCCCCGCCGGCTCCCGGCTGCCCGGGGGATCCGGGCGCTCCGTCCCGTTGCCATTTTTGGATGCGTTTTATCGCCTTTTTTTTTTCGTTGGCCTGGGGAGAAGAAGAAGAAGGAAAAAAGCAGCGAGGACGCGGCAGCCTTCCTCGTCCTCCTCATCCTCCTCCTCCTCTCCTTCTCGTCCTCGTCTTCCTCCTCTGCCGCAGGACTCAGCCGGCTGCACTGGGGGGGTTCAGCGTCTCTCGGTGATCGCGGGGTGACGGAAACCCCGATGCCAGCATGGTTTGGAGACAGGAAACCTCCGCGTTTGCCCTGAATGAAGAACTTCCTGTGTTGAAACTTGTACGAATATCCGCTGACAAGCTCAGTTCAAATGAAAACACGGGAGCCGGGGGGAGAGGCTAATTCAGACCGGCTGGACGTCCCCGGGACAGCGAGGAGCCGCTCGGGACGCGATTCCCAAGCCACCGGGACAAGCAGTGCCTTTGTTGTTAGAGACGGACGTTCGGGATAACCGGAGAGCTCCAAACTCTGTCGCAAACAGCGATTGGGAATATTTAATCGAAGCTGTCGGGTGGTTTTTCCCCTTGGATGAGGGGCTGTGCACGCGGTCGGGGGATGAGATGCGGTGTTTCACTCCTTGGGAACGCTGGTGGAGCTGCTGAGCCGGCGCGGTGCTGCCCGTGCACCCTCCTGGCCCCATAGCGCCGTTGCTTTGGGGTCCGAGTCTGCCACGGTGGGTTCGGGACCTGCTGGCTCTGTGATGCTTCCTGCAGTGCCGGGGCGGTTCCGTCATCCCTAAGGACGGGAGCATGGGCAAACCACTGAGCCGGCCAGACTGTTTACGGCAGAACCGCACTTGCCTGGGGAAGGGCGAGGAGGAGGATGGTTATATAGAGGATTGCTACGTGCCCCAGAGGTCCATATACGACACGATGCGGATTAACGAGCAAATCGATCAGGGATCGAAGCTCAACCAGGTTTCCAAGAGCACCCTCGGCAAGGGGGACGGCAGCACCATCTCCAGCAACGGCACTTTGGGAGCTGCCAACTTCGAATCCAGGGCGCCGGAGGCAAAGAAGTTGGACGAACGAGTCATCTTCGATGCCCTGAAGCTCAGCAGTGATGTCTCCAAGCCAGCGCCGGCTCCACCAAGGAGGCGACCGAACCCTGAGAGGAAGGAGAACGTCAACCGGCGGTCGTGGAAGTCCTTCATGCCACCAAACTTCACCGAATTCGCAGAGCGGATGGGGGCTTCGCTGAGCGAGGTGTCGGAAGCAGGAGCTTCCAACCCTTCCCTGCGGGATAAGCGGGAGTCCAGCACCATACTCACCGACCACCCAGGCCAGCCTGACCACGGCGAGCCCATGTCTGAGTCTCTCACCTTGGAGCACGTCTCCAAGTCATCGGGCACAGCAGAGGCTCTCACAGCCAAGCAGTTCGGTGCGGATGGCTACGGTGGTGCCGGGGATGAGCGCCAGGCCCTGCTGAACCCCATTGATGGCCGCGGGCGCATCGGGAACCTGGCCAGGGTGCACCGGCTGCCCAGTGCCACATGGCCACGAGCCAGGAAGAACTTCATTAAGGGAAGCCTCAGCGATGGGCACCAGGAGACCCTGGAGGCCTCCGAGTCGGACTCTACAGTGGAGAACGTCAACCTCTCTCCGTGCCTTAGCGAGGAGCTGCTGGATGCAGGGCTGGATATTCTCATCGCCTCCAATCTCAGGGAGAAAACGGAGTCTGAGCTGAGATTTGAGGAGGACGAGCGTTGGGTGATGATGGAGGAGTGGGAGGAGGCGACGCTGTCAGGGAGAGGAAAGGCTGTTCTGGTGGCAGAGGAGAAGAGGAGCTGTTGCCTGGCAGATATTACTGAGGAAAGGGAACAATTCACTGCTCCCACAGACCCCCCCAGCCCAGGGTCCTGCCCCCCCACTGGCAGCATGTGCTGTACTGAGGACACGGGGGTGCAGTGCCAGGTTGAGGACTTGGCTCCGGGTTCAGCGCGCTCAGCCAGCCCCACGGGCCCCGAATCTGACACGGATTCGGTGCAGATGTTCCTGGAGCTGGAGGAGCGGTGCCTGAATGAGGATGAGGGTGATGGGGCTGCTCCCGGCTGCATGGAGGAGGTTCAGGTCTCCCCCATGGATTCGGAGGGGCTGGAGCCGGATTCAGCCAAACTGGGCAGGGTGGGGGTGGAAGGGTTTCAGCACAGGGCCCCTTTGGACATCAGCGCTTCAGACTCTGCTGTTGTGTCAGATCTGGAGGACTTCGATGTCACCTGCAGCTCGCAGGTGCTGAGCACACTGGAGCCCTTCTCAGAAAGGGACGACACAGCCGTCACCCCGACGGACTCGGATGGAGGGGCCTCCCCCTGCCCCATGGCCACGGCAGGGCCGGGCTCCTTCCTGCAGTGCTCCCCGGCACCAGTGGAGGATGAGCCTGACCCACTGGTGGAGCCGGAGCTCGCAGGCAGTTGTGTGGTGCTGGGTGGTGAGATGCCATCTCCTGGGATGGGCACACATCCCGCTGCTGGCTTGGAGGAAGGTGACCCCACTGCTCCGGTGGGATGGGATGTGGAAAACCAGGACTTGCTGGTTCCTGATGGGGAAGCATCAGAGCTTCCCGAGGAGACCTGTCCTGGTCGAGCATCCCCCTGCCAGCCCCCAGCTCCCCCCATGGTGGTGCAGGAGCTGGAGTCTCCCCCACAGCACCACAAGGACAGTGTTGAGTGGATGGATCCATTTGGGACCCATCACCTTCTGCCAGGAAGGACTGAGCTTGCCAGCTGGGATGTCCCAGAACTGGTTTCTCAGGGTGAAGCCACAGCCTTGGGGTCAGAGAGTGATGGAGCTGAGGGCCAGGCTCATCTGGCAGAAGGGGATGCTCACTGTGGTTCTCTGCCACCTTTCCACACCAGCTCTGCATCAGAGCTGGGCTCCGAGGCTCCAACAGCATCCCCAGTGCATGTTGAAGACCTCCTATGGGAAACGGATCCCCTGCACCAGAGCCTGGCTCTGGAAGGGGCTGCCCATGCTGAGGGGTCCCCCATGGAGGTGGCCATCGTGCAGAGGGAGGCACCAGCCGCCATCCTGCAGCCGGGGGACCTGGACTTGCTGTTTGCTGGTGGCTGGGAGGGGTGCTCAGCAGCACGGTGCTGTGCCCTGGTGCTGGGTGCTGGGGTCCCATGTGCTGCCAGCCTGGAGGAGCTTCCCAGTGCATCACCCATTGCAGGGCATCCTGCTCCCGATGCCATCCTAAGGGATGCTGGAGGGCTCTCTGCTGCAGGGGATGTGGCTGTCCCGGAGCTCCGGGCTCGGGAGACCCCACCAACCACTGCGGATCCAACCATGGATGCTGAGGAGCCATGTATCGAGCACCTACCTCCAGATGCCACCACCACTGCCATGTCCTTGGCAATGGAAGAGCTTCTGGATGCTCCACCACCATTTGCTGATGTGCCTGATGCTGCTGTGCCACCACAAGCAGGCGACCCCCTCATCTCCAGTGTTGGGGATCTTGGCCCTCTGCTGCTGTCAGTGGTGGGGCCAGCAGTGGCCTTGAGGGATACAGATGACTTTGCCATCCCGGAGCAGCTATCCACCCAAGTACTGGCTTTGGAGGATGACCCCGTGGTGGGAGCATCCGCTTGGGATGGTGCCATGGAGGGACCCTCCTTCACCTTCCTGCCCCCTTTGGAAGGACCCAGCTCCCCAGAGCCATGTGTGCTGCCGGGTGCACCCTGCCTGGCACAGACCCCCCTGCACCCCCCCAGCCATTCCCTGGCACCCGGTGAGGGGTCGGTGCCTGTGGACATGGAGGGATCCCCCCTGGCAGAGGGGCCTCCAGCTCCACCGGATGGATTCGTTCCAGATAACGAGGTATGGGGTTGGTTTTGTGCTTGAGGGGTGGGTGGGAGGTGGGAACTCGGGAACACAAGGCCGGGATCTGCCTCCCAAACAGCCTCCTCCCTCCGGAGTTCAGCTTGGATTGGGAAGCAAAGCGTTTCGGGGTTGTTGGGGGGGGATTGTGTGGTTTTGTGAGTAGGGCTTTTGCTGCTCCATGACCTAAACCATTGTCTTAAGCTGTTTTGGCTTCTCCAAGTACGTTACGGTCACTCCAATGGAAATCACAGGCTTGAGAAAAGCCTTTCTGGCAGATCCTGGTGGGGTGGTTCCCGTCTCCGAGGCAGAAAATACATTGGAAGAGAGGATCCTGTAAAACAAATTAAGTGCAGATAATTCCTGCCCTGTGCAGTCACTGCAGCTTTTTAGGCTTGCACTGAGGTGCTGAGGGCTCAGACTCTCTCTTGCTTTGCTGTGCCATAGTTCTGCATGGAGTCCCCACAGCCGAGTGCTGGTTTCCTGCCATCTGGGTTAGGAGGAAGATCGCTAAGGAGACATCAGAAGTCAGTGCTGAATATCCCAGTTCGGTGGCATTTCCTCATCCTTCGGGATGTGAGAAACACACACGGAGGGGCTTGGGGAGACGTTCGCTCATGGGGGGTCAATGTGAGCATGGGCTGGGGCACCCAGTGTGGACCTTGGTGAGGAAGCAGAGCTGTTGGGTTCTTGCCTCTTTGCTGTCCTTGCTGGTGGGACCCTTATTTCACTGCAGCATCTGATTGTGAACCCCATAAATCTCTGCCTTGCTCAAACGCTGTTGAAGCCATTGGCAGCTCTGGGTCTCTGTTGGTTCTTCCCTTCGGGGCCAGGCCCCATGTTTGGCAGCGGTGGGGTTAAGGAGTGCAGGGGATGGAGGAGGCAGAAAGTGAAGGGATGCTTTGGGAAGCTGCTGTGGGAAGCATTGCTGGGAGTGGGGCAGACATCCTTCTGCTTGCCAAGACATCTGTCCAGCCCCTTCACCCGGGCAGGACACCTCGCTCTGCACCTTCTCCTGCCCAGCAAATAGATATTAAATATGAGCTTCAAAGCTGAGTCACTGAGAGGTTAATGAACTAAATCACTGGAATCTTTAATGAGCAATGACACACAATGTGTTGGCCGTGCTCACTCCTCAGGCTGTGGCTGTGATCGCCTTTTAGGGGTCCTTGTGCAGTGATTCCTGGTGCAGGTGCCTGTGACTGGGTTTTCTCAGGGCTCCTGCCCTGCTCCCAAGCCCTGGAGTTTGTTGTTTGCATGCCAGGCTTATCAGCCTGGTCCTTTTGTGGCTGCAGATAGAAACAGGCACGGGAGCAGCAGCCAGGGATCTGTGATTCCCTGGCACCATTTACTTCTTGGAACCGTGGCGTAGTTTTCCCGGAGCAAACAGCTCCTGGATGGGGAGAAATCCATTGGGAAATGGGGCAAAGAAAGTCAAGGCAGCCCCTTTGCTTGGGCTGGGAACTGTGTGTGTGTTTGTGGGGGGCAGGTTTTGCCTGCCTTGTGTTCCTTTGGAAACCAAGCATCTGCTGGGTCCGCAGAGCTGTGCCATCCATGAGCTGCTGCTCTGTTAGGAGAGATCCTGCATCCGAGTGGGACTTCTGTGATGCCATCAGCGTCCATCCCGTCTCTGGCACGTGAGGAAGCAGGCAGCTGCCTGCAATCCCTCTGCTTCCCAAAGAGGTGTTGTGCCAGGGCTCCTGCCCGGTGCAGGGTGCTCTGGGTGGGCTCGTGGTCCAAGGGACCAGAGGAAGTGATGGAGAGCTGCTTTTCCTTTGGTGTTCCCAGGTTTGTGCCCTTGGGATCAGGCTGTGCGGCTGCAGACACCATGCAGGGCGGCCGTCAGCATGGTCAGAGCAGATCCCCAGCTCTGATACTCTGATAAAAGCACTTATCTCCTTCCAGGGAACAGGGTTTGCCCTGCTGCCTCTCTTTACAATGGGGAGCTTCATCCGCTCTCCTCCCCCTTCCCTATCGCATCTCTTTTATTCTACAAAGCTTTTCCCCACAGGATTCCCAGGCAGGACCATGCCAAGTGCGTGGTGCAGTAAATGACTGGCACATTCATTGCTCATTGCCTTTGTCTTTCGAAACGCAGCCGGCTTCGTGGTGTCTGTAATTTTGTGGTTAACAGACTCCTATGATGTCAGGTCTCTGTTCTCAACAGCATCACTGTGAGAATTGCTTTAGGTTTTCCCCCAAGAGCATCATTTCCCAATCTGGTGGCTGGCCAGAGTCAATGCTCTCATTTCTTCCCCCATTTGCTCTTTCCACCTTGCCCCAGTGCTTGGAAAAAGGGGATTTCCCCATTTAAAAGCAGAGGTGGGTGCATATAGATCCCAAGCTGTGCTCCACACTAGTGACATCTGTGTTACTGGGTCAAGGCGAGGGAGGAGTTCCAACTTGTACAACTGATGAAATCACTGCAAGGAGCTTCTGCATCTTCTCTAGAGAAGAAATAGAAAGCCTTTTGTATCTAAATGACTGGAGGGGCTTTAAGAGCATCTTGTGGGTTACAAATACCTTTTCTCTCCCACCCTTCCCACTCCTAGCTGTTCCAGAAGGAGCAAGTGGATCCTCTCCAGCTAAAACTACAGCAAGTCAATGGAGTTGGTCAAGGACTCATCCAAAGCGCCGGGAAAAACTGTGATGTCCAAGGGCTGGAGCATGACATGGAAGAAATCAACACCCGCTGGAATACCCTCAACAAGAAGGTGAGAGCATGGGGAGAGGCTGTAACCAGATCCTCTGGGCCCTGTTGGGGCTCTGTAGAAGAAAGGGGTCATTGACAAGGAGCTGTGAGTGCATCCCCAGCCTGATGGTTCAGTGGGGTTGTATTTGGGGTGCAGGTGGCCCAACGAGTCGCTCAGCTGCAAGAGGCCCTGTTGCACTGCGGGAAGTTCCAGGATGCCCTGGAGCCGTTGCTGAGCTGGCTGACAGACACCGAGGAGCTCATCTCCAACCAGAAACCTCCCTCTGCTGAGTACAAGGTGGTGAAAGCCCAGATCCAGGAGCAGAAGGTGAGCGAGCACAGGTGACAACAGGCTCAGTGGGGCCGGGAGCTCTGCACAGCCAGACAGGGGTTTGGGGTCCAGCTGTAACAGCAAAACATATCTGGGGTGTCCACAAACCTGCTTCTTTCATGGAGACCTCAGAGCAGCTTCCAGTGACTGAAGGGGGCTACAGGGATGCTGGGGATGGACTCTTCATTAGGGACTGTAGTGACAGGACAAGGGGTGATGGGTTCAAACTGAAACAGCAGAGATTTAGATTGGATCTGAGGAAGAAATTCTTTCCTGTGAGGGTGCTGAGGCACTGGAATGGGTTGCCCAGGGAGGCTGTGAATGCTCCATCCCTGGCAGTGTTCAAGGCCAGGTTGGACAGAGCCTTGGGTGCCCTGGTTTAGTGTGAGGTGTCCCTGCCCATGGCAGGGGGGTTGGAACTGGATGCTCTTAAGGTCCTTTCCAACCCAAACTATTCTATGCTTCTGTGGTGGATCTTCTGGATCCCCACATCCTAATGTAATAAGCAGGCAGCTCCTTTGACCACACTTGCTATCTCCACTGTCCCAGTCCCCGGCATTACTTTACCCTCCTGTGAAGTGTGCTGCTGGTTTTGCTGGTCGGCCGTGTTTTTCCAGCCCTGCCTTCTGTTTGTGGTGTCAGTTCTGCTGCATCAGGAGCAAGCTGCTGCTGTAGGCACTGGGATGGGTGTTGGGACAAACTGTAGGACCCAGCCTGTGGCATGCTGGTGTTTGCAGAGATAACAGCCTGGGTTGGTGCCTGCCCTTGTGAGCCAGCGAGGGGAAGTTCAACTGTGGTCATGGGGAAACATCTCAGAAATGAACTCTTACCAGGGCTTGGCCGGACGTCTTGAGGCTCTGGAGAGGAGATGTGTTTGAAGTGGAAGCTAAAACATGATCCTGATAAGTTAGGGGGTGATAGAGAAGCCTCTGAAAAACTCCCTGGCACAGAAGTGCTTTGAATCTCTGTTAGAATAGAAATTGGAATAGAATGGAACTGAATGGGATAGAATGGAACTGAATAGGATAGAATGGAACTGAATGGGATAGAATGGGATAAAGTGGAATGGGGTAGAATGGAATAGGACAGAATATTGCAGTTGGAAGGGGCCTACACCGATATCTAGTCCAACTGCCTGACCACTTCAGTGTGACCAAGTTAAAGCATATCATCACGTTGTTATTATTAGTTTTAAACTGGTTTTGATGGCAGAGGCTGTTCCACGGGGCCGGCTTTGCTCTTAGCCCCATCCTTACAAGTGGTTTGCAGCCACAATGAGAGATTCCCCCTCTCTGAGGGCTAGAACTGGTTCTGCTGCTCCAGTCTGGTAACCCTCGTGCTGCTCTCCAGCTGCTCCAGCGCCTGCTGGACGACCGCAAAGGCACCGTGGAGATGATCCAGGCGGAAGGCGGCCGGATCGCACAGTCGGCAGAGCCCATGGACAGGGATAAGATCATGGGGCAGCTGCAGAGCCTGGAGCGGCGCTGGGCAGGGCTGCTGGGCAGTGCAGCCGGCAGGTGAGTGTTCCCACATGTGGGGTTTGTGTGCAGGCACATCCTGGAAACAGCTGGAAAACATGGGAAATCAGAGGCGGTCTGGGAGCCGGAGCTGATCGCGGTGGGTTACAATGCAGGGAAGAGCTTGGATTAAATACATTCCCTGCAGGGGATGGATGTTATTTTTATTCCTCTAAGCTCTAACGTTCAGCTCGAGCAGCAGCATCCTGTTGACACCTTCCTGCTGCCTGAATCTCATTTATGAGTCGCTTGTTGCTACATAAGCTAATTTTTGAGGTTATGAAATCACTTCTGAAGGCCCCGTTTGACCTTCCCAGTGTTTTAGATCCCTGCCAAGACGGGACTGCCCATATAAGACTTGTATCAGTGCTGGAATGTCTTTGAACAGAAGCTCAGCAGCTCCCAAGCACCAAGAGCCCAGCCACAAGCTGGGCATGGCAGAGGATCTCCGAGATAATGATGGGAATGGGAATGGGTGTAAAGCAGCACAGTGAGGGAGCCTTTCTGCCACTTTCCCAGGGGGATGAACTGGACCCAAAGGCACAGCTGCAGGAATCAGTTTAGATTATCTTGCACACTGATTTGTGTCCTTGCCTTTGCAGCTTGAATGACAGCATCCCACCTTGCTCTGAATAGGGCTGCTTTGGTTCCCTCTCCCTAATACTCAAAGCTGCTTCCTATGCCTGGCTCCAACAAGGAGCTGCTCCTTAGTGCTTTATTCCTCACTGCAGGCAGAAGCAGCTGGAGGACATCTTGGTCCTGGCAAAGCAGTTCCATGAGACCACGGAGCCGGTGTTGGACTGGCTCTCAGTGACAGAGAAGAAACTGGCCAACTCGGAGCCCATCGGCACCCAGACTGCCAAAATCCAGCAGCAGATCAGTCGGCACAAGGTAGGACCCAGGAGCTGCTGATGGAAGTGGTTGCTATCAGGTCCTGCTCAGGTGGTTGTTCCTGCCCCAGCAAGGGGGTTTGGGCACAGATAAGTACATGAGGAGGTACCCAGCTGCTTTATATGCTCCAAACCCTAACTCAGTGTGGGTAGATACCGAACTGATGTCTGTGCATCTTGCAGCAGAGTGTGTCCAGCTCTGGATAGAAAACCCCTTCCTGCTGGTGTGTTTCAGAGTCACAGAATACCTCAAATTGCCAGGGATCATCGAGTCCAACTCCCTGCTCCTTGCAGGACTACCAAAACCCAAACCATCTAACCAAGACACTCCTTGAATATCAGTCTTGGTCCCTGCACCCCAGAGTTGTGCTATCAACATCGTGTTCAACCTTTCCTTTATTCTGTTGCAGTTTGCCCATTCACAGATGGTTTTGGTGTCTCGTCAGTCACATCCATTGTTTCTGTTTGTTCTTTTAAGTTCATTTGGTTATTTTACCCATTTTTAGTTTCGGTTTGTTCACTCATGTTCCTTTCTGTTGTCCATTTTATCCTCCTGCCCTTCAGGCTCTAGAGGAAGACATAGAGAGCCATGCGGGCGACGTGGCCCGGGCGCTCGGTGTGGGGCAGTCCCTCTCCTCCCTGAGCTGTGCAGCTGAGCGCAGGCTGCTGGCAGAGAGGTTGGAGTCTCTGCAGAGCCGCTACGGTGAGGTCCAGGAGCGGTGCTGCCGGAAGGCAGCGCTGCTGGATCAGGCTCTATCCAACGCCAGGCTCTTTGGGGAGGAGGAGGTGGAAGTGCTCAACTGGCTGGCTGAGGTCGAGGACAAGCTCGGCTCGGTATCCGTAAAGGATTACAAACGGGACGTCCTGCAGAAGCAGCATGCTGACCACCTGGTATTTTCCATTTTCTTCCATGTTGATGTTGTTTATTTGGTTGCATTTCTCTGTCTTTGGTGCTGTTTGTGGTCTGACTTTCATTTGGCACAGCTCGTTCCACTGCTGGTTCCACTTGTAGGCTTGGAGAAGCGTAAAGAGGTTTCATGTGTTAAAAACAATCGTTATGGCCCCAAAAAATGGGTTTCCCAGAGGAGAAAACCCATTCTTCATCTGCTTTGTGAACAATGTCTGGGCAAGCTTGGCCACCCTGTGCCTTTAGAAAGCTGGATGCTGTTTCCAAGAATGTGAGCTTGAAAAGCCCAGTGGGTTTTCCAAGGCAGGCTGGCCACCGAGGAAGCGTCTGCTTCCGCTCCCGGGGCCATGCAAGCTCCTTTCAAGAGTGAGGTTATGTCTAATACAAGGGCGAGTTCTTTGGTAACACAGATCCAATGGGTTGGGTTGGGTTTGCTCTAAGATTGGAGCCCTTTGGTCCCAGTAGTCCTAGTAATGCCCATAGCAGGATGTCTGGACAAGTACCACATCTGATGTTCACCCTTCCCATACTCAGCAGGAGCACTTCATGCTCTCCTTAGCATCTCTGGCTGGCAGGACACAGGGACCTGCCTGCAGGAGGGTAACCCCAATCTGCCTTTCCCTCCAGGCTTTGAATGAGGAAATTGTCAACAGGAAGAAGAATGTGGACCAAGCCATAAGAAACGGGCAAGCTCTCCTGAAGCAAACCACAGGTACCACAAGGATCTGGGGATGCTCTGGCTGATGCGGGGCTCTGGGAAGCCCCTGTCCTCCACTTGATCTTCCCTGGGAAGCCCATGCTCTGCAGTGATACTTCTCTTTGAGGGAAGATGTTCTTCCTGAGGCTTCATTTCCTTTTGGATACTCCCAAAGGAGCTGGTTTACATCTAGAGCCACAAATGCTCCAGCTTAATCCTTTGGACTCACTCGGTCCCAAGTCTCATAGCTCTGTGTGCGGGTGATTCCCACCAGCGTGGCGATGCTCCATGCTGAGCAGCCTGCAACACGAGGGAGGGTTTTCCCATTGCATCCAGCTGCTAAATCACATGGAAAGAGGTTAAAAATACACCCGTCCCTCTCCTGATATCGCTTTCCCATGCGGAGCAGTTGTTGCTGTTGCCACGTGGGTGCGAGTTTATGTTTCTGAGTGGGAAGAAAGGTCGGGGCGATGCATTTCCTTCAGATGTGGTCTGCTCGGAGCAGATGTCCAGGCCTCTGTCCCTGTGGGAGCCGTGCAGCAGGAAGAGTGATTACAAAGAATCTGGCTCACAGCCTCTTGTCCCCTTGGGAACAGCAGTAAAGAGTGAACTGGACCTTTCTTGGTAGTTGAGAGCTGAGCTGTGGTGGTTTCGGGGCTTGTGGCAAAGCCAGGCTTTACAGCATGATCCCATCCTGGTCCAGGGATGTTGTGCTGGCTGGTGAAGTGTCAGCTCTCTAAGAGCAGCTTCCTGGCTGTGAAAATAGGTTGCAAAGCTGCACTTTGCAGTACTTTGCACTCTGCATCCCTTCCAGGGATGGGGCAGCCACAGCTCCTCTGGGCACCCTGTGCCAGCGCCTCAGCACCCTCACAGGGAACAGCTTGTGCCTAAGAGCTCAGCTCAGTCTCCCCTCGGGCAGGTTCAAGCCATTCCCCTTGGCCTGTCCCTACATCCCTTGTCCCAAGCCCCTCTCCAGGTTTCCTGCAGCCCCTTTAGGCACTGGAGCTGCTCTCAGGTCTCCCCTTCAGGAGCCTTCTCTTGCCCAGGCTGCCCCAGCCCAGATCTCTCAGCCTGGCTCCAGAGCAGGGATGCTCCAGCCTCTAATCAGAATAGGGGAGAACAGGGCAGGCTGCTGCTTAAACCTCCCTACATCACCCCCATCCCCGGCATCATTTTCACCTTGGTGCTGTCCCACAGGGGAGGAGGTGTTGCTGATCCAGGAGAAGCTGGATGGGATCAAGACGCGCTACTCGGACATCACAGCCGCCAGCTCCAAAGCACTGCGCACACTGGAGCAGGCTCGGCAGCTGGCCACCAAGTTCCAGTCCACGCACGAGGAGCTCACCAGCTGGATGAGCAGTGTGGAGGATGAACTGGCTTCCAGTGCAGGACAGTCCCCAGCCAGCGAGCAGATACCCCAGTTCCAGCAGAGGCAAAAGGTGGGAGCAGCCCCCAAGGGTGGGAGGCGGCAGGGATGTGCTTGCTGTGTTGAGAGCATGGGGAGTGATGTCCTTGGGTGTCCATGGGTGCCTTCCACAGGAGCTGAAGAAGGAGGTGATGGAGCACAGGCTTGTCCTGGACACGGTGAATGAGGTGAGCCGAGCCCTGTTGGAGCTGGTGCCCTGGCGAGCACGGGAAGGGCTGGACAAGCTGGTGTCCGACACCAACGAGCGTTACAAGCTGGTCAGTGACACCATCAAGCAGAGAGTGGAAGAAATCGATGCTGCCATTCAGAGATCTCAACAGGTAATTTAATAACCCCACTGGAGACTGATGGGGTTTCTTGGGAGAGCAGGAGCGAGCGGCTCAGCACCGCTCCAGCCCATGCAGTGTGATGGTTGTGAGAGGGGTCACAAGCACAGCACAGCAGGAGAGGCAGATCCCATTGGGAATGCCAAGGAATGAATGGGCCCCACCAGCGGTGTGTGCCAGGCAGGCTGCTTTCTGACCCATCCCATTGTGTGTGGTTTGGATTGGATAACTCTGGTGCAGCACTGCGTTATCCCACCTGCAGGCTTTAGCTCACATGGGTTAGGGTTATGTGATGGAGGTGTAAAACCAATGACAGGTGACTTTCAGGCCTGGAAGAACATCATCCCATGTTGTGATAGCACAGGGGTTTGTTCCAGGTGAACAGTCCTCTCAAGAAAGGCTTATTCTACACAGACTGGAGGCTGTGGAGCTCTCAGAAACCTGTGTCCACCCCAGTGTCCCCTTCTCCTTCCCACCCCCTGGCGAGGAGTTTGTTCCCCCACATCCCTCTGGGTCCCCATGTCTCCCAGCATCCCCAGCTTGCTCCATCCCTGCTGCTCATCACTAACCTGTGCTGCCTGTCCTCTCCCATTCCAGTATGAGCAGGCAGCTGATGCGGAGCTGGCCTGGGTGGCTGAGACCAAGCGGAAGCTGATGGCTCTCGGTCCCATCCGCCTGGAGCAGGACCAGACAACAGCCCAGCTGCAGGTGCAGAAGGTATGAAAGCACTTGCTTAGTGAGGAGGGATGGGCTTTGGGTGATGGGATGGGGTTTGGGTGATGGGATGGGGCTCAGGTGATAGGATGGGGCTCAGGGGAGCAGCTTTACCCTGGGGTTTATGGTGCAGAGCCCAGAGCACCAGGAGAGATTCCAGCACTTGTCCTTGGTAAGTAGATGATAAAAACAAGGGAGAAAGAGGATTTTGAGAAACAAAATGTTGGGCTTCTAAAGGAAGAAGCTTCGTGTCCTGTCATGGCTGTTTAGGGCTGGATGGGTGCTCTTCGGTGTGCTTTCAAGGGCTTTCTATGTATCCACTGGAGCAGCTCTGCCTGGATCTTGGAGGTGCTGGCAGCAGGAAGGGTTCAGAGAAAAGTATCTATTGATTAATGAGGGTGCTTTTGCATTTGCTTTTTGCTCATTGTTCCTTGCAGTGGGGGACTCGGTTCCCTCCCAGCAGCCAGACGTGGAACAAAGAGGCGCTGGGGGGGTGTTATATCTTTGAGATGAGCTCATCTCAAAGGGCCTGAAAGAACAGCACTTTAAATATAAAAGGCCCTTTTCTTCCCTTAACCAGCCTCAGCCATCAGAGCGGAGCAGGGGCTTGTTGGGCTTGGAACCAGAAAAGAAACCTAAGACATTGTTCTAAGGGAGGGGACTGAACCATTGAGTATGAAGTTAAATTGAGCTCAGCTTGGCTTCCTGCTGCTCATCGCGTGGAGCTTGGGGCTGGCAAAGTTATTGGTAGATGCAGTTCTGGAGAGTGATGTTTTGGGAGTTCTCATGTTCAGTGATGAATGGAGGGTTGAGCTTTTCCTCTGGTGTGGAGCTGGGCTGAAACCTCAGGCCTTTAAAAGAGAGAGGTCAATGTGGATGAGTCATGAGAAATCCATGCTGTAATCTGCATTTTCAGCCAGGTTTTCCATGTGCTGCAAGACCCTTGTGCCGAGTTCCACACAGCCTCTGCACTGCTGAGCTCTGCTGCAGTGCATCCCATGCATGGGGCGAGGGGGAGAAATCAGCTCAGCTCTGATTTCTTCCCTTTCTCTGGATGTTTCCTTCCTGCAGGCTTTTTCCATTGACATTATTCGGCACAAAGACTCGATGGATGAGCTGTTCAGCCAGCGCAGTGAGATCTTTGGGACGTGTGGCGAGGAACAAAGAGCTGTTCTCCAGGTGAGCCCTGCTCTGTGATGGGGAGGGATGGAGAGGGGCGAGTGCTCAGCTCCTGCCCAGGCTGAAGGAGTTTGTAATGACTCCATCTTTAGGAATTCCCACCAGAAATCTCTTTGCATTTATTACTCTCCTTTATTGCACAGTTTTATTGCAGTGTTTGGGGATTGGCATTGGGGGGAGCAGAGATTCCTGAGGCTGCTTTAATTGGAATTGCAGCTTGCGCACGTGGAAGGCCACCAAAGGCACCTCAGCTCTTCCAGCTCACGGCATGCACTGGCGCTTGTCCTGGTCCCTTCCCATCCTTGGCTATAACTCTCCTCCCTCCTTTCCTATAGGAGAAGACCGAGTCCCTGGTGCAGCAGTACGAAGCCGTGAGCCAGCTCAACTCGGAGCGCTACACTCGCCTGGAGCGTGCCCAGGTCCTGGTCAACCAGTTCTGGGAGACCTACGAGGAGCTGAACCCATGGATTGAGGAGACACAAACCCTCATCTCCCAGCTGCCCCCTCCGGCCATCGACCACGAGCAGCTCAAGCAGCAGCAGGAGGACATGAGGGTAAGAGGATGCGGTGTTGGCATCTCGGGTACCATCAGTTCTTCTACCTTAATGGAGGCACAGCTCCCACAAGGGCTTTTTATGGTTTTTCCCCCCATTCTCTTCTTTTTGGGCATCCTGCCTGTATAATACAATATTATATTGGCCGTGAGTGTACCGTGTGGAAATCACTAGATATGTTGGAGCCCTGCTTACTGAAATACAGATGGCACCCAAGGGAGCCAGGCTGCCTTCGGATCTCCTGCCTGATCGTGGCAGGGAAAACTGCTTTGTGCTTTTAGGGGAGAGAGCTGCACAGCTTCCTCTGTGGTGCTGCCCATGGGGAGGGGAGGGAGCCGGGGAGACTGTGCCAAAGCCATGTTAGGAAGAGGCGAGTGCCATGTGCTTGGCAGATGCTGGGTCAAGAAATCCCCCAGCGTGAGTTCAGTACCAGATAGGATCGCTGCTTTTGGAGTGTCTGATGGAACAGAGGCAGCTTGCAGCGGGTTTAAACAAATGTGGGTTTTATCCCTTCTATTCCCTAGCAACTGCGAGAATCCATCGCTGAGCATAAGCCTCATATTGACAAGCTGCTGAAAATCGGGCCCCAGCTCAAGGACCTGAACCCCGAGGAAGGGGAGATGGTGCAGAAGAAATACTCCACAGCAGAGGCCATGTATGCCAGGATCAAGGAGGAGGTTTGCCAGCGGGCTCTGGCACTGGATGAAGCCGTGGCCCAGTCCACCCAGGTAGGCTGCGGTGCTGAGCGGTCTTATCCCAGTCCCCCAGGGGAAGCCATGGGCTTTGGAACATGGTTTCATGCTGAGTGTTACAGTTGTAAAACCCTTTATAAGGCCCAGTGTGGTCAGACACCTCCGGGGTCGTTTCCTGCTGCTGGGAAAGGAGGGGAGAAGGCCTTGGAGTCCTGACATAGTAAATAGGGTAATAAATGTTTACAGCCTCAATAATGATGCTCATTCAAAGGGGCTGTGTTGGCATCCACCCAAGGTTGAAAGGGCCTCTTGAAAGAGCTTGGAGAGATAAGTTTCCTTTCTGATAAGCTGTGTGTGCAGTGAACAGCCACGGGATCTTTTATATGGGAGTTAATGGCCATCTCTAGGGCCTGGGCATCTCCAGAGGAGGTCAGTGGCAACAGGAGCAGAGATAAGAAAGGAAGGACTGTAGGTACTGAAGTCCAGAGAGGGGGTGAAGAGTTTCTGCCACTGGAGGTTTATGCCCCCTGGTTGTGTTTCATTTCCCCCTGTGTTAGTAGCACAGTTGGTTTTTGTCGTGTCCGGGTGTTTTTTACTCCTGTATTGTGTAGTCACTTCTCTTGGTTTGCACTGTATTAACTCCGAGTTTTTCCCCCCCCCCACACCCCCTTCCCGTCTCATCTCTCACTCCCATTGTGGAATGTGTTATCTGTGTGTGTTGCTGCCTGTGCCCGTCCTCCCCACATGGTCCCATTTCATTCTTGTGTTGACTGCGCCCCACCATTGCAGATCACGGAGGTAAGCCCCACACCACCCGTCCTCACTTACACTCTTTCTTCGGGCTGATTCTGATTTACACCTGGGCTTTCAGTCCTGGTCCATGCACAGCTGAGCAGAACATGCTTGGAAGTTAACTCCGGGGGCCTGAAATCCCATTTCTGAGATGGCTTTTGTTGCGTTGCCGCCTGGTTACAGCCATTGGCCGAGCTGGGAATGCTTCCTGCAAAGCAGAGGGTTTGCTTTCCGAGTGGTTCACATTGATGCTCAGAGCTTTCTGCTCTGGCTGCACTTGCTGGTTTGCTCCTGCTTCTTGGCTGAGCCAGTGTGCCCCAGATCAACTTTGCACCCAGAGCCCATCTCCTCTCTGCTGCTGGAGCCTGGGATTTGGCCAGCGCCAGCACCAGCACTGGTGTCCTGCAGGGAGGGCTGGAGCTGGCAGTCAGAGCATGGAGCTGTCCTCACCAGCAGAGATGCTTTGGGATCTTTAAGGCCAAAGTTGACTTTTCTCCTTAAGGAAATAGCAGTAAACTCTGCTAGACCCCATCCTCTGGCACTCTTGGCTTTCTGGTTCTGCTTTGGTCGGAGACCCAGCACCATGGCAGCTCACTCCTCCCCATGCATGCAGCCTTCACCAGCTCCTGCTGACCCTGCCGGGGCCATATCCTGCTGCCGTTGCACAAGTGGAGATTCCATCAGCACCAGACATGGTGCTTTTCCAGCAGCATCTCTGCCCAGATGCTCAAACAACCGGGAATGGCTTTTGTTACCACTCTGCCCATCCGCAGCAGCCAAAAATGGGAGGTTTGGAAGGGTTGAATCTGGTGATAAATCGCTGCTGTGCTTGGTTCACAGTTGCCTGTGCTGGCTCTGTGAGGCTGTGGCTTACGTGTGGTCTGAGCTGGGGCAGCCTGGGGCTGTTGGCAGCAGAGGAGAGGCATGAACAGGAGGCTCCAGGTCTCATTGCTATTGCAGGCAATAGCAGGGAGCGAGGCAGCGTTGCTCCATCTCCTCTCGCCCTCCCTAATGGCCTTGTTCTCCTCCAGTTCCATGACAAGATCGAGCCCATGCTGGAGACGCTGGAAGCCCTCTCCTCCCGCCTGCGTATGCCCCCGCTCATCCCTGCCGAGGTGGAGAAGATCCGGGAGTGCATCAGCGAGAACAAAAGTGCTGGTGTGGAGCTGGAGAAGCTGCAGCCTTCCTTCGAGGCCCTGAAACGTCGTGGGGAGGAGCTCATCGGCCGCTCGCAGGGAGCAGACAAGGACCTGGCAGCAAAAGGTACCTCTGGGTGCTGTTAGGGAGGCTCCGTTGCTGTTAGGGAGGCTTTGATGCCCATGGGGTGTATTTCAGAGGGTCTCCTGGCCTGAAGAGGAAGGATGCGTCCTCTGCATGGAGATGTCTGGTGCCTGCTTCCATCTGGAGCAGACAGGGGAGAAAGAAGCATTTGAGGCATGGGTTGCCCCATTGGTTGCCCCATTCCATGCTCCATCGCTGGCAGTGTTCAAGGCCAGGTTGGACAGAGCCTTGGGTGCCCTGGTTTAGTGTGAGGTGTCCCTGCCCATGGCAGGGGTTGGAACTGGATGATCTTAAGGTCCTTTCCAACCCAAACCATTCTATGATTCTATGATTCTCAGGCACAGGTTGAAGCTCAGCCAAGCTGAGCCCTCCCCCTGAGCTGGTCTCTTGTGCTTGGTTGCTTGGTGGCCCCTGTGAAATGCTTTGTTGGTGTTGATTCAGCATCTAATGGAGGGAAGTAGCATCCCCAGCACAAAAAGACCTGTCAACAGCATTGGCACTAATTGGCACCTTTCTTGGCAGCTCAAAAGCCAGCTCATGGACCGAGCAAGCATAGACTTCATGCTAGAGGTGACCAGAACAGAGGTTCACTGGAAGAGAGTGTGTGGGCAAATTTGCCCTGAGCTTGCCTGCACATAAATAAAGGCTTTATTCCTGCAAGCTGGAGTTTCTCACGTCCCTCAGTATCTCAGAGTAAATGCTCTAATAGTTCTGGTCATCTCTAGTTCCCATTGATTATTCTTTGGCTGTTTCTAAGTGGAAATGCTCTGGAGTTGTAGAACGATTTCCTCCTCCACTGAATGTTTTCATTCCCTTCCTCAGTCATCCAGGATAAGCTGGATCAGATGGTCTTTTTCTGGGAGGACATCAAAGCTCGGGCAGAGGAACGTGAAATGAAGTTCCTCGATGTCCTGGAGCTGGCAGAGAAGTTCTGGTACGACATGGCAGCTCTCCTGACCACCATCAAAGACACACAGGACATCGTTCATGACCTGGAGAGCCCAGGCATTGACCCCTCCATCATCAAGCAGCAGGTGGAAGCGGCAGAGGTGAGGACCGTGGTGCTGTACCGTGTCTAGAGCTTGTCTGCACCCAGCTTGTAAAGCTAAACGGGGACAGATCTTAGATAGGAGCACGGGCAGAAGTGGTTGTAAAACAGTTTTGTAGGCAGCAGGCAGATTATGACATGCTCCTGCCATTGCCATTTGGAGCTACAAGGCAAAAAGCAGAAGCGTGTTTCACATATCCCTGCCCACCACCACCCCCTGTTCCAGACAAGGAAACGATGCCTAAATCACTTTATCTGCTCCTGGTTTAGGAAGCTTATCAAGCGTGTGGTCAGACTCGTGTGCCCACTTGTTTCGAGTGACGTGGCAGTTTGCATGGGGCTGCTCCCAGTCAGAACTGGAAGCATCTCCCCAAGTGCTGTCTAGCGTGGGAAGTGTGTGTTTAGGTTTTGGTCAGACCGGAGATAAGAGTAAAGCTGGATGGGATTGGATTTGTGTCTTGTTTGTGGTGAAATGCACTTCAGGTGGGTTTGCCTCAGACCTTGGCCAGCAGAGAGTTCTTTATGCTTTGCTAAGTTTGTCCTTGCTGTTCTCCTTTTAGAGCCATTCTGGCTTTGCAGCTTTTGAGTCACAAAACTAATTCCTATATTGACAGAATACTCCTGTAAACAGGATGTCTCATGTAAACAGCACTTTCAGCCAGGCAATCCAAGCACGTGTCAAGCTAGATACAGTTGTTCTTATTTTGGTTCCCCAACCCCTGCACACAGCAGCATCGCTGGGAGCAGGTCATTGGTGGTGATGCCAATGAGCAGGACACCAGCATCTCGCTGTGTAAGCCCATCCTGGGGTCTGCCATTGGGGCTGTCAGCCAGGGCACAGGACACCAGAGCTGGAAGGACTGCCCATGGTTCACAGGGTGATTTTGGAAGAGCAGTTAACACTGAATGTGTTTCTGTTGTCACTGTGTCCCATGCAGACCATCAAGGAGGAGACGGACGGCTTGCACGAGGAGCTGGAGTTCATCCGCCTCCTTGGAACCGACTTGATTTTTGCCTGTGGTGAAACGGAGAAGCCAGAAGTGAAGAAGAGCATTGATGAGGTAGGAGAACCAGCAGCCTCTCCTGCAGACACCATCAGGTAGGAGCAAGTGGGAGCTCCCCTGGAAGAGCCTCATGCATTTTGTGGGCAATTTTGTGTTCCGCAGATGAACAACGCATGGGAAAATCTGAACAAAACATGGAAGGAGAGGCTGGAGAAGCTTGAGGAAGCCATGCAGTCAGCTGTGCAATACCAGGACACGCTTCAGGTAAGAGGCAGGGCTGGTTGTGTGGCATGGGGAGGCTTTAAATCCTCCTCATGGAGCTGTACTGGGATTTGCACTCATTCAAAGGAGAAAACGTCTCCTGAGCAAGTGTTTGCAGCCTGAGCTCAGCAATCGGCTCCATGGAGGAGCAGATATTTGGTTGTATTTGTCTTCCCAAATCTGACTGTTTCTGCACTAAGCAGGAGGCTGAGCCTATTGCTGGGAGCAGGAGAGAGAAGGAAAGAACTTGCACATCCAATCTGTGCCCTGAAAGACCAGTTGTGTGGTTGCAGGGTGATGGAGGCAGCAGCCGCAGGAGGAGCCCGTGTTGCCATTCCCTTTGCTAACGCTGCCTTTGCTCCTTCCAGGCCATGTTTGACTGGCTGGATAACGCCGTGATCAAGCTCTGCAACATGTCTCCTGTGGGCACTGACCTCAACACGGTGAAGGAGCAAATGAACGAGATGAAGGTATGTGGAACTGGTTCTCCGGTGCTGGTTTGGCATCGCCGCGCTCCAGAGATTCATTATGGTCTGGTTTTTGTCCTGCTTGTTTTGGCAGGAGTTTAAAATGGAGGTTTACCAGCAGCAGATTGAGATGGAAAAGCTTAATCACCAAGGTGAACTGATGCTAAAAAAAGCTACAGATGAGACAGACAGAGACATCATAAAGGAACCACTGACAGAGCTGAAACATCTCTGGGAGAATCTGGGCGAGAAGATTGCTCACAGACAGGTAGAGAGAAGAGTTGGGCACTTGTAGGTGTGGGGCTGAAACTCACGGGATGCTCCTCCCCCTTCACCACTTAAACTCTCCTTTTCCATCCCTGTCCTTGCCCAGCATAAGTTAGAAGCCGCTCTCCTGGCACTTGGGCAGTTCCAGCACGCATTGGCTGAGCTCATGGCCTGGCTCACCCACACTGAAGAGCTTCTTGATGCTCAGAAACCCATCAACGGAGACCCGAAAGTCATCGAGGTTGAACTTGCGAAGCACCATGTGAGTACCCCCACTCCAGGTACACCTTCAGTCTGTTCTGGTGCAGGATTTGCCTTCTGGTTTGAGTTGGCTCAAGCCCATGAGAGCGGGTTTAGAGGTGTCCCAGCGTTCACCCACCCCATCTGTTGTAGGTGCTGAAGAACGATGTCCTGGCCCACCAGGCAACAGTGGAGACTGTGAACAAAGCAGGCAATGAGCTGCTGGAGTCGAGTGCAGGGGATGATGCCAGCAGCCTGCGGAACCGACTGGAGAAGCTCAACTCCTGCTGGGAATCAGTGCTGCAGAAGACGGAGGAGCGGGAGCAGCAGCTCCAGTCCACGCTCCAGCAGGTCCTGCGGTGCATGGGGCTGCTTCCCCCTTTGCTGTGGGGAGGAATCAAAGGGGGAAGGACTTAGAGAGACGTTAGGAACCTTTTCATGCCAAGTTCTTCACCTAAATCTTAGTCCCGGAGGGTTCTGAAGCAGAGCAGGAACCAGGCACATGTGCTGAAGGGTATCCCATGTATCTCCCACCCTGGTGCCTCCAGCTCTGCCTCTTTATCTGGTTCTGAAGCAAACGCAGCGTTAACCCTGGCGCATGATCAATGGTGGCTGATGTCATCTGATCCTGATTCTGTGTTCCCGAACAGGCCCAGGGTTTCCATGGAGAGATTGAAGACTTCCTCCTGTGGCTAACGAGGATGGAGAGCCAATTGTCGGCATCAAAACCCACAGGAGGGCTGCCAGAAACTGCCCGGGAACAGCTCAATGCCCACATGGTAATTTCCTAGGAGAGACTTTAATGCTTTTAGTTCAGCAAGCTCCTGTCAAATGTCAGCATCAAAACGTCTCCCTTCTGTATCTGATGGGAAGGAAAGCGCTTTTCTGGTCTCTTTGAGCAGATGATTTTGCACTTGATGCCTGGTACAGGTGCCGTGGTGCTTTAAGCACCGTCCTCTGCTCCCAGTGATGCACTGCTGTCATTCACTGCCTGCCCTGAGCCTCGTGTTCTCAGCACCCTGACTTGCAGCCAGCGTGGCCCCTCTCCAAGCTCTTCCCTTGTCTAACACCTCGGTGCTGCCTCCCTTGCAGGAGCTCTACAGCCAGCTCAAAGCCAAGGAGGACACCTACAGCCAACTGCTGGCCAAGGGGCGACTGATGCTGCTCAACCGCGACGACTCGGGCTCGGGCTCAAAGACAGAGCAGAGCGTAGCACTGCTGGAGCAGAAGTGGTGCCTGGTCAGCACCAAGATGGAGGAGAGAAAGGTAGTGTTGGTGATGTCCACCCTCACCCCATGAGCGGGTCTGGCAGTGGGTGCTCCCTGCTTTGCTGCTCTGTTATCCCAGGAGGGATGGAGCCAGTCAGGGCAGGAGAGGAGGCTGGGGTTTCCTTTTGGACACCTTTCTGTGTTGTTCAGATTGCGTTTGTGCTGCCTGAGCATCAGACTGTTAGTGTTGCTTATAGATAGTCATTGGAGTTGGTTAAATCCACAGAAAATGAGGGTAAATTGAATTGGGGGTTAATAGAGAGAAGTGGGAAGAAACCTCCAGCTTGGAAAGGCTTTGTTGGTTCCCACAAGACAGCAGACGAAGCCCTCCCGTGAGCTGCCTCCATCCGAGGCTGTTGGCTGGTGATGAGATAAAACAGGGGACTCAGTGGTCTCAGCCCAGAGCAAACGTGTGGTGCTGCAGCTGCTGTGTTCAAGCACCATCCACCTCATTGAGCCGCGCTCAGGAAGCCGAGGGTGACGCAGCTGCTGGGGGGTGATGAAGGTCTCCCCTTTCAGAGGCTGTTCTTGTTTGGAAAGGAAGTGTTGGCTGTCACCAAACCCCCTCCCTGCCCTACAGAAGCCGTGTTCGGGATGAGGCGAGGAGGTCCCTTTAGAGAGGGATGTTCCGGCCGGGACACAAAGGCTGCCTCTGTCTGCAAAGCCACACATAGGGAGCTCTCACCCTCTGTGTTGTGTTTCCATCCCCTTCCCTTTTCCCTTCCCCCTGCTGCAGGCAAAGCTGGAGGAGGCATTGGCCTTAGCCACAGACTTCCAGAATTCCCTCCAGGATTTCATCAATTGGCTGACGCTGGCTGAGCAGAGCCTGAACATTGCACCCCCAGCCAGCCTCATCCTCAGTGCCGTGCTGGCCCAGATCGATGAGCACAAGGTACCGGTGCCATGAGCACCCAGGGATGCAGGAGGGAGCGAGGGTGGCTCCTTACTTCCCCTGCTCGCAGGCACAGCTCCCCTTACACAGGGCACATTTTGCCGTCTGCAGGTGTTTGCCAATGAGGTGAATGCTCATCGGGATCAGATCATTGAGCTGGATCAAACTGGGAACCAGCTGAAGTTCCTCAGTCAGAAGCAGGATGTGGTGTTGATCAAGAACCTGCTGGTGAGCGTCCAGTCCCGCTGGGAGAAGGTTGTCCAGCGCTCAGTGGAGCGAGGACGGGCTCTTGATGATGCCAGGAAGAGAGCTAAGCAGGTGAGAAACATGGGAAGGATGTGACAGAGCCTGGGCTATATCCAGCCATGGAGGACAGGAGGTCCCAGCACCAGAAAGGGACTTTGGGACACCACCAGTGTTAAGCTTCAGACTGGCTCCTGTTGCTTTGCAGTTCCATGAAGCTTGGAAGAAACTGGTCGATTGGCTGGAGGATGCAGAGAATCACCTGGACTCAGAGCTGGAGATTTCCAATGATCCCGACAAAATCAAGCTCCAGCTTTCCAAACACAAGGTAGAGTTTTGCCGAAGCAAAACTGGTGCTGAACGCTGGTGAAAGGGTGCTTTGCTGGGAGGGGAGCAGGGCAACATCTCTGCTGGGAGGGCAGGGGAAAGGAATGTCCATGGAAAACATCCCTGTGGGGATCTTCACCAGCACCATGTACCTTCCTGAAGCAGCTTCATTTCCTCTGTGGTTGGCAGGAGTTCCAGAAGACACTGGGGGGGAAGCAGCCAGTCTATGACACCACCATCAGAACGGGCAGAGCCCTCAAGGAAAAAGCTTTGCTTGCAGATGACACTCAAAAGTTGGACAATTTACTGGGAGAAGTGCGGGATAAGTGGGACACAGTGTGTGGCAAATCTGTGGAAAGGTGAGTCCAGCCCCAGCCTTGCACCAGCAGCACTTGTGGGGCCATGGCAATGGTGAACACAACCAACCAGGCACAGTTCCTGGTTCCAGGCTGGAGGAGGGCAATGGAATGTGACAAAAGGAGGTGAGTTTGCTCATGGAAGCTCATGGGGATGTTGCTTTTCAGGCAGCACAAGCTGGAAGAAGCCCTCTTGTTCTCTGGCCAGTTCATGGATGCTCTGCAGGCCTTGGTGGACTGGCTCTACAAGGTGGAACCTCAGTTAGCTGAAGACCAACCTGTCCACGGTGACCTGGATCTGGTCATGAACCTGATGGATGCTCACAAGGTGAGAGTGTCGCTTCCAGCTCTGCTCTGAGACATGAGATGGGTTTGTCTTCCCCAAGAGCCAAAGAAGAGAGAAGCTTTGCTGCAGAGCTGCTTTGCTTTGCTGCAGTGGACAAGGAGGGCAAACAAGTGGGAAGAAGCTTTTGCATTACTGGGAAGGATACAGGAACTGGGGCTCCATTCTTCTGAGGTGCTGCAAGTCAGATCTGTTAAAGGTTTAGTCTGAAGGTGGCTGGATTTATAGCCCTATATGAACTTTGGTGTTGGCAGTTCTCTCCAGCATGTCTTGGAGATGGTGCTCCTGGGTTTGGATCAGCTTGTACATTGAATTCCCTGCACAGCCACTGTGTTGCAGGGGCTGGACCTTGCCTGCTCCAGGTCACAGCTGCTTCTACCAGGGTGTAAAGTTGTAGCTACACCAAAACATGCCCAGGAGCTGCCTGTTCTCCCTGGCTTTCTGCTTTCCACTCACACCAGGTTGGGTTGGATCCCTGATGTGGGTGCAGAACCATGTCCCAAACTCACTTAATTCCCTCCTTCCATATGAAACAACCCACTGGGACCGACCAGCCCTGCTCAGCTTCCCCCTCCATCCCTGCAGGTGTTCCAGAAGGAGCTGGGCAAGCGCACGGGCACAGTGCAGGTTCTGAAGCGCTCCGGCCGGGAGCTCATCGAGAACAGCCGTGATGACACAACCTGGGTGAAGGTGCAGCTGCAGGAGCTGAGCAACCGGTGGGACACGGTGTGCAAGCTGTCCGTGTCCAAGCAGACCCGCCTGGAGCAGGCCCTGAAGCAGGTGAGCAGAAGGCAATGGCTGCAAACGGTCTCAGAGAGCTTTGGTGGGCTCCAGCTTTGAGCCTCAGAGGTTTTGCCTTTGCCTGATCTCCGGGCTGAGCAGGACAGCACAGCCCTGCAGCAGTTACCAGTGAGAGCTGCAAAGCAGCAGTTGCTGTCAGTGATTTACTAAGTCTTTGCCCCAAAGAAGAGCCAATAAAGGCAGGTTTGAAAAGGGAGAAGGAAAAGATCTCACTGATGTGTGCAGCAGGAATAGAGCTGTGAACAGAGTGTCCAGGCTGGGGTTTGCTGATACCCAGTGCAAGACAGAGACCTGGACTGGAGCTAACAGGGGGTCTTCAGCCGCTGCAGGACCCATGTGCTGGTGCTGCACAAACCCAGGCCAACAAACCAGACTTTGTTCCCCTCTTTTAATTTGTTTGCCAAGTCATAGAACCATAGAATAGTCAGGGTTGGAAAGGACCTTAAGAGCATCTAATTCCAACCCCTGCCATGGGCAGGGACACCTCACACTAAACCAGGTCGCCCAAAGCTTCATCCAACCTGGCCTTGAACACTGCCAGGGATGGAGCATTCACAACCTCCCTGAGCAACCCATTCCAGCACCTCACCACCCTTAGTCCCTCTCAGCCCTTTGGTCTCCCCAGCTCCCAGCAGGGCTTTGAGCAGCATTGCAGCAGTAGGAGATCTGATGCCTTTGCTTTTGTGTCTGCAGGCAGAGGAGTTCAGGACGGCCGTGCACATGCTGCTGGAGTGGCTGTCGGAGGCAGAGCAATCCCTGCGCTTCCGAGGAGCCCTTCCCGATGATGCCGAGGCGCTGCAGTCCCTCATTGATGCACACAAGGTACTGGGGAGCTCTGGATCTCACCCTGAGCAAACTGATGGGGGAGGATGTTGCTAAATCATTGACTTGGGCCTTTCAGGAGTTCATGAAGAAGGTGGAGGAGAAGAGAGTGGATGTGAATGCAGCAGTGGGCATGGGGGAGCTCATCCTGGCCGCCTGCCATCCCGACTGCATCACCACCATCAAACACTGGATCACCATCATCCGAGCCAGGTTCGAGGAGGTGAGTGCACCGGGTGTTGTTGGGGAGGGATGGCTGCTGGGGGTTCCTGCCCAGAGCTGGGCTGATGCTCATCCCTGTGCTCCCAACAGGTTCTCACATGGGCAAAGCAGCACCAGCAGAGGCTGGAGTCTGCACTTTCTGAGCTGGTAGCGAATGCAGAGCTTCTGGAAGAGCTCCTGGCTTGGATCCAGTGGGCTGAGACAACTCTGATCCAGCGGGACCAGGAGGCCATGCCACAGAATATTGACCAGGTCAAAGCCCTCATCTCTGAACACCAGGTGAGCCCAGTCCCGAACATGGGGGTAACTTGGGAACCTGCTTCCTGCCCCTCCATGGGAGAGGTATTGACCTCTCTTGGAAGTCCCTATTGAAGCAGGAGGTGACCCAACCTGAGAGCAAAGCCAGCCCAAGGGATGAGCTCCAGCACTTGCAGATCCAAGCTGGCGCTGTGCAATAGCTTGACCACAAGCTTACCTCTCCTCTGTGGCCTTGCCATGTCCCAGCAAGGACCTGGAGCAACAGGAGACCAAAACCATCTCGAAACTGCAAAGGTTTTCTTGTCCCTTCTGTATTTTCACAGTCCTTTATGGAGGAGATGACACGGAAACAGCCAGACGTGGACCGGGTGACGAAGACGTACAAGAGGAAAGCTACTGAGCCCCCCCACGGGCCTTTCATTGAGAAGTCCCGCAGCAACAGTATGTCCCTGCTTGATCCAGGGTGGAACGTGCTAGGATGGGAGGAAATGAAATGCATAGGGAACTAATTAACTTTGATTATCAATTAAAGAGGCATCCTGCCTTGACAGGCACCAGGAAGGCAGTTGAAACTTGTTAGGAGGGGAAAATCCAGGTGGCACTTGCCAGAACCCCTGGGCTGGGGCATGTGGAGCTCATGCTGTCACTGCTCTGCAGTTGCTTTGAGATGAGGTTTTGGGTCTGTTTTGATGTTGTTTCTTGAATGCGGAGTCCAGTGTGATTCCCAAGTGCAGAGGGTGTAGAGCCATCCATCACCATGTCCTCCTGCTTGGGGACACTGCATCCCTTTGGAGAGCAGCCAGCGGGGACCGCTCAGACTTGCTGAAACCCATCCCCACCACCTCAAAGGATTCCTTTTCTCCCTTCTCTCCCAGGAAAGTCCTTGAGCCAGGCTGCCCCCCCCAGCATGCCCATTATCTCCCAGTCGGAAACAAAGAACCCCCGGATAAACCAGCTCTCAGCCCGCTGGCAGCAGGTCTGGCTGCTGGCACTGGAGCGGCAGCGGAAGCTCAATGATGCTCTGGACAGGCTGGAGGAGGTAACAGCCCCTGGCTGCTTGGGGATGGGGAAGGGAGCAGTGCTGGGGGGTGCTGAGAAGCATTTCATGTTAGTGCTGCTCTGGAGCTGCCCACTCTTGCAGGCAGCTCCTGCTGCCTCACTGATGCTCTGCCCATAATATTAAGGCTGAAACTACCTTCTGTAATGAAGTGCCTGTTAATGAACTGCTTCATGCCCCTGCAGTCGGTATCTGTAACGCCAGCCAGGCCTGTACTCCTAGTGCTTAGTTTAACGATTACTGTCTCTATCTTTTCCAAACATCTAATGTCATTTTTGTTTTTATTTATGCTTAACAAAGCAGCTATGCCCAGAAGTGAGTGTTTTTGTTTTCTGTTGCTTTTGCTGTAGGTCAGTTCAGTTTATGCGTATTAATGTTCTTTCTTTGTTGCTTTGGACTCCCGAGAATGTTGAGAGGAAAAGGAAAATGCTTAAACCCGGTGGCATTACCTTGTTGTGAACTGCTTGAGCTGGGGCGTGGGTCATGGGAGGGGGGGAGATAAAAAGGGTGCTGGTTTAATCTGGAGGGTGAGTGGCTCAGCTGAGGCCAATGGCAGAGCCGCAGGGATGGGGTTTATAGAGCTGAGCTGTGCCCCAGCCACTGTGTTACCTGGAAGATGAGCACGAGATCCCTTCTTTGCTGCTTAGAGGGAAAGGGAAAAGGGAGCAACGTGCCCAAAATGATGCCAACAATGAATGTTCTTCCCAGGCAGAGCCTGGGGAGGCATCATCCCTAACTTCCCAAGCAAAGACAGGGTGTGTGTGTGTGTGTCTGTGTGCAAGTAGCTGATATCTCTGCCTATATGTACGTATACCAGCGTGGGGATGCTGCATCCCATGTCCATGGGTCCGTGGTGCGCGGTCCACGTGGTGACTGTTGGCTACGCTGTGTGTCCTTCTGTCTGGAACATCAATCTGAGTGGCCCCTCATCTGGATGAACCCAGATGAACATTCCAGAGGGTGGGAAGTGGCTTTAGCACCAGGAGCTCGGCACAGGCTCCGCTGGAGGCCAGTGTCTGAGGATGCTGTAGAGCCAGGGATGCTGCTTCCTCAGGGATTCCCCCCTGACTCTCATGGGTTTGCTTCCAGTTGAAGGAGTTTGCAAACTTCGACTTTGATGTCTGGAGGAAGAAGTACATGCGCTGGATGAACCACAAGAAATCCCGTGTCATGGACTTCTTCCGGCGCATCGACAAGGATCAGGATGGGAAGATCACCCGGCAGGAGTTCATCGATGGAATCCTGGCCTCTAGTAAGTGCCTGAAATGAGCTCAATGTGATGAAGTTGTCCCTGCTCGAGGACTGAGATACTAAAGAAACTGGGTTCAGCCTGTACAAGAGAAGGCTCCTGAAGGGGAGACCTGAGAGCAGCTCCAGTGCCTAAAGGGGCTGCAGGAAACCTGGAGAGGGGCTTGGGACAAGGGCCTGTAGGAACAGGCCAAGGGGAATGGCTTGAACCTGCCCAAGAGAGGGGAGACTGAGCTGAGCTCTGAGGCAGAAGCTGTTCCTTGTGAGGGTGCTGAGGAACTGGCACAGGGTGCCCAGAGAAGCTGTGGCTGCCCCATCCCTGGCAGTGCTCAAGGCCAGGTTGGACACAGGGGCTTGGAGCAGCTGCTCCAGTGGAAGGGGTCCCTACCCGTGGCAGGGGTTGGAGCTGGAGGAGCTTTAAGGTCCCTTCCAACCCAAACCAGGCTTGGATTCTATGCTGATCATGCTCTGACATCTTCGATTCTGATGAGTGAGGTTCCTGTGTCAGTTGCTCATTTCTCTTTCCTTCCAGAATTCCCCACGACGAAGCTGGAGATGACAGCGGTGGCTGATATCTTTGACCGTGATGGGGATGGCTACATTGATTACTATGAGTTTGTGGCTGCTCTCCATCCCAACAAGGATGCCTACCGCCCCACCACTGATGCCGACAAGATTGAAGATGAGGTAAAGCACCAGAAGAGATGGGTCCTCGGGGGTGCTGGGGTAGTTCAGGCTGTGGAGAAGACAAAAAGGATTATGGTGGTGCTGATGCAGAATAATCAGGTGGTTCTGACAGAACCCACTGTGTTTTTGAAGGAAAGGCTGCTTGGGTCTGTGTTTTATCCAGGAGCCTCCCAAACTCCTGGTGCCTCACATCTCTCTGTTGGTGATGGCAGGTCACCAGGCAAGTGGCCCAGTGCAAGTGTGCCAAGAGGTTTCAAGTGGAGCAGATCGGCGAGAACAAGTACCGGGTAAGGCAGAGGGGCTGAATCCTGCTCCCCATTCCCACCCGGGGCAGGGGCATCACCGATGGGGTGCCGGGCACCTCGTCCTGCAGCTCCCAACAGAGGTGGCTGGGCCATGTTTGCCCAGCACCGTCCTTGGCCCCAGGGCGTTCCCTGAGCATAAAAGTGTCCCTGTTCTGGGGCAGGCGTCCCTGTGAAACGCGGCATTCACTGAGCCCGCAGCCGCCCTTGAAGTGTTCCGTGTGGATGAGTGTTCCTTCCGCTCTGTTTTCCTTACCCTGCTCCCGACCAAGGGAGGATCATTTCCTTAAAGGATCTCTTTGTACCGAGCTCGCTGTTTACGTTTGGGATCCTTCACCGGGGTGAGCCGGTGACAGAGCCGGCTCCTGCCCTGTTCCTGGTTGTGGGGCCGATGCTCACCCCCTGCCTGCACCAGGCTCCCCGAGCTCCCACCCTCCACCCCAATAGCATAAACCCCATGGATCTCTAACTCCTGCAGTTAACAGTTCTCATGGTTATTGCACTGATAATCCCATTAAATGTATTTCTTGTTTTTCTTTCCCCTCCTTTCCCCCTCAATCTTCCTCCCCCATCTCCCCTCCCGTAGTTCTTCCTCGGCAATCAGGTACAGTTTGCCTTGTGATGCTGCCTCTCTCCCCCTGAGTGTTGTTAACAAACGTAGCTCTGTGTGTCCTGTCCTTTGGTGCTGTGGGAGGATGTGATCTGTGAGCGCTGCCCATCAGAGCCTGGTACAGGGGAGTCCCTGGGCTGGGGGGGCCACCTGGAGAAAGGACTGCATTGGGCACAAAAAACAGGGGGAAATTCAATGGGAATAGCAGGATTTGACAAAAACAGAGAGATATTTCCTCTCCCTGCCTCCTTTCTCATATACATTGGGGATGCTGATGGGAAACAGTGCAAATCCCAGCACCCTGTGTGGGGAGCACTTACCTGCATGAGGTCTGTACCAGGCTCTGAGTGGGTTTGGATCCCAATCACTGTGGAATGAGAGCACTGAGTCCTCCCCCTTTAGTCCTGTAGGTAACAATAACTAAACCCTCATTCCCCTACACCTCCTGAGTAACTCCTAACTGGAGCAAGGCTCACAAAACCTGCATGTATCCCATCATGTCATGAGCTGTGGCGAGCGGGGCAGCGTGAGTGCTGGCTGGCTCAGGGGGCAGAGTCCTTTCTTTAATGGGACTGGAGCATCACATGCCATTAGCATGTGCCACTCGAATAGAAGAGCACGTTTTTCACATAGGATGATGGTGCCCTACCAAAAACATGTCCAAAAAGACACAAACTTGGGTAGCAGAGCGGCTGGATCCAAGGGAGCTCTGGCTATCATTGAGGCAGTGATTTATAGAACCGTGTTCAACAGACACTGAAGAATAAGGTCAATGTGGCAGAGGAAATGGGAATTGACTTGTCCCTGGTGCAGAACAAGCTCTCGAAGGACACCTTACACAGAGCCCAGAGAGTGGGAAGGCAGCTCCCTGCCCTCCTCATGCCTGGGGCACTGCGGCTCTGCCAAGCATGGCTGTGACTGCTCTTTCACCATGTGCCTGTTTCAGTAGGACCCTGGAGCAGGGAGACCCAGCAGTGCATGGTCCAGAGTCCCATGTCCCTGTGGGAGGAGATGCTGTTCCCTCCTGCCCCTCTGACCCACCCCAGTGGCTTTGCACTCTCTGTTTCCATTCAGTCCCCTGGGTTTCCCATTCTTATCCACCCAGGGAGAATGTTGCTGCTGGTTTTAATCATCCTGAAGGTGATTCTTGATTTCAAAGCATTCCCCATCCTCTCATCACAGCGGATGCGCTGCAGACCTGGATGCAGAGCTGCTGCATCCCAGCCAGGCTCCCGGTGTCCCACACCAGCTCTGGTGCTGAGGGCAACCAGGAGCCTGGGCTTGGCTGTCCAGGAGATTCAGGGGAGCTTTGTAAAACAGACACATGCTTCTAATTGAGGGTGCACTCGTTTGATATCGCAGGTGTTTAAAATCACTAATGAACATTGCAATCACTAATCGACATTGCTGTGGGATTCCTGCTGGATTCCCATCACTCTGCACTCACCAGAGCATCCTCATGGGGTGATCTCTGTGGCGGGGGCTTTCTGGCTGCTGGGGTCAAGTCTGAGGCTCAGTGAAGTCCCTGCACTTCAGACTTGATGAGAAGAGGTTCCTGGCTGAGCGGTGCAGCACTGCTTTGTCTCACTGATGCACTGGCACCAGTGAGCTGGATCCGCCGGCTCTGTTCCACGTGGGCTGCACCAGGAGGGGCATTGCATTGCCAGCCTCTTTATTTCCTTCACACTCAAAAGAAACTACAATTCTGGCTGGAAAAAACACATCCAAAGACCAAATCCTAAACCCTCATTCGCTGCTCTAAAAACATTCCCTTTCCAGCTTTAAAACTGAAGGATTTGGGAGTTGCATCATCCTAAAACCATGCAGCAGCAGAACTGCTGTAAATTGGTGCTTGCCTCCAGAAGGAGAAACCTGACATTCCCCAGTAGATCACTCCCAGCATGTGGAGCAGCCCGCGGTGGGAAGGGGCCGGGTCTCCCCTCTCGTGTCCCCCTTGTCTGAACTCTTCCTTGGCCCCACAGTTCGGCGATTCCCAGCAGCTGCGGCTGGTCCGTATCCTGCGGAGCACGGTCATGGTCCGTGTCGGGGGAGGATGGATGGCCCTGGATGAGTTCCTGGTCAAGAATGATCCTTGCAGAGGTAAGGCAGCTCCTGGGGTTTACACCACCAGGGTCTTCTCACCCCATAGTTGGAGAACTTGGCTGAATGAGTGGATGGTGCTGGAGGGGGTCTGGGGCATCCAAATAACAGCAGGGAGCTGGAGAAAACACATGCACAGAGCTTAAAATCAAAAGGTTTGGTGATGCTGCAACAGTGTCTGCACAGGGGTCTTGGGAGGAGGAAAGGGAAGGGATGTGGTTCTTGTTTGAAGACCCCAATGAGTGTTGCTGTGTTGTGTGCTGGGGGTCTCAGCTTTGAAGCAGTCGGCGCATACGTTGACTGTTGAGTGATGGAGTGAGCTTCACAGAGGTGACCTGAAAGATGATCTTAAGGTCATTTCGAACCCTAACTATTGTATGATTCTATGAATTCAGAAGGTTCAAAGCTAAAAGATGGTGAAATCCTGGTCTGAGGCACTCTGGGGAGAAGATGCTCAAGCCCAGCATCAGTGAACCCATGGTACTGAGGCTGTGGCCACAGGGTACGGATGGTCCAGGCTCATCCTAGTGAATAAGGAGACATTTCTCCTGTGACCTTGAACTCCTTGGTTTCTCTCTGACCTATTTCTAATACAGGTTTCCTCAGTTCGTCTGTCATCCCTTTAGAGCAGTGGCACAGGGATACCCTGAGCTGTACAGGACCATGCCCCTCAGATACAGCAGCAAGAGCTGCTGATGGTGCTGGCTCTTCTTCTAGCACCATACAAACCCTGAGGTCTCCTCCCGTTTGTCCCCTTCCAGCACGAGGACGAACCAACCTTGAGCTCCGAGAGAAGTTCATCTTGCCAGAAGGGGCCTCCCAGGGAATGACACCGTTCCGATCGCGAGGCCGAAGGTCGAAACCATCCTCCCGAGCCGCATCCCCAACACGATCCAGTTCCAGTGCCAGCCAGAGCAACCACAGCTGTGCTTCCATGCCATCCTCTCCCGCAACCCTGGCCAGCGGAGCCAAGGTGGGTCCATGTGGGAAGCCTTCCTCTTCCCTCTCCTCTAGAAACCTCCCAACCCAGCAGCATCAGGAGGTGCATGGAGGAGGAAGAGGAAGGTTGGGGCTTGGGGGCTCGGTGGTTACTGTGCTCTCTAGAAGCTGTTCATGGTGTCTGCAGCCGGATGGAGGGTGGGATGGTGCAGGACAGATTCTCAGCCCAGTCTGGGCGCTCGTGGCTCTGCAGGATGGTCCCCAGCACTCACTGTGCAGCTGAAGGCTCCTGGTCCCCAGGGCTGTGCACAGCCATGGTGCCTGGCTGGCACGCAGGAAGAAGCCATCACCCAGGGTCTCTCTTTTCCCACCACATCATCCACCCATGCATGTCGTATTTCATCATCTCTTTGGGTTTTTCCCCTTTAATTTATGTATTCCCGTTTGGTTCTCATTTCATTTTAGTGCCGTTTTCCCCCGTTCCAGATACTTCTCCATTCCTTTATTTTGTTTCCTTCCATTCATTCCCACCTCTCCCCCTCTCCTTGGATTTTCCATTTCACAGACTCCACATCACTTCTCTCGATGTTATGACAAACCCTGGTTGATAAACAGTAAAGCGAGCACCCCCCTGAGGGGATTCGATTATTCCGACTTCCAGCTCCCAAGCACCGAGGTAGAGTATGGTCTCCAGGCCCGAGGACAGGCCGGCGTGCTGCTCCCATGGAGAATTTCTGCTCCCCTGCCTGTTTTAATGCTTTCCTTGTGGTAGAGCAGCGCTTGTTGGCACCACTACCCCACGGACTGTGAGCAGTTCTCATGGGTTTCTAACTCGGATCAAGTCCAGCATCACCCTTAGGATAAAGCACAGTGGTTTGTGATTCCCATTGACGTGCTTTCGAGCCACACTGATCCCTTTGTGCTTTGAAAATTCATCATTCTTAATGCTTTTAAGCATTATCATTGGAGCAGGACAATCAAAAAGGATTTGGCTTCCAAGAGCTGGAATCCAGCAGCCGAGTTGAGACCTGAGAACCAGCCACAGCGCATGCCCAGCGCCACGCTGCTTACCCAGTGCTTGTGTTGAAGCACACGTATGATGTGTCCAGCGCTGTCACCGCCTCGGTGCTCCCAGGAGGAGGAATTCAGTTGGAGGCTATGGGCTCCTTCCCCTGACCTTGTGTTTCGGGGCTGAGGAGCACCGGGATCACTGAGCGGTGATAACTGCGGTGCTTTCATGCAGGATAAGGAATCCTTTGCAATCATCAGGCAGTCAGGCACTCATTGATTCCCTACATTCCTGCTTGCTGCCTGTTGTAAACTAGGATCCAGGATGAGAACTGACGTCTCTGGTGATGATAACGGTACCTGTGGAATCACGTGTGAATGGGGTTTAATCCACAGGGAGCTCACTGCAGCTGCCCCTCTCCCACCACCCGCTCCCCTGCTGCAGCTCCAGTTTCATGGCATTGCAAGGTTTCCAGGTTGCCCAAAAATCACAGGGGATGAAGGGGGAAACTGTCCAGCTGTGCTTTAAGCTCATTGGGAAATGCTATTGGTGTACATGTAGCCAGGAATGCCTCTGGGCTGGAGCAAGGTGCTGCTCCAAGGCCCCAGACACCGCAGGCAGCCGCTTCCCTGTGGCACTGCCCCAAACCTGGAGCTTTGCTTGGTGCTGAGAAACTGGAGCTGCTCTTTGCAGCCAGATCCAGGTGCCCTTGTCCTGCAGGCACCTTCCCCTTTGCTTCCTTCCGCAGCAGCGGGAGCAGAGCTGCCTGTTTGCTGCTTCCCATCTGTGTTTGCAACATCTTAAAGGTCAGGAAAAGCACCGTTTCAGGATGCGGCCGAAGAGGATCCGCTGTGGTTTGTGTCCCTTGTCCATGGTTGGTGCCTCACCAGAGCTGTCTGCCCTTGGTGGGTGCACAGCCCTGCCCAGGGCACTGGGGCAGCATCCCTCCACCTTGCAGCATCACACAGCATCTCTGCAACGGGATGTGTTTAAGACACTGCCTTATATTTGACCTTCCCAAACACTCTTAAGCTGCTTAGGTGCTAAAATCCCCATTTTTGCCAGATTTCACATTCTCTTTGTGGAGCTTTTGAGCCCAGCTGATGCTGTCCTCCCCCGGGGTGGATTGCAGCTTTGCTTTGATTATTTCTCCAACAAATAGCTGTGCCTTAGCTTGCAGCTCCAAATTCTCCGGATCCAGGTTTTTCTCTTGCATTAAGCACTGCTGAAACACCAGCTCGTGCTCTCCTTGACCATTAAGATGGGTGTTCATTAAATGTTGAGTTCCCCTCAGACATGATCATGGCCCATCATGGCCCAAGTGCCATCTAAGAGATGCTGTGTGTGTGCTTCCTCCCAAGGTGACCCCCTCTGCGGGCAGCAAGCTGAAGCGACCCACCTTCCACTCCAGCCGCACCTCCCTGGCTGGGGACACCAGTAACAGCTCCTCACCCATCTCTGCAGGTGCCAAAACCAGTTGGGCAGGTAAGTTGGGTGCAAAGGCTGCAAACCTCCTGCTGCTGTTCCTATGTGCTTGCTAAGATTGGCAGAGAAGATACTTCACATTTAGGGAGCCAGCAGTGAGATGGGGGGGGGCTGATGCCCATCACTGTGTCCCTGCCTGGGAGAGGAGATCATAGGATCCTAGAACCCCAGGTTGGAAGGGACCTCAAGGATCATCTGGTCCAATCTCTCTAGGCACAGCATAACCTAGACTACCTTTCCAGCACCCTCTCCAGCTGAACCTGAACAGTGCACAGTGTTGGGATGTCACCACTTGCCTGGGGAGATTATTCCAGTGGCCGGTTGTTCTCATAGGGAACAAGTTTTCCTCTTGTGTCCGACCAGTATCTCCCCAGGAGTAACTTGTGCCCATCACCCTGCGTCTTTTCCATGGAACCCCTTGTCAGAAGGGAGTCTTTGGCCTCTTTTAGCCACCCTTTAAATCCTGGAACATGGTGATAGGCTCTCCCCTGAGTCTTCTCCAAGCTGAACAGCTCCAACTCTCTCAGCCTTTCCTACACAGCTTTCCAGCCCTTGGACCATCTTTGTGGCCCTCTAGACCCTCTCCAGCCCATCTGCATCTTTGTACAGCAGGGGTCAAAACCAAACACATTGCATAGGAGCTGGTGTCCTCAGCATAAGGACATGGAGCTGTTGGAGCAAGTCCAGAGGAGGCCACGAGGATGCTCAGGGGCTGGAGCAGCTCCTGTATGGAGCCAGGCTGAGAACATTGGGGCTGTTCAGCCTGGAGAAGAGAAGCTGATGGAGACCTCAGAGCAGCTTCCAGTGTCTGAAGGGGGCTACAAGGATGCTGGGGAGGGACTCTGCATCAGGGACTGTAGTGACAGGACAAGGGGTGATGGGTTCAGACTGAAACGGGAAGTTCAGGTTAGATATAAGGCAGTTCTTCCCTGTGAGGGTGCTGAGGCACTGGAATGGGTTGCCCAGGGAAGTTGTAAATGCCCCATCCCTGGCAGTGTTCAAAGCCAGACTGGACACAGGGGCTTGGAGCAGCTGCTCAGTGGAAGGGGATTGGAACTGGACGAGATCCTTTCCAATCCAAACCATTCCATGATTCTGTGCTGCAGCAGTTTGGCAGCTGCTTCCTTCAATCTTGGGAATGAATCGGTGCTGATGTTGAACACTCTGTTTCAGGGGTGCTGTGTGGGAAGGTGATGGGGACGGGGACGGGGACGGGGATGGGGATGGGGATGGGGACGGGGACGGGGATGGGGATGGGGATAGGGATGGGGATGGGGACGGGGATGGGGATGGGGATAGGGATAGGGATAGGGATAGGGATGGGGACCATTCCCCCTCACGTCTGTGCCCATGCAGACCCCAAGAGGACAGCGAGCCGCCCCACCAGCCGTGCCGGGAGCCGCACCGGGAGCCGGGCCAGCAGCCGGCGCGGGAGCGACGCCTCAGACCTGGACGTGCTGGAGACGCAGTCGGCATGCTCGGACACCTCGGAGAGCAGCGCGGCCGGAGGGCAGGGCGGAACCCGCCGCGCCGCTGCCAAACCCTCCAAGATCCCCACCATGTCCAAGAAGAGCAGCACTGCCACCCCGAAAACACCGGGCCCCAAGAGATAATACTGTACCGGAGCCCTGCCGAGACACAGCCAGAGGGAGACCCGACCCGTGCCCGGTTCTGAACCCTGCTCCGTACATTGGATGTATATTTATTCTAAATGGGAGAAACTATATTGTTAAAAGTGTACAAGAAAGTTGTGTTATGAAGCTGCCTTATTTTGGGGGGGGTTGGAGGATTTTTTGTTGTTTTTTGTTGGGTTTTTTTCCTTTTTTTCTTTTGTAAGTTACTATTTCCATGTGAATATTTATGTAGATACAAACTTGCCTCTCGGCGCTCCCTGGTTCAGGGGGGGCTGAGAACCTGAAATGTGGGGGAGGAAGAGGGGGGAGGGGAGGGGAAAAAAAGGAAAAAAAAGGAAAAAAAAAGCAAAAAAAAAAAGGAAGCAAAACAAAGGTCGAGATGTGAAAGTGTAAAGAAAACCAAGCCTATAAATAGGATTTGTGCGCGGTGCAGGGCGCGAACCTGCTTTATCTTTTAGGATTGTTTCCTAAATGCATCTTTATAAACCTAACTTGCTGTCTCAGCAAGGTAAATTATATTTAAAAGCAAAGACCTGAATCCTGCAGTGTTCAAGGAACTCTCTTTTTGTAACTCACAGATACCTCAACCGCAGACACGTGAGGTGAGGGGACTGGGGCGGGCTTCTGTTTCCATTCTCTTTTACAGCAGAGGTGGTTTTAGCTGAAGGAAGCAGGGTTTGACCTGGCACAGTTTGCACAGTGATGCCCTGGCCTCAGGACTGCTTCGCTTTCAAAGCAGTAACCCTGGGGGGCTTGGGGAGGGGGTCACGCTGAAGCTGCCCATTGAAGAGCACGGGGTAGGGCTGTGGGTCTGGAGCACTCACACATCCCTGCGTGGTGGAGGGTCCCACGCATAGAAGGTTCTCCTGGATCAATGGGACCGGCCCACGGTGTTCACTGTTTCACCTGCATCTCTTTGGGGGTTGTTGTTCGTTTTTTCCTATTTATTATTGAACTGGTCATTCCACTTGCAACCAGGCTGAGATGGATGCGGGCTCTGCTCCGAGGAGGAATCTGGACTTACACGCACAGTTGCTTGTCCTTGAAACGAGTCTCACCAGCACACTTGCTATGAGCCCTGTCTCGCTTTTGTACTCTCTCTTTGTAATAGAATCCAACTGACCAAGTGACCAGGAGACGGGCTGGGCCAGGGGCTCTCCGAGCTCCTCTATTTATTAACCACTGTTCCTCTCCGGCTCCGACCGTGTTGCTGTGTGATTCTCTCAATTGGTTTAAATTGAGGCAAAACCGAAGCTCTACCAATGAATTGTTTAAAACCAGACACATTTTTGTATTAAAATTGCTTGCGGTAATAAACGATCTTGCCTCCGACTTTATTCCACAGTGTTGGATTTGTGAGTGTGAGAGCTGGAGCTGCTCATCCCATGCAGGGAGGTGATGGCTGAGCCATGTGGGGGGCTGCACACAGGTTTCCTTGCAGGACAGAGCCAGGAAGCCCAGAATTCCAAGGCTCAGGTGGGTGGGTGATTGCTGGTGTGGGTACCCACTGGTGATGGAGGGTGCTGGTTGGAGTGGGTGTTTGTGAGTGGTGAGGTGTGTATGTGGTGTGGTGGGTGCTTGCTGAGGTCGGTGTCTCTGGATGTGGGTGCACAGGGTAAGGACCTGTTTTGGGATGGGTGCTGCTGAAGTGGGTGTCTGAGGGTGGATGCAGTGGTTGGGTGCCCATGGGTTTGTGTGCCTGTGAGTTTGAGTATCCATAGAGGTGAATGATCATGGTTTGAGGGTCAGTGATGGTGATGTCAATGGATTTGGGTGCCTACAAGAGTGGGCATCCATTGATATCAGTGCTCATATGTATGGGTGCTCATGGGTTTGAGTGCCCATGGAGGTGAGCATCCATGTGGAAGAATGCTGATGGTCTGTGTGTCAGTGAGAGTGGCTACCCATGGGTCTGGCTGCCCATGAGGGTGAGCATCCATATAGGGATGGGTGCCCATGATTTTGGGTGCCCATAGAGACAAGCATTCACAGGGATGGGTGCCCACAGGGGTGAGCATCCTTAGGGATGGGTGCCAATGAGTTTGGGTGCCCACAGAGACAAGCATTGCTAGGGATATGTGCTGTTTGCTCTGGGTGCCCACAGGGGTGAGCATCCTTAGGGATGGGTACCCATGATTTTGGGTGCCTATAGAGATAAGCATTCACAGGGATGGGTGCCCACAGGGGTGAGCATCCTTAGAGATGGGTGCCCATGAGTTTGGTGCCCACAGGGGTGAGCATCCTTAGGGACGGGTGCCCACGGGTTTGGGTGCCTCTGAGGCTGAGCATCCTCATCAGTGGCTGCCCACGGTTCGGTGCCCAGCGCAGCGCCCGGGGCCGCGGGCGGGGAGGGCCGGGACGTCCCGGAGCCGGGGCCGGGGCGGTGCCGCCGGAGGGACCGTCCCTTTCCCTCGCCCCGCCGGGGCGGGCCGGGACCGTGCCCGTGCCCGGGGCCGCACCGGGTTGGGGGGGGGGGGGCCCTGCCCGGTGTCGCGATGGGGCGCGGGGCTGCGGGCAGGGCTCCGGTGCGGGCGCTGTGGCTGCTGTGCGCCGTGGCCGCGCTCCTGCCGCTGGGCAGCGGCAGCGTCGTCCGCCGCCGGCTCCACGCAGCCGGGTTCCTGCAGCGGAGGCTGAGCGGCGGCGAGCGACGGGACGTGCAACGGGAGATCCTGGCCGTGCTGGGGCTGCCGGGCCGGCCCCGGCCGCGGAACCCCCCCTCTGCCCGCGGCCCTGCCGCCGCCGCGCCGCTCTTCATGCTCGACCTGTACCACGCCGTGGCCGGAGAGGAGGAGGCGGAGGAGGAGGAGGAGGAGGCGGCGGTGTCGCGGCCGGTGCTCACCGGGCTCAGCACACAGAGCCCCCCGCCCGGCAGCGTCGTCAGCCGCGCAGACACCGTCGTCAGCCTCGTTAACGTGGGTGAGCTCCGGGAGCACCGGAGGGAGCGCGGAGTGAGGGCAGGATCCAAGCGGCTTTGCTGGGAGCGGGGCGCACAGGAGGGAGAGGAGCCTGCGGAGGCACCGGGATGCGCAGGGAGGACCGGGGTGTATGGACGGAGCCGGGGGGGGGGGGACCAGGGCAGATCACAGCGAGCGGACAGGACCGGAGCCTAGGGGGGGACCTGAGGGACCGGGCAGGACCCCGGGTGCACAGGGAGGTACCGGGAGCGCGCAGCGGGACGGGGCGCACTGGGCAGCACCGTCGGGGTTGAGCATGGCACGGAGCTCCCCAGGCAGGGCTGAGCCGAGCCCGACCCAGACCCCGAGGAGCAAACCTCGGCCTCCGGCTGCGGGAGGGGACCGGGGCTGGCGAACCGACGGCCCCGAGCATCCCCCGTGCGGCGGTGCCTCCCCAGGGCAGCCCCGTTCAGGACCGGTGCTTTTGCAAGGAGCTGAGCTTAATAACGTGCTGTGAGGGGCTTGGGGTGCGCCCCGGGGTGTTGGGAGAGGGCACCATGGTCCCTGGCCCCATCTCAGTGGGTTCACATGAACCGCTTGCAGGCTCGCAGGTGGGACAGCAGCAACGTGAACTCAGTTACCTGCGGTGGGACATTGAATCAGGGCTCAAAGCAAAATCCTTCAGGATGCTGATTATTGCTGGAATCTCATCCAGATGGATACTAGGCAATGTCAGGCTCCAGAGACCCTCCAATTTCCCACCAGCTTAATCAGGGATGTGGGCCCAGGCACACGAGTGGTCCCCTTGTAAGGGTAGGGACCGGGGTGACCCAACCCCAGTAGGATGCTCAGGCCAGGCTTTTGGATACGAATCCTTTCCCTGCCTCTGTTCGCTTCTTTAAGGGGTGTTTGGGTGTCCCTGACCAGGCCAAAGCACGATGGGGCTTCTAGGGAGCATCTGTGCAAGGGCTGAGGGACAAGAAGCAGGGCAGGGGGTGTCAGTAAGCGCCCATGGCCGGTGTCTTGGGGTCCCTGGAGCAAGGCTGGATTTGGCTGCTGCACCATGGTGTGCCAAAGGGTTTGCAAGGGGAAAGTGCCTCCTCCAGCACCCCCGAGGACCACACAGGTCCCCTTTGCTCCTCACCGCCTCTTGAGGCCCCACACGCAGTGAGCATGGGGAGGATCCTCCAGGAGATTCCTGGAGCTCAGCATCCCAGGGAAGCTGAGACCGAGGGAGGCAGATCCCAGAGCATCAAATCCCATCTCCCCTCAGCCTCAGGACAGCACAGAAACACCAGGTTTGGTGACAAGCAGGGTGGGATGCTGGGGGAGATGCTGGGGAGCAGTGGTGCTGGCACAGGGGTGCTGGTGCCGCTCCCTTTCCTGGTGCTCCTGGAGCAGCCGGGAGAGTTGGGGAACACAATTCCAGCCTTCAATTTGAATGGCTTTGATTTCTGCGGCTTTGTCAGTCCCTTCATGTTAATTAAATGAATGTCTGTGGGAGAAGGCTAGCTCTCATTTGCATGCATAATTCGCTGCACAATTACCCTGATGGGACATGCAAATAGGGTAAGTCGCTGCTCCATTGGGCACTTGGACCTCTTTGCTCCCAGCTACCCTGCACAGGGCTGTGTGAGCCGGCCGGGAGCACGGCTCCCAACGGCACACCTTGTTCCTGGGAAGGGGAGATGACAAACCTCCCCGGCACACAAACAGGTCCCGGTTGGGACAGGCAGAGCTCCCTGACTGCCTGCTGGGGGCATTCCGGGTGACAGGCACCGTCGGTTGGGTTTGGTGATGGTGGAGCAGAGAACCCAGCCTGGTTTGGTTTGGAAGGGACCTTAAAGCTCAGGGGACCCCTTCCACTGGAGCAGCTGCTCCAAGCCCCTGTGTCCAACCTGGCCTTGAGCACTGCCAGGGATGGGGCAGCCACACCAGCCTGGCCCATCCTTGGTGTGAAGATAAAACCCTTCCAAGCCTGACCTGTGCTATTCCTGGGTGCTGACTGGAGGAGCCGGGTGCTCTGTGTTTTTAGGCCTGGGGTAAGGATGGGCTTTTGCTTCCTCCTTGGCTGAGCCACCAGCCGTGAGTCACGGTTCCATGCAGGGTGTAATCATGGAGCAGGGGGTTGTAATGGGAAGGTGAGGAGGCGGCTCACAGCATGCCCGAGTCCCCCATCAGCACCATGACAGACACATACCCTCCTTCCCTACCTTGCCTTTGGTGGCTGTTTGTAGGGCTGGGGGATGCCAACAGGGGCTCAAGCTGCCCCATAGCCCCAGGCAGCTGGGTCCTGTGTCCTGCTCTTCATCCCAAAGGATGGAGGAAGCGCTCAGGATAACTCCTGAATCTCTCCCTGCTTCGGAAAGGTTATTTTTTCCTGCTTGCAAGCAAAGGATAGCATCTTCCTTGCATCTCCTTTTAAACCTATTTTAGGACCCAGAGCGCTTGATGTGGTTGAATATCCTGGCATTTCCTTTTAATTTAGTGTCTGAAATGATCATGGGGACCACTGGGAGCAGCCAGGACCAGTAATTACAACTGATGCGCAGTTTATAGCAACAGAGCCAGTTCACAATGAAAAAGTGCAGCTCAAAATAACCTGGGGAGCAGGATGAAGGGCAGGCGGCCCCATCACCCATCACCCCACCTCTGGGAACAGATCAGGAGCGGGCTGGGATACACCAGAGCCAGAGCTGGGTATCCCTTGCCATGGTCCCATGGCCATTCCTGTATGCCCATCTTCTATCTCCTTACCAGCAGTGGGGTGGTGGGTTAGGTGTTGGGTTAGGTGTTGGCATTCAGCTCTGGGGAAGGACTCAGCAGCTCTTAGGGATGAGATGGTCAATGCCACAGGAGGGGGCAAGGAGAGCGAAGAGCTTGGGCTGGGTGTTTTAGGGTGTTTTTAGTGCGTCTCATCCGCAATCCGGATCATCCGCCCACAGCTAATTGAGGGTTGCGGAGCCGCTGAGTCAACCACCACCAATGGATGGTCACTGCCCAGGCAGGACTGGCTCAGGGCTGGGGAAGGGGGGGCCCTTGCCCGAGCACCCCAGCACCAGCACCCCCGAGCACCCCGTTTTCCACCTGGGCAAAGAGTGATGGGTGCGTTTGGGATGTGCCAGGTGCTGCAGGGCTGTGGTTGTGTGGGTGTTTATGGTCCAGCCAGAAAACAGGGTGATGTGAAACCCCCTCCAACCTGCTGGTCATCACCAAGGGGTGGCTGTTGTTTGCTGTTTGCTGTTTCCTGTTTGCTGTTTGCAGTTTGATGTTCGATATCTGTCTGTGCCCATCACTCTCATCTACTGCACTAACCCCGTGTCAAGTGCATCAGAGGATGCTTCCCCCTTGGTCCTGCCCTTCCAAAGGGGTTCTGCTCCACAAAAGGGCAGAGGATTCCTCTGTCTTATCCCTAATTCTAGGCAGCTTGCTGCTCAGGCCGGCTCATTTGGTGCATCAAGGTGCACTGTGGTCTCCTTTAGTATTTCCCCTTCCTGGCCTGGGTGTCCCTGAGCTTCCCACCGCTCCAGCTCCCCCATCAACACCTTTGTCCTCGGAAGCCTCCATCACATAGATGGGAATGTTTCATATCAGTTTGTGTTGGAAGGGAGCTTAAAGCTCCTCCAGTTCCAACCCCTGCCATGGGCAGGGACCCCTTCCACTGGAGCAGCTGCTCCAAGCCCCTGTGTCCAACCTGGCCTTGAGCACTGCCAGGGATGGGGCAGCCACAGCTTCTCAGGACATAATAAAGAACTTTGCCTCTTTAGCAAAGGTTTTCACTGTTTTCCAGTGCCAAATCCCACTCTGCTTCCATGTTTCTGGGTCCCTGTGACCTTCTTGGCCATAATTCCCCCCTGCCCTTCCCTGGATGAAAGGTTCACCAGCAGCATTGCTTTGCTGAAGGCAACTTGCAGTGATTTCATCTGGTTGAGTCTTGCTTGATGCCAGGGCTCAATGGGGTGACCCAAGAAATACTCAAGGGGACCCCACTCCGTACCTGGCTCTCCCTTGGATGTCCTCCTGTGGTTAGCAGTGAGGAAATGGAGATGATGCCTCTGGTTGTGTTTTGGTGGGATCCAAGAGGTTTGCAAGAGCCACGAGGCACCCTCAGGTTCAGGAGCATCTGTAGTGGCCCAGGAGCATCTTTAATGGCCCAAGAGCATCTTTAATGGCCCAGGAGCATTAAAGCACCAGCAATGGGTTGGTGGAAGAAACGGGACAGCAGGAAAGAGCCCAATGGGCTGCAGCAGGGCCGGGGGACTGATGTGACCCCCCCTTGGGGTGCATGGGCTGGAGCTGGCTCCCCAGCATCCTCCCGCAGCAGGAAGCGCTCTCCACATCCGCCCAGGCCTTTTTATATCCATGACTTGTGGTGAGGCTGGAGCTGGAGGGAGCGTGAGGCTTTAAACAGGGAAAACGGGAAAACCAAGAAGGAGAAAAGGGAAAAAACATGAAGAAAAGGGTAAAAAGGAGACCTGAGGATGCATAACTGAAATCTCGGTGCTCGGTTTGGGGCAATGTGCTGTTCCCCTGCACAGAAACCAGCAGCTTTATGGGGTGTTACATTTGGAATGGTTTTACTGCCCAGAATGGGTTAAAAAAGTACATTTTAAGCACACACTTTTCTTCCTTTGAGTCTTTGTTTTAGTTTTTAAAGGAAGCACCTGGGCAGAAGCTGTTCCCTGTGAGGGTGCTGAGGCGCTGGCACAGGGTGCCCAGAGAAGCTGTGGCTGCCCCATCCCTGGCAGTGCTCAAGGCCAGGTTGGACACAGGGGCTTGGAGCAGCTGCTCCAGTGGAAGGGGTCCCTGCTATGGCAGGGGTTGGAGCTGGAGGAGCTTTAAGGTCCCTTCCAACCCAAACCAGGCTGAATTCTGTGATATTTTGAGGGTTTTCGATGTATTTTTCACCCTTTGGAGACTTGCGAAGGGCTGGAGCCCCTAAACCACAGCACAGGGAGCAGCTTCTCTGTGTTCCCACTATAACCGAGCCTTTGTGCATTTTATTTATTTTATTTTATTTTATTTTATTTTATTTTGTTTTGTTTTATTTTATTTTATTTTTATTTTTTAAATTTTATTTTGTTTTATTTATTTTATTCTTTTTTGTTTAATTTTATTTAAGATTTGGGTTTCATTTTTTATTGCTTTGTTTTATCTCATTTCACTTCATGAATACAAAAGAAATAGACCTGTGAGGCTGGTGGGTTTACAGCAAAATGAAGTCAGGGGATGTGTGCAGGAAGATGGAGGGGTTGCATTGAGATGAATGGAACTGGATGATCTTTAAGGTCCCTTCCAACCCAACCTATGAGCATTAAAACCCTTGGGTGAGGATCTCTGTGCAGCAGCAGGCAGTGGGTTCGGAGCCAGGGGCCAGCAGGGCTGGTGGGGCTGAGGGTGATGCTGACCCCAAGGCTCACAGAGGTCCCATCCTGACCCCTTGTCTCCGCAGTGGAGCAGGACCGGGACATCCTCTCTCCGAAGCCATATTGGAAGGAGTTCAGGTTCGACCTGACCCAGGTGCCCGCAGGGGAGTCAGTGACAGCTGCTGAGTTCCGTATCTACAAGGCACGAGGAGTCAGTGGCCACAGCAACAGCAGCCTGCACATCAGTGTGTATGAGATCGCGGCTGAGCACTACAACAGGTGATGGGAGTGGGGATGGAGGTGGGGATGGAGGTGGGAGAGGATCGGGTGGGGGTGAAGAGGATGGGGATGGAGATGGGGATTGAGATGAGAATGGGAATGTGGGTAGGAACAAAGAGGATGGGTATGGGGATGAAGATGATGTAGATGAGGATGGGAATAGAGATGGGGATTGAGGTGAGAATGGGAATGAGAATAGGAACAAAGAGGATGAGAATGGGGATGAAGATGATGTAGATGAGGATGGGAATGGAGATGAGGATGGGGATTGAGATGAGAATGGGAATGAGAATGAGAATGAGAATAGGAATGATAAGGATGAGAATGGGGATGAAGACAATGTAGATGAGGATGGGAATAGAGATTAGGACTGGGATGAGGGTGGAAATGGGAATGAAACTGGTGGGTATGAGAATGGAAATGGAAATGAGGACAGGAATGGGAAATAAGAATAAAGATGGTGAGGAAGGAAATGCGGATGGGGCCTTGCCCCAGCCCCAGCTCTTCCCCTTCCCATCCCATACAAGCAGCACAGAAGCTGCACTGCTCCCACACGTTCCCACCAGGCAACACCACATCCCAGTTTGGCAGCTGGGGCTGGGAAGTGCCAGGGTGTCACCATCACGTCAGGCAGAACCGGAGGCACTGGGAGCTGCCCTCCTGACCTGCTACACTGGGACCTGTACGGACACGGGCACCGGGAGCCATTGCCATGACCTGTTGTGGTGCTGGTGCCCTTTGGCTGCTGTTACTCACCTGCTCCTGTTTCCTCCCATTCCCACAGGGAGTCTGACCTGTTCCTGCTGGACGTGCAGGACCTGCATGCTGGGACCGAGGGTTGGCTGGTGTTTGATGTCACAGCCGCCAGCAACCACTGGTTAGTGGATCAGAAATACAACCTGGGGCTGCGGCTCTATGTGGAGACGGCTGATGGTGAGTGTGCCTGCCCACCTGCAGTGTGTGGGGCAGACCCCTCTCTGCTGCCCTCCTGGTGCCGCTCAGGCTGTGCTGGAGCTCATCTGATGCAGTTGGAGCTTTCCAGATGTGATGGGTTTGCAGGCAGGGCTGATGGCAGAGCCTCCCAAAGGCTTCATGCTAATGGGGTTCCTGGTGTGGACTTTAATAACCCTATTAGTGCTTAATGAATGTCTTACCTGGAGGTATCCTCCTGTGTGTGTGGGAGGATTAACCCTCTTGTGACCACAGCTTCAAGTCTGCTCCAAAGATGCCTTCTGTGGGTGCACAGGCACACGAAGAGCATCTCCTCTCACAGATGGGGCAAATCACCCATGGGATGTAAATACTTCATCGATCCCCTTCCCCCCAAGCTTTCCTCCCCAGTGACAAAGGGCAAAATCACTCACTTGGGTCTCACTTGGTTTTAAGCCTTGAATTGCTCTATTATGACAATTGCATGGGGAATATGAGGCTGTAACATACATCATACCCGACCTGGGTAACAGCAACAGAGCAGGAGGGTCCAACCTCTTGGATGCCCAAACCACAGCTCCCTGCTCCATATCTCCTGGTTTCTTTCCTCCTTGGCATCCCTGGCAGTGCTCAAGGCCAGGTTGGACACAGGGGCCCCTGTGGAAGGGGTCCCTGCCTATGACAGGGGTTGGAGCTCAAGGAGCTTTAAGGTCCCTTCCAACCCAAACCAGGCTGGGGTTCCAAGGGCAAACCCTTGCATGGTGCTGTCCCCACAGGGCACAGTGTGGACCCAGGCTCTGTGGGGCTGCTGGGGCGCCGGGGGCCCCGTTCCAAGCAGCCCTTCATGGTGACGTTCTTCCGCGCCAGCCCCGGCCCCGCTCGCATCCCAAGGGCGGCCAAAGGCCCGAGGCGAAGGCAGCACAAGAAGAGCAATGATCTCCCGCATCCCAACAAGCTGCCGGGAATCTTTGGTAAGGGATCTATGGGGACAGAAGGGGTTTTCCCTATGGAAAACACTGCCGTGACCCACAGACCTTCTGTTAGCACCTTGCACCAGGGGAAGCAGAGCTCTGGGTTTTTAGGGTTGGGGTTGTCTGCAGTGGGTCTGGGGTTGATGCTCTCGAGGCAATGAGGTTTTGGGGGAGTTTTGGGGTACCTGAAAGTTGGACTTTTTGTGTCTTGGCTTTGAAGCTGCCTGGGAGGGCATCACCCCAGGAGGGTGTCCCAGCCCCAGGAAGCTGCTCAGCAGGAGGGGAATGGGAAGCTCCAGTTCTCCCAAACCCATTTACCTTGGGAAGCCCTCGAGGGTTTCCTCCATGGTGAGCAGAGCTGGGGTTTAGCCCTTCCCAGGCTGAGTCCCCCTGGTCCAAATATTGGAGCATTACATTTCAGGCCAGTCTGAAGCTTCTCTTCCCTTTATGTAACCATAGGGGCTCCTCTTCTGTTCCTTTGGACTAAGATCATAGGGGCTGTTCCATCCCACCCTTGAGCGGGGTGGCTGCAGGGGAGGGTGGGATGAGGGATGCGGGTACCAGGGGCTGATGCTGCCTGTCCCCTTCTCCCACAGATGATGTCCATGCTGCGGATGGGCGGCAGGTCTGCCGGCGCCACGAGCTCTATGTCAGCTTCCAGGACCTTGGCTGGCTGGTACTTGTCTATGGGGAGAAGTAACCAGCAAACCCCATGTGGCTGCCCATGGCCAGCAGCAGAGCAGGGCAGCCCCATCCGGGAGCTGGGAAAGCAAATGGGAATTGCCACAACCCCAAACGTCACTGGTGCCGCATGGTTCAGTGGGAAAACCAAACTGAACCCTTGCTGCTGGCACTGCCACCCGGGGAGGAGCCCATTGGGGTGGTTTTGCAGGAGGGGATGGATGAAGGGCACAGAAGGTTGAAGGAGCTGATCCTGCCCCTCTGCTCTGCTCTGGTGAGACCTCACTTGGAGCATTGTGTGCAGTTCTGGTGTCCTCAGCATCAAAAGGACATGGAACTGTTGGAACAAGTCCAGAGGAGGCCACGAGGATGCTCAGGGGCTGGAGCAGCTCCTGTATGGAGACAGGCTGAGAACATTGAGGCTGTTCAGCCTGGACAAGAGAAGCTGCATGGAGACCTCAGAGCAGCTTCCAGTGTCTGAAGGGGCTACAAGGATGCTGGGGATGGACTCTTCATTAGGGACTGCAGTGACAGGACAAGGGGTGATGGGTTCAAACTGAAACAGGGGAAGTTTAGATTGGATCTAAGGAAGAAATTCTTTCCTGTGAGGGTGCTGAGGCACTGGAATGGGTTGCCCAGGGAGGTTGTGAATGCTCCATCCCTGGCAGTGTTCAAGGCCAGGTTGGACAGAGCCTTGGGTGACCTGGTTTAGTGTGAGGTGTCCCTGCCCATGGCAGAGGGTTGGAACTGGATGATCTTAAGGTCCTTTCCAACCCTAACTATTCTATGGTTTTATGATTCTAAGCCCATGGGATAACCAGGGTGAACCCTTTGTACATTGCAGGACTGGGTGATCGCTCCACAGGGATACTCAGCCTATTACTGCGAGGGGGAATGTGCCTTCCCCCTGGACTCCTGCATGAACGCCACCAACCATGCCATCCTGCAGTCCCTGGTCAGTGCAAGCCGGGCTGGGGGCACACACAGGGGGTGGTTGGAGGCCAATGGGTCCTAATGGAGAGCAGGATGTGGGGCAGGGAGTGGGGTTAGGTTGGAGGGGGCAGCTCAGCTGCAGCTCCCTGTAAGGCATCAGTGGGTGACACACGGGGTCAGCAGCTCTGCCCATTGACCACGGGTCCTAACAGGGGGATGCTGTAGTTCTGGTGCTCCTCCACCTCTTGATTCTGTGACTGATGTGATCCCATTAGGGGTTAACAGCAGCAGGCAGGGTAAAACCAAATGGTTTCTGCTGGGATAACAGCAACATCCCATTGGAACAGGCTCTGGGATGGGCCTGGTGCCCACAGGAGCCCCCAGTTCCTCCCCATCCCCAAGGGCATCGTGTCTCCAGCATCCTCCTCCCCAGCCACATGAGGGTTTCATCCTGGTCCCCATAGAGCAGCTCTGCAGCTCAGCACCCAAACCTCAGGCTCAGCAGATTCCAAGCAGCTTCAACGCCCGTTTTTCCCAAACCCACCCGCATCCCATGGGTTTTAATGTCTGGAATTTCCTGCCCTGTGAGTGTTGGATTTCCCAATGGCAGAGGCCACACCAGCAACGGGGTAATTACAGGGAGCGCCGAGGCCTCGCATGAGGCTTTGAAGGCAGGTTTAATCCTCACACTAATGAAGCTGCCGGGGCTGGTGCGATGCTGCAGCACGGGGAGGGGGCCCCAGCACCCACCCAGCACCTCTAAACCCAACGCTCTTCCCAAAGCAGAGCCGTTGGGGCAGGATGTGACTCACCTGGCACCCGGATCCAGCCTTGCTGGGAAGCGCTGGGGCACAGGAGCGGTGCCAGCCCCAGCCCGTGCTGCAAATAGCAGCATTGGGCAGGAAAATCCCGGACTTCCAAGCCGGGAGAGCACAATGAGTCGCATATGGTGGGTAAAGGCAGAGGTCAGCAGGCTGCAGTGGGATCCTGGGATAACGGTGTCCTGAGCCGGGCACGAAGGAGGGCTCAGAGAGGTGCAATATGGTCAATGTGCCCTGATGGTGAATCCCTCTTGCAGCAGCCCCCCCAAAGCGCTGCACGGCCCTGATTGATTTCATTTGAGCCACTTATTGACATGTTATTTATAGGGGGAGAAGAGCCCCGAAATGCCATGTTCCCGCAGGGGCTGCCTGGCTCTTGCAGTGCCCTGAGCCCTGATCCAACACAAACTGCAGCCCAAGGCTCAGCATAAATATTTTTGCAGGAAGCTGGAAATAATCTCCCCATTCACACAGGGTTTCATGCAGTTAAGAGCTGGTTCGATGCTCTCCTCCTGCACAGCACTAATGGGTTCCATCCATCCCTTAGGTCCACCTGATGAAGCCCGAGGCCGTGCCCAAGGCGTGCTGTGCCCCCACGAAGCTCAGTGCCACCTCTGTCCTCTACTACGACAGCAACAACAACGTCATCCTCAAGAAGCACCGGAACATGGTGGTGAAGTCGTGCGGCTGCCACTGACGGCCGCATCCCATCGCATCCCATCGCATCCCATCGCATCCCATCCCCACCGGAGCAATGCGACACCAGGGAAGCATCGCTGCATCCATGGGCTGCATCCTAGCAACGTCCATGCAGAATAATGAGTAATAAAAATAAACCCTCCCACCCCTTTCCTAGAAGTGGATGTAAATAATATAAAGCTTTTATTCTCTTACCACACTTAATGGGACACATCCATATATACATATAGAGAGGAAAGATTTGTGGCTGGTTGTGGCTGATGTGCTTTCCCCTCGCTGTGGTCTCTGATGGAGGCAGTTTGGGCTCAGGGGTAATGAGGATAAGGCTGCTGTGGGATGGAGCTGGGTCCTGTCCTGTCCATCCACTGACCCACCTTGTCCCCTTAATGCAAACAGCAGCAGGCAGGAGCCGGCTGCCTCCCCTGCTCCTGTTTACTTCAGGTTCATAAACCTCAGGCAGAGGGGAGGAACAAAACCCAACATCCACCTTGAGCTACAACACTGCTATAAAATAAACACCTCCTCTGGAAAGCAAACAGGGAGTTCCTCTTGCTCTGTGTGCTTTGATAAATGTCACAGCACAGCAGTGCTCTGTTCAGGGCATGGCTTTCGCAATGAAAACACACTCAGCATTGCCTAAAAGGGGCATTATTTGCCCAAACCCAGCCCTGCCACGCTGGTGGGATGCAGGTTTAAGGCTGGGCAGCATCGCCCCGGATGGGAGCGTGGATGCAATCAGCCCTGGGCACATGGGGTGGGCTCAGAGCAGGGCTGTGACCACAGCTTCCCCACACTGTTGGTGCAGTTCTCACTTGTTTGCTCTGATTTTAAAGGGAAAGGGCCTGGCTCAGCTCAGGTACCCAGGGAACAAACATCCCAGGTACCCAGGGAACAAACATCCCAGGTACCCAGGGAACAAACATCCAGGTACCCAGGGAACAAACATCCCAGGTACCCAGGGAACAAACATCCAGGTACCCAGGGAACAAACATCCCAGGTACCCAGGGAACAAACATCCCAGCTCAGCCACAGGCACAGATCCCAACAAACCCTGCTCTGTGCCGGCACCTGCTTCCCAAGGAAAGGTCCCACTTCTTGGGGAGCAATTGATCTGCTGACTTCATCCCACCTGAACTCCAGCCCAGGATGTGATCCTGGCTCTGTGCAGCACCAGAGAGGGTTTCCATTGATTCCCAATGGAGCAAGGGCTCCCCCTGGTTCAGGGGTTGTTGGAGGTGACTGCAAGGATTTGGCCTTTGAATCTCAGCTTTTTGGAGACAAGGAGGGAGCAAGGGAAGGAAACGCTGGGTGGGTTTGGCTGTTTTGTCAGGGATCACATCCCAGTGCCTGGATCTGCCTTGTCCCAGTTGTAGGGCAATGCACAACCCCCGACCAGTGTGGAAAAGCAGGAAGTGAATAGAAGCAGCCCGTGTTTACTATGGAAAATAACCCTTCCCTGGGAGCAGCTGGGCTGGCAAAGCTGGGAATTCCCAATAGCACAACAAACATCTCCCTAAACCCAGCCATGCAGCCCTCATCCTCCCCTCTGGGCTGGCACCCCCATCCCTGCTTCTAACCCTTCCTCCCCGGGAACACACATTCCCAGAAGCACCCAATGCCATCATTTCATGGGAAACCCCAAATCAATCACTTTCCCACTGATGGGATCTATAAGGGTATGTGGCTATTCCCACTTGGAAAGTTAAACCACTTCCCCCAGGCTCATCACTTGTTCTTCTGACAACCAACCAAAGGGCTCCTTCATTTCCTGGAGCTTCTTGTCCCAACCTTGTTCTCCCACCCACATCCCAGTAAACTCCCTCCCTCTCAGATGGGGATGGAGCTGGACCAGGCTGGCTTCCCAGCAGGGCATCCGCCAGCCATGGACCTGCCTCCCTCTGCTGATGGGAAAGGAGACTACAGGGCCAGAGACACGTTAAAGGGACCTGAGACGTTAAAGGGACCTGAGACACAGGATCCTGCTGTGGAAAAGCCACGAGATTCCCTCAGCTCTTCTTGCCCCAGCACACATAGCTCCCAAGGAACCAGGATTTAGGCACCAGATTTGAGAGGAAACCACTAAAGCAAAGCCCATCCTCACCCAGCAAGAATTCAAGACGGGATTTGTAAAACTAGGTTTTATTTTAACCAAACCAAGTCCTTCTGAACCCAGCAGCAGGACCAGCCCTGCCTTGCTCAGGGCAGCGTGGCCTGGAAGCGGTTCATCCCTGCAGGGATCAGTCCCTGCAGCACGATCCATGGGCACGTTCACACCAATAGCATGGCAGGAATCACCCCAGGAGCTGGGCTCTGCTGGGGCACTATGGGGCCACCCCATCCCAGCCCCTCATGGCCAGGCTCAGCCCATGCTCAGGGGCACTCTCCGCAGTCTGAGATGATCACCTTCTGCTTCGGTTTCCCATCCTTAGTGCCCTGAGCCTTGGGGGACAGAGCAGGAGTCAAGGCACGAAGCCAGGGGTGGGAAGGAGGCTGCCTCTGTTCGCACCCACCTCGATCTGCCGCACCACATCCATGCCCTCCGTCACCTCCCCGAACACCACGTGCTTCCCGTCCAGCCAGTCTGTTTTCTCACACGTGATGAAGAACTGGGAGCCGTTGGTGTTTGGGCCCGAGTTTGCCATCGATAAGAGCCCTGTGATCATAAGGGGCAGTGCTCTGGTTGGGGTGGGAGCTGATGCTTTGGTCCCAACCCATTCCCACACCCTGCAAAACACTGCCAGCTTTAAGAGAGCCTCTGGATATTAAACTCCACAAACTACTGGAAACAACAGTGAAACACCTGCAAGCATGAGAGATGGAAAGGGTAGAGATTGCTCATCCATTTATAGCTGCAGTAATAGAAACGCTGTTTGCATGGAGATAAACCTGCTTGCTTGTTGCTGTGCTTCATAATCCCACCTTGACTCCTTCAAAATCAAAGGAAAGCAGCTTTGAAACTCTTTTCCCATTATACAACGCTGGAGTTCACAGTGTGTGAACACCACAAGTGTTTCATCAACAGAGGCTGGAATTCAAGGCTGTGCCTATCAACAGGGTCTATCAAACCAGCCAAAGGGTTGCTCCTAGATGACACTGAGCCCCTTTGCTCGCCAGCCCCTGCCCAGCAGATGGCCCTACCTGGCCCCGTGTGTTTCAGGATGAAGTTTTCATCATCAAACTTCTTCCCGTAGATGGATTTGCCTCCGGTTCCATTGTGGTTGGTGAAGTCACCAGCCTGGCACATGAACTGGGGGATGATGCGGTGGAAGCTGCTCCCTTTGAAGCCAAAGCCTTTCTCATGGGTGCAGAGGCAGCGGAAATTCTCTGTCCAGGGCAAGGGGAGAGAGGTGAGGGCTGTGTTTGCTGGAAGGCTCCATGCTGGGGAGGCTGCACCAATCCTCACCCACGGTCATGGGCACGACATCCGAGCGCAGCAGGATCTGCAGCCGCCCTGCAGGCTTGTTTCCAATCTTGATCTCCATGAAAACCCGAGGGTTTGCCCTGGATTTCTTGGCAGGAGGCTCACCCTGAACGGGAAAAGGAAACAATGAGCTGGGATGACATCCCTCTGCTTTGCCTCCAGAGGCAGTGAGGCCTCACGCTCTCAGCCTGCGGGACAGCAGGGACACAGACAGCTCCGTATGGTTTTCCTACCTCCTGCACCTCCGTTTTGGAGGCCTCTGCTCCTCCCTCCTCTGTGTTCTCTTCCAAAGTCTTCCCCGAAAACTTCTTCAGCCAGTCATCATCCGACCACACTGCGATGGCAAAAGGAAGGGTCAGAGCACAGGAACCAAAGGGCCACACAGGAGCACACACGTGAGCACACATGTGAACACACACATGAGCACACACATGAGCACACATACACCTGCACAGGCCAGGGCACAGCCTACCCCAAGACACGGAGCATGTGGGCAAAGGAGAGACAAAGTCACCTCTTCTTCCCCCCAGAGGTGCCTCCACGCAGGGCAAGCTTGTGGCCTGCTCGCTGCCACTGCCCATCACACTGCATGAGTGCTTGCCATGGCCTTGGCCCCCTCTGCTTTCACAGATGTGGCCAGCTGTGTGCTCAATTCTGCCTGGCACAGTGTGCATGCTGTGCTCTCTACCAGCAGGCATTAACACAATCAGAAGTGCAGCCAAGAGTGTTTCCACCCCAGGAACAAGGGAGTATTTTGGGTTGTGTGGTTACTAAGTTATGTGGATGCTGCTCAGCCCCATGAGCTCCCCAGATGGGAAGCAGAGCGAAGATCTCTGCCCTAGGGTCTGATGCCTGATGCATGAAGCTCTGAGCACCCATGGGGATGTTCTCCCCTCCCAGACACCAACTCACCAGGTCTGGATGATCCTTCTTTAATTCGCATGGGTCTGGCCAAGTTCACCCGGATTGTCCTGCCGAAGAGCTCGGACTCATTCTGCCCAGGAGAGAAGCACAACAAAGCCCACCAAAGAGTACAAAAACCACCGTGCCCCCCAGCTCCCCATAGAGGAGAACCACAGAGCTCTTGGTGTAGCCCACACCGTACAAAGCCTCACTGCTGGGAAGGCAGCACTCATCCCCACGGGCGAACAGGGTCCCTACCATGTTGTCAATCGCTGCTGCTGCATCCTGCCAAAAGAGGTGAAAGAAGATCATGATTATATCACCTCTTCTCGTCCTTTCAGAGCAAAGTTCAGCATATACATACAAAAGAGACTGTCCAGGGCCTCTGCTTCTAAACCTCATCGATAGATGAACCAATGGATCTTGCAGGAGCTGTATTCAACCCAGTATCCGGGGCTCTTCTTCCCACATTTGATCCCATAAACCCATTTCATTTAAGATGCTTTACTGCTGACACCAGTGTTTGGGAGAGGAGGAGAGATCTTGTGTGTGAAGCCCAGGGCAGCCTGTAAGATCCTGGCAGTGCTCAAGGCCAGGTTGGACACAGGGGCTTGGAGCAGCTGCTCCAGTGGAAGGGGACCCTGCCTGTGGTAGGGGTTGGAGCTGGATGAGCTTTAAGCTCCCTTCTAAACCAACCCATTTTGGGACCCCATGAAACACACAAATGGCCACGAGGCCAAGAAACCTGCGCGCTGCTGCCCAGGTGAGCAGTGCCCGTAAGTGGGAACGTGGAAGAGCAGAGGAGCCCCAGAGGTAACCCCCGTTCGCTGCCACCAGGAGCAGCTGCCTCACCTCTGCCAGCTCGAACTCGATGAAAGCGAACCCACGGTGCTTTTCTGCAGGGGAGGAAGGGAGCGGTCACGGGCGGCACAGACCCCGGTCCCGAGGCCCCTGGCCGGACACGCACCCGTCTCGTAGTCCAGCGGGATCTGGATGTCGGTGATGTCGCCGAAGGGGATGAACGCGGCGTGCAGAACCTTCTCGTCCACCTCCTCCGCCAGCCCGCCTGCGGGGGGACACTGGTCACGGACACCGGAGATGGACACTGACACCGGGCACGGACACCGAGCACTGGACACGGACAACGGCCACGGCCACAGACACCGAACACGGCCGCAGACACCGGGCACGGACACAGACACCGGGTACGGACACGGACACAGACACCGGACACGTACAGCGATCCCGGTACTCACCTACGTACAACACCCGCTTGGTGGCCGCCATCTTCGCCCCGGAACCACATGAAAAGCGCGACCCGGAATCACGTGACTCCCACCGCCCCTCCGGGGCAGGGTTTGCCCGTTGCAGGGGAACGGGAGCACCCAAACCGGCTCCAGGCATTGCCTGACCCCCACTGCCGGCAGCTGGGGGTGAAGGTGGAAGCGGTATCGAAGGAGCAGGAGCTGCACTCGGTTGGGTCCCTTTCATGTCAAGAGAGCTTCCAAGAGCAGCCAAACTATGGAACACCAGCATTAAAATGCAGCCCGAGGGCAGCAGAGCTGCTCTGCAGCAGGGGGGGATGCAGAGGAAGCCACCACACACTGCCTGTCCCTGAAACAGCACCCAGCCTCAAGCAGCCTTTCTCCACAGTCAGTAATAACTCCAATCACACTCATCACATAGCAACCATACACTCTGTTTTGAGTGCACTGAGCTCTATCACCCCACTCAGCACATGAAGATGACAAACAGAGTGGAATTTTATTCCTTTATTGATAAATGCTTTCCAGACTTTCCAAACTGGATTGCTGTGTTTAAAACCAAAACCACAAAATACTTCCAACCTAAAATCCCAGGCGTCCTCCTCAGAAGACACAAAGGGTAGCTCTGTTCTGGCCACAACGGAGAAGCTTGCGAGCCCAGTTCTGGTTTGGGAGATCTACAGCTTCAGACTTGGCTTTTTAAATAAGATTATTTTACAAAATGCAATAAACTATGTGATAGGACGCATGGCATTGAGATCTGCAGGACAGGGAGGAGCCTCCAAACATCTTCAGCTGATGGCTACAAAGGGGCTATTTGGCTTCTTTGCATCCTAGAAGAAAAGGGGCAGAGGTTACCCACAGCCAGCACATCTCAATCCAGACAGCCAAGCTCCCCACAGCACAAGCCATGTATAATACAGCTCCAATATGAGTTTATTATATTTATAATACATATATGTTAAACTATATTTTAAATGACTCCAGTATCATTTGCAGGGTGTGGAAAGGCTGTTACCAGCTGTGGAAAACAACCATTTCTGACCATCTGACAAGAAACTGTCAATTCCCTCACAGAGAAGCCTCTGAGGAATGGATGGATGGAAGTACCATTCTGCACTCCTGTGAGCTGGGACATCTGACCACAACAGCATCACAAAAAGAACTGAAGTTGTCAATTCCAGACAACCCACAGAAAAATGCATCATTAAAGCAAGAAGAGGCATTCAAATAATCAAAAACCTTATTAAGATTAAACAGGAGCCAGCTCCAAACACGGGAAATGGCATTTGCTTGGACAGACCCATGCAGTGAAAGGACACTCCCAACACCAGCACCTTAATACACTGTAGGCAGATGATTGTCAGGCTAAGGAACAGACATTAAGAGACTGTGTTGACTTCACAGCCACTGAAGCATCTTGTGTCTCTTTTTATTTCCCAGATTAGCAGCTTCACAAGACTCAATATGTTAATCCTTCCTTGATGTGTCAACTGCCAGGAACACGTGAGGGACTTACCATCTTTCTGATGCTTAATTAAAGATTTCTGAAGAGTATTTCTAAAGCTTCCACAAAATAAGGATATTGGGGGAAAACCACATCAGGGGGTTGGGTTGAGTTGGATTTTAAAGAATGGAGTCAACTCAGACGAGTGCTGCACGTGGGTCTGCAGACTGGCTGCATTCACAAACCTTTAGTCCCTCCGATGTGGAAGCTTTTAAGTGAGTTTAAGGAGAGAGACACTCACCAGTCTTCCTGGTTTAAGAGGTAGCAGCAACCACGCCCACCTTCTGGGCAGCTTCCTTCTTGGCTTGGTGAGCCTGCAGCACTGCAACAGCCTCCTCCACCTCAGGAGACAATTCAGGTATGAGAGCAGTGCTCCTGAGCAGAGCTCCCCACCCCACCTAACAGAACAAACCAGCTACCTTCGACCGGAGGGACTCCGGAGACTCCAGCATGTGCAGCAGCTCAGAGTTGTCAATCTCTAGCAGCATTCCTGTGATCTTCCCTGCCAGACTGGGGTGCATAGCTTGGATGAGAGGGAACAAGCGTTCTCCTGGGGGTTACAAAAGGAGGAGGTTCAGACAGCTGAGTTTCAATTACAAAGTTGTCTTTGAAGCCTGATGGAGTTTCCCTTACCCAGCATCTGTTTCTGTTCCTGGGGGGGCGCAGAGGCCAGCATGGAGGCGGTCAGTGGCTCCTGTCCCTGCACGTGGACTGCAGGCTGAGGTGCCTATGGAAGGGCAGACATCAGGGTTATGAATCAGGTACTAGGCTGATTGCTTCATATTTAGAGACAGACAACATCCATTCACTTCTTCAAAAACACAACCTTTGTCAAGCCTATAGCAGACTGGAGTTTCAGGAAAGGACAGGTAAGTGCTCTTGGTTCACAAACATGCTCCCTCCAAGTCCTGAACTCAAAGCCCAGTGTCACACATGGGCACTGTAAGTATCTCACAGAAACTGAATCAAACATTGCAATTGAGAAAGAGTAACATCCATGCCTGCTTGTTTTACAACACATGTTTGTGGGAAAAGCAACTGTGCCTTCAATGATCCCGAGTGAGGATGTGGCAAAGAGGTGAGAACAAATGGCTGCAAAATGGGAAAGCAAAGAACCAAGAGAAACACCCTTACAGCAAATCTGGGTGGAAAAGGGGTTGCAAGTACAAGGCAGGTGAAACAACTGCCCCCGACAAAGGTACAACCGCTAGGTTTTTGAATTCCAAATCACGATGCTTGTCTGGGTTATAAAAGTAGCTTCAGGTTTCTGCAGCAACACTTCAGCTGCACATAAATCCTGCTGGACTGCAGCAAGGGGAGAGTGCCCAGGCCAGCCCCTCGTGGTACCTGCAGGGGCTGCACAGCCGGGTGCGGGCTGCGGACACTGGAGGCGTACTTGTAGGGAGGAACTGCTCTGGGAGCTGGGGCAGCCACGGGCGGGCGAGGGGCCAAGCTCTGCGCTGCAGCACCCACTCCTGCAAGAGAAGAAGAGAAGAGATCTCCAGACACCTGCAGCAGGGTGCAAGGTGGGATGTCTGCTGTTAACTGCTGAAGCCAAACTAGGCTCAGGAGAACTCCCTTAGGAACCAGTCTGCAAAATGCAACTGGCTACTGTAGGAAGGGGCTATTCTCCCTGACAGTAATCCAGGGATTCCACATCTGGCACTTCAGGTACTTTCTAAACTATTCACTGGTATAGAGTTAACTGAGACGCTCTACTCTGAAAACAATATCCATAACCTAAAGAGCCTTCTTTTTTCCCTCTTTGAGTGGTAGATGTTGCAGAGGTGGAGGGATGAGTTCCAAACCAGTGGAGAACAACCCATCTGGATTTCCACTGCTGTGCTGTAGCACCAACTGCCCCCAGATCTGCAATGCACAGCGAGCAACAGGGAAGATTCAGGTGCTGTCCCTGCCCATTGATTCTAGTGGTCTTTGGTTATCTGTATCTGACAAGCATCTTTGGAAGCAGAAGTCAAATCCTGAGAGCATCCTTATCCCTCACAGACAGGGGAGAGCCTGGAAGCAGACACCTTACCAACTCGCTGGGCAGCAGCAGGGAGGCCACGAGAGGCCGGGGCATTGCCAGCAGGGGCCAGGTGGCGCAGTGCTGGCCGTGGTCCAGACTGGCGCATGGCATTTGGCATTCCCTGGAAGCCTAATGGAAGAAATGAGGGGAAATCCTCAAAACAGAACCCACTGGCAAGTCAGGACAGTCAGGAAGCAGGTTGGGGTTGTGTACACCAAGGAGAGCATGCGCACATTGTTGTTGCTGGAAAGTACAGCCAGTAAGGTCATACAGCCAAAAATGTTCTCTCACCTTGAGGTCTTCCTCCTTGCTGCCAGCGTGGGTTGGGTCTCATCTGTGCCATTTGATTGGGTGCATAATAAGTGGGTCTGCTCTGAGCCTGAAGAAAGATTAGACAAGCTCAGAGACAACATCTAAGTGAGTAGCAAACACAGTTCACAACATGTTTTGGCAGCTGTTGCCAGGACTCAACACTCAAATCACGTGAAGAGGCAGTTGGAAAGCACAGAATTAACTCCACTGCCTGCACCCCTCATTAGGAGTTACTTGTTTATAGGCACAGAAAGGCTCAGTGAGATTACCACAGCTGAACCACCACAGCTCCAAGACAGGTTCAAAATCCACACTAGCACAGCTCACCTGGGGCACAGCAGGCATGAAATAGCCCCCAGCAGCAGGCTGGAACTGGTTAATGATTGTGTTGGCAGGCAGGGCTCTCATCCCAGCGATGCGCTGCATGTACTGGTTGGTCAGATGGGCCTTTCGCTCCTCTTTCCTTTGGGCAAGTGCCACATACAACGGCTTTGAGCCCACAATTCGTCCATTCATCTCTGTCACAGCTTTTGTGGCTTCCTCTGGAGAGGAAAAGCAGACAAAGCCAAACCCTTTGCTCCGTCCATCTTCCAGCATCACCTGCAGTAAAGACCAATTGCGAGTGGAGCACCATAACAAGAACTTCAGCTAAGAACCCACGTTTTAACACGTCACATTTCAGGCAGATTGGATGTAACTGTTGCAGAGGTGTAGAGGCAGGTACCCGCTGACAAGTCACCTGCCTGGATTTGCTTTGCCTTCCTGTACGCACCATGTGTCCCCAGGCCCACACTGAGCAGTAAGGAATGGGAAAGATTTGGTGCAAGCTCTAAAGGAAAATGCCATGTCATGCTTACTGGGAGTCACCTCCAATGAGCACTTTTCCCACTTCCTGCCTCCTCTTTTGATGAGGGAATGAAGCAATATTTCAGTAAGATCCCACCAAGACCCAAAGAAATCTGTGTGTTTATTATAATGCCCAAATGTTCTCAGGATCACAATGATCAGGGAACAGAAGAACTGCCCTTCAGTTCCAGCTCAGATACAGTTCCTTCTTCAGGCTTTAAAATCCAAATAGCCCCCAAGCACACAATACCTTGGCACTTGTTATTGAGCCAAAAGGTGAGAATTCCTTCCTCAGTTTTTCATCATCTATGGTGTCATCTAGGTTTTTAATATATAGATTAACACCCTAGAAGGGAGAGAACAATGAGGCATTCATAACATCAAAGAGAAACAGTGACTGTTAGCATCCATCTGCCAGAGCTGTAATTTATCTGAAAAACTCTTAATTTAGCATCGTGTTCCCTTCATACCACCCAAAGCTGAAGCAGAAAATGTTGCAAAGGCGTAGAGGCAAGTCCCACTGTGGTGAAAGGGAGCTTGTCTGGATTTCCTCTGCTTTTCTGTTGCATCATGTATCCCCAGTTCAGCACTGTATCTCATGACCTGGGAAAGATGTGATGCAGTCTCCGACATGACCCAGTTTTGCCATAAATTAGACACAACAGTAGAGGGTTTTGCCACCTCTTTCACCCTTCTAGGTATCCCCATTGAAAGCAAAGGAGACTGGCTGCTTTCTCATGTCCTCCTACACACTCACATTGCCAAGACTATGCCCTGATGCCTCTTTGTCCCCAAATACCTTTACATTTTAACTCCCAGGATCTCTCACAGGACAATGGCTACTTTGCCAACAGACTGAAAACACTGCCTAAATTCAGGAGAGGAACAGACAATTCACCTGGTACCGGCTGAGTCTCTCTTGCTTTAGCTGTTCAAACCTCCGCTTCAGCTCTGCCTGGCGCTCAACCTTCTTCTGTGCTCGGCCTACAAACACCATCTTCCCATTGATGTCCTTCCCATTCATTTCTTCTACTGCCTGGACAGAGGAGTCAAGAGGGAACTGTCAACTGCTAAAGCAAGACGGCAACTATTCCTGTTGAAAACAGGACTGTCCAAAGCTCACGTTGTATTATATACCCATGAGGCAATAAACCAGGGCTGACCCTTTATCTTTGCACTGTGTAACAACCAGCTAATTACAAACAAACTGAAGTGATTGGGAGTGACCATGCTGACATCACCACTCTACCTGCAGGACTAATGCAACTCAGGAATTCATTCCCATCTCTTCTTGAAATTAAGGCCAAATTTTAATAAGCTCAGAGAAGACCATTTTAAAGCAATGTTCTCACTCCAGATGCTTCCCCCTTCAAACCCTGCACAGTAATATTTCTTCAGCACTTAAATGTTCTTGATTATGGCACTACATTCTGCGTGGATCTAGGAAGCTGGAGAAATGCCAAGTTACCATTTAACATCAAGCTAGTCAGGTCCAAGCTCCCAAATCTGGAAGAGGTTATGTCTGGGGCAGAGTTTTCTTTCATTTTCATATTCTCCCCTGATAAACCAAGTTTTCCTTCTCTGAAGATACCAAGCAGCATAAAAACCAGTCATACCTTGTTAGCATCTTCGTGCTTTTCAAAGCTTACAAAGCCAAAGCCTTTGGATTTTCCAGTGGGGTCTGTCATCACTTTAACACTCAGAGTTTTACCTGTTACCAAGGGACAGGGTTAGTAAAATATCACAGAACTATTTCAAGACTAAACTCCCAGCCCTCCCTCTCCCATCTCCTCATCAGCCTCTGCCTCCGGTCTAACATTTGGCACAACTAGTACCCATACATCAACTCTTTATGTTCCTCAGCTTCCAAGCAACCCAGGCAGAACCAGACACTGGTCCTGTTAAACTGCCAAAGGTCATGAAAGTCACAGCCTCATTAGAAGTGTTTCTGAACTTACCGTATTTGCTGAAGAGCTCCTTTAGCCTTTCATCATCCATGTCATCCCCAAAGTTTTTGATATAAACATTGGTGAATTCCTTTGCTTTGGCTCCCAACTCAGCCTCCCGTTCTTTACGAGACTTGAATCTTCCAACAAATCTGCAAGAAAGAAGGAAAATCCCAGTAAGCAGCTGGTTCTCAAGACTGGGAAAAGCAATGTGTGACTTGCAGCGAGGCAAAAAATGAGTGTGTAGTAGAAGCTGGGCATAGGGACAAGAGTGACAGCAGAAGAAAAGGACAAACAGGCCACAGACCAACTGGAAAAATCACCTGTCCTACAGTCGGCCAAGAATGCCCACCCAGCTCTGCAGTGGAGAACTGGCCACAGAAACCCACCCCAGCCCACTAGTGAAGAGGCAGCAAATCAAGGCTTGGTCAGGGAAACCCACCAGGCCCATGATGGAGGGGTAGCAGGCCATGGCTTGGGCAGGGTCACTCACCAGCCCTGTAGTGGAGAGGTAGCAGGCCAAGGCTTGGGGCCAGGAGAACCAGTGCCTTGTGTGTCCCTGTTAATACCGAGATGCATCCCGGGTCATGCGCTCGCTGGTGCTGCTGGCTGTGACACTCACACTTTGCGGTCGTTCAGCAGCATGCCGTTCATCTTCTCGATGGCTCTGTCTGCAGCATCCTGTGTCTCAAAGTGCACAAACGCGTAGCCCTTAGAGCCATTCTCATCACACACCACCTGTGTGGAAGGAGAACAGAATGTCAGTTCTCTGACTATGTCTTCTGCCTCTGTCACACTCAGACACAAGGCCAGCACACAGAAATAGGTTACTGCCAAGGAGCAGCACTAGGAAGACATTATCTGTGTTTCAGACTTGTGCACTTCATGTTCCAATCTGAGGTAACTTAAGCAATCCCTGAGCTTTTGGTCATCCCTGCCTTTACAGACTCCACTCCTCACTCGGTGAAAGGTGTCCCTTTTGCTTCCTACACTCGACGTGTCTGATCACTAGAACAGAATGGGACAAAGCAACCACATCTCACCTTGCAGGACAAAATATTCCCAAACGCTGAGAATGTGTCATAAAGTGCCTTGTTATCAATGGATTTGTCCAGGTTCTTAATGAAGACATTCCCAACCCCTGACTTCCTCAAGGAGGGGTCCCTCTGAGACCACATGATGCGAATGGGTTTTCCTTTGATCACATCAAAATTCATGGTATCTAGAGCACGCTCAGCTGCAAGAGAAGTCAAGAACAGATTTCTGTGGTTTGTTAAAGAATAAAGGCTTCCATCATGGGGGTGATCATTCCCTCTGAATTCTACTCAGCCCATGGAGGCATTTGGTGACCAATTCCAATGACTTTTTAACTCTGTTTCAAGGGAGGTCTTTGCATCACAGTCATTAGACATGTTTAAGCATGGAATAGGCTTAATAGACTCTTTTAAATCTACATTAATGTTTTAACAACCACAGCAAAATAAATATCAAAATGCTTGGGATTTATCAGTTAGTCTTAACTATTATAAAGGTAAATTGCTCCACCCAAAGAAGAAAAGTAAATACAGGAAACCCTGGGGGAAAAGGGAAGCAACAAAAGTGACTGTTTGGCTTGGCTGCTTCTCACCAAGCTCACATCCACCCGCGCTCATCTCTATGAAGAGAGAAGGATCATCTCCCCATGGCGTCAGGGAGAGCATGCAGGAACACGTGGCTGGCTGGAGAAGGCATGAGGCAGCTTCTGACTTCTGTGGCCAAAAAAAGATTCCTAAGTTGCTCAATCTAAAGATGACAGCAAAAGTGGACAGAACTCTGGGGGGGAAGCTCACAACCTGACCTGATGAACAGGGAAGTACTGATCTAAACTCAACAACCCCAGCACTGTCATTCTAACCTACACTGAAACCCCCTCCACGATTCTATTTCTGCTGCCTACTGCTATATTAAAAGGATCATTACGTACACACATCAGGATCCTGTTCATAAAACTGAGATGCTTGGGACTCTTCTGTGCCAGAAAACACTCCCAGCATGGAGCAAGCAGAGAAAAAGGCAGACTGTTAATCCCCAGCATGAAATGGGAAAAGAGAGGGGCAGACATGCATTAAAATCAAGCACTATTACCAGGGCAGAACCTGAGATTTCCAGATTTGTTTGGCTCAGTTCTTCCAGGCTGCCTTCACCCACAGAGAATTGCTGATTAGATCTCAGGAGCAGGAAATTCAAGGAAAATGGCAGTTCAAACACTGTCTTTCCCATGACTCTGCTGGTGCAGCCAGAGCTGCACTACTCAGCATTTCACAGAACTAGCTCTAGGAACCCCAATGGGACATGGCCTACAAACGCCTCCTGCACTCCCTACCCCAAAATCAACTTTCAGCTACTGCACGGACATTTCCCAGAATGATTTGAGTGCTATGAAATGTTCTTGTTGCTTTTTAAACTGAAGTGGTGCTATTGCTGTTTCCCCACATACACCCAGCTGGGAGGCAAGCTCTGCTGGACTTCATCCCTGAGGTAGTCAGGAGAAGTAAAAGAAGGAGGGATGTTATACTAGCAAGGACTCTAGTAGCTCTGTTCAGTCCAAGGCATTAAACGCAACTAACTGTCATGCTAAAATGATTCCTCAGCTGCTACTCTGAGTCAGTGCAAGTGCAAGTGAGGTCCTTCCTGCAGCCCACTCTTAAGAGGCACTCCAGCAGGCAACTCAGTCCAGCTTGTCAAATTTGGCAGTGTTTATTTATAGCAGGGAGAGGTCCTGCAGACGCATGTGTTGGCAAGGACACAGGCTAGTTGCATATACCATTTGCAGCAGAAACAGGGCTCCTGCTGAAAGGTGACAAACAGATGTAGCAGTGACACAGAACCCGAGGGAACTGTGAAACGATGCAGCAAGTAGCAAGATACAGCCTAGTTATAAACTACTCCCTGTTCTTTAGAGCTTCCTCATCACGTACTTAAGCACATACTATTGTGCTGCTCTTTGAGCACCTTGCTACTATTGCACTCTATCATTATGGTACACTTAAAATTCACTTAAATACTTCTTGTGAGCATGGGTGTAAGACAGCTCTGGATGAACTTCCTGATCTGAGGAAGGTCTGTCATACCCACAGGTGGAAATGCAATCACATTACACCAGGACCTAAGAAAACCTGTAAAGGATCAGCATGAATTATGTGGCTGACTCACACTAAGCTCATCTGATTCATTTCCTTAATCTGAGCAAACACCTTCTCGTTTTTTTTCTATTTAAGCCACGAAATTTCAGCCATTTCAGTTCCTGTCTCTTTCTCTCCCACTGGTTTCTGTCATCCTTCCAAAGGACTCAACTGCAACTCATATGGAACATTATACGTTCTCTTAACCTCTTCCAGGCTTCCTTTTCATTCCTCTTCCACAGCCTTCTAGGTAGGGAAAGCACATAAACACTGCTTGCAGTTTGCCTGAGGCCTCCAAGTCATTAATCTGCCTTAGAGGCTCCCTGCTGCAGAGCTAACACAATGCTGGAATTAGCAGCTGTGGTTGAGCAACAGGAACACAGATAACCACAGGCACAGCCCAAGATTCACCCAGGAGAAACTGCACAGGGACAGGCTTAAATCTCTTGGTTGCTGGAGTTAGAACAAAACACCATTGGCAACGAAGCCCTCAGCTCTCCCCTTACATTGTCCTCTCCTCTAAGGGAGAGACAAAAACTTTATCCATACAGTTACATACAATATCCGTACACCTTGCTGCTTCAGAGCTATTTACCTCACCCCAGCTCTGGGTTCTGTCTTGGCTTGGGAAACATTCTGTTTCCTCTGTACTTCCAGAGCAGCTTATCTCTGAAGCCATATTAAAGTTTCTCTGCTTCATTATCTGAGTTGTCATGTCATGAGTGCCATTATTATGAGACCCTGGAATGCAATTAACCTGCAGGAGGAAGCTGTGGAAAAGGAAATACAGCTTTTCTTATAAATGAAGTGAGTTTTTCTTTCCCTTCTTCACAGTCAAAAAGAATAAACATTAACAACTACAGCTGAGCCTGACCCAGCCAGACCTTTGAAGCTTCATCTGCCTACCACAGTACACCAAGTTCAGTGCTCAGCATTCACTGGTTACTACACCAAAGAAGTTCAATTGAAAACAGCAGAGCCTCTTTTCACTACAAATAACCTCTTTGCGGAGAGTACACCAGTGAGACAATGCACAGCCCCTGCCAGGGTCAAGCATCTCTCCATCAGCTCACAAAAACAAAGGAAACAAGCAGCTTTGAGGCAATTCAGACACAGGAACTCCGAAAGTACAGAGTGTGTTCAGGATGTAACAGTGTGAGCTGTTGGTGGCCCCACATCATGGGGAAGAGTTCTGGCTCCATGACTTGTTCTGTGGCCTTTCTCTAGCCATAAGGCCTGAGACCAGTTTACCACACTAAAAAGGGATCCCTGGTTTCCTTCAGATTTAAAAGCACTCCTCCTTCCACAAAAGACGCCAGGGAAATGCAAGCTATCAAATAGCAACTTCTTTAATATCTATTGCCACTTGAAGCATACTACCAATGTGTCCACAAGAACTTCCCTACAACTTTTCAGAGCACAAAGCTTCCCAACTACTTTAAGTGGGATTTTGTAGCATCCCCTACTACCCATAAATCAAAACGGATCCCTTCCCATGCAATGCAACACCCCACACCTCCTCACAGACTCAGTAAAATGAAGCCCAGACGCATTTCTGGTTATGTATTCCTGGGAGAAAAAGCCGATCCCTCCTGCAGTAACCTCAAATCACCTCTATTCCTGCATTGGGAACAGAAATCCTGCTCCTCATATCCAAGCGTGTTTCAGGGAGACAACAGTACACCACCACCTTTCCAAAGCTACCTGTGTACGTTTCCCTGCATTACATTCAGCACAGCAGCTGGTTGTCACCTAGGCAAAGGAACACATACCGCAGTCTGCCAACCAGGAGAAATCAGGAGCATTTCACAAGAGATCTCTTCATGCGGGCAGGAGGAGTTTGAGTATTTCTCCTTGCCCACATGAACTATATGATTAGGTTGAAATCTCTTGACCTTCTAAGACCCAGCAGTAACAGGACACCACTTTGCTGAAGTATCACTTCAAGCACTGGGACTTCCTAAAATGTCTGCAGCCTCACCAGGAGCCCTGAATGATGCAACCTCCCTCTAAAATCCTGCCTATTTATTACCATAAAAGATTACCTTGAAATGCACTGGAAAGCCACCATGTCCTCAGATTTGTATGAGGTGCAGAACTTTTCTGCTAAGGCAAGCACACCACCAGTCACTCCTTCCTTTTAACATATGTATTATACAGGCCTTGTCTACTTTAAGAGAACTTTATCTAGACTTTTGTATCCCATTTCCCCCACATTTCTCTAAACTGAACTCCGAGTTCTTTTTTTGGCTTTATTTCTGCTCCTTGCTTTTATTTCTCTTATCCAACAAAATGAGATCATAGCCTAAACACAGGCAGGATAACTGTACCTTTGCCTGCACAGCACATGAACCTCCCAAGGTGGTTTTCTAAGGGGGAGTCAGGGCAGACAGGCTCAGCAGATCACATAATCAGGCTCTAAGGTTCTTTCCCTCTAACTGAGACGTTTTGTAACAGAAATATATTGCTTAGCCTGCAAAAAAAAGCACTTCTGAGAGTTCCATGAATGAGTAATTATGCACTGGAGTGCAAAGCAGCTTTTCATCAGCCTGGGAAGAGAAAGGATCAGAAGTGCTGGATCAGATCCACCTGCACCCCAAAGTAAGGGCTTGCAGAAGGCAGTCTGACCTGGGAGAGGATGTAAGCTAGGATGGCACATAATCACACCAGACTAAGTAAAATCCAAGCATTTCTGAACCCCAGAGGCTCTGCTAGCTTGTGGGTATACAACTCCAGTAACATTTCTGTTACTTTGATCCAAAGTCAATGAACCTGTGCCACAGACAGACCACTCTGCTGTTGGTAAAAATGTGGAGCAGGAGAACCTACTACAGCCTAGAAGGAAGTTTCCTTGCTGCTGAAGTCTGTGCTGCTGTGAATCGATGCTGAATTCAAAGGAAAAGTTCACTCTCATCTGTCCTTTGGATGCCTCCATCACATGCATATACTGCTAGGTGACAGCACAGAGCAATAAACTTGCACCAGTCAACAAGCAAAGGCTCTGAAAACTAGGGCAGAAAATGCTGACCCATTTTCCTTACAGAAAAGATGTGTTCCAAAGTGACCTCTTCTGTCCCATCTTTCACATGCCCCCACTGCCTCAGCTCGAGAATACAAACGTGAGCAGGAACAGACTTAAAGTATGAAAAAAAGAGTCTGACAAGAGCAAATCAGCATGTGAGACATGCATGTGAGACAACCTGGTTTCCCACACACTGCACACTACACCTGCTTTCCCATTAATGCAGGAATAACACTTCCCAGACAGGGAGACCTGCTGATGAGCTGCTTGCTGCACACACCAACCTGCAGTCCACCAGAACTCCTAAATATGAGACTGGAGTGAATGGGCAACCAGAGGCTGAACCAAGCATTCAGCCAAGGCTGACCACTCTCAACTTTCTTCAGTAGGACCGACTGCACAGAGATGCACACAAAGAGCCCAAACCAACATGAAAACAAATGGGAACACAGTGGAGACTATTCTCCTATGTGAAAACAAATCCAAGTTTTAAAGTTTAATATAATATCACTTAGATAGGTCTACATAGAAATAGGCAGAAATAGATTTCTACCTAGAATAGGTAGAAATGTCTACCTAGAATAGAATAGGTAGAATACCCAGAATAGGTAGAATACCCAGAATAGAACACCTAGACTAGGTAGAAACGGGTCTACCCATCAGAGGTGTTACCAAGATGGGCACCCTGTAGACACCAAGCAGTAAAAACAAAATATCCAGCTTGAGTCACTAACAAGTTACTTACCCTGCAACATTTTAACAGTGCCAGACACCAACAGAAGCCTGCATTAGCAAATAGAAGTGCATAAAAGCGAAGGAAAGAAGCCACAGATGTAGCTGAACGTGTCACTTACCATCGGCCGGCTGCTGGAAGTTCACATAGGCATAGCCGAGGGAGCGGCGGGTGATCATGTCCCTGCACACCCGAATGGAGAGGACGGGCCCGGCGGGGCTGAACTTCTCGTAGAGCATGGCCTCGGTGACATCGGGGTGCAGGTCCCCCACGTACAGCGATGCCATGGGGTAACTGCTGGCGGCCGCGTTCATCTTCCCCCAGCACGGGCGCCCAGTGGGGAACTCACTCGGGTCTCGGGGCTTCTTTAAGTGGAGCTTTTGGTATTTAAATTGAAGGGGGGGTAGACTCAAAGAGCTGATTTAAAGCCTCGCTAAGCCGGGGCCTGCAGACACAGCCCGGGAGAAGGGGGTGGCAGGAGGGGACAGAGGCCTGGAAATCAGAGAGGAACTAAGTTAAGCCTCCAGGAGAGCAGGGCTCGGGGATGAAGCCAAAACCCACACGCAGCCTCCTGCGCCTTCCCACCGGCAGCTCCTGGGCTAAACCCGCCTCGACCTCCCTTAAACCCACGTCCCTTGTTTCACTTGAGGAGCCCGGTGTAGCCCCAGCTCTCCACAGCGGAGGCCGGTTGGTTTTCTGAGGTAAAAAGGCAACAAATTCAGCACACGCCCCCTCCGTGCACTATATATTGATACTAACCTTTCATTTAAAGTTAGATCTCCTCCGCCGGGGTTCTATTTTAGATATATATCACACAGGCCGGGGCAGAGCAGCGGCCGAGCGGGGCGGCCGGAGGGAGCGGAGCGGGCCGCAGCAGCCGCAGCCCGGAGCCCCGGCTCCTCCCCGTGCCCCCCCAACCCCTTCCCCGGCCCGCACCGACACCGGGCCCGACACCGACCCACACGCAGCGGCCCGGCCAGCGGAGAGGGGCGGCAGCGCCGCGGCGGCGGCTTTATAACCGCGACCGGGGCCCGAGCCCCGCCGCCCGCTGCAGCGACCCCAGCGGGGGGGAGGACCGGAGCCCGGCCTGAGGCGGGGCCGGCCGCGCTGAGGGGGCTCGCACGCCGCCATTTTGGGGTCGGCAATGGGAGACCCTCATAAGGGACATGGCGGCTCTGGGGGTATTCCTGGTGTGCCATAGGACAAGGGGAGCATCCGGTTATTGCCCTTCGGGGAGTTCTGTCCGCTCGCAATGGACTCACCGGGAGTGCAGGGCAGTCTGCGTCAGATCCCAGCCCCTCGGCGAGACCGATGACATCCACACTCACCTCTCGGGGGTGGCTGCCTCGGCCCGGGCAGCAGGCAGCCCAGGAAACAAACACAACAGCTGCTTAATAGAATGGGTTGGGTTGGAGGGAGCTTAAAGCTCCTCCAGCTCCAACCCAGGGACCCCTTCCACTGGAGCAGCTGCTCCAAGCCCCTGTGTCCAACCTGGCCTTGAGCACTGCCAGGGATGGGGCAGCCACAGCTTCTCTGGGCACCCTGTGCCAGCGCCTCAGCACCCTCACAGGGAACAGCTTCTGCCTTAGATCCAGTCTAAGCTTCCCCTGGTTCAGTCTGAACCCATCACCCCTTGTCCTATCCCTACAGTCCCTGATGCAGAGCCCATCCCCAGCATCCCTGTAGCCCCTTCAGACACTGGAAGCTGCTCTGAGCTCCCCATGCAGCCGAACAGCCCCAGTGTCCTCAGCCTGGCTTCAGATCCACAGGGAGCAGCCCCTGGGCAGTGTCTGGAGGCAGCAGTGCAGGCTCACAGCCCATAGCCTGACCCCATGGCCCCTTGAGCAACACCAAAGCCTTGTCCCTGCTCAGTGCTTGACTGAGGGTGAAATCCTCCATGGGGGGGACACACAGCCCCAGCAGCAGGAAGGGTGGGTTTGGGGTTGTTCCCATCCCCTCCATACCCATGTCTCACAGGGTAGCTCCATCCCACCACTAAACAGGACAATGTTGGCCAATGGGGACAAGGAGCAGGATGGAGCAGAGGAAGACACAGAGGAAAGGAACAATTCCTCTGGGATGGTTTTGGTCACTGCTCCAAGCTGCGGTTGGAGGTGTTGCTGGCAGGGAGATGAGGGCCATGGCTGGAGCTCTTCCACAGCCTCCTCCTCTTCAGAGCAGCGGTGTGAGCTCCTGCACCAGCTCACAGCAGGGGATGGGAAATGGGGCCCTGTGGAGAACTCGCTCTGCCAGGGTAAGGGCTGAAGAATTCACAGCATCATCTACTGGGAAGAGAGAGGGATTCCCCCACCCCTGCACTGTCCCACAGCTTCATCCTCACGAGATCCAGCTCTGATCTGTTTCCAGCATCTTCAGCAGAGCGTGAGGATGCAGCAGCATGGGATTCGGTGATTCATCAGTGACCTTTGGGCACATGGATGTCCTCTTAAGGGGGACTAGGGAAGTCTGCAGAGGCTGGTAGCTCTTCTGCTGTGACTTCCTGATTCTACATGACCTTGCCTTTAATTTGCTTTAAAAGTGGGAGATGATGTTATAATATAATCGATACAATACCTATCCCTTCACTACAGGGGAATAATGGAGAATAACAAATTAAAAAGCAACAACAGCAAAGTGTAGTATTCTGCATGATTTTTGGTCCAGGTTATTTTCTATAGACACAAATCATCCTTCTGAGCTGATCTTCCCAACAGTGCTGGGATGCAACACTGCTGGGATCACACTTGGTCCTCCCCAGCCCAGCTGTGAAACCCCAGGCTGAGACAAGCGTCTTGGCTGTGGAGGCGTTTGGAGTGGCTCCTGTTCTGACAGCTGAAGACAAAACACAGCTCACGAAACATGTTCCCACATAAAACACCCTTTGGCTGCAAGGCCCTGCTGTGGCTATGCTGAGAATGGCTTTTATTTGAACCATCTTTATTGCCATTCACATCCCCTCCCAGAGGACACCATGCAGACAGCTGTGTCCTCCTCTCCCCTAGCACAAAGTGATGCTCTGGGGGGTATCCTCTGCTGCCAAGGGCCCAAAACTGCCCCAGGGACCCCACTCCTCTTGGTACCCTCAATGCAAGAGGGCAGCTGCCCCCGATGACCAACAGGAGCCTCCCAGTTTGCCCTCTCAAGCCCTTCAGCAGCGCCTGGAGTGAAGGGTTTGATGTCCTCATCTTGCTGGTGTGTCCCCATCGATGATGCTGTGTGAGACCCATCACCCTCGCCAGCAGCTCTGCTCCCGTGTATCTCATCCCTGCCGGTCCTCTAACACAGCGTCCGGTTTCCAACACGTGTGGCAAACACTGGCCCTGCGTTAGGATTTCTCTTCCTGAGCCTTGGAATTTCACCAGCAGAGGGCAGGCCGGGATTGCACCACGAGTGGAAGAACACCCGCAGGAGGGAGCAGGCACCGGAGCAGGCACCCGGAGCAGGCACCGGAGCAGGCAGGAGCACCAGGGAAGCCCCGTTTGCCATGCAGGGGAATTCGGGAGAGCCCGACCCACCCTGCACAGCAGAACTGCAGCCTGGAAAGGGCCTGGTGCCCTGCGAGCAGCTGGCAAAGGCTGGCTCATCAGGACCCTGTTCCATGCCAGCCTCACCTGTGGGAGCTGGAGCCACACTGCTGGATGCCACAGAGCCAGCCCACACATTCCCATAGGCCTCTTCAGTCTGTTTTTCTTTGCCTGAAGAACAAGGAGAGTGCACGGAGAGTTTGGGGATTTCCCCTACAGGGCAGATCAAAAGTTGCCAGGATGTGTTAGAGGAGACGTTTAGGCTAAAGAAGACCCTGGGAAAAAAAATTAAGCTCCAGTCCCGGCCTATTGCTCTCATCACCATGGTGCTGTGGGGAGAAAACCCCACGGGCCTGAACCGATGCCCTCCCAGCCGCTCCGGCTCCCGTTTGATCAGCAGAGATCAGGAAGTGTTTCTGTTCCAGTGCCTCTGGTTTGGTTTAGCAGCGCAGCCTGCGGGGCTGGTCTGTGCCTGCCTCCCACAGCGAGGGCAAAGCCGCAGCCAAGGCCACACCAGAGCACTGAGCTCCCACCACCGCCTCCAGCCGGGTCAGGGCAGCCCAGGCACCAGTGGGACAAGCCGGCATCAATGGCCCTATTATTGCTCTTGAAGGTTCTCTCCCTTTCCAGACGGATGCTACATTACTCCATCACAGCTGCAGTTGCTCCCTTCCAGCAATTCCCAACCCAGCACTTAAGGCAGGGATTTATGGGCGGTTTTGAAAGGCATTTTGGAGTGAGAAGGAGTTATGGGAAAGGAAGTCGAATTCCCACCATTCTCCACAAAATTCTCCCAGCATCTTTCACGAGGATCATTTGCTGCTCTTTTCCTCAAGACAGAGACCAGCTCTCAGCTGTGGCTCTTTGTTTAGCCCAAAGCATTTCCCAACAGCAAACTGCAGCCGGGTTATTCTGCTCCTGCTTGCAAAGGCTCGGGAGGCCGAGGCGCCGGGCTGCCGGGCTCCACCAGACCCCGTTTGGCCACTGATATTTCTGTAGATGCTGCTAAATTAAATCATTCCTTCTCAACCCACAGATGAGTGCCAGTCTGAGAGCAAGTGCTGCTGCCTGTCCGGCTGACTCTGACTCACAGGATGGGTTGCAAAGTCAAAAGTCAGGGGACCAGAGCTCCCAAGAGCAGCAGCTATAAAATGACCAGCAGGGACAAACCCCATCTCACCTCCTCTGAAGCTTTGCAGGAACACAAGCTCACCTGCTGCAGAAGGAGCAGGCTGGATGAGCAGAACAGGGTCACACCAACACTACATTCACAACCAGGACAGGGGTTTGAAAGACTTTATTTGACACCTTTGCTGGATGTCACAGCTCGTGAATCTAACAGCTCTCCAGGGTGTAAAGTGAGGCTGGGCTACTTGCTGTGAGCTCGAGCGTGCCGACCAGCTGCAGGAACAACTGGGTCCATGAGGACCTCCTCTGGCTTTGTTAACAGGGAATGTGCTGTTCCTGGCTGATCCTGGCACTTCAGGACAAGGGTGGGGAGGAGCAGCGGAGGCATTTCTGCATGTTAAGTGCGATGACTTCCATCAAAACAACTGGGAGGCACTCACTTCCCAAACAATAGCAGACAGACACATTGCCATGCACACGGCAGATGCAATCTGCAGGAAGGCAAACACCAGCTCATCCACAGTCTAACCGGCTGCTGCTGTTTGACCTGAGGCTTGGGGAGAGCCACTCCCATTCAAGAGAGAACTTCTCCCTCTTTGTTTTCTTTCCCCTGACCTTTCCACACTTTCCTTGTCACAGTGCTGTAGAGGGGGATGACATTCCTTGGTGTGGGCATGCAACTGGGCCCAGGCTATTCTGCTTGTGTATCCCAGCAAGTCAAGGCACAGATGCAGGAGCAGGGGCTGCTCAGACAAGTAGGAGCACTGAGACTTCCTGTCCTGGACACTACAGGAGTTCGGGATGTGGCACAGGAGCCGGGTGGCTCCTGTTCCTTTCTGCTCAAAGGAGAGGAGGGGAGGATCGCTGGAGGAGCAGCATCTGCTCTGTCAGTTACCTTGGGGCACGCAGGCCAAGGGACTCGGGACAAGTGCAGCCCCAGGGCTTGCCAAGGTTTGCAGTGAAACCTCAGTGGGCTTTGGTCCTGGCCCAGGGGGAGGGATGAGCAACGTGAGACCAAAATATGGTGCTGAAGAAAGAAAACACAGGCAGGAGGCTGAGGGGTGCAGGGCTAAGAGAGAACAAGGGAGGCCCTTCAAATGCAGCCTGTTCTGACCCATTCTCCCCCTTTGCAGTCACAGCTGTTCAGCAGGGGATGGAGGAGAGGCTGGCAAAGGGAAAAGCCTTTTCTTCTCACTTTGGCCATCAGAGCCTTCCCCTCTGTGACTGACATCCCTTTGAAATCCTCCAGCTCATCTCTTCACACCTCGGTGAGGAGCAGGAGCTGCGCAGGCCTGGCCGGCTGCTCCTGCATGGTTTGTGCAGGGATCCGGCGGAATTCCAGCCCGGCTGTGGGAACAAGCTCCGTTAAGCTGTTGCCTCACTCCACCTTAAGGGCACATAAGTGGGGAAAGCTGGTAATGCAGTGAGGAAAGTGTGGGGATTAACAGGCAGGCAGTTCACTAAGGGAGCTGGGGGGGCTGGAGCTGGGGTGCCAGCAGTGCTGGGGATAAGGGGAGCACAACATTAGGTGCTGCAGCTGGGGGACACATCATAGGGCATTGGCATAAGCAAGTCTCTGTCTGGCAGCTCAGGGCCCCCAGGGCAATAAAACAGTATTTCAAGGCTGACTCTTCCAAAGGGCTCCACAGAGTGGTTTGCTGGAGGTGGAACAGGGCTGGAATCTGTGTGTGCCCCTTCTGCTGTAGCTGGAAGGATCTGGGGGTAGCTGCGTGCAGACAAGTGCATCAAATTGTATGTGATTCCTGTTTGCAGGCATCGAGAGGGAGAGAACGTGTGATGGTGAGGTGAGAAAGGTGGTGAGAGGAGAGAGGGAAGAGTAAAGAGGATTTTCTTTATGGATCCTTGGTTTTTGCAAAGCAGGAAAGATGCCTTTTCAGCTGAGTTTGTTCTTAGGCCTGTAGGCAATGAGTGCTGAAGAATTCCTGTCTCCAAATGGGAAGGTCAGAAAGCCCCAATCTCAGTAGCCCAGGAGCGGCAGATCCGTGATGTCCCAACCCTTATCCCAGGTCCCTGCGTGGCAGCACCCAAGGCAGAAGGTGCTGTGTAAGCCGGCGGCATGGGGATGCCAGTGGAGGCTGGTGAGAAGAGGAACGTGGCGATTTGGCTGCTCTTGGATGAGCCCTCTCTCAATGCACCCGCTGGTGCCGGCATCCTGGGCACGGTGGCTGCGGATGAGCCTGCGCCCCGGGCCCTGCGGCTGGAAGAGCCCATCTTGCTGGCTGGGAAGCCTCTGCGGGATGGCAGCATGTCACCGGGGACACGGCGGAGCGGGGCTGGCCTCACTGCGGGGCTGGGGTAAGGCAGGGAAGATGCAGTCAAAACAAGCGGATCCCTCCTGGGGATCTGCACGGGGCCAGCAGCGCTGTGGAGGAAGGACCACGGCCACGTCTGGATGGGCAGGAGGGAGGTGGCCACAGGGGAAGGCTCCATTTCTGCCACATAGTTATTCAGGTGGGAGAGGAGGCGCAGCCGGATGGGGTCAGCGGCGTTCTGACCCTCAAGGATGCCCAGGTACCTGACGACTTCAGTGAGGCATTCACGGAAGCCGATGCTCCTGTAATCCACGGCCAGAGCTCGAGCATCTAAGAAGCCTGTAGGAAGAGGACACAGTGAGAAGTCCATGCGGAGCTCAGGAATGTGCTTGGATTTCACTACCCTCTCTAACACTGTGTATTTCACTTGAGGCACTTTGCTGGGCGATATTCCTGACGCAGCCAGCCAAGTGGGTGTCCAGGACTGGACGTTTACATGCGTGAGAATAGCATCTGTGGTTATCTCATCGGGATAGAACTGCCAAGGTCATGAAGCCTCTTACTCCAGCATGGGAGACAAGTAAGAGGTTTCATTAACTGTGCTCAGGAAAGAATTTTTCCTATTGGACTCTGTCAGTTATCGCTGCTGGAGACAGGTCTATGGGCCACATGGGCACTGGGTCCCTCTTTGCAAATAGACCATCTCTGGTCCTGCAGGCTGATGGGATGCTTGGTCTCCCCATGCTCAGCTTAGCACCATTTTCCTTTGCCTGGGTCCCAGTTTTTACCCTTCATTTAAGCACATATCCGGCTGAAGGACATGGGACAGTGGCAGACCAAATCCACTGGGCCAAGAAAGCTCAAAGCCACAGAAATCAACAGGATAAAATGCAACCCACGGCTGGTTTTTAGGCTTCTGCTCCCTCCTTGCAGCTCCGTAAGACGATCAGCAATAAAGCAGAGAATGTCACAGCACAGTGAAGCGTTTGGACCACTTTGCTTGACAGGGTCTCTCGTGACAATACAGCCCTTTGTTGCAGTGCAGTCAAACTGAATATCTAAACAAATGTTCCAGACCAAGTTACAGCTCTGAACCAAAGCCTGGATGCCAGCAATGTCCCCAGCAAGCCAAAACCGGGTGGTAAGCAAGCCAGAGGCTTCTTTACTGGAGCTGTGATCTCCATCCTGTTAACTGGAACAGGACAGAGGGTCTGTACTGAGGTCTTAGTACAAATAAGACCTTTGTTGAATTTTGCACAGGGCTCCCTCTCTCTTCTTATAACAACCAAGAGACACACAAAAAGAGGAACAGAGAGGGAAAAAAGCCTTGTTTATTTGCAGAGTCCCCATGCAGAATCCAGCCTCTGCAGGAAATGTATCCCAGGAGGAGGTAAAGAGCTCAATACTGCTTTTCTGTGAGCAGAACAGGACCAGGCACGTCCCTGGCTGCACAGCTTTTAGCAGAGTGCGTGACAATGACAGCGGTACCATCCCCATGGGTCTGTGGGATTTGCCATCCCATATACCCACTGTCTGCCAAATGGATGCATGGAAACATTCCTCAAAGGGAATTTCCCTTGGGAAACAGACAGGGCAGCAGACAGTTTGGTGCTGGCTGGTGTCACCCGGGCATGCCAGCATCAAGATACTGCTTGGTGCCCAGGCTGATGGGGAATTTCCCTTCCAGTTTTCACCTTCACCTCACACACGTTCAGTTCTTACCTGCTCCTCCAGTGGCGTGAAGCATTTTTAAGTGATCTACTGTCATCTGTAGGATTTCTGCCTTCTCCAGCTTGGAAGACCCCTGTGTGTTGGGAGCAGGGAAAAGAGCAATTCATCATTTGATGGTCTGGGGTTTTGTGCCTTTCAGGAGGTGCCCAGTGACCACCCCCCTCCAAAACCTTCCTGAAGTCCAGAAGCACTCAGATGGAGCAAAGCATCCATCCAGGACACTGCCTCTGGTGTTTACATCGCTCCTAAGGTGCCCAGATGCAAATTGGAAAAGCCCATTTCTGTGCATCTTCATATCTGGTTTATCCAAAACACTTCCTGCATTGACTTTATCCTCCCCAGGGCTCCTGAATATTTGGGAATACCATTTTACCGCCCAGTTTCACCACCTACTTAGTGCCTGCAGTGGTGATAAGACAGACAGCCCAGATGGGAAGAAAGGTGGGAATCAGGGACACACTCACCTGCTTCTCGAAGGCCGTGGGCACCAGGCGCCGCAGCTCTGAGAGGCTGCTGTTGATCCGGTCCCGGCGCCGCTTCTCAATGATCTGCAGGAGATTCCCAAGGGGAGAGGAGAAACCAGGGTCATTTATGGCCACAGCTTCACAGCCTGTTAACAGCTAAGGCAGGCTGGGAGAGGTGCTTAGAACAGGGCCATATAAGTGGGTTTGGTGCAAAAACTGAGCTCAGAAACCTTGACTGCTGTGATAACCACAGTGAAACCACCCTTCTCCATCCCATCCCCACCCTTTCCTGCCAAATTTGAGGCCAAACCTCTGCAAAATAAGTCTCCGGTTGGCTGTGGGGAGAGTTCCACAGGAGATAGAGCAGGGAACACTGTGAAATTCATTTTCCACTGTGTCCCACAGTAAGGACATGCCCACTGCATGCAGAGGATGTCACAGGGAGCCCTTGGAAACAACCTAGCCTCCCCAGGAGACATAGCACAGCCACCGTGGGCTATGTAAATGAGACTCACCCCTCTCCTCTTCTTCCTGGCTTGTATCTGAGATGTTGTAGTGGGAGACACAGACCTGGAAACATGGCTGGAAGGGAAGAAGAGGGATTAGTTTCTCATGCTAACTGGAAAGGAACCTCTGTCGCACATGTGCTTTACACACGTTTGCCATCTGCAGTTTCCCCCCACCCTGAATAATGTCTTTTGTGGTTCCCATCTCGTTTTTACCCACAACACAGAGCTCAGGAATTGGGGATGGGGAGCCAAGCAGAGACTCAAATCCCACTCCGAGCCTCCCACCAGCCTGGGACAGATTTCTGCACCAAACTGTCCATCTGCAACCAGGCACTCCTCAAAACCAGTGCTGGCATCTCCATGGGGCTGGAAAAGTAGCGATCCAAGCTCTGGAGTCGTGGCCTTTTCCTTCTCCATGTGCAAACCTCCCAGCTCTCGTGTCTGAGCCTGCCCTCTCTGCAGGGCTTTGCCTCTCAGAGCTGCAGTAGCACCAGCACATCCCAGAGCTCCCACCCAGGAGCAGTGAAGAGCTGGCTGCTCCTCAGGGTGAGGCTAACGGCAGAGTTGATGTGGTTTCTGAGGGCTTCCTGGAGGGTCACTTCACAAACCACAGGCTTTGGAGTAGGCTGCGATGTTCTGAAAGCACCAGGGATATTCTGGATAACCCTAAATCAGGTGGAGAGGAGCTGGGCAGGGGAGCACTGGGCAGGAGGTGATGGGGCAGGGACCCTGCCTGCTGGCTGACAACTCAAGGGACATGGGAGGAACAGGCTAGGAAGGGCCCCCACAAACTGCCTTGTGCCTGGTGGGCACGGGTGAGGTTAGACACCAAAGGTCAGCACTAGACAGGCACAGGGAGACAAAGTTCAATCCCAGGGTCCCTGCAGAGGTGAAGACTCCACAACAATGGATAACCCAGCGTGGGAAACTGCTTGGAGCAAAGCCCCTCTGCCGAGGGGGAGGCTGCTCGGGGCCACCTTCCATCTCCACAGGCAGGGTTTCTCCCTCTGGAAAGCTGGACTGGCTTAGGACTGTTCCTCTGCCTTACGGAACCTGGTGCAGGGATGTTAACAGCAACCGTAGCCAGAGTGGTGCTGAGGATGGACCATGAGAGACATGGATCTGGGAAGGGGCATTTTAACAGGAGCCTATTAAAGATGTTTCTGCATGGACAGAGCTGTCTGCATAGCAAGCCAAAAAACAGACCCAGCTCAGCCCATTAGAAATAGGTTCTGTTGGCCCCAAGCGAGATGCTTTCAGAGCTGATTTTACACTCAGATGCAGTAACAGGTTCTTCACTCCCCTCCACGGGCACCTATCTGCATGGCTGCTGGGTGGGCTTTCCCTGGGCATAGGTGCTGGCAGCAGCACATGTTGCCAACATACACAAACACACATCGGATGATCATGTATGATGTGAAAACGGGCTCTGGGGTCAGGTATTGTGCCAGGGGTCAGTATCGAAGCCGCCTGGGACACAGGAATGTGGAACACTCACTCAAGGAGCTGTACAGGGAGTTCTGAAGCTCTCCTTGCAGAGCTGTTGAGCGTGCTGCTCTCTGGGAGCTGCGGCTCCAGATGTGGATATAAAGACCGAGCTCACTGCAAAATATGCTTTCAAAATATGCTTGACAGATTTGAACCACATAAAAGACACCCTCACGATGTTCTCTCATGATTAGAATTGCTCTGTTGCTCTCTGCTCAGTTTTATAACTTACAGCACAACTTTGGCTGTCGATTCAGAACAAGAAGCAAAACCCCAAAGAACCCAGCCCTGTCAGGGCAGGAACAGCTCTTTTGGCTCTGTGTTGGTGTGACACGAGCAATGATACACACATACACAAACACCAGCTCACAGTGCTGCCTGGTTCCATGACTTGAGAAGGTAAATGTCTTAGCAGCACCACAGAGATCAACAATTCATCGTTCCCATTCACTGAAACACGACAATTCCTCCGATCCATCCATCGGGATACTGTAGACTCAGTGCTGCACTGTTTCACATGCAGCAGGGAGGTAGCTTAAACATTGATGTGCTTGGAAACTGCCTAAGGGGTCAGGGATTTGGTGCAGGACGTTACTTCTCAGACTCTGCCACAACTGCATCATTGAGAAGCAGACTCCTGAATTTAGCCCCGTGAGAACAGTAACTTGGCACCAGGCAGGGGCACTTCTCTGCTTGGGATACCAGCAGCAAAAGGGAATGAATTAACCTGGGAACTCACTGGGAGTGAAGGGAGGGAGAGGGACACTTGGCTACTGAAACAAGAGTTCAAAAGCAGCTGGGTTTTGAAGCAGAACAAGTCGCAGAGCCCTTCATCGCCAGCAGCGTCTGTGCTCTCAGAGCCGGGCACGGCTGCTACAGCGTGAGAAGCCGAGCTGCTAGGGATGCCCTTTGCCAGGGGAGCTGGCAAAGCAGGAGGACATGGCCTGGGAACCGTGCAGGGGTCCTGTGCTTGCTACTTCCTCACTATCTCCCCAAGTAGCAAAGCCCCAGAGCCAAAACCGCGGCTCAGCAGCAATGGGATGGAGACTGCTGTACTGGAAGCGCAGCTCAAAGCCGGGCAGCTCTCCCCGGCCGGGCTCCCTCTTAATTAAGATCAAAGCCCCAGCTGGTGCATTACAAATGCATCCCCAGAGCTGAAGCGTTCCTCATGCAAAACCTCCCGGATTCTTCCCCGTTCCCTGCAAGCCATTGGATCGCTGGGGCTGCAGCAGCACCCGGTGGGCTCCTCTGCTCGGGGTGCTGCTGCCAAGTGAGCTCAGAGCTGCCGTTCTTCCCCCTACACGGGAAAGCTTTTGCTCTGGTTCCTTGAGCTCAATCAGCTCCTAACAGCTTCGATACCTGCATCTCGAAGGGGGTCCCCCCGCCTGGTCTCCCCACACACACAGGTTGAGGTGACCTGGTCCCCCCCTCCCTTCCTGCCCACGGCAGCACCGGCCCGGCGGGGTTAACCGAGGTAAACGGAGCCGCACTCCAGCCCCAGGGAACCACTGCAAGCGCCGTACCCTGTACCGGGACCCCCCCACAAACTCCTCCCGACCCCCGCACCCTCACCGGTACTCCTCCTCCCGGCCCACGTCGATAGTGCCGTCCGACTCCGTGTCGGAGGAGCTCTCCTCGCACAACCGCTTCATGCTGCCGGCAGCACCGGACGGGCTGGGCTCGGTTCGGCTGCCCTCAATCACAGTCACCACCGCCGCCGTCCGTCCGTCCGTCCGTCCTCCCGTCCTCCCTCCTTCCCCCGCCGTCCTCGGGGCAGCGAGTGCAGCGGAGCCCGGTCTAACGCGAAGGAGCCGCTCGGAACCAGCCCCTCCTCTGCCCGCCCTCCGCCTTCCCCACCCGGCCGCGCCCCGGCCCCCCGGTGAACGGGTTAATGAGGCACCATCCCCCGGGAGTGACGGATTGCACGACCCAGGTTCCCAGGCCCCCCCCCTGCCTCCTCCCGCTCGCTGGTCGCAATCCCAAGTCTTCCTGTAAAAGGAACAGTCTGTGTGAACCGTCTCATGTCCCCGCCACCCCCCTTCCACCCGCCGCACGTTGGCCTCAGCCCCAGTTTAAAGGGACCAGTGACCTCACTGGCAACAGAAAACCGTGGGAAAGAGATGGGACTGATAAAGCCTTGAGTTGTTTCAGGGAAAAATCAACATCCAGCCCCACACGCACACACATGTCTGCCCCGCGCTGGGCGCAGGCACTCCGGAGCCTCATGATTCAGATGGAAACCAGCTCACTGGGAGCACGGGGATGGTTGAGGACGTTGTGCAAAGAGCCCTCTGTTGCCATTAATCCCTGAGGGCCAGGACAACGGGTGGCACCACGGTTGGAAGCATCAGGATGGGTCCAGCACGATGCGATGGGTCGTGGTCCCACTAGGAGCTCAGCTCCCAGCCCTGAAGCATCTTCGAGTGCCAGCTCATGGCACTGCCAGGGCATTCACCACCTACCCTGTAAACCAAACCCACCAAACACGACTTGAGGTTTTATGACAGCAGGATGAATTGCCGTTTTCTTGTCTCATCCCATAACGCCGGAAACTCAGACCCACAGCCCGGCATCTAGAGAGCATCTCGCCTTCCCTGAGCTTGCAGGAGGAGGCTGTTTGTGGCTGGTTTACAGAGTCCTGTGCTGCTAATATCCCCCAAGGCATCAATAACGGGGGGTGTTGGAGGCAGGGGAGGAGGGGGAGCGCTGAATGGAAGTTCGCAGTACAGAAATAACGCCTTTTAGTTGGGAAAAAAAGAAACCCATAAAATAATCAGCCCTGGGATCTGGCACCACGTGGGTTTCCCAAAGCCTTTTGCAGAGAGCGCGGCGGCGATAACAGCCCATCAGCGCTGGGGCCGGCTGCTCTGCTCCTGCTCAAAGGAACAGAGCCCTGGTCCAGCCAGCCCGCACTGGAGTGGAAATCTGAGGTCTGGGAAGTGTTTTTACCCCCCCACCCCCCGAATGGGAATAAAACATTTGCTTTAGGTTATGGCACTTTGTTTCTGTAATGTTGGATGTTTTGATTTCCATATAAGTGGTCAAGAAAACGAGCTGTTATTAGCTTACATTTCAAAGTGGAGTTGCTTTGAAGCAGAATTAGTGTTATTTTAGCGAGTTTGGGACCCACTCCTCCTTTCCAAAGTGATTTCACTTCAAAATACACGTATCTCCAAACCAAACTTCCCATAAACATGTGTTTTTGAGAGATTAATACCCTTTCCACTGATAAAACCATTTAAATGGGACCCAGAGATTGGTTATTTCAAGCTCTTGCACATACCACAAAGAGCCTGAACCAAGTGGAGCCCAGACTGCCACAGAGGAACACTTTTCTTCTCCATTAGAAAGGAATTCACTGTCCAGGCTCCGTCTTTCCTGGACTAAGCCTTCTTGTTCAAGTGTCATTATCTGGGTTCAATTGAAGTGTAATTGGCAACATGTTTTTCTAGGATTACACTTCATTATGAACAGAGCGGGGCCGAAACCCACTTCTCCTGTAATCAGATCCATTTTCCAGCCTGTGCGTCTGGGGAGTCATTTATAATGGCCCCTGGCAAGCCCTGGGAGAGAACAAGGTCCACCTGAACCACCCAGGATGGATGCAGGGATGGTGCTGAGACCCCTCAAGATCATTTGAGTGGAGATGACAGGGAAGGATTAAGCTCTGTGGGAGGGAAGCTGGGTTTTCATAGGCATCACTCATGTCTTGTGGCAGAGAGTGGGACAAGGGATGATGCTGGGGAATGGGAGATGGGGTCTAAGAGCAGAAATGGGGTTTCTGCCACCTCCTTGCCTCCACTGAGCAGCCATGCAAGCTATTCCCATGGTACTTGTGGTGGCAAAGCCTGACCCCAAGCACAGAGCCACCAGCTGGCTGACCAACCTCCTCCCCAGCCGCTCCGCTCTTCCCACAGAGCTCCAGGCTTTGCCACAGCCAAGCCAGGGAATTATGAAAGGAAATCTCTCCCCAGGCCCTGGATGATGAACCCTGGCCCAGTGTCGAGGGCTGTTTCCCTCTGCACAGTCAGGATTGCTCAGTGAGCACTGCTGCAGTGCTTGTCCCCAGGCCCAGCACCCCTGTGAGCCCCTCAGGGGCTGGATGCAGGCGAGAGCTGTCCCTGCTCCTGCTGCCTGTGCTTGTGGTGGGAACTGTTTCCAGAGATGGGTGTCACGAGGACGGGGCTAAGCCATCCATCACACCCAGCACTAATTGGCTGCCCTGCTTCAGAGGCCAAGGAATAAGTGAGCTGCAAAGATTGATGTCCCGTCCCTGCAGCAGGAAAAACTCTCCCAGCCAGGGCTGAGGGTGGATCCCTGCCAGGGACCTGGGATTGCCCAGGTTTGGTGGTGCCAAGCCTGCTCCTGGGGGTGAAGGGCTCCAGCCTGGAGGGGGGGCACAGTCAGACCAGACACCAACACCCCCCCCATGTCCTGCTCCTTCCTCTCCCTCCTGCTCAGCTCTGGGAAACATCCCCAGAGAGCAGCCAGCTGTGAAAAGCTGCAGCAGCTGGAATGTGGGAGGGAGAGCAAGGCTTGCAGAGCCAGAGGCAGCAGGAGCAGGGCTTATCTGTTACCTCCCCATGAACTGACACCTCTGCTTTAACCCCGTGCGTGCCTGGGATGCCCTGTCCGCACATCTTCAGTCAACATCACCTCCCTAACCTCAGGTCCCACCACTGCTGCCAGACCCACAGCTGTAATTGCAGAAGCAGAGGCCTCGCAGGGATGCTGGCCGGGATCCCTGGCTGCAGTGCTGTGGACAGGCTCTCTTGCTGTGTGGCTGCACAGAGGGATTCATCACAGGCAGGAGAGCCAGGCAGGGTGTTCGGGAGGTGATGGGGGATGAAAGCGTGGAGGTAGGAATGTGCTATCACCTCCGTGTGTTGTCAGATCTGGAGGGCAGCCAGGAGAGGATTGTTTGCTGTGGCTGAGCTCCAAGCCAGAGGCACCACAATTGTTGACTCCCCCCCTGCTTCCCCGGCCCCCGCAGTTCAGAGCCGGCCCAGCCACGGCTTGGGGCAGGCCAGGGGAGGGAGAAACAACATTTTCCCACAAACCCATGGCCTCACCCTTCCCCAGACAGGGACGGGGCAGATCCTGCACCTCGGTGCTGTGCTCGCCTCCCCGCCAGCACTGTCTGTGTCCTCACACCTATTGCCCTGCAGCAGGTCTATTCCAGCAGCCAGGAACGCGGCTCCACTTGGGCAGCTGTGCAAACACCGTGGGATGGGGCTTGGGACACCTCGGAGGTGCTGCTGCCCCAGCAAGAGCTCCTGCCCCATAAGATGGTGTTTGTCCCCATGAGCCTGTACCCAGGGAAAGGCTGGGACATGGAGCCATGAACACCAGGCATAAGGTGGCTCTGGTGAGCGGGGCTGGGTGATGGCCAGGGATGGGATCACCCTCTGCTCCAGAACCAGCAGTGCATCCCGATGGACTGTGTCAGACACCTGCACTTTAGTCCTGGCTGCCCTTGATATGATTCAGTTTCCACACCCAGCGGACTGGGCACTCACTGGACGGAGGAGCATCAATGAGCAATGATGTGGTGATGGACAAAGGTTTGCTCCTCTCTGGTGTTTCAGATCTGGAGAGGGCAATGCAAGGCAAGGTGAGGGGTCTTTGTCTGTGTGAACACTGCGGTGGGCTCCTGCGCTCTTGACTTCCAGCCCCGCTCCAGTCTCCATGCACTGGAAGGACAAGGATGCCCTTGAGGCTGCACCCAAGCTACAACAGCAAGAGCCGGGATGGGAAAACCAAGGCTGGTGAAGCAGCGAGGCCCTGTCCTTCCCCCGGGGCCAGGCCCTGGGGCTCGGGGAACACAACGCCTTTGTTTGCTCCTTGGCCTGCACAAGGAGCCCTTCCCTCAGCCCCACAACCCCAACCCTTCAAAAGGGCTGTGCCCCCCTCCCGTTCCCCCAGCCATGCTAATGTGCCAGGGCTCTTCCCAGGCAGCCTGGGAGAGATCAGCCTGGTTAGACAGTTTCACCACTTGTTAAATGTGTGTTTAGCGATCCTGTGAGTAGACAAGAACAAATACAAACAAGCCGGGCTGGAGAGCCCCTGCCCCTCCGCCCTGCCTGGAACGCACCAGCCCCAGAGCCTTTCTTCCCTAACCACTTCAAACTTTCGTTTCTTCTGAAGCCACAACAAGGCACACTTTGTAAAGCAAATGAGTAAACAGCAACTTTCAGCTTAAAAGGAAAACAAGGGGGAGGGACTGCTTTTAATTACTGGGTTTTATAAAGGGCTTTATTCGGTTAATTGCTTTCTGTTGTAAAACGCTCTTCTGCGCACAGCCCTGGTTGGAGCTGCGTCGCTGCTGGCCAGATGGCATTGCAGAGGTAATGACAGCATGTGCGTTCACTGCTCGGCTCCACAAGTGCCTTTAACATTCGCAGACATCCCCCCGAGCCCTCCCAGCCTCATGGAAATGACACGAGGCACCCAGCTCTGCTCAGACATGACCAGCGGTTTGGCATGTCCAACTCCATCACTTCCAAAGGACCAGGGATGAGCAGTCTGCACGCACACAAAAGCCTCTGCAGGTTTCAAGCCGAGGTCCCAAAAGGGCTGATGATTGCCACGGCTGCAGCGTTACCCTCCTCACCTGGGGTAACAACCCATGTTCGTGTCAGAGGTGCTGAGTTCAGCTCAGTCCTGCCCTTCTGGAGCAGGGAGTGACAGCGCTGTGAGGGCTGGCACGGCAGCGGTGTGCATGGAGACATCTGAGCACACACATGTGCATGTGGCTTGGTGCAGCACAACAGATTCCCACTGTACCCCTGATGATCGCAACCAGCCTGGAAGAGACACCAAGAGCCTGTGAGACAGGAGGATTAGAATGAAGAGAGCCAGCTAAGAGGTGCACAAAGGGATCGTCATCAGAAACACCACCAGTGCAGAGCTGGGAGGCTGGGGACAGATGGCACAGGAAGGGACAGGGAGAGGAGGCAGCAGGAGAGACTTCCCCAGTTGGATCAGCCTTGGAGGGGAAGAGCAGGGAAAGGAAATGGAGCAGGAATGGCCTTGGGCTCCTCACCACAGGCTGGGCACTGCAGGGGTGCCCATGGTGAGCAGGGGCCTCATGAGTGGCAGGAGTGCATCCTCTTTCCTCCCTTGTCAGCTTAGAAAATACCAGGAGGGAGCACACACGTGTGGGGAATAGGGGCAAGGAGGCTCCTGGTCCTCATTCAGTGGGAACAGGGATCACCTCCTGCCCCTCCTCACACTGACCAGCATCTGCTGCCTCAGTCAAGACAAGCTCCTAGCACAGAGGAGAGCAAATGCACATCCAAAGGGCTTCCAAAGCCACCAGCCCTCAGTCACAGAGGCCCCAGGGTCAGGGAATGTGCAGAGTTCAGGGCAGAGGCTGAACCTGCAGTAATGGGGCCGCTGTGCTGCTGTTCCCTCATGGCAAACCCATGGCTCCTTGTGTGGCTGCTCCCTGCTTCATGTCCCTGCACCCACCAGGGCGGGTGGCTCTGCTCCTGCCAGCAGTGATGAATGCTCACGTTCTCCAATTCAAATAGCAGGAAGCTGAATCTTGTTCCTTTCCCTTTCAGGCTGTCAGCTGGAGCAATTGCCCACCTGCAGCACCACCCCAGGGACAGGGGTAAGGAACAGGACACAGTGCTGCCAAGGAGCAGACCACGTTCCCAGATCAACCAGTACTGCATTGGCACATTGTGTGCCCACACGAGAGAGAGGGATCAGCGCTGTGATGGGCACTGCTGCTGCTTCCAGGCAGGATGGGGTGCACAGACCACAGCCATGGTACACAAGTAGGGTGTGTGTGTGAACACGTGTGCATGGGCTCGTACAGCTATGCGAGTCCTCTTGGGAGACACATACCACTGTGAGATGAAGTGTCAGACACTCTGCAGCAGCTGGGGTGAGCAGTGTTCCCAGCCCTGGGCTTCCAAACCGGTTGGGTTTGTCCCATTGCTGCCCTTGCATCCCCAGCACCAGGCACAGGCTGCACTCCTGCTTGCTTCCCCTTGCGCCAAGTGCTCTGCACCCAACGTGCTTCCCTGCCACCTCCAGCACTCCATCAGTTCACAGCCAGGCCCAGCGCTCCCACTGGGATGCTCCCAAGGCAGCAGCCGTCACTGGGCTGAACCTGACAATTACACCCAGCTGGAGGAAGCCCGGAGGAGGATAAGGATGCAGGCAGCGAGGACCCTCCGTGCAGCACGGGAGGGCGATGGGAGGCACCGACACGCACACGCTCAGGCCAGCGCTGTTGCTGTGGGAGGAAATGATTAATTTGCTGGGAATAAAGTCGGCAGCGAGTCAAACCCCATCCTCCCAAAGGGAAAAGCCTCCCCATTCCCTGCCCACAGCAGCCCTGTCGCCTCTGTGCTGGGAGACTGGTGCAACACGAGGGCATCTGTCTGGGCACCGTGTCCCCGCAGCAGGATGAAGCACATCCATCGCTCCCCCCGCGGCACTCGGGGCGCCCTGATTCCACCTCCCAATGCCACACTGGGAGGATTGCAGCCACAGGCATCCCCCCCCCCCCCCCCCAGACATCCCTTTGTCAGTCACTGTGGCAACAGCCACGGCCCGAATGCCGCTTCCCTGTTTGTTTTCCCTGTCTCCATCGCGGTGGCAGCCGCAGCCTCCCTCCCTCCGGCTCTGCGAGCGGGAGCTGGGGTATTCAGGGCTCGGCAGCCTGAATGAAGCCAGATCCCTGGACACATTCCTGTGGTTGGGTTTTTTTTCTCCCTTCCCTTTTTATCCCCCCCCTCCCCTTCTCCCTCGCTTGGCAAAAGCTAAAGGATTCAAAAGGAAGCCAGGCTTGGCAGACACGGGGGGAGGAGGGAGTGGGGAGATGAAAGAAGGCCTCTCTCCAGCTTTCCCTTCCAGTTCCCACACTCAGCTCCTAATGATTCCCAGCCGCACCTGGAGGAGGCCGCCGAGGAAGTGGGGGCTTGTTTATCCAGCCATAGGAAAGGTCCCCCTGGCCTGGCTGTGCTGTGTGGGGTGGCCCCACAGCCCCATCACCCCATGGGACAAGGTGCTTGAGGATGCCACCCTAGGTGGTAGCTCTATCTCAGTGCCACACTGGTGCTTAAATGGTGCCCCATGCCAGAGCTGGTGGTGAGGAAACCTTCCCCATTCCCAGCCTGGGGGGCTTCAAGCATTGCCCTGCCTCCTGTAGGACATACCCGTGTGGTGGTGGTGGTGGTATGGGCTCCATACCATCGAGGGGCTCAGATGGTTACAGGGGTGTGCTGAGGCAGCAATGCTGTGCACACACTCCCCAGACGTGGGCCTGAAGGGGAAGGAGCAACCGGTCACACCACGGAGGGGGGTGATGCCACTTGGAGCAGGTTGGCTCCTAAAGGATGCCAGCAATGGGGACTCCTGGACCACGGCAGCCTCCTGCCGCCGCACAGCCCTTATTGCCCTCTTGTGGCACCCGCTCAGCACCGCAACCATCCCTAGCCCTGTCCTTGTCCCTGTGCCCATGGCTGAGGCAGCAGGAACAAGCCCACCATTCCCCCGAGGAATCATATCCCCACCAGGATGGGTACAAAGCTCCATCCTGCTTCCACCCGTGAACAGATTCCCAACAGATGCAGCCCTAATGCAAGCAGGGCCAGCAAAGCCAGGCTCCCCTCGCAGGGCAATTGGAGCAAGCTTTCCCTCATTCATCCTCCCTCTCACAGGATGAAGGCTCCTCTGCTCCTTGCACAGGGCTTGGCAGCATTTTGTGAAGCATTGGTCTGGTTGTGACTGGAAAAGGTTAAGGGGGATGGCATCAACTCCACTGCCTGCAGATGATGACTTGCATGGCCCCGAATGGGTTTGAGGGGGAAACCACTGCTTACTACTGACGGCCACAGTGACAGGCATGGACCAGATCCACCTGCAGCCTGCTTGCAGGTACACAGAGCCAGTCCTGGGCTCTGCATCCCCTCTTTGCCACATGGAGAAGGGATAACCGAGCCATGTACCCTAAGTGGGAACAAGCAGAAGTCCACCCCTGCGCCCAGGTCTGCTGCAGTTCTCCAACACACTCATGCCCATCTCCTCCCATGTCATTCAGCCAGAAAGCTTGGCACAGCATGGGGCTGCCATTGCTCCGGTGCAGCCCCAGATCTCCTCCTCTCCTCCTCCTCAGTGGGATTATGTGCACAATCCTGTCCGGCACAGCGCTGCCAGCACAGCTTTGAAGTGCAGCCCTGGTAACAAAGCTTCTGCTGCAGGAATGGGGACACACTGGGACAGAGGCATCTCCTCCATCACCCACTGACCAGGGCAGAACTGGAGACAGGGACCAGGGGATATTTACTCTGCACACACATCTTTGCCCTCTTGCTCTAGCCCTGTAACCAAAGGGTTGTTTCCACCAGCGTGGGTGACACACAGAGCTACCTAAGGACTGTCAGAAGCTGTGGAGCCCTCTGGCTCCCAGACATAGCTGGACAAGCCCCAAATGTGGGGCTAAGGAAGAAGTGGGGTGGAAGGTGGGTCTATACCCCACAGACTGCTGGCCAAAGGCCAGGCCTTAGACAGAAATTGCCTGGTGCCTCTTCCAAGGCACTGGCCCAGTGTGGAGCTGCCTCTTTCCCCATCAGCTCTGCACACACTGCATTGAGTCAGTGCTTCGCTGGTGGCCTCCCCAGCCCCACATGGCCAAGCCCTGGGTGCACCAGGGGAACCCGTTTTAGGCTCCGGTGACAGAGGCATCAGCAAGCACTGCTATAAATAGTGGTGTCGAAGGAACGAGGTGCTCGGGGCTGTTCAAATCCTGGCACGGCCCCACTAGTGCTGATAGCAAGTGCCCTTTGCTTGTTCTCCTGCTGCAGGTCCTCTTATCTACTGCTCCAAGTCCGGGTGTTTCTGTCACCAGGTCCCTGCTCTGACATTTCAGCCTCCTGGGGTGGCTGCAGGTCCCTGCTCCCTTATTCTGTGCTTCAGAAGGGCTGTAAGACTGAATGTGCTGTGGGGACAAGGTGGAACCCCCTCATGGGACCCCTCCTGGCCAGCACCAGAGGGGTGTAAGGACAGCCCTGTACGTGCATGGTCCCTGCACACCAGCACGTGCTGTTATCCGTGCAGGCATCAGTGCAGATATGGGGTTTCACTGCACTTCAGAGCACTCCTGGTTTGCTGCTCTTCTTCTGCAAGGAGCTGGAGTCATCCTCCAGACCTGACGTTACCTCGGGACCATTCTGACCTGTTGTGGTGATGGGGAAACTGAGGCAGGGAGGAGTCACAACTTACCCTATCGGTAGGTGAGGACCAGCAGAGCAGAGCCCACACACTGCCTGACCTCCTGCCACACAGCTGCTCACCAGGGCTGTCCCCTCCTGAGCAAGAACCCCATGTATTCTTGGGGTTAAATCCTGGCTTTGGGATGAGAAGCAGTTCTGGCTGCTCAAAGACGTGATTACCTCATGCACATCTGCGCTGACAATAGCTGAGTGGCAGCAGGATCCTGCACCAGCTCTGCCTGTGCTCCCTCCTCCTCCGTGCTCTTCATTTAAAGCACACTCATCACAAAGCATGATGAGAGCCCCAGAAAACAGGCGACAGGAACAAACCCTTCAGGCTTGCAGCAAACCAACAGGGACACATCACAGACCCAACACTGAGCCCTGCGAGCACGTTAAGGGCTCGGGGAGGTCTTTGCATGAACATCAGTGGTGTGGACATCCCAACCTCTCAGGGCACTGTGGGACTTGCACTGGTGCAACGTGGGCCTTACCAGTGCTGGCATCTATCGTTCCTCCAGGCATCTGGTGGAAGAACAGGCAGGGCAAGCATTCCTGAGGGCCATCCATCCATCCCTTACACGAGCACCCAGAGCAGGGATGCTGCCCAGGGGCCTATGGACATTCCTTGGCTATATTTGGTGACAGATGGAGAATTTGTTGCTTCCCCTTAATCCATCTGTTCTCCTTGCAGGGAGGAGCCAACAGCAGAACTGCAGTGTCGCTATTCGGATAAAGCCGGTACTTCAGCACCAATAAATCTCCTCTAAAAGCCTTTGCTGCCTCCCACCTGTTGGCTGTGAGATCAGGTTGACAAAAGTCTTCTGCCAAGCTGTATTTTTACCCAGGCCCTCATCACGAGCCCAGGTTACAATGAAAGGCTGTTGACAAAGCAGTGATGGAGCTGGATCACAGCACATCTCCCGGCTGGCATCGCACCTCTCCCACAGCTCTCCAGTTCCCAGCTAGCTGCTTTGGTTCTATTTTCTGGACTCCCTTAAGCCCCCAAAAGCCCTTTTCCTTTTCATCACACCCATCCCCATCGGTAGGTCCTAAACTGGGACCCCAGGTTCCTGCTGACTGCCCCAGGAAGCCAAAATACCCATTGTGAGAATGGCAACAGAGCGAGGCTGGGACAACACAGTTTATTACAGAACAACACCCCGAGGGGTTCCATAAAGGCAGCCCATCCATAAGGAAAACCACCGGAGGACAATGAAGTGAAACCCACAGCAACAACACACAGCAGGAAGTCCAGTCCTTGGCCAGGGTAGCACAAGAGGCACAACAGCACCAGCCCATCCGGGTGGGAGACGTGGCCAGACCTAATCCCCCAGCCCAAGGACACAGCACAGAGGGCACACAAGGGAAGTACGAGAGCAGCAAATCCACCTCTGCCCATTGGAGTGATGGAGGAAACACTGTGAGAAGCCATGTGGGGAGAAGCAAACAGGGCAGCCACTGCAGGAGCAGAAACCTCTCCCTGTACAAGGACTGGGGAGGTGCAGAGTGAGCTCTGCCTCACTTGGGAGCATCTGTTGAGCCCCTCAACTGTGCTAGCAGCAGGAGAACCTAAGTAGTCACTGACACTCCTGCCTGCCCCATCGCCCTGCCCCAGCTCCTGTGTGCCTCAGGCAGCAGGGAAAGCTGCTGAGATCCAGAACCATTACACATCACACAGCACCTTCAGACAGGGCATCTCCTCCTGCACAGCACAGCCCTGCCAACACCTCTTATCTGCAGCACGCATTCCCCATTGCACCCAGCGCAAGCACCCAGCCCCAGCGGCTGCTCTTGCATCCTTATCCAACCCCACCAGCACCCTGGGCTTCCCAGGGGCTTGCTGACAGCTCCATTCCTCTTCCACCATCACCGCCTGGGCTGGCAGGACACCAGGGATGTGTTTCCTGGGAGGCCAGGCTGTTATCCCAGCTGCAAAAAGGTCTCCCAGATACAGTTCAGATCCCAGTATCTGGGGTTCACGTTGAAAAGACAAGACCTTGTTATAAACCTTGTTATAAACCTGTATATGAACAAGTTATGTTATTAGCTACTCATTTCTTTCAAGACTGTTTTGTGTTTGGGTTTTAGACTTTTCCCTTTGCTCCTCACCCAGATGTGACAAGTAACAGTCAACATGAAACAGTTCTGGGGGGGGTGGAAAGTGCAATTTGCTTTATCACTGCTAGAGCAGGATTTAGTGCAAAGAGAAAAGAGTCTCCCAAGCCATGGGAGACGTCACCAGCTCGTTCCTATGATCATGCAAAGTGCCCTGCAAAGGTGAGCCAGAGGCAAACACATACCTCAGAAAGCTCAGCCCGTGGAGCTGGTGTTTGCCTGACAACACTGAGCATCCTTTGTGCCCAGCCATGGCTGTGCCACCTGCAATAGACAAAGAAGAGGGGGAAAAAGCCACAAGAAAGAAGTAATCTTTAATTCCCCCCTCCGAGAGCATCCTTTGGGACAGGGCTTTGTGCCCAAGCATCAGTGTGATGTTCACACCCATCTGGAAGCAGCTCTCCGATTGATTTCTCTTCCTGTTTCACCATTGGAGCTTGGCTTCTCCCGCACAGCATCGCTAGCAGAGGGGTCTATTTTAGGAAACACCAGAGGTTTTCAGAAGCTGAGGGGATGATGATACCGACTCATTGAGCTCAGCCTAGCAAGGGGGAACTAAATCCTTTCATTAAATCCCCAGGCTGAAATCCTCTGCACATTTACCTAAATGGACTGCAAATGATGTCCCTAAAGGTCTGCCTTTAACTTAATCCAAGCCCCAGGCGTGTGGCTGCAGACCCTGGGATGCTCACAGCCATTGAAGACCTCACTGAGAGGATTATAAATCACACAAGTGGCAAACCCAAACCCAGGAACCTGGGCCCACAACTCACTAACCCAGAGCTCCGAGCAGAAAACGGGTTTTTGTCTTTCTTTTGCATGTGTTTGCTTCTATTTTCCCCAATTTTAGAGCATGAAAGGAAAGCTGCTTAGCTGGCAAAAGCCCTGCTGAAAAGGCAGGAAGGATTTGCTGGCTGGGGAGGAGGGGCTGCCCCGTATGAAGGAGCAATATCATGGTGGAATTGCAGTTAAAAGGGGCAATATTTGGTTTCAAAGCTGCAAGAAGGGGTTTTGTGCGCTCCCAACTTTCCAGTCCAATGGCTCAGGCCGAACATTTGCTTTGGAAGTCAAAGCTTTGGGAATCACCTGGGGTTTTATAGAAACACCAATAAATTAAACCTGGTATAAACAGTGCACAAAAGGAGGGCTCCATCCTCCAGGGGCTTTGCCTGAAGCAAGTGCAGAGGGAAGGGGAAACGGCTCATGGGGCTGCCCGGGAACAGGGACAACGCCAAGACATTGCAATAATACAGAGGCAAAAGGAAGCCTTTCATCAGCCCCTTCCTCCATCCATGCCCCCGACACGGCTCCCGCTGGGAATAACATCGTGCTCGCAGGGCAAACACTCTGTCCTTGAGACCCCAGCCCAGGTCAGAGTGTGGTGCAGGGTGAAGCTGTGCTGACCAGCCAGCCCCACTACTTGCTGTTCGGGGTCTGCTTCTCCTTCACCGGCTGCTTGTGCTTCTGGGCGATGCCATAGGGGACGTGGGCAGCGATGGTGCCCATCTCCTTGGCTCCCTCCACGTGGAACATCTGGTCATCGAAGAAGATGTGAGGACGGATCTTCCTCAGCAGCGGCCCCTTGGGTGCCCCGGCCAGGAACAGAGCCTCATCCGTCTCCAGGCCCCAGCTGCGCAGAGTCTTTAGTGCCCTGGCTCCGGAGCTGGCTGCGCTCCTGGCAGTGACCAGGTAGGTGCGGATGGGACATTCCATCCTCAGCCCCTTGGAATAGAACTTCTTCTGCAGCTTCCCCAGGGCCTCCAGGAAGCCCTTCAGGGGGCCCTGTTGGAGCAAGGAGAGACCATCACTGTGCAGGGCTCCATGTTATCCCTTCCTCCAGACACCCAGTGCCAGCAGAGCCACACACATGGCAAACCCCTTCTCCCTGTGGGCCCCAGAAACAGCAGCATGGGGCCAGCTGCAGCTATGCTGATGCTCCATGTGCCAACCAACCCCTGGCTTGCTCCCATAGGGAAGAACATCCCTGTGGGCTGCCTTCCAGAGGCTATTTCTGGCCGGACCCCAGCGCTACCTGTGCCAGAGGCTTGTTCTCGTGAGCCTTTTCATGCTCAAAGAACATGTCCAAGCCATGAGCCTTCACAATCTGCTCCGACTCATCCGAGAAGAGCACAGCATCACCATCGAACGCCACCCGCAGCTGGTTCTCCGACACCTCCAGGTCTTTGCTGGGGCTGAAGATGGTGGCTGCAGCGATCCCTGTGGAGGTGAAGCGTGAGGCAAGAAGCAGCAGTTACCCAAGGACTCAGCCTCATGGCTTATTCATTGAGGAGCAAAGCAAAACACAACAGGCTGGAAGCAAACGCTGCCAGGAGATGCATGCACCCAACAGTGCCTGCGGCTTGGCCCCAAGACCTTTTACAGCAAACAGATGACAAACATCCCTTGGCATACAGGAATTAATGGGGAAAAACAGTGATTTTGCCTTGGAAGAGCTGTGAAGCTTGAGAAAAATCTTATTTCTATGGAAACTAGAGGCTGTCTGGAGCATGAAGGATGGGATGTGGGAGAAGGCAGACCCTCGCTATCATGATGCAGGGACATTGGAGCTATAGCTGTTGACACCAACCCTCTGAGGGCTCCAGGCTCCCCCCATTTTCCCCCACAAGCCAAACCTCAGACTCACCCTCTTCAATGGCCCCACTCACTTTCTCGGCGTCGGAGGAGAGGTAGAGGTTGGTGTGATAGGCCTTGAGGTAACAGATGGGGCTGTTCCCTCCCGTCATGCAGAACCTCTCGATGAACAGATCTGAGGGCAGAGGGACCCGGGGTGAGCTCGGCTGCCCCACAAAGGCCTTGACACTGCTCCCCCATGGCCTCCCAAGAGCAGCAGGATGGGGGTAACCTTGGTACCACTGCTCAACAGCATGGGTGGTGGCAGAGCATCCTCACCACCAACCAACCACCACTCACAGCCCAGGGAACCCGTGGGCTTAGCACATGGTTTGAAGGGAGAGATGGGAGAACACATGTCCTTATCCCGCTGCCAAGCAATAACACTGCCTAAAGCCATGGGCACCCATGCAGAGCACAGCTTTGCTCTCACCATAGTGGTTGATGCTGTTGATCAAGCGAACCCCAACCTGGGCATGGTTGTTGGTCATGAGGACGATGTCGAACAGCTCCTCACTGTCGGGGTAGAGCTCACGGAGCTTCGTGTTCACTGCCTCCAGCGCCTGCAGCACCCAGGGTGAGGGGAAGGAGTCAGTGAGGTCCCAACACAGCCCTGACCCCCTTAGCACCGAGCAGAACACTTCTGTGACCAAAGCCAGGGATCTGATGGACCCTGGTCCATAGGTCCATCTAACATGTCAGCGTTAGAAGCTGGCGGCTCCAGCAAGGCAGAATTCAGCCAGTTTAAATGAATAAATACAATCCCATTAAAAAAAACCCAAACCAAATAAAAATACGAGAATTCCCCAACAGGAAATGATCCAAATGGACGAGTTCCTCAGTTCCTGGTTTGGAAAACCCAATTCCTCAGTCTTGGATGAGGCACATCACTTGCTAGGAAGTTTATTTGACCTCTGTTTGCTCCGTGGCTCCATCCCCTCTGCCACACTGCTCATTCCCACCCCTTCCCCACACAAGCACCCCATTGCTGTCCCCAGACCCTTTGGGTGAGGAGCACAGAGCGGTTCATGGCTGCAGCGGATGGATGCTCACCTTGACGAAGGGGAAGGCAGCCCCAGGGAGGAAGGGCTCATTCTCGTGGTCCAGCTGGTATTTCACATAGGCCTCCACCCCCTGCTCACTGTATATCTTCTGCTCCTCCTCCATGCGGAACAGTGCACGCGAGGACACCGCGATGGTGATGGCGTTCTCAGGCTTGGGCTGCAGGGAAAGGGAGGCAATGGGGAGGCAGCCCCTGCATAGCACCTGAGATGGGATCTGCTGCCTTCAGATCCATAGTGATGTGAGGGATAATGGGACAGCTGCAACCTGATCTTCCAATGCTTCACCAGGCAAAGCCTTGATGCGCCATCCCTATGCATTCAGGATACCCAAGAGCCTTTTTCTGCTCTCACACCATGCCCATGTCATCCCAAAGCAAACGGGATCCATCCAGACCCAATGTGCTACCCCAGGAGAACCACTCAACCCTAGGCAGAAGGAATCTGGGTGGCTTTTCCCCACCTCCCCAGCCAGGAACAGCCACACACTGCGGCTTGGCCTGCTCTGCACTCCCACGATGCTGTCCAGATGTGACAAACAGCCCGTGCCAGCTCAGCTCATAAAACACTTGATATAGTTATTGTGGGTGGAAACATGACAAACAGGTGGTGCAAGCAGTGATTTATGAGTCATTATTATTAATGTTCGAGGGCTTGATCCAAAATCCACTGAAGTCAGAGAGGGGCCTTGGCAGTGAGAAAGGGGACACCGGGAAAGTCAATCTCGTCTTGACCCTCACCCATCCTTCCTCTCCCCTCACAGGGCACAAGGGTGCTAATCCCCATCACTTGCTCACAGGTATGAAAGCAAATTCATTACTGATGGCCAGCAAGGAATCCTGGCTCCCAGAACAGCAAATCCCAAGGAAGGAGAGTGGTGCAGCTGCCCTGTCCCCAGCAGGCTCTGCCCACAGGAGTAGGATGGGGTTTGGGGGCTCACACCCAGGATGCTCCCTGGGAGCAATCCCAGCCCATGGCTGTGCCCAGGGATGCATCTCCATAGGGAGCCTGTGGAATCCAGGTCATCAGCACTCCAGAACCCCCTCACCCTCAGCTCCTCTGTGACTTCCTGGATCCTGGCATTGCCCCTGTGAGTAATGCTCCAGCAATGCTGTTTGCCATGGGGCAGCTCTGCACACCCAGGTGCCCCCAAGTTCAAGCTCCCACCCCGCCTAGGGCTGAGCTGCATGGGAACGGCACCCATCAGCACTGGGGATCCTGCCCTGGGGCTCACTCTGCCCCCAGCCCAGCCCCACTGATCCTGCCCAGCCTGGCTGAGTCACTGCAGCCCTGGTGCCATTCCCAGCCCTATGAGCTGCAGTGGGGCCGATCCCTGAACACCTCCCCAAAGACACACGAGTACCCAAACCCCTGCACACAGATTACACAGCAAACAATGAGGACCTGACACACATTAGCTCAGGCTGAGAACATCCCTGTGGCCAGAGGGATCCCTTTCCCCCTGCATTTGCAAGGAATTCGGTCTCATTTGGAAGCATCTCTTCTGCACAAGCAGTTAAACACCCCCCGGGGCATGAAAGATCACCCAGGTCCATGCGGAAGCTGATCAGCGACACCAGCATCACTCCCACCGGTGAACCACAGCCAGGTCCCCATCTCACCTTTAACACACCCAATGGGTGTTAGCTATTAACCTGGAGGGCCAGGTTAAGACTTGGCCTGTGACAACTCATTAATCAATAACTCCGGTGTCATGGGCCATTTATTAGCTGACAATATTAATAACCAGTAAAGGTCTTGGGACATCCGGCCGTTAGCCTTCAGCAGGGAGCCCCATGCTGCTCCTGAGCTCCTGCCAGCGCTGGGTTATTTATCCAGGTGTTTGCTCCCTGCTCCCTGTCCCCAGTGGACAATGGGGCAGAGCATCCTCCCCAGGAGGATCCCCCTTGGAACCATTGGGAAAGCAGCACCCGCAGCACAGGGAGATGCTCCAGGGTGCTGGGATACTGGTGCCCAGAGGAGCTGTGGCTGCCCCATCCCTGGCAGTGCTCAAGGCCAGGTTGGACACAGGGCTTGGAGCAGCTGCTCCAGTGGAAGGGGTCCCTGCCCGTGGAGCTGGAGGAGCTTTAAGCTCCCTTCAACCCAAACCAGGCTGTGGCTCTATGAGATGCGTGGGGCTGTAAAGCAGAGCCTGCCTGGGTTCCCAGCCCGGATTGGCACCTCTCTCTCCCCACACCTTGCACTGGGCGGGTGCCAAGAGCCCAAGCACCTTGCACAACGGCAGCAGGCTGCTCAAGGTCCCTTCCCTGCCATTAAAGGCACCAGCCTCCAGGAGGTTCATTTAAGAGGCAATAAACACAGCAATAAAAAGAACCATAAGCCTGGGGCCTCTCTCTGCCCCTGCCTGCGCTGCCGGAGCCCCAGCTGCCTCCGGCTGGGAAACCCGGCTGCTGGGAATGGGACCTGCCCCATCCTGTTCGCTCCTGCCAAGGAAGATTTGCACCTTTGGAGGACTCTGTGCAGGAGCATCTCAGCCGGTCGCTACCGCAGCTCTGGGCTGGGATTATCCCTGTTTGCTCGCTGGGAAACGCTGACGTTTACCGACCAAGGCAATTCTGCTCCGAGGGGAGGGATCTGCACTTGGCCATTCCTTTGAAGTGGAGCTTTCACTTGGAAGCGTTCCCTCCTCAAGGTTGTTTGGATGCTTCTCCATCCCCGTACTGCAGGAGATCATTACCACATCCAAACCAGGCTGCAGGAACGGCAGCACCTCCAATCCTTCATCAGAGCCCAGCAAACAGCCCAGCAAACCCCACTTTGCCCTAAACATCACAGTTTAAGGGGGTAATACCCTTCCTTGTCAACAGGAAGTGTGTGCATGGAAAGGTCCTGCTCACAGCCCTCGCTGGGACATACTTAGTGCCATAAGCTGTCATGGAGCTCAGTACCCATCCCAACACAGCCTCCTGCTGCCCCTGCCCCAGTAGGTTAGGGCACTCTGAATGGCAAACCCTGATTTACCCTGCAAGCAGCATCCAAGGGCACCCAAGGTCAGTTAAGGCTCAGGAAGCAGCTGTAGGGCTCTGCCCAGCCAAACCCAACCAAATGTGTTGCCTGGGGATCCCTGGTGAGCTCGTTCCCATTCCCATGGGAAGGTCAGATCCAACCCATCCCGAACATCAAGAGGTTCATGATGTGTTTAACATAAAGGCCCCATCCCACCCCTGGGCTCAGCCACACAGGAACAGCTCAGCCCTCTGAAGAGGAGCATCACCCCTTGGCGTAGGGGCGATGGATGCTCCACAGGGTCCAAACCCACCCATCTCAGAAGCATCAGTGACCCTTTCCCAACAGGATCCAGCTCCATAAAGGGCAAAATCCATCCCAGACCCAAACCCCCCGGTTTTGGGTACAGATGTATTTCTGTACATTGCACATCCCCCTCTGCAGACCCAACAGCTGCTGCCTTTAAATGACTCCTTTAATCACATAAATAATCACATAAATCCCAAGCACCTCCCCCCGGGATTGGGGGCAGACATTTGGGAATCCCACACGCTCCCAGATGTGCCACAATGACACCAACACTGGCACTGCCCCCCCTGGAAGCCATCCCTGGCTGGCTCTGAGGAGGAGCCACAGCAGGGATCCCCTTCTGCACCACCAGGCTCAAGTTCGGTCCCTACCGCTCCTAAAATACCCCAAAACGGAGCACCGCAGGGAGCCGGATGGGTCCCCATGGGTGCAGGGGCCGGGCAGAGCAGGGTGCCCAGAGGAGCAGAGCTCCAGCTCCCACCATCCCGGCCTCTCCTCCCTGCAGTGTCACTGGAGAGGCCAGGGGACATATCCCGCATTGCTGAGGGGTGACAGATCCCATCGCTGACCTCCCCGGCTGCCAGGAGCAGGCTCGGGAAGGACAGAGACCCTTGCAAAGCCAGGGAGCCCTGTGGGGACGTCCCCCCATAGCCTGGAATGGGGTCCTGCACATTACAGCCCCCCTCCAGGAGGGGCAGACCCCACAGCACCGCTGAGCCAGGACGGACAGACCCGAGGGGACGGACAGACCCGAAGGGACGGGTGACAATGAACTCCATTGCCCACATGCATAAGGGAGCCCCTTGCTTGGGATCAGATTAAAGTTCAGGGCAATGGCTGGGATGGTTTTGACTGTTCCAGAGGCATTATTTACACTCAGAGTGCCCTGCAGGCATCCATCACGGCCCCGGCAGCTGCCTGGTGTGACGGCAGCCGAGCTGCTGGCCATGGGCACAGCGGCCCCCAGCTTGCCCCATGGAGGAGCATGGGGCCAGGCTGGAGTTGTCCCCAGCCCCACATAGAGGATGACACAGCCTGATTGCTGGGATCTCAGCTCTGCTGCTGGGAATCTGGGAACACACAGGGAGCTGAGGGAAGCCAGAGGGATGGGGCAAGAAGGATTGATCCCAGGCAACCCAGGGATGCCATGGAGGGGTTGGGGACACTTCGAGAGACACAGGAGCTCCCCAAGGACCTGGATTGAGATGGGGGCTCCAGGATAAAACAGAGACACGCAGGGGGACCCTGGAGAGGCTGGAGGACTTGGAGCACCCAGAGGGTTCTATGGGGAACCCGGAGAAGATGAAACACCCAGGAAGACCCTGGAGCATCTGCAGGAGATGGAGCATCCGGAGATACTCAGACAAGAGGAGACACCACATCCCTGCCCCGTGCCTCAGTTTCCCCCGCTGTACAGCAGAGAAAGGTGCGCTGGTCACCGCGCTGGCCGCAAGGTGAGGAAGAGGAGGAGCCTGGGCTGATGCCAGCACGAAACGAGAGCACCCAGCGGCATCCCATGTCCGCTGCTCCGGGAATGGTGACAGCGCTCGGGGTCGGCAGCTCCGGGGGCTGCAGCCGGGTCCCAACACGGAGTCCTCGGAGGCTGCTCCCCGGCAGAGCTCTGCCCCCCTGCTCCCCATATCCACACCGCAGGGACCCGCACCCCCGGGGGTGGCTGTGCCCGAGGGGCCGCAGCGCTCAGCCTCACGCTGCCGTGCTCAGCCCTGCTTAGATAACGCAGCTTCCCCTCTAATCTCCCCGAGCAGGAGAGCCTGGCAGGGGCCTCTGCAGCCCTGTGACACCCGGGCACGGACTCGCCTGTCCCCCTGCTCTCCTGTCCCTGGCAGGGCCTCCTGCCTTGGCACGGGCAGCTCGTGGGGCACGGAGCCGCTCTGCAAGGACACCTCAGCCCAGGAGGGACCTGCGAGAACCCAGAGAGACCTGCTTGGATCCAGAGATATCAAGCAAATGAGTGATGCCACAGAGGAGTGGGAGCGCCTGGAGAGAGCCAGGGGCTCCCCAAGGACCTGCATTGAGATGGGGCTCAAGGGAAAAACGGAGACACGCAGGGGGACCCTGAAGAAGCCTCAGGACTTGGGGCACCCAGAGGGTTCCATGAGGGACCCGGAGAAGATGAAACACAGCCAGGAGGGCCCCAGAGCACCTGCAGGAGATGGGGACCCAGAGAGAGACGCAGCGGGACTCGAAGGAGATGGGGATGCGGGGAGGAAAGGGGGAGCCCCCAGAGGGGCCGGCTCCGCTCTGGGTCGGGGGTACCGCGGGGCTCTCACCGATTTGGGTTTCTTCTTGGGGGCGAGGTTATCGTAGAACGCTTTGGCCTCCTCCCAGGGCCGCCCCGCAGCGCCCGGCGCCCCGGCGGTGCCCGGCGGCTCCATAGCGCGGCGGCTCCGGGGCACCGGCGGCTCCGCACGTACCGGGCGCTCCCGGAGCCGCGGCCGGGCGGCGGAACGCGCTTTATAAGGCATCCCATGAAGCTCCGGGGTTTCAGCCCACCGGGGCCCGGTTTAACCGCTTCGGGACCGGGACCGAGCCCGCAGCCCCCCGAACACCGGAGCCGCTCCGGGGCAGAGCCAGCGCCGGGGGCTGCAAACACCGAAGGGCGAAGGGAAGGGGCTGGGGAGGAGGTGGCACCGGCAGAGAGCACGGGGAGGGCACCCACGGGTGGCACTGGGGGCTCTCGGTGGTCGCCGGGGTTTGCTCACCCCTGCAGAGCACAGGGGGGCACCGGGGGCTGGATGGGCACAAGGAAGGGTCAGGACCGGGAGCCCGTGGATGCTCCGCGCTCTGTGTGGCTGATGGAATGAATGGGGGCATTAATGAAGGCTCTTCACTAAACCCTCTGCCACGGGTGCTGGTGGGGTTGAGTCCAGCCAGAGCTGTGCATAGAGCCCCGATGAAAGCGGGCTGAAAACGGACCAACAGACACCCCCCACCCCGAGGGCCTGGGGAGCAGGGAGTGAACCCCAGGGACCAAAACCCATCAGGCAGGAAGAGCCAAGGGATGGAGGATCCCACCTCACTGCACCCAGCAAGGGGCAGAGCCTCAGCCCCGAGCCCAGCAGGAGGGTTTTGCCCAAAGCTCTATGTCAGCAGCTGAGCACCAGCCCTGCCCCTATGGACCACAGCCTCAGGGACACCCCGTGTCCCTGCTCTTGAGACAACCAAACACAACCTGGCTTGCATCGAGGTTCAGCCAGGTGAGGTAGACAGGGCTGGCTCCACCGCCCATCCAGCTGCCTGGATCCCAAACCCTTTGGGATGCCCTCCTTGGAGTTTAACATCATTTCAGCCTCATCAAAGGATCCTTTTCCCTTTGCAAGTCCCTCCTGGTACATACCTGAGCTTTCTTTGGGGTGGCCTCAAGGGAAGCAGGAGCTCTGAGGGCCCCAGGATCACTGAGGTAACCCTTGAGACCCTTCCAGCTTGAGTTGCTGCCCTTTCCAGCAGCAGTCCTGGCACATCCCCAGGCTCCCACACAGCAGGAATGCTCTGGTGTCCCTTGTCCCTGCTTCCCTGCTGAGCTGCAAACACACACAGAGCCCAGGCGAGGTGCAGAGCTCTCCCCTCTGCAGCACCCCTGACCATACACACACTGCTCTGGCTTGGGCACCTCACATCGCTGTGCTCAGGTGCTGGCTGCTGCAGGGCAGATGAGGTGTTGGTGGGTGCAGGCTGACCAAGGACCCAGACAGGAGCCAACCCTGCCCGTTCCCTATGGAGAAGTGCTCCCAGCTGGTGAGAGCTCCCTAGCAACAGGCACGGTCCCTGCTGGCTGCTGATGGAGGAGAAAGGCCAAAGGAAGATACGTGGAGGGGTGAAGAGAAGGCTGAGGAGGAGGAGGATGATGATACAGTGGTTGCAGGTCCCAGCTGCTGGTGGTGCTGGGATGGTGCCCGGGACAAAGCCACCAGGTCCTCAGGCTATGCCCAGCCCCTAAATGAAGGGCACAGCAAGGGTCCTGCTCCTGGTTGCCAAGGGAAACGCATTTCCCACACAGATCAACCCCCGATGGGTAACAGCCCCATTCCCAAAGCTACCTGTATGGCTGAAGGGGTTCAGATTCACCCATCTGAGCCCCACTGTGCTATTCTCAAGGGCTTCTCCATCCCTTGGAGTGTCACGGATGAGACCCATGAATGATGCTCAGAGGGCAGTGTTATCATCCCACTCTCCCCAGCAGCCATTCGAGTGAGCACCACACATGAGGGACAGTTTATTTTCCCATTAAAAAAATAGATAACAGCTTCACCATTTAACAGATATTACAGTCAAAACCACCACAACATGCAGACTAAATACCGGCCTGTGACAATGTTCCTGTCCTTGGGCAGGAGGGATGGAGGCAGCAGGCTGGGATGGGGGGAGGAAGGAGGCAGACAAGTTCCTTGTGGCCTCAGAGCCCTGCCAGGAGGCTCAGCAGGTCCCGAACCCATCCACACCTCTCCACAGCCCCAGTGCCCTGTAGCACCACACACCAGGACATGCCTTCAACACCCACACTCCTGTCATTGCCCCTGCCTTCAGTGTGGGACCCCAGGCATCAGCTCAATACCCAGGACCTCCACAGAGCATCTGAGATGCTGCTGGGGCAGTTGTGGGGGTCACTCACTTGCTCTGCCAGCCCCCAGAGGTGATGGGGTGGAAGGCTCAGGATCAGACACAGGCCACATCCAGGGGTGGCCTTGGGCACCCTGCAGGACCCTGACAAACCCTGGCTGCTCCCAGCACCCCCAAACCAGCCCTGGTCCTTCCAGACAGGGAATTGCTAGGGAAGGACCAGGACCAGGACCTGAGAGGCACCACAAGCAATGAGATGGGGGGGGGGGGGGGGAGGAGGGGGGGATCAGCAGCAAAGGAAATAGAGATGGTTTCAGTTAGGATCAGGGAACAGGCCAGGAGAAAGCAGCAGGGACATGGGAACAACAGCTCCTGGATGGCAGGAAACACACCATTGGCTGCAGGGAGTCCAGCTCCAGATGGGAGAGGGTGGATTTGGGGATAACCTCAAGCCTGCAATCCCCAGAGCAGGCTCTATCCATCGAGGGAGAGCTACAGCCCATGGACCACAGGCTGCCAAGGATGCAGTCGGGATGGGTGGCAGGAAGGACAGGCAGAGCATGGCTCATGCCTGGGGCAAAGCGGGCACAGGGACACTCAGTGGGAATAGGGATATGGGAAACCCATCCCAGGGAGCAGATTGGCTGCAGCCAGTCCAGCCACGACCCCACAGGCTCTATTTCTGCATGTCACACTGCAGCAGGAGGACGATGGAGGGGTCGCTCTTCGCTGCCTCCTTGAACTCCTCCAGGGAGATCTGATCATCCTTGTCCTTGTCCATCTTGGTGAAGATCTTGTCCACGCGCTGCTGTGGGGTCAGCCCGTCCTGGTTCATCCTCATCATGATCACAGTCCCCACCATCTTGTAAATGGCCTGGAGGAACAAGAGGAGTAAAGGACCAGAGTGGGAATGTTGGATGGACAGAAGGTTGCAGGACAAGGTAGGGGACGGGATGGTTGCTTTCTGGACCCAACATGAGCTATGTTACTGCACAGCTACATCAGGTGCTCACCAGGTACCTTTCAGACAAGGCTCTGGGCAAGAAAAGTCATCCTTTAGTGCCAAAGGACCCAACAGCTGGGAAAAGCCTGGGAAAAGCCTGGGAAAAGCCTGGGAAAAGCCTGGGAAAAGCCTGGGAAAAGCCTGGGAAAAGCCTGGGAAAAGCCAGCTACCCCTGCTGCTTTTAAGCACTGGTACCTCAATGATCTCCAGCATCTCCAAGCGCGTGATCTTCCCGTCCCCATCCAGGTCGTACATCTCAAAGGCCCAGTTGAGTTTCTGCTCAAAGGTGCCCCTGGAGGTGACGCTCAGGGCACAGATGAACTCCCTGAAGTCGATGGTCCCATCCCCGTTCTTGTCGAAGGTGCGGAACGCGTGCTGGGCAAACTTGGAGGCATCTCCATAGGGGAAAAACTGCAGGGAGGAGCGGAGAGAGATGTAGGGATGAGGGGGAGCTGCAGGGTGATGGAGCCATGGGGACAGCCCTCAACAGCCTGTGGATCCCACCTTGATGTAGAGCTGCTGGAACTCCTCCAGGTTGAGGATGCCGCTGGGACAATCCTTGAGGAAGCCCTTGTACCACTGCTTCAGCTCCTGCTCGCTGAACTCCGTGCTCCTCACCAGGTCATCCAGCATCTCCGGGGCCAGTTTGCTGCTGTGCTTGCCCATGGCTGCCCCTGGCAGGGAAAACATGGGCCTGACACAGCAGGTATGGAGAGAGCTTCTGCTCCCAGGCCCTCCCTCCACCCTGGTTAACCCCACACCATGATGTCCATTGCCCTCTAAAGACAGGACAAAGAAGAGGCAACACAAACCCTCCCTGGCACCACTGGCCTCACAGTGGTGAGGCCGAGCAGGGGGTGAGGCCGGGCACTGGCAGAGCCTGTGTCTGTGTGGGCAGGACATGGAGCCGCTCTGATACACGCCGTGCCCGCTCCCACGCAGCCCCGGCTGCCAGCGCGGCACAGCCCGAGCACCAGATGGTTTGCCGAGAGCTGGAGCTCCTCTCCCCATGAAGTTGAGCAGAAGTTAACCTGGAGCCTGACCAAGCTCCATCTCCCATCCAAGCATCTCATTTCCTGGCCATGTGGGCTCAGGGACAAGGGGGTACCCTGCGATGGGTACAAGCCTCCCCCCCCACCCCACAGGGCTCCCATCCAGCCCCTTCCCAGTGAATCCCGCAGGCAGAGGCTGCTTCCTGCCCCATCATCCCACCAGCATCTGTCACCGTCTGCCATGGCAGAGCTTAACCCACCAGCCCTCGGCAGCCAGCACTGAGGAGCCATCCGGACACCCACAGAGCACGATGCTTCCAGTGATGTCCAGCTCTGCTGTGGAGCTCTATGAGCCCTCCTGGCACCAGAGCCCAGCTCTGACCTGCAGGGGCAGGTTAATCCCCACCGTGTACCCACACTCACATCCTCCCGCATCTCCCACCACTGTGCAGCTCAAGGGGCAGCTCTTCCCATCAGGGAACAGCAGTGAGGACCTTTGCTAGAAGCATCACACCTTATCCTACAAGCCAAGCCCTCAAAGACGCCAGGACTCAAAAGCAGCATCCTTTGGTCCACAAACCTCGATTCCCTTCTGAGCTAAACCCAGCACAGGCCCTGCTGGGATGGGGAACAGCAGCGGGGACATCACCCGCATGGCATGAACTGCTCATCTCAAACCACTGATACCATCATGGGCCATGGGCTGCTGGTCCCAGAACAGGACAGAGGAGGGGGCAGCACTGGTGTGACCTCCGGGGTCTGCACCCTGGGCTGCGCTGTGCACCCAGCATCACCCAGCATCACCCAGCATCACCCAGCATCACCCAGCATCACCCAGCATCACCCCCCGGACCGGCACCCAGCGGGGAGCAGGGAAGGGAACGGACGGGGCTCGGGGCCGGGGGCTGCTCCGGGGCACCGACACCGACACCCCCAAGGAACCGACCCCAGCCCCGGGGGGGACGCGGCCCCGGCGGCCCTTACCTGTGGTGCGGTGCGGGGGGGGCAGCGGCGGGGCCGGTACCGGTACCGGAGGGGCCGCGGTCCAGCCCAGCGGCTCTGCCCGCACCGCTCCTGCCTCTCTTGTAGCCGTGGGCCGCCCGCCCCCCCCGGCGGCAGCGCTCGCCCATTGGATGGGAGTGCTGTCAATCAACCGAGGGGGCTGGAGTGGGGGTCGAGGTGGGGTATTGGGGGGTATTGGGGTGGTGGTGGAGGGAAATGGCAGTGGGGTGCTGCAGGATGCTGGAGGGGAAAGTGGAGAGAGACTGGGATGCAAGGGGGATGCTGGCAGTGGGATGCAGGGGGTGCTGGTTCAGCATCAGGGATTCTGCAGCCTCGAGGTGCCTCCTGCACTCCCTGCCCTGCTGCCACTCGCTGCTTCTGCTTCCTCCTCCTCACTCTGCCCCACTCACCTGCCTCTGGCTCCTGTTCCTGGTGTGCCTGATCCCAAAGCATCCCCAAATCCCCTTCCCTTGTGCTTCAGGGCTGGCAGAGGCCATGCTGCCTGCATGCCCCCACCAGGCACCCACAGGGCTCTGCATGAGGGGGTGCACATCAGGAACTCCCTGCTCGGCAGAGCTGTGGCTGAAGCACAGAGGGAAAAGGGCCCATGGATCTGTCCTTATCTCCAGAACCAAACTTGGGATGTTTCCATGGAAATCACTGGTGGCTCTTCCCAGTGACCTTGTTCATCCCACCATGATCCCAGTGCCACCCTTGCAGCTGGTGGCCACTGAGCCAGGATGAAGTCTCCAGTGAGCCAGGGCTGGTCCCACACCCTGGTTCCCAAGGGGGCTATGGGATGCCCTGGGGTGCTCCCCTTTCCCATTGGGGCTGCAGGGACCCCTCATGCTGGGTGTAGAAGGAATGGACACCCCATGGCTGGACACACATCCCTGCACCATGCCCTTGGCCAGGGCTGGATCCCCACCTGGGCTGGGGTGATTCAGCCCCACAGATTTTAGGTGCCTCCACAGGGCACATGGACCCAAAACCTCTCCATGAGCCTCCTCAGGAGCACAGGGGGATGAGCCCCCCCCGAGCACCCCATGGCTGGTTCTCGTGTGCTCAGCTCATGGGGTGGACTGTGCCAAAGGGGCATGAGGAGGCTGGAAGAGGTTGGGGGGCACCAGGCTGTGGGTGCCACAGCGATGCCCTAGAGCAGCTGTGGGGTACTGAGGTGCCCAACTTTATGGGGTTGTGACACCCCAAGTCCTGGTGCTGGGGGAATGGGAACGGCCGCACTGCTGTCCCCAGGCCTGGAGCCCCCGGCTGAGCCCAGCAACGACATCGGGGCACCCCAAAACCTTCCCACGAGCCCAGACTCGGTGGGGATGCTGACCCTGGGGCTGCAGGGGGGCACCACTGACTGGGTCCTGCAGACGGCGCTGGCTCCGCGCTGCCCTTTGCTCCCCACTCCCGCAGCAGCATCACCCCCGCTCCGTGCCCCGGGCTCGGTGCAGGGATCAGGGCCCCCCCGGTTCCCAACGTCCTCGTTACCCAGCGGCGCTGCGGATGCGAAGGGCTGCAGCTTCCCCCAGCGGCTATGGGCTGCAGCAGCACGGCCGGGGGGGCTGTGCCCAGCGGGGGGGACATCATCCTTGGGGGGCAGCCACATGGACCCCTCCTGGCCTGGAGGACCCGAGGGAGGATGGATGGTGCCCAAAACGGGGTCCCCATGGCAGTGGCACCGGGTGGGTTACGCGGTTGTCATCCCCCCCCACCGGTGTGGAAGCGGAGCCATCCATGGGTTGTACTGGGAGCTAAGGAATATGTGGGGCTCCGCTCCCCTCTCTCGGAGCTGGTGACAAAGGGGGGGGGCACAGAGGCACCCGTCGGTGTCACCGCGTCCCCCAGACCCACGGAGCAGCCCCACAGCCCAGGCAGCCCCCGGCGCACAGGGGGTTAAACATCCCCGTCCTGCTCGCACCGGAGACGTCACCGCCACCGTGCGGGGCCGGGGGGGTTATGGGGGTCTTTGTGGTGCGCTCCGCGCTGGCGCAGGGCTCAGGCGCTTCCCCTCGCTCCGCAGCAGCCGCAGGCACCGGCCGCCGCCTTCAGCCCCCTCCGACACGGTGAGAGACCGGACACGGGGGCACCGGGCCTGAGAACGGGGGGGGATGGGGCTGTAGTTGTGTCCCCCACGGACCCAAACCCGGGTAAGGGCCCCTCTTTCCCTTTGCACCCCCATTGCTGGCAGAACGGGGATGCGCGGTGGGTGCCGCTCCCCACAGCCGGATGATGCTGCAGCCCCGGGGGGGACCGGGGTGGGTGCGGGAGTGCGGTGGGTGCTGCCGCTCGGCTCCTGCGGTAAATCCTGCCCCTCACCCGCAGCCGCACAGACCGAGGCCCCCGGCGCCCACCGGCCCCGTTCCGGGGGGCTGAGCCCCATGGAGGGACCCGCTTCTCCCTCCAGCCACGGAGGTCCCCAAAGCGGGGGGTGAAGCCCCAGCTCCACCCCGAGCAGGGCTGGGGGTGCCCTGGCTCGTCCTGGGGCAGCATCCGGCCCTGGCACCTTATCCTGGTTCCCTGGGTAAGGTCTGTCCCCCCCCCCATGAAATAATCCTTCAGGCACCCTGCGGCGGCTGCGGCGATGCCAGCGTGGCCATGGGTGGGGGGCAGCGGCTGGAGGGGGTCAGTGGTGGTGGTGGGCACCCAGTGGGCACCCAGTGGGCACCCAGTGGTGCGGGGGGGTGAAGGACGTGGTGCCGGCTAAAGGGAAAGGGCACCCAGCCCCTGGTGCTGCTGGGGAGCGGTGCTGCACAAGGCTGCGGTGCCCACAGTGATGCTGCACTGGTGGCAAAGGGGCACAGCCCCAAGACAGCCCCGGGTGACACCGGAATGGACTGATCAGGGACATCGCTACCCCTTTGGGGTGGACAATAAGGGCTTCTCTAGCACGGGGGGAGCGATGCTCCTGGGTGCAGGATTCGGCCATCAGCTGCTATGTCCCCATGGAGGTGACATCCTCCACGGGGTTCCTATGGGGCAGGATGCTCAGGGCAGCGGTCCGGGGTGGGTGCCTCTCCCAGCAGAGCTGGGGAGCTCAGTGCCCCCAGTTCAGGCTCATGGCACTGGTGCAAGCCCCTCACCTGCCCCAACAGCACCGCGGGGGGGATGTGCTGTGGGTCCGTGGGCCAAGGGCCACTGTGGGGTAAGCACCTGGGGCCATGGAGGGTGAAAACCGGGGACTGAGCCCCAAGTGGAGCCGTCCCTGCAGACCGGGGGGGCTGCAGCCATCCCCATGCTCCCACCCAGCACCGAACCCCCTTGAGGCTCAAGCCTCAAGCCAGGGCATCCTCATGCTGGGGACGATGGGGACCTGTCCTTGCCCCCTCCCTGGGCACAGGCAGGGCTCGGCAATGACAAACCTCAGCCCCAAGCCGCCTGTCAAGGACACCCGTGGCACTGGTATGAACACAGCCTGTGTGCGATGCCAGAGGAGTGGGTGCAAATCTCCCCCCTTCCACTGCTCTGGGCACCCCCAGCACCATCCTGCGGGGCTCAGAACCCCTCCGTAACCCCCAGCGCCCAGCAGGATGAACCCTGGGGCACTGCACCAGGGCAGCCCTCGATGTCTCTGTGCCACTCCATAGGGTACAAACACCCCTCACACATGGGGAAATAGAGGCAGGGGATGCAGGGGGGAACCGGGGTGCCCTGGCTCCCCAAAAGCAGCCTGGGCTGTAGCACCAGCCTAGTGCACCCCTTGCAGCCCCAGTGTAAAGCCACTGCTCGGAGGAGGAGGAAGGCATCACTGTTGATGCTCAGGGACTGAGCTGGGCTGAGCAGGGAGCAGCCCCATCCCTCCCCACTGCCACTGCCTCCTTCAGCTCTTCCTCTCCCTTTCCCTCACGGCATTAATTAAACCCGAGTGCTTAATTACAACTTGCTGAACCCCTCAGCTGCTTCCCCGGGTCAAACCCATGGGGACAACTCCGACCCCCCCACATCCCCTTAGGAAACGTTGGAGATGGGGGAACCTGGGGAGCATCCCGGCACCTGCAGGATTTGGGTTGTGGCTCAGCAGCAGCATAAAGGGATCTTCATGCAACGCGTGGAAAAGAGCAAACCCAACCAGCAGAGCCGGGAATGTCATCCCTGGGGAAGATGGGGACAGATGGCTCAGCCCCAGGGCTGTCCCTGCGCTATCCCAGGGATGGGGATGCTCAGCCGGCTGCTGGCAATAAAACCGATCGAGGTGAATCAGATGAAGGCCGGTGGCAGGGTGCGGGATGGGGCTCCCCCCAGGGCATGGGGTGCCCATGGGGTGTCCTGACCATCCTGCCTTCCTGCCTGCAGGTCCCTGCCAGCCCATGAAGTGACTCAGGCGGGTGGCACAGCCCCTGCTCCTGCCATCGCCGCCGCACCGGGCACCGAGGTAAGGACCGGGGGCCGTGGCTGTGGAGCGGGTGGGATGCTCCGGGGCCGGCGCCAGAGCCCCAAACAGGGTCTGTGGGGCTGAGATCCCAATTGGAGCCTTCCCCTGCCCATGGGGGGTGCCCAGCCCCATCAATGGGGGATTGGCCTGACCCCATGAAGGGAACTGGGTGGGGGACGATGGGGACGGGTCACCCATTCCCAACCCTCTCCCCGCTCCCTCTTCCCTCCCCACCTCGGCTCTCGGTGCCGGTTGAGCCGCCGCTCACACCGGGGCTGGGGAGCGCGGATCCGGGCGCAGGGGGTGCCCCGGGGGGGTCCGGCCGGTGCTGGGCACTGAGCTGTGCTCCTCTCGCTCAGGTCCGCTGGCCATGGGCAACCTCATCAAGGTACTGGGCAAAGACTTAGAGAACTGCCCCCATTTTTTCCTGGATTTTGAAAGTAAGTCCCGGGATTGGGGACCGGGGGGGGCCGGAGCCTCCGGTGCGGCCGCTGGGGTCGGCACTGGGTGTCCCCGAGCAGCCCCGTGTGCCCACGAAGCGCTGAGTGGGGCAGGGGAGCAGGACCAGTCCCTGCCTCATCCCTCAATGTGTGGGGAAGCGGCCCTGGCTGAGCCCCTGTGTCCAAGCGGGACCTGGTCCTGGAGGACCTCAGCACACGAGCACCGGTGCTAGGGACAAGCCGGGAATGCCGGGGAAGGAGGAGGGAAGGATGCGCGCTCCGGTGCTGCAGCACGGGCGGTGCTGCGGTCGCAGCTGCATCCGAGGAACAGGGACCCCAGTTCAGCCCAGAGGACCTGTCCCAGCTCCCGCTGGTCCGGGCTGACCGGGACACGGCTCTGCCCTCCCGGCTGGACACGGGTGTACGGGAAACGGAGGCTGCCAGAGCAGAATGGGGACCCGGCGCAGCCCCGGGGCCCCCCTTTGCCTCCTCTCCCCACCTTCCTCCGGGGGCACAGCTCAGAGCAAGAGCAAGGGGGGGTTAAAGCAGCGCAGCAGCAGCCGCAGCCTCGGCCCCGGCTCGTCCCAAAAGCAGCCGGGCTGGGGTCCCGCAGTCGCCCCGCTCCCACGGTGAGGGACCTTCCTGGCTCCTCCTGCGGCCTTTGAGCCTTCGCCCACCTCCAGCCCCCCCCGAGACCCCTCCACGAGGATGGGGCTGGGGGGGCTCCCCACGACCCCCGTGTCAGGGCTGGCTCTGCAGCTGGAGGCGGTGGCACTCCCGTAGCCAAGACTTGAGGCGGCTCTCGGCTCTCTCCTCCCTCTGCTCCTTCCTCTCCATCACCCCATCCGCCAGCGCTCATCACCATCGGGGGGGAAGAGGCTGCAGCCGGGGCCGGGAGCAGCGGTGGGGTCACCCCGAGCCCTGGGGAGCTGGCCCGGGGGGGCCGGAGCCCAGCACCTCTTCCCCGAGCACCACGTCACCATCATGCTTTTTGCCTCTTGTTTCTTCTCTTGCAGGTTTCACATGGGGAACCTTCTAAAAGTGTTGACTTATAACGAACTTGACCAAGGCCCTAATTTTTTCCTTGACTTTGAAAGTGAGATGGGATTTTTATTCCCCTTTTTCGTTCCGTACTTCTGAGTTCCACATCTTCACCCTTTTGAGTTCTTGTCCCCGTCGCCCATCGCATCGCGCCCATCCCAGACGTCCTCCCCTCACCTTTGCTGTCCAGGGGTCTCCCCGGGGAGGGGGGGGCCGCGGCCGCAGACCCATGGCCGGGGGCACTTTGCAGCCCGTCGGGGCTGGGGGCTGCTCGAGGACCCCCCCCCGTGAGCAGGACCACGGCCGCAGGGCAGCCAGGACTCACCCCCCACTCCCCAGCCTCTGGCTTGGCTCAGCCTTGAGCAAGGAGACGGACGAGGGGCAGAAACCCTCCAGGAAGGGCTTTGGGCCGTCGGGGGGGGCCGCAGGACGGGGGCTCTGTGCCCCACCGCGGCTCTCGGCCGTCGGGGCCCCGCTCAGAGCCCTCCGGGTTTCTCTCCCCCGGCCGCTGCCCCACAGATGCGCAGCCGACGGCGGCCGAGACGCAGGTGTGGAACGGGGTGAACGCGGTGCTGGAGGAGGCGCAGACGGTGCTGGCCGAGCTCCGCTCCTACACGGGCGCGGGGCAGGAGATCCGCGAGGTGGGTGCAGCGCCGGGGCCGCGGGCGCGCTCCCGACGTGCGCTGGGGGTGTAACCTGCTGTGCTCCCCCCACCCAGGCCATCCAGAACCCCGCGGAGCCGCGCCTGCAGGAGCGCGCATGGGCCGCAGTCTGCCCGCTGGTGGCGAAGCTGAAGCGGTTCTATGAGTTCTCCCTGCGCTTGGGTGAGCGGCCCCGGCCCTAACCCTAACCCTAACCCCTTCCCCGCACCCCCCGGGCCAGGGGAGCACACACGGGGTCCCGGTGAGGTTTGGGTTGGAAGGGACCTTGAGATCATCTGCATTAGATCGTGATGTCCGGGGCTGTGTCCAGTCTGGCCTTGAACACTGCCAGGGATGGAGCGTTCACCAGCTCTGCCAGGGCCTCAGCGCCCTCACAGCCTCTGTCTGACCTGAACTCCCCTGTTTCAGTCTGCACCCATCACCCCTTGTCCTATCCCTACAGTCCCTAATGAAGAGCCCCTCTCCAGCATCCCTGTAGCCCCCTTCAGACACTGGAACATCCCCCCCATTGTATCCCGCACCCCTCTGTGGATGCAGGAGCGGGGCAGGGTGGGGGGAGCCTTGGCCATGGGGTGGATGCTGCACTGCCCCGTGCCTCAGTTTCCCCATCTGGGGCTGGGCACACGCAGGGGGGAGCAGCAGTGCTTTGTCCCCAGAGAACGCACTGCGGAGCCTGCTGGAGGCCCTCACCAGTCCCCCGTACGCCCCGACCCAGCACCTCGAGCGGGAGCAAGCCCTGGCCAAGCAGTTTGCAGAGATCCTCCACTTCACCCTCAGCTTCGATGAGCTCAAGGTACCTCCCATGGGGTGGCTGTGGGCTCTGCACACTGGGACCCTCATTCAAACCCCATGAGCCCAAACAGCCCTTTGGGACCCCCGAGGCTCCCCCCACGCTCTGCTGTGGCTCCTCACATGGGGCTCTCCCCCACAGATGACCAACCCTGCCATCCAGAATGACTTCAGCTACTACAGAAGGACCATCAGCCGAAACCGCATCAATAACCCGCAGGTGAGGGGGGTTCCCAGGGCAGGGGGTGGCTCAGGGGGGTTCTACCACCCCAGCACTGCCCTCATCTCCCCCGCAGCTTGACGCAGAGAGTGAGGTGAACAATGAGATGGCCAACAGGATGTCCCTTTTCTATGCCGAGGCCACCCCAATGCTCAAAACACTCAGCAATGCCACCACCAAGTTTGTTTCCGAGGTGAGGGGGGACCCTCGGGGTGGGGGAAGCCCCCTCCAGCCCCAGCCCCACATGGGCATCAGATGGGGCTGGAGGCCCCATAGAGCCCCAGGAGGGGAAACAGCATCCGGGACCTGTTGGGTTTCAGAACAAGACGCTGCCAATCGAGGACACGACCGACTGCCTGAGCACTATGGCCTGTGTCTGCAGGGTGATGCTGGAGACCCCGTGAGTACCCCACAGGGGTTGGGGGGCACACCTGGGTGCTGGGGTCCCTTCTCCCGGGCTCAGCCAGCCCCTCTCCTGGCACAGAGAATACCGGAGCCGCTTCACCAACACCGAGACCCTCCTCTTCTGCATGCGGGTGATGGTTGGGGTCATCATCCTCTACGACCACGTCCATCCCGTGGGGGCTTTTGCGAAGACTTCCAAGATCGACGTGAGTGGCAATGGGGTGCGCCAGGGGGGTCACTGCCATGGAGTCATAGATTAGTCAGGGTTGGAAAGGACCTGAAGATCATCCAGTTCCAACCCCCCTGCCGTGGGCATCCCAATGTAGATGTGATGATCCCTATGGGAATGGCTCTGTCTGAGCTGGTCCGGAGGGGCACTCAGCGAGGAGGAGGATGGGGAGGAAGGGACCATCCCCTCTCGGCACAGCCAGGCTCTCACAGCCTCTCTCGTTCCCCCATAGATGAAAGGCTGCATTAAAGTCCTGAAGGACCAACCCTCAACGAGCACCGAGGGGCTCCTGAACGCTCTGAGGTGAGACGGGGGGCCGGGGGGGGGGCAGCGGCAGAGCGGGTGCCGTGGGGTGACTGTGCCCTCTCCATCCAGGTACACCACCCGGCACCTCCACGACGACAGCACCTCCAAACAGATCCGGGCGCTGCTGCAGTGAGCACGGCCCCGTGTCCCCGATGCCATAACCACAGCGCTCATCTCGTACCGAGGGCGATGGGGAACGCACCGAGATGGAGAGATAACAGCAGCCCGAGGCCGTGCACAGGGAACCCCTCCTCATGCATCAGCCCCCGCTGGACACGAGGTGCGGGTGGCACCATGGGGACACCGCGATCTGGGGCTGGGCAGCATCACCCCTAAGCCCATCCTCATCCCGAGGAGGAGGAGCAAACATCCCCGCAGACCTGCACTGACCGGTGGCAACGACTCGGTCTCCCCTCGGAGACTTTTAATGAGAGCAATGAAATCTCCACTCACCTTTTCTTTTCTACATGGATTGATTTGGGTGTGAAATAAAGCGACATTTACTCTGCTGGTGGCCGGAGCGGGGTCGTCTCTGCTGCGTCCCAGCACCCTGCACCATGCTGGATACCCGTGTCCCATCCATGACACCCCTGGGACCACGTCCCCCTTCCATGGGACTTACCCCTGCTGGGACAAACCCCATCTCCGGCCGTGTCTCAACCCTACAGTGACCCTACCAGGAGCCCCTGCAGGGACAAGGAACAGGGGCTGGTCCCAGGGGCTCCCCCCCATGGCTGCCCCCAAGCCAGCCCAGCGAGGGCCCCCTCCATCCCCAGCGCTCCATCAGCTCCAGACTGGGAGCACTGGGAGGCTGCCGCTTGCCTTTGCCGGCAGATGGCCCTGTGACACCGCGACAAAGCAGCCCCATGCGTTCCCCCCATCCCAACCTTGTGCCAGCTCCATTGTGGGGGGGGACCCGCTCAACCTGAGCCCCCCCCCCGCAGCACAGGGCCCAGTGGCAGCGCTTGGCGCTGTCACCCCTATGGGGACACCCATGGGATGCTCAGCCCAGCATCCCTGGGGTCACTGGGTCCCATCCGCACCGTGGTCTGCTTCCTGAGGTCCTTCCCACCGGGAAGCTGCCCATGCACTACTGGGGTACGTGTGCACCCCGCGTGTGGCACCCGGACCCTACAGCCCTCCCGCTGTGCCCGTGCCTCAGTTTCCCCACCTGTGCAATGGCTGCATGGGCAGGGTCCCCCTGACACCCCCTGCATCACTCAGGGTACCAACATGGGGACACCATCGAGCCCCCCACAAGCGGGCTCAGCCCCGGCCCCACCAGCACAGCAGCCGCAGGGCACAAGGAGGGCATGAGGAGGTGGAGGGGACCCGGCAGCCCTCATCCCCCTGGATCCCGGTGTGTTCCAGGCCCGGTGCCAGGATCTTTGCCGCCAGAGCCGCTGAGCTCCCGCTCGGCACCACCTCAGCAAACAGCTCCTTTATTTCCAGGCTCTTGCAACACACGCTCCGTGCATCCCGCGTGGAACACTGCCCATGGCCCATGGGATCCTCCTGCACCAGCGAGGGGTGAAATTCCCTGTGGGATGAGCCAAAACACGGCAAGGAAAGGGAACCAAAAGGTGAAGGAAAGGGAAGCAAGCACAAGTCCTGGAACACCACAGCCGGATGCTGGATCTGAGACTAGCAAAGGGGCTTTGGGTGCTCTCTGCTCCAGGGATGGTGGCCTCAAGTGAGAGCCAGCCCCACCTTCAGTGTGTGATGGGGGCTGCTGAAGGCTGGAGGCAGCAGGTGATGGGGAGGCGGATGGTGGGATGCTGCCCCTGTATCCCTGGCTCCGGACACAAGGATTCAGGCTGGTGCCAGTCCATGGGGACGATGCCCTGCCACGGGGCTCCTCCAACCCAAGCTCTTCAGCTGCGGTGCTCGGCTGGGGCAGGACACTGAGGACTTGAACTGATGGAGAGCCAAACCCTGCCAGGCCTGTGCTGTTTTCCTAATCCCAGTGGAATTAATGACCTTATCTTTGGCCAAAGCCATTTAGATTAAGTGGCTGGTGTGATGGGCTCGGTGGCTCCGGCTGCACAGATGGAAGAGCTGCGTTTGTCTGGGGATTAGCGAGGGCAGATGGAGGGAAGTGCCATTGCCCATCCCTGAAGCTGCCGGCACTGCCAGCAGCCTGAAACCAGAGACCACAACAACTTTCAGTGGCTCCTGCCTGGGTCTGCAGTGATTTGATCAGAGCCTCTCAGCAAGTGAACTCCCCTGCTTCTTGCTGCCGGCAGCATCCGAGCACAACCACCTTCCATGTCCTGGACCACACTGCATGAACCAGCAAGAATGAAGGTCCTGTCCTGCTGGGACATCCAGGAGCTGCTCCTCAGACCAGGGCACTGCAGCAGTGGCAGGGACCTGGAACACCCTGTCCATGCTGGCTGCAGCACAGCCTGTGTGAGTGGCTCTGGACCACAACAGGCAGACTAGCAGCTATTGTGGGAGAGGAATAACATTTATCAGTGGGGATAACAAAGTTCATATGAAATCGATTAAGGACATTAAATCTGTTTCTAACAGTGTAGTCATCTGCCTGCACCCAGGAGACAGCAGATAATGCCACCCCTCATTCACAGAGCTGCCCGAGGGACATGACTGAACCCATCCATGCTCAGCACATGGGCAGGGAATGGGGCTTTACACCCGGCCTCACCCCATCCACCTGAGCCAGCAGAACCCCTTGGCCGTGTGCTCCAGCGCTGGGCTGAGCCCACATCCATGTACACTGAGTCATTGTGGATGCAAACAAGTCTGGGCTGGAGAAGAGGTTCAGCTGCTGCTGCACAGACCCAGCACACAAACCTGGTGCCTGGCATCTCATAAGGGTGACCCCCAGCTCTGCCCCAGTGCTGGGAGAGAAAAGCCAACGTGAACTCAGCTCTTCCCTGCATCCTCCCCACATCCCTCTCAAACAGCCCAAAGCAGTCACAGAAATCACCCCAGTGCTGACGAGCACAGACTGGAGGGTTAATGTGATCCCATGCGAGCAGCACCTTGAGCCTGCACCCATACAGCCCTGCGACATGGCTCCTGCCTCATGGTGTATCACAAGCAAATGAAGGGAAACTCTTGTTCTACCATCCAAAACCCTCCCAGGAGGAACCAACCGTCTTGATTGCATTTGCCAGGAGAGTCCCAAACGCCCGTCAAGGCCCTCCCTGTTCCACCTGACGGGAACAATGCTGCAGAGACCAACTGCCTGCGGAACGTGGCACAAGGAATCTGCTGCTCAGCAACCCGGATTCAAATGCAGGAGTGGTTCCCATTGCCAAACCACAGCGTAAACCCCCGGGAATTCAGCTCTAACTGGGACAGACTCATCTGCTGCAAACTGGATGAGATCACTCCTGAGTTCCTGTTTAACAGGTGCCAGCTCCTTCTGCACCTGCTCCGTGCATTGGATCAGACGGCCTCCACAAGCCAGGAACATCTGCTTTGCTCCCTTGGAAGCTGCAGGAAAAGAGGCTGGAAGAAGGGACCAGGCCTGATCATCCTGCCCCATGCCCAGGGCCAGGTGGAAAGAGAACGCAAGAAAACTGCGCTTGGCTATAGGGAAAGGAACCCACGATCATCCTGCAGCTTTATTTCCATTTAAAAGAAGAAAATATTCCCCTCCACAATAAAGGCAACAAGAGCTTGCTCAGCTCTGGAGCTGCGCCCCTGGCCAAGCTGGAGGAGGGCAGGGTATTCCTGTCTCCAAGCAGGACACATTCACATGTCAGCTCTCCCATTCCAAGGATAATGCTGCATCTCTGGCAGGAATTAACACTTGGCAGGGGGAGGATGCTCCCAGCAGCCTTGCTCCAGGGGCCAGCCCTTTTCAGACAGGGCTGAGGAAGCTTGGGAACACGGCAGGATGACACCACATGAAGAGGATCTGATGCAGCCTTTGGCCATCACTTACACACCTGCCTCAGCCCCACAAAACTCGCTCAGTCCAAGGCCAGCCAGGACCTCCTCCCCTTCAGAGGCAGGCTGGAGCCCTATGGTGAAGGCTGACTGCTGTCCTCATCTGAGGTCACTGCACCCGCACTGTCCCCCATAGCCTCTGCAGCACGGCCGGCGGCCTCCAGCTTCCTTCTTCTCTTCAGATGGTGCAGGTGGGATTTGGATCGTGTGTGAGCTGGAGGGGAGGCAAACAGAGCCTTTCATTCTGAGGAACAGCCAACCCCATCTCCCTGCACATGCAGTGTGGGGCACCTTCCCTTCCCATCCTCCCACACCATTCATTCCTGCAGAGAAGTGACTTCCCAAGCCCTGCCCTGGCCATTTCCCAGGAATCTGTTGGGATTCAAAGGGGCACAACCCTCCCGTCCTCCTCCTGATCACAGGGAGGATGGGAGAGGGACAAATCCCGGGTTTGTATACACAGATTGTCAGGACTCACTCAACTCTCCCAGCAAATCTGCTCCCAACCAAGACAACACCAGGAGGCTGGAGAAAGGGAAGTGTTATCAAAGAGGCAGCACCCTGAAGGATACAGCAAGGTTGTGCAACTCTCCACCGCCCCATGGAGCCCTGCCAGGGTCATTTATAGGCCTAGAAGCCTGCACCACAGCACTGGGATCTCCTGTAAATCTGCAGAGCAGCTCAGGATGGAGCCTGGAGCATAATTAGGCCTTTGCATAACTCCAGGGCAAGGCCCCCAGCCATGAGAGCACTTAGCAGGAGGCAGGGGGAACAGAGGTGTAATCCCTGGGATGCAGCTTGTCCTGACCCAGCAGGGCAGCAGGAGCTGCACTTGCTTGAAATCACAGAGTTAAGGGCAGTAAAACCTCATGTGTCAGTGCTGTTATCTAAGTAGAAGGTGCTTTGTCTAACCAGAGCCATGAACCATCTTAACAGGGTGATTTTGCTATTTCCAAGGGATCAGAGCAGCAATTAAAGCAGCAAACTTTCCAAGCAGGGCCTTCATGGGGATGTGCTCACCGAATGAAGGCCCTCAGGGGTTTTCCAGACATCCTTTCCTGCCAAGGGATGAAGTTACATGCAAAGCTGCTGCTTTATCACAATTGCTGTAGGGTCACCTCAGCCTGAAATCAAGTCTCAGCTACCACAACTTGTCACAAGCAACACCAAAGCTCCCAGTGGCTGGGAGCAGCAATCCACACAACATCCACACAAACAGAACTCCTCCATCTCTGTCACCATCCAGCAGATTTGGGATGATGTTCCTGGAGGACGTGCAATTGCAGCTGTAGTGTTTGGGGGGGTTGTGGAGCTCCCACCCAGCCACAAACCCTGCTGGACCCTGATAGCTTCCAGAGTCCTCTGGTCCTGGAGGAGGGAGAGCTTCAAAGCACCTCTGAGCTGAGACTGGCTAAAGTAACAATGGCACTTCCAAAGTGATCTCATTACAATGAGCTTCCTATTCTGAGCCTCCTTCCATCTTTGCTTTCAGCACCTCCCTGGATCAATAGGAGTAAGTGACTCGTTCAAATCCAATGACCAGCGACCTGCAGAACTTATCTCTGCATTGTGCCTGCACACACTGTGTTTGGGCAACACACAGAGATTTACCAGTTGTGTTCCTGCAGCCAGTTTCTCTGCTACTGTTTGTTCCTGGTTCTCAGCATGAGCCTCCCAGCACAGATAAATTCACAGAGTTAATCTGATTCCAGCTGAGCTCTTTTAAAGTCAGTCTATTGAAAACAGAAAATCCTTTTCTCTCACCATTGCAGCTAGCAATACTCGTTTTTAAAGGACTAAACACACAAATAGGAGATGCTGGAGCAAACCTGAGCTATTAAAAACCATTCCGAAAGTTTCATTTTACACAACATTTTAGAAGAAACAAATCTGTTCTCTGCTTCATGACAAAGCACCTGAAGTGCTGAAAAGGGCCAGCAGCCCTCACTAAACAAACAGCTCTGAGGCTCGAGGGTACTGATAGAACCCCAGCCTGGCGGGGCAGTGACTGGGTGCAGGGAAGGGGGGAAGCCTGACAGATGGCTGCTGTGGCACAGCTCCTGCACCCCCCTGGCCTTGCAAATGGCTCCTTTCATCCAGGGCTGTAAACAACCCCTGAAAGCCCAAGATGATGTGCTGAGATGATGTACTGAGATGAGATGATGTGCTGAGATGATGTGCTGAGATGAGATGATGTGCTGAGATGAGATGATGTGCTAGATGATGTGCTGAGATGATGTATGATTCTGTGATCTGTTTCTGCCACCAGGCTAACTGTCCAGGCTGGCACACAGATAAAAACACACAGGATCTGCTGTCACCTGTGCATTTTCTAAGGGCTTCTGGAGCCATTTCCCACTTGTGCTGCATGGCACAACTGCTCTCCAGGGAGCTGTGAGCAAATTATCTGTGTGGGCACATGTGGGAACTGTTTAAAGGCCAGTTTGTGAGGTCCAAAGGGGCTTGGGTGGGTTAGCGATAACTTTTGCTGCAAAGAGAGTGTGTTACAACCCCAAGTAAAAACAACATTCATGTTAATAGACTTAAACTGGTTGCAGATATTCAAGGTCCGCCTGGACAAGTTCCTGTGTGATGTACTCTAGGTTACCCTGCTCTTGCAGGGGGTTGGACTGGATGATCTTTTGAGGTCCCTTCCAACCCTTGGGATTCTGGGATTCTGTGATGTACTGGGATGATGCGCTGGGATGATGCGCTGGGATGATGCGCTGGGATGATGCGCTGGGATGATGTGCTGGGATGATGTGATGTGCTGGGATGATGTGATGTGCTGGGATGATGTGATGTGCTGGGATGATGTGCTGGGATGATGTGTTGGGATGATGTGATGTGCTGGGATGATGCGCTGGGATGATGTGCTGGGATGATGCGCTGGGATGATGCGCTGGGATGATGCGCTGGGATGATGCGCTGGGATGATGTGATGTGCTGGGATGATGTGATGTGCTGGGATGATGTGCTGGGATGATGTGTTGGGATGATGTGATGTGCTGGGATGATGCGCTGGGATGATGCGCTGGGATGATGTGCTGGGATGATGTGTTGGGATGATGTGATGTGCTGGGATGATGCGCTGGGATGATGCGCTGGGATGATGTGCTGGGATGATGTGCTGGGATGATGTGATGTGCTGGGATGATCCGCTGGGATATGTGCTGGGATGATGTGCTGAGGGTCATCTGGCCATGCAGCCAGGCAAGGATGCTGCTCTGCTTCAGAGAACTGCCTCGCTGCACCCCTCTGTGTGAGTGCACCCATTGGGCCCCTCCCAGGTCCTGTTCCCCCCATCCCCTCGCCAGGTCCTACCTGCCCATTCCCTGTCCCCAATGATGAGTCTGTCACAGAGCTCACACAGGCGGCGACTCCTCTTGTTCTCATTTACATCATGCTCCATCTTCACAGGCTCTGCTGGGGGCTCCCGACCCTGTAGGTGAAATAATGTCTCCAGTTGGGTCCTGCTGTGAAAATCTGCCTGGCTGTGCTCACTCTCGGCTGTGAACCTGCCATAGGCAGACACTAAGGTCAGCAGGACAGACCCTGCAGTTGCACCATGCAAGACAAGCGCAGTACTGGCCATGAGGAGAAACTTTCAGCTTAGACACAGCCCTTTGCCACTGTGAGGGAAGCCCAAGGCTGGACACATAAGCAGAGGGACTAAGTGCCAAGTTAACGGGCCTGGAGACTGCCAAGATGTTGGCTTCTTGGTCACGGCTCAGGTGTTAACTCCAGTTACCCAGTACCTGGATGAAGCTCTCCACAATCTCCAAAGCAGGTTTTAGCACATTCTCTTCCCACTGCAAGACATCAGACACCTCCAAGGCATACACTGGGGGCACGTTGGGCCCAGGACCTACAGAGACACAAAAAGACAACTCAGCACACCAGAACACCCCCCCAGCATCATGTCACAGTGCCCATGAGGCTACATTATGAGCAGAGTGTCCTGCTTTTTCCTATCTAGTTGTTCTTTAGCATTCAGAAGCAAACAGCACCAGCTTTTCCAGAGCCTAAATTACCAAAGACCTCAGCCTGGGGGGGTACCACCCTTGCAAAGAGCATGAGCACCTAAGAACACAGGCATGCATCTCCATGGTTGTCTGTTTGGGACAGCATTGTGAAACCTGAGCATGCCAACAGCCCAGCCCAGCAACAAACACTTCATCCCTGCCATGGTACACAGGAGGCCACAGGTGATCAACAAGCCAGATCTGGACACAAAGCCAGCACACAAAGCTCACAAGGAGATGCAAGTACAGAGTCTGGATGAGGAATCAGTGGGTGCAGGTCCCCACTCAGAGCTCTCATGGCTTGTGTGGCTGTGCTGGCCACACAGTGCTCCCAGCAGCAGACCACAGTGGGAGATGCTTTGTTAATGCCTCAGACAAGGCCCAAGTTTCAAAGCCACCCCTTTGGCCTCCCCCAGCCCGGAGCAAGGGCACAGGGCACAGACAGCAGCAATCAGAGCACCTGCTCGGACAAAGCCATGCCAGGCTGCTGAGTGCCAGGCTCCAGCAGCTGCTGCTCCTCAGTGCTGTAACCACAACCAACCTCCTCACAAAGCTGCTCTGCAGCACACCTGCCACCAGAAAGGTGAGCCCCAGCCACCGAGCACATGGCTGCGGCACAGCTCTTGCACCTCCTTCAAAGCCCATCTTTTGAGCCCAGTTTCTTCCTGCTTGGCCTTTTTCTCTCTATTTTATTGTTGTTTTGCCCCTACCGAGCACCTTTCAACAAGTGCCCGGCTCCCAGCTGCTGCTGCTGGCCCTGCTCCAAGCCTGGGGCTGGGATGGGGAAGTCCTGCTGGCTCCCGGCCACTGCAGCCAGCACAGCCCCTGCTCAGAGCAGCCAAGAGGCTCATGCTCCTAATCTGGAGGGCAGCATCAGCTGGGCACCATGTGTGACACCATGAGGAGAGGGACCATGCTGAGCCCTGAAGCAGTGGAGCCTCTCCTGTGCTCTCCTGAGTTAGGAGCAGGGGATGTGCTGAGGAAAGATGAGAGGTGAAGAACAGGGATGCAGAGGTAGGGTAGGAACAGAGGACTCACGTTTCAGGAAGCGGTTTCGGACCCATTTGTTCTGCCTCCGGGCGTATCTCTTGGTCACCTGCTTCAGGGCCTGGATCCCTTTGAAACAAAGGTGAGTGTAAGGCTGCAAGCTGAGCTCAGAGCCCAAAACCTCTGCCCTGAAGCTTTTAGCAGGTAGAACAATCTGTTCAAGGGCTGCCCTGCTTGCAACAGTACCCGAGACCCAATCTGCACAGATGGAGCTCAGAACTCCTCATGTGCCCCACAGGATGGTTGACCACTGTACAACCTGTCAATGTTCAGTACCAGACTTATCATAGCCCTCTGTAACTGTGCTGAACAGACATAACAAACCCCTTCTGTTTTCAAGCCTTTTATCATTGCTGTGGTTTCCTCAGACTCCCATCTGCACTTTGCACTGAACCCTCCCTAACACAGATCAACTCTGCCTGGGACCTCTGCTGGGCTGAGGAGCAGAGCAGCTCTGTCATAGAATCATAGAATAGTCAGGGCTGGAAACGACCTTAAGATCATCCAGTTCCAACCCCTGCCATGGGCAGGGACACCTCACACTAAACCAGGGCACCCAAGGCTCTGTCCATCCTGGCCTTGAACACTGCCAGGGATGGAGCATTCACAACCTCCCTGGGCAACCCATTCCAGTGCCTCAGCACCCTCACAGGAAAGAATTTCTTCCTTAGATCCAATCTAAACCTCCCCTGTTTCAGTTTGAACCCATCACCCCTTGTCCTGTCACTACAGTCCCTAATGAACAGTCCATCCTCAGCATCCCTGTAGCCCCTTCAGACACTGGAAGCTGCTCTGAGGTCTCCATGCAGCTTCTTTTCTCCAGGCTGAACAGCCCCAATGTTCTCAGCCTGGCTCCATACAGGAGCTGCTCCAGCCCCTGAGCATCCTCGTGGCCTCCTCTGGACTTGTTCCAACAGTTCCATGTCCTTTTGATGCTGAGGACACCAGAACTGCACACAATGCTCCAGGTGAGGTCTGATGAGAGCAGAGCAGAGGGGCAGGATCACCTCCTTCACCCTGTCCTCTAATAACAGTTCTGAACTCCAGAATGGAACATGCCATTGAAGAGGGCATCACTATTGACTCATGCTGTGATCTGCTAAATCCCCAGGTTCCTTCCCACCATAATGCTGACTTCTGCTTCATTCCCTCTTTCTAGCTCAGCTCCCCACAGCATTCACACTCCAGCTGGGATCTCATCACCCAGGTCACTGGTGGACCAGCTCCAGATCCCAAGACAGGCTGTGCCCAGTGCAACTTGCAGGGAGGCCACGGAAGGGGAGGAATTGCTCTGGCTGTGCTCAGCAATGCTCCAAGCACTGAAAAAGGAGTCCTTGTCTCCCTGAGCTGGCAAATATGGAAAATACAGAGAGAAAGGTGCAGCTCAACCCCAACAACACCTGCACTAAGGTCTGAGCTTTGTTCAACCCATCAGGCAGTGTCACCTGGAGCTGCATGGGGATGAGGGATGTAGGGAATGGAGGGTGCTCCTCCCACCTTTTTGCAGCAGCAGGGCACTGGTCTCTGGTGAGCAGTTCCCTTCACTGATGAGGTATTCATGGAACTCCTTGAAGCCAATGGACTGGAAGATGCCGTGCTGGTAATCCTGCCTGGAGAAGACAAGAAGCAGGGGTCAAAGCCTGTTCCTGTAGAACACCGGGAGACCTCAACCCTCCTCTGAGTAACTGAGGTCTCTGCATCCCACCCTGCAGGAACCTCCCCAGGTGACACAAGCCCATGCGCTCAGGGGACAAGGCAAACCAGGCACACAGGAACACAGACCAGCACCTTCAGTGCCACCTCGTGTCATCTTCACTGCGTGAATGCTTAGGCAGCACCAAGTTTACTGAGGGAAAATGGCAGGTATGGTCCAGGCAAAATGAATTCTCAACACTAAGCCCCACAGGGACTCTGCTGTTTGACCCAATCTGCTCTAAGGGTTGTGGCAGGAAGGGAAGAAGGCCGGGAAGTGCTGGAGGACCCGGCTGGTCAACACCTCTTTAGGATGGCACAGCTGCAGAGGCAGGAACCCAGAGCAGGTGTTGCCAGGGCTGGGAGCAGCCATGCACCAGAGCTGCTGCAGCAGAGCTGGGTTGGGGCCTGCATGGCTCTGGCAGGGGGAGCAGGAAGGGATCTGGCTCCTCACCCACCGGTTCTCAGCCACCTTGTGTTGGTTGTAGCGGCGGTGGAAGTCACGCAGCTCCTGCAGCAGCCCCGCAGCCAGCATGTCATCCACCCGCTTCTCCAGCCGCTGGTCCAGCACTGCGAGGATGAGAGCAGGGCATGGCCTCAGGAGGCCACAGCTGGAGCACGTGTCAGAACGTGCCCAGGCAGGAGAGGGCAACAAGTCCTTTGTCACGCTCACTGATGCCAAAGGAATTGCTGCCTTGTTCAGGGAGGAGGCTGGGGCACGAACAGGGCTCAGCCCTCATCTGCATCACCTTCCTCAGCCAGGAGCTCACTCTCACCTGCCTGGTCTGCATGGAGCCACAAGATGCAGGAATGTGGGTATTTCAGGGGCCCACCTAAGGGCCCCCCACCTTCCTCCTCCTGCTGCTGCTGCAAGATTTCACTATGGGGGATCCCCGTCTCTTCAAACACTTGGAGGCTCCTGCAAGCAGAGACAGACAGAGCTCAGAGGCTGGGTGAGGATGAGCTTTTCCATTCCCCAGCAGCCCTGGGGGCTCCAGCAAAGGGAACCACAGACACTCACTGAGACCCATGCCTCTCATGTGGGGGGAGGGCAGGTTTCTGCCCCCTCCCGTGCAAGGCATCCTGAGCACACCCAGGTCCTGGGGGTACAATGCAGTGCAGAGCACAGTGATGGCACCCAAGGAGCCTAGAGCACAGCCACCCACTCCTGCCTGGCACCGGCACAAATCCTGCAGGGAACAGGGTTCTGGCTCCAGCCCTGCCCTTTCCAGCCAGGTAGGGCTGCAGGGAAGGGGCTGATGCTCAGCCCAGCCCAGGCAGAGAGGTGGAGGAAGCTGCTGGGGGTGCCCAACCCCTGTCCCCCCGCACCGTGCGAATGGGGTGGGTGGTGTTCTGCTCCCCCCAGGCCAGGGCTCAGCTGGGATGGGCTCACCAAAGCAGCAAGCCTGGTCTTGCTGCCGTGCTGTTCCCACAGAGCTCAGCTATGTTACTGAGCCAGCACAGCAGCTTGCTCTTTAAATAGCTTCAGATAAACCCTGCTGCTGGGGCACGGCAGCGGGAGCAGCCCCGGTGCACACGAGCCAGGAGCCATGCACCATCCTGCATCCCAAAGGTCTCAGATCCCAAGAGCTCCCCAACACCAGTGCTCCAAGGTCCCCCTGCTAAGAGGCTGGGAGCACCCATGTGGGATGGGAGAGCCTGTCTTGCTGTGTTCCCTGGCACACGATTCCCTCGGGAAGGGGTGCAGGGCACCCCAAGCTCCCCCCAAGCTCACCCCAAGCTCACCCCAAGCTCCCCCCAAGCTCACCTGGCTACTTTGCGCTTGTCGTGGGGGTGCAGCTTGGCTGCCATCTCGGGGTCCACGCTGCTCAGGCGGCGATAGAGCTCACCCCCATCCAGCTGCTCCAGCTCCACCTTCCTGTCCCTGACTGGCCCCGGGGCTGTGCTGGGCCTCTCCTGCAGGGCACAAGGCTCCCCTCAATGGAGACACTCATCCACGTGCAAGCAAGAACATCCCCCAGACCCACAGGGTGAATGAGGGGCTTTTGGTTCTCATTGCCCCACTCTAGCAGGGGAACATCATGCCCAGTTGCAGAAGGCTTCTCTGAACACGGGCTCACCCTTTCCCAGTGGGATACACAGCCCCCAGGTGTACCTTGGTGTTGATGAGGACCTTCCAGAGCAGGGACTCGATGTAGTAGTTGGTTCCTCCCACAACAATCGGGATCTTGTCTCGGGCAAAGATATCTTCAATGTGCTACAGTCAAGGAGCATACACAGAGATGCACAGGACAGAGGAAGGGCTGTGGGGAGCAGCAGCCTCATGGCCCAAACCTCATTTGCCCAGCTCCATGGAGCTGGTTAAGGCTGTAGGACAGGCTTATAGGTGTCCCTCATCTGTCACTACCCCCTGCTGCCTGTGGCAGCTACCACCAAACGCAGGGACACCCAGGGACTGCCAGGGAAGGCAATGCCTGGCTCAGATCCTCCCCAGCCAGCCCTGAGGATGGGCTGCCCTGAGCATTAGCTCCAAGTTCCCCTCAGCAGCAGTATCCCCTGAGTTATTTGCAGTATGGAGAGCCCAGGTCTGAGGCAAGCCCTGATCCCTCTTGTGGGCCTGGCTGTGCAGGGAAGCCCACAAGTGCTGGGCCAGGCAGGCTGCAGTGTGAAGGGATATGAGAGGCACAGCTTTGTCCCTGAAATCCACCACTGTGTAGTTGGAGACAAGGGGATCCACAAAGCTGATCATGTGGTGCCTGCACAGACGCTGCTCCTGCGGGGAAACCTTGTTTGTGATGATGTCCAAGCCCTTGTACACCTGCCGAAGAGAAGAACCCATCATTCACCTCTATGGCCCATGAGACCCCCCCTGCTCCTTTCCCCCACAGCTCGTGACAGCTCTCCTGGCCTGGTGCAACCCTGCAGTTAGGGATGGATCAAGGTCAGTGGAACCAGCCAAGCCCAGCTCCATGGCACAGAGCTCCACAATGAGGATGGCTGCATCCAAGATGCCATCTCCTCATCTACTGCTCCTGGAGCTAAAGGCTCAGGTCTGCCCCTCTCCAAACACCCCTCCAGCACAGCACTGAGTCTGGTTTGAGGACAAGGATCACTGCTTCCTGCAATGCACAAGTGTCTCTCTGGATGCAACGTCCAACTCCATGGAGCCTCCTGAACATGCAAATGGTCTCAGCTCATGCCTGAGGGACACCAGTGAGTGCAACCAGGAGCATCTCACTGCTTCAAGCTGCATCTTCAATCCCAAGGTTGGGAGACAGAACCTGGGAGAGCACAGGTAAGAGCAGAGCAGAAAGCAAAGCCACCCAACCCAACCCCTTGGGAGCACTCATGGTGAAGAGCCAAAGCAACCTGTGATCCCAGCAGCACACACACTGAGCCACAGCCCAAACCCACCCTCCAGGCTGCATAAAGCAGCAGCCAAAGCCTAGCCCACAGCCCCTGCAAGTACTGGAGCTGCCTGCGCCTGGGTCCTGGGGGAGATGAGCCCATGCTTCACTCAGGAGGGAGGAAGGCTCCTCGCCCTGCTCCCTGGGGCATGCAAACACAACCCCTTCAGCACTGCTGGTCAATGGGTGCTGCAGACAAGCAGGCATCAGAGTGGGGACCTGCACCCCAAGGGTGCTGGCAGCAGGCACATGGTCACAGTGGGCACTTTCTGCCCAGCCTGGCTCTGCACTGTGGGACACAGAGGCTCAGGCTCCGCTTGGAACAGTGTCCCAGCTTGGAATACAGCAGGCTGATGGGAGGAAGGGCTGGAAACGGCTGTGCTCTTCCTCCTCCACTCCCCACAAACCACCCCAGCCAGAGGGCCAGGCTTCCAGAAACACATTCCCCTTAATCCCCCGTGTGAAGCTGCCAAGGCAGCGCAGCCTCCACCGCCTGCCTGCCCTCATCAGACACGGAGCTGACCTGCGGGCACAGGGCTCGATCCCAGGTCAGTGGAGCAGGGAAGCCTGGAGCTGCCTGAGCCGGCTGCGGCCCCACACACATTCCCCATCCTGCCAAGCTCTTGGACTCGGTGCTCAGCGGGCATGGACCAGCTCCTGCTCCGGTCCCTCGGTAGGGAACGGCTGCCTGGGGGCAGGAAGCAAGAGGAGAGCAGGAGGGCAACCGAATGCTCTTCCTTATTGCCCTGCAGGAACCCAGCTGGCTCCAGGGGATGGGGAGCAGACGGGAGCAGAGGCCCAAGGGGCAGCTCTGTGCCAACACACCCCGTGGCTGCAGCTATTGATCCCCTTCCATCAGCCAGCCCCGGGTGAGCAGCGCTGTTCAAGGCAGCTCTCCAGTCGGCACCGAAAGCCTTTGAATGCACGGAGCGTTGGCTCGGTGCCTTCCCCCCCCCCCCCCCGGGCCAGCCCTGCAGCTCCTCCGACTCCCACTCGTCTGCTGAGATCACAGTTAATACCTTGTGCTGATGGTGGGGGGGGGCTCGGAGGCAGCCGGGAGCTCCCAGTGCCCTGCACAGGCACAAACAGGATTTACCCATTGAGGCTCCGATCCCCCAAGGTTCTCGTGGAGATTAAACAGCGAGAGCCACCCCGAAGACCGAGCACCAAGGGAGGAATGCGGTGTCAGTGTGTGGGCTGCGGGGAAACAAAGGCAGCCTTCTCCATACAGGCAGCACGGCCGGGAAGGTCTGCACCAGCTGGTTGTCGCACCCAGACGTCCTCCTGACACCCGGGGCTATTTCCAGCAAGCAGCTCAGATAAGGCTTTGTTGCTTTCTAAGGCTCCCAGAACAGATTAGCAGCCTGGAGCAGCAGACACCGAGCACAGGCTGCGCACTGAAGATGCTCGGCCTTGGCAGCATCCTCCCACCCTGCACTGAAGGCCCGCATGGGTCAGCCCTGCAGGTCCCAGCTCTTTACTGGGAGGACAGGGCCATGTCCCCTTCTAAGTGATCCTCAGCCTGGGAAGGGCTCTCCCAAACCCTCACTCTGGCACCAGCTTCCTGCACAGCCCCAAACTCCATCCCTCTGTCACCATCTGCACCAGGGGGGTAAAGGCACAGGACACATAGTTGTGCAGACACAGCCAAGGCACCTACAGCTGGGAGAGTGTGGGTATTCCACAGCAACCAAGGGATCTCCCAGCTGGAGAAGGGCAGGGAGGGCTCACACCAAGCTAGGATGCAAGGAGAGCACAACTCACTCCCCACTCTGATCCCTGCCATCAGAAGGATGTCAACAGAGGCTCTTAAGATGTCCTCATTTGGACACACTAAATGGCAGATGTACCCAGTCTGCTACAACAGCCTCTGGAGAAGGGTGGCATCCAGAAGGGACAGTGAGATGGGGAGCGGATAGGGCCCTCCAGCAAGCTGGGATCAGACAGAACAAAGAACCAGGACTGGCTTCACCCCATCTGGGTTTCCCAGGAACGACTTCCTCCTAAAGGCAACTCTCTGGGATGACAAACAGCAACAGAAAGGACAAAAACACCCCAAGATTAAGAGGCCATCAGATTAAGCAGAGCTCCTGAGCTGCACGCAGGCAGCAGCTAAGTCTGTAACATGACCACAGCGACCCACAGCCATGAGGAAACAGCCTGCAGATAGAGGGGTGCCTGTGTGGGAACAGGTGGGTTTGGGGCTCCCGGCCCCTTCCCGAGCCTGGGTCCAGCTCCAGCAGCTGCCCAGGACACTGCCAGCATTTGTCAGAGCCCACTGGGGCCGCAGCAATGAACGGACACGGGCACTGGCAGCTGCCGGTTGGGAATGAGCTTTAAAACCCATGGCAAGGACACCGGAGCCAGTGCTGCATGGCAGAGGGATCTGCAGCAGGGAGGCTATATCCTATGGGAACAGAGCCAGCGAGCAAGCAAAGAGCAGGGCACGGGGGTCAGTGGGACACGGGCTGCAGGCAGCCTGAGGCCATGCTCAGAGCATGCTGTGCTGCGGGATGAAGGCAACAGAGCTGCTCCCGATCCACAGTCACGCTAGAATGGGATTAAAAGGAAAGGAGGACAAGAGCCACTCAAGCCCAGATGCCATTGGGTGCCTGCAGCCAGCATCCTCCCAGCCCCTTGCATTCCCATAGTGAGACCTGAAATAACCAGAGCACAAAACAGACGCCTCAGCCCATCCACCAGCATGAACTGGGAATCCGCAGTGTGCCACAGGGCTCCAGCCACGTCCAGAGCTCAGGAGCAGCAGGAGCCTCCTGTTTGCAGCTCTGCTCACACCAACAGCCACAATCCCCCATACTAAAGCCTGCTCCATGCTGGGCTGGCGGTCACTGCAAGGTCCGAGAGCCTCGGTGTTACCAGCACACAACCAGGCACCAGTGACTGAACAAAAGCTCTGCATCAGTAAGGTCAGCACCAGTAAAACACCAGCAGCCAGGATGTGATCAGAGACACTTCTGGTGCAGACACCAGAGCAGAATAACTCACCTTGCAAACCTAACAGCAGGCACCTAAAAACCCCCCAGCCCAGAACAGGGCTGCAGAGCAAACCAGCCCACAGGCACTCACACCTTGTGCTGGAGGAGAGCAGGATGGACACGGAGGTCCTTCATTACAGAACACACGGTGAGGGCTCAAAGCACCAGCATGGCTGGGCCAGGCAGCTCCAGACAAAGCTTCTCCATCTACACGAGTGCTTTGCCCCTGCAGGACTCAATTCAGCTCAGACCTCAAATGCTCTTTGCTCAAGAGCTTAAGGAAAACGTCCCTCAGAATTAAAGCCTCCAATTGCTCTGGGTTCGGGAGAGGGAAGTTTGGAGTTCAGCTCTCTAGGACATGAACAGGGACCAGCATCAGCAGCCAGGCACAGAGAGCAGGAGGTGGCTGCAGGACAGCGAGTGCATCCCTGGGCAGCAGGAAGGGTGCTGCTGGCAGCAAACACCTTGAAACCAGCACAATAAAGGGGCTGAGCACTGCAGGCTGCAGGGCTTGGGTGCTACAGAACCAGAACATATCAGTAACCAATAATAACCCCCTATGGTGGCTGAAATCTGCATCCGGTGATGAGGCTCCTGTGACTGGGTACGATCAGGACCAAAAAAGAGGCTCAGCACCTCCAGAGCCCAAAACAGAATCATAGAAAAGGACTTTATAGCATCTATATCTGCTAGGAATGGAGCATGGAAGGAGATGAACCCACAGACTCTGGAGCAGCAAACACAGCTGTGAACGTCCTTTCCTGTATCTCTGGGGTGTCCCTTGCTGCTGAGCGATGTGGGGAGCGCTCACCCCTCACTGATGCTCCATCCATGCAGCAGCCCCCTAAGGGCAGACGGCAGAGCCGGGACCTGAGGGCACTGGCACTGGCATCAGGGCTCCCACCACGTCCTTGTCAGCACCCACAGGACCCATCCTGAGCACCCCTTACAACCGGTTACCTGCAGCCGCTGCCTCCATCCTGAGCACCCCTTACAACCGGTTACCCCCAACCACTGCCTCCATCCTGAGCACCCCTTACAACCGGTTACCCGCAGCCGCTGCCTCCATCCTGAGCACCCCTTACAACCGGTTACCTGCAGCCGCTGCCTCCATCCTGAGCACCCCTTACAACCGGTTACCTCCAACCGCTGCCTCCATCCTGAGCACCCCTTACAACCGGTTACCTGCAGCCGCTGCCTCCATCCTGAGCACCCCTTACAACCGGTTATCCCCAACCTCTGCCTCCATCCTGAGCACCCCTTACAACCGGTTATCCCCAACCTCTGCCTCCATCCTGAGCACCCCTTACAACCGGTTACCCCCAACCGCTGCCTCCATCCTGAGCACCCCTTACAACCGGTTACCCCCATCCTCTGCCTCCATCCTGAGCACCTCTTACAACCGGTTACCCTCAGCCGATGCCTCCTCCCCAGGCCTCCGCGGACCGTTTGTGTCTGTAATGAGAGCCCCAACGGAGCCTCCACCGGGGCCGGGGGTGCGGAACGAACCCAGCCCCGCAGCGCTGCTTGTGCCTCGTTGTTCAGAGCTCACCGACCAGCAGGGCACGGCCGGAGGGGGCCCGGGGAGCCCGGCTCCAGCCCCAGCACCCTCGGCCGGGAGCAGGCCCCGCCGCGGCCTCCGGAGGCCCAGGCCCAGCCCCGGCCTTGCTTAGGCCCAGCCCCGGGCCTGCCGTGCTCGCAGGCCCCGCCGCGGCCTCCGGAGGCCCAGGCCCATCCCCGGCCTGCCGTGCTCGCAGGCCCCGGCCGTACCTGCATGGAGTCGGCGCTGACGATCTCCCCTCCGAGCCGCAGCCCCAGCTGCAGCGCCAGCGCCGACTTGCCGGTGCCGGTAGCGCCGAGGATCACCACGAGCGGCCGCGGCGGAGCGGCCCGGCCGAGGCTCAGCGCGGCCGCCGCCATGGCCCGGCCCGGCCAGGCGGGACGGGGGCGGGACGGCAATGGGGAGGCCGCGGCTGTGCCCTGGGCCCCGTAGGGCTCCGGTTACCGGTTACCGGTTACCCTCCTCAGGGCCCCCAGCACCCCCCGGACCCCACACGTGTGGGGTCCTGCCCCCGGTACCCGTTTATTCTGGGGGGGGTGGGGGGTGGGGAGAGTGTTGTTGCCATAGCAACAGGGCAGGAGGGTGAGGAGCGGGGCTGTTGCCATAGCAACAAGATGGGGCGCGTTGCCGTGGCAACCGCAGCCTCCACTCGGACTGGTCCTCCCCATCGCCACGGCAACACGGGGAGATGGGGAGCGGGCGGCTGTCTCCGTGGCAACAGAGGAGGGAAGGCAGGGAGACGGTTGCTATGGGGACAGCGGGAGGAGGGTATCTCCCTGGCAACACACATCCTCTGCCATAGCAACAGGGAGCGGGGAGGCTGCAGGGATTATCCCCGCTTCGGGAAACTGCCCTAAAAATCTGCTTGCCCAGGCGTGAAGGCAGCTCCATGACAGAGAACCTCGAGCACAGCGAGGGGGGGGGGAGAGAAGGTGGTTTGGGGGGGTCACAACGAGCAGGGGGTGAGCAGGGCAATGGCACTAGGACATAGGTGTTAGGGCTGGAAATGCTGCTTCGGGATGGTCCCAGCCGACACTGGCACAACACAGCACTGAGGGGGAGCCCTGTGGGCTTACTTGGTTCACTTATGGGTGCTGTCAGTCTGCTCCCCTCATGGCAATGCGAGAGGAGACATCTCCATTGTTAACCAGGGAAGTTGCAGGTGGATATATATTCAGGTATGTGGGTTTTCAGCAGGAGAAATCAAAGGTATGTTGTAGTTGAGCCCAACCACATTTTCCCCTGGTGATGGACCCTGCTCAGGCCATGGATGTGCACATCATGTCCAAGAGAGAAGTGTTTTAAACACCCTGCATGCCTTCAGCATGGGGAGCAAAAGCACACCCTGCTAAAACCCTTACCGGGAGGCTCAGAAGAGACACTGGTGTGCAAGTGTTCACCCGCACACAGCAGGAATCAGCAATTGAGGGACTCATGCATCTGGGCTTTGTTCCCTGCACATGGGCAAGGTGTCAGATTTAGGTCACCCTGCTCCGTGTTTAAGCTGTGGTTCCTGCGAGCACCTTTTAATGCAGCCCTAAAAGGCTTTGACACAGCATGATGCAACACACAGAGGGTGAGACACTGCCGGAGCTGAAGGCAATGGGAGCATAGGATTCCTGCAGGGAGGAATTGCTGCTTTTTAAGGCTGCTTCCCCCAGGTGACTGCATCTCCCGCAGCAGCTCTCCTGCCTGCTCAGCAGTAACAGGATCCTGTGTCCCTCTCGCATTTAAAGCACGACTTTCACTGCCAGCACGAAGGAAACCCAAACACACCGAGTTTGGGGCAGCAGGGAGAGCACACACGTGTATTCAGTTTCATCCACTTGGCAGATCTGGGGAGATGAAGATCTCCAATGCCCCTTGAAGTGAGCGGATTGCATTCCCCCCCTCCCTATAGGGTTACTGCCAACCCCAGCCCCACGGGGCAGTGATCACCCCACACTGACTGCCCTGAGCCCCATTAGGGGGGTTTATAGTTACACACAAGCCTTCTCAGAGCTCAGCATGGGCTCCCTGCCCCTCCTTGCCAATAAAGCCACTTAAAAGGAGGAAAAATAATCCCGGTGATTTGTTTCCCTGGCCCCACTTCTCTTCCAGCCACTGGGAGAAAGTCAGGACAAAGGACTTGGTGTTGCTGGCAGCCAAGCTCTGGTGCAAATGAATTCATTCCTGTGTCAGGGACCCCCCAAAACACGGGGTACCCCCCAAGGAGCATCATGGCCCAATGCACAGAACCCTACATGGAGAAGAACCAACACAGGTTGTTGCAAACGTATTTATTTATGAAGTGTGAGGTAACGAAGAAAGTGCTAAATCCAACCACAGTGTTAACGCTAACAGTTCTCAGCAGGTCAGCAGGGACCCAAGGGTGCTGCCCTGTGGGGCCACCCCTGCCACCACATACCCCACTGCAGGGTGGCACAGGCAGGGGGAGGCCTCAAAGGTGCCCCTTGCCCCCAACCAGCCCTCTCCAGCCATGCCCATGCAAAGCCCAAAGCTTCACAAGGGATGCTCAGTGGCTGCTGGTGAGGGAGCAATTGCAAGGGTGGGAAAGGAGGACACAAGGATGGGAAAGGGGAAAACCCCGTTATTGCAAATGGGTGGTTTGGGGGGGGACCAGCCTCAGCAAGGACTCAGCTCAAGGGTCCAGCAGGAGCCAGCCCCTTCCTGATCTCCCTAAAGTGCAGCAGGACTGAGCCCTCCCCACAGCAGGAACCCCCCTCCAAAACAAGAGGGTTTTATATATATATAAAAAAGCAAACTCTTTACCAATACTTCTCAAAAAGTGGTACAAAAATACAGTATAAAAACACAGCCTCCAGTATAAGACTTGCAGTTACAGCAGCAGGTTCTAGAACATCAAATCCAAGACAAGCTACTGCATGATGTGGTAAGAAAGTGAGGTACGGTCCAGCCGAAGAAGGGGATTGCCCATAGGGTGCTGTTAATCCCAGTGAGAAGCATCCTGCCATCACCGTCTCCATCGGGATGCATCCAGAGATGAGCCCAGGGCTGGGATGTCCATGTCTGCCTCTGCCTGCTTCCATGAGCCAAAGGTTACTTGGCATTATCAGGGTGAGATGGATGCTCTAACTCCCAGTAACTCTAACAGTGACAAAGAGCAGAGAGGGGAGCAGGGGCTGCCAAGGAGGGGGAATGGAGCTGAGCCCATGAATCGAAGCAGTCACTTAAGAAAGCTTCACATGGGGACAGGGAAATCTCGCAGCACCCAGTGCCAAGGCAGGCAATGCCACAGAGGGGGACCTCTGCCTGCGGCCCCATTCCCACAGCCGGGAACAGCACCCATACAGCAACCACCTCATGCTCCAGCCCCTGGGGCCAACAGTTCAACAACTGAACCAAACAACAACACCAAGAAATGTGCAAATCGTGAGGGACGAGGGGTCCTGGGGAGCTGGGGGTGCAGCTACTGCCCCTTGAGCTGAGCAATCCGTTTGAGCAGCTGGCTCTGCCGCAGCCGGAGCTGCCTCTTCTCAGCCACCATCCTCCTCTCGGCAGCCAGGAGCGACCGCAGGTACTCGGAGGACTTGCTCAGGATCACCACTTTGGGGGTCTTGGGGCAGCTGGCGAGCCCGGGCACCTGGTCCCGCAGCGCCAGGAACCGTGAGCGCAGGTCATTGCGCCGCTTGCGCTCCAGGTAGTTGTGGTTTTTCCTCTTGGCCACGTCCTCACTGTCGGAGCCGGGGCTGCTGCTGGCCCTGGGCAAGCTGGGCTGGGGCAGGGGGATGGCAGGGGCCGGCTCTGCGGTGCTGGGGGGCTCGTCCTCGTCCTGCCGCGGCGGCTCCGGCAGGGCACATGTGTCCGGAGGGGAGCGTGCGGCATAGTTGTGCTGCTGCTGGTGGACGGAGATGTGGAAGCGTTTCATGCAGGGGTCCAAGGGGTCGGCGCGCAGTGTGATGGTGACCGGCTTCCTCAGCCCGAGCGATTGCCTCTTCTCCACCGTCACCACATCGATCTCTTCGCCTTCTATCCCAAATGGACATGGAACAAGAAAAGCCTCATCAGCTGGAGGCCATGGGCACCCCTCACCCTGCCAGACCTCCCCACAGCCCTGGCACCATCACCCCACTGCCATCCCACAAAAGCTTGCTCATGCACTGCAAAGCCACCCTGCAGAAGAGGCTCTGCCAATATCATCCCATGGGAATCCTTCCCTCCACATTCAAGCCTCCCAAAATTGAATGGTGCTTTACTTCTGCCTCACTTCAGCACCAGGAGCAGCATGTGTCCGGGATATAGGATCATCAGGCAACAAACACCCAAGCCAGGGGTGGGGATAGGAGCAGCAGGATGCTGGGACAGCCTGACTCCAAAGTTCACCCTGGTCTGATGCTCTCCTGGTCCATTGGAATTGTAAATGAGTGACTGGGGTGGGCAGAGCTGCCTTTTGTTCCCCTCAGCAGCAGCTTCTCACTCCAGTGACTCCTCACTTCTCACAAGGGATAAGTCCCATTCAGCCCAGGGACAGCCCTCCCGCATTGCAAGGGGGCAGGGAAAGGCAATGGGATCCCTCCAACAGACTTGGTGAACCCCGAAGGCATCCCAAGCCCAGAAGGCAGCAGGTGTGATGTGAGTACATGAGAGCTGTGAATGGCAAGACCCAAATGAAGTATAACCGGACCCAAAGTACCCAGCCCGTTGTCACCGAGCTTGTCCCCCTCTAGCAAGGCCCAGAGGCACGAAGATGGCCCCTGGGGGCAGTGTGGTCACAGCTTCAATCACTCTTGCTTTAGGGATGCACTTCCACCTTTTCCCTTCATCACGGGTAGAGGATGGTCCCCAGCTGTCTGTGACAGGGCCAGTGGTGGCCACAGCAGATGGGCCCTGGGGCACCCTCCTGCTTGTGACCCCCAACCCACACCGCGGCCCCCCCGCACCCCGAATCGGGGGGGGTCTGCCCAGTAAACCCCGGACACTGGAGGTACTGGGGACACCCTAAGGGGTCATCAGTGTCACAACGCGGCCGGTCTCATCCACGTGCGCACACAACATACCCCCCCCAGCCGCTCATTAATAAGTCAGGCACGAAGCCCCGCCCACCCGAGCCTCCCATTGGCTGGCTGGCGGGGCCGGCCGGCTGCCGCGCGATCCCATTGGCCGCCTCCCCTGCCCGTCACCGAGGCCGCTCTCATTGTTTGCAATCTGTTGCTTTTTGTTCGGCGCCCACGTGGCGCCACCGGAGCCGTTCCGGGACCCCCCCCCCGTTAACGGGGCCGGTCCCACCGGTGGGGTTTAAGCCTCTTAACGCCCTCCACCCGCTCACCGACCGGGGGCCCTAATGGCATTAAGCGCCCGTTCCGCACCGTGACTCGGTTACCGGCGCATTAACGGGGTCACGGCACGACGGGGCCGCAGCAGAGGGAGCCCGGCTCCAGTGGGAGCGGGGGAAACACGCACGACACCGGGCGGGTGGGTTCGGGGGTGGGCAAGGGTGTTTGTAAATGGGGTGATGAGGGAGCGGGGAGCGGGTGGCACCGCACTGCCCTGGGGGCACAGGCACCCATCCGGCCCCCATGTAAACGCCGTCTCACCGCACACGGGACACGGTGCAAAGGATGCTCGATGTCCCTGCGGAGCCCCGGGGGGGGGTAACTTCGCTTTTTGTCCCCAGGAAAGCGCTTCCCGGTGCGGGACAACCGCGGCGGTTCCGAGGTGCGATTCCCAATGCCCCAAAGTTTCCCACTATGAGCGGGTGTCCCCTCCCCAACCCCCCCCCCCGAGGGTCCCGCTAGGACGGGACGAGCGAGGGGGGACCCCCCGAGCTCCACGCATCCCGTTGGGGAAGGGGGAAGGGGAGCAGCCGAGCCCGCTTTGTTCGTGGGGCCGGGACCGGGGTTACGGTAACAAAGGCAGGAGACACCCGTGTCCGGCCCACGGAGCATCACGGACAGAAGGGCCAGGGGGAACCCACCCCACGACCCCTTCCTTACCGGAATCGCTTTGACCCTCGGATCCCGAGGACGCCGGGATCTTGCTCTCGGCCAGCGGGCAAAGGAAGACGGCTGCGGGATCCACGCATTCGCTGACGGAGCTGCCGAACCCCAAATCCTGCGCGAACGACGGCTTATGGGGGGCTGCCCTCTGCGTGCCCGTGGCGAGTTTCTCCGTCATGGCCTTCTCCAGCCGCTCCCGGGCTGAAAACCCGCTCCACATGCAGTCCTTGAGGATGAAAGCGCTCAGGTTCCCCAAGATCTCGCTCGTCCCTATGAGATACTCCGGCTCTTCCCCGGGCCGGTAGTACCGGGAGAGCCCGCTCGAGCGCTCCTCCGCCCCGGAGCAGGAGCCCTTCTCCCCGGGGGCACCCAAGGGAGACATGGGGGGAGTGGGCACCAGCTCGAACTTCTTCCAGATGTCCTCGCTGGGCGCCGTGGAGCGGTGGAAATCCTCTTGGGCGTCGTGGTCGTAGAAGTAGTGTTGGTACGAGTCAAACTCCATCTCGGCATGGGGATGGGGGAACAGCGAGAAAAGGGGGCGCTCCCCCCACTGAACCTGCAGCCCCGCTCAGCAAACGGGCACCCCCAGCCCCATGGATGAGGGGGAGACCCCCACCCCACTGCACCCGCCCCGCCCGGCGCCAGCCCCCGACCCGGGACGGCGGGGGCATTGTTTCCCCCCCGCTCTTATAGCCTGTGTAGGGCACCGGCCCCGCCTGCCCGCCAATCGCCGGGATGAGATTTGCATATAGGGCGGGATCCTGCCCTTTCCCCGCCCTCTTGGGGGGGGCACCGTGTGAGTGATGTCGCGGTTCCCCCGTAACTAACGGTGATGCCAACGGGGACGGTAACGGGGCTATTACCCAGTGGCCAACCCGTGCGCCGGGCTGGGAGACCCTCGCTGCCCCCTGAGCATCCTGCGAGCTCCCGATGCCGTCCTCAGCCCACTGGGAAGGTCACGGTTTGGGGTCCCCCCTCTGCGAGCACTGCAGGAGGAGGAAGGCTTTGGCTGAGGACACCCAGGCCAAGCACAGCGATGCTGCCAGGCTGGGGACATCCAGTTCAGCGTGACAGCAAAGCAAGCTGGACAGATGGGGACAAGTCACAGGGAGCCATTGACCACTGCCAGGGGCCACCCTGAGTGCCCTTTCCCATCCCATTGGGGTCCCAAGCCCTCACCAGGCCATGGCCACCATCCTCTGCTGCAGTCACTGTCACTGTGTGGCTGTTCCCTGAGTGGCTCTGGCCCTGGGCACCAGTGGGGTCCCTTATTGTTTGTGTCCTGCCCATGGTGCCACCCTCCTCAAAGGATGTGCTCCACCACATCCTCCTCAAAGCCCCCACAGGCCTGGCTGGAGCTTTGCCAGAGCACCAAGAAACCAGCACTGGTGGATGTGGCACTTTATTCCCTGCGTGCACATGAGGAACGTTGTCTGTGCATGGAGAAAGGGCCGGGATGTGATGCTGGCAGCAGAGCAGAGCAGGGCTGTGACCCCATAGGAGCGTCTGGGAGCTGCAGGTGAAGCCAGGGCTGCATCAGAGCCCATCTCCCACATGCAATTCCTCCATCACTGCTGCCCAAGCCTTGCCCATGCAGTGCCCAGCACATCCAGGCTCAGGGTCCAAAGGGACTCGCTGTGTGCTGGGGCACCGGGTGAGCCCAGCAGGATGCTCCATCCTCCGCTGCCAAGGTCCTTGTAGGAAAGCCAACAACTGCAGTGAGAACACAACGAGGCTTCCTCCAGCCGCCTCATGTTAACACAAACACACACACACAGCGGCTGATACAGAGTCCACCCGGTTCCCCTCCGTGTGCGCTCACCTGCTTCAGCCCCAGCGCCCTCCTTTGGACACCCGCTGCAATCAGGGCCACGGGATCTGCCCTGCCCGGGGGTGCTGGGACCTGGAGGGGCTGGGGGCAAGCCCAGGCACCAGCACAGCCCAGTGCAGCCCAGTGCAGCCCAGTGCAGCCCAGCCAGCAGCACGGCCCAGTACAGCCCAGCCACCAGTACAGCCCAGTGCAGCTCAGCCACCAGCACGGCCCAATACAGCCCAGTGCAGCCCAGTACAGCCCACCCACCAGTATAGCCCAGTACAGCCCACCCACCAGTATAGCCCAGTACAGCCCAGCCACCAGCACGGCCCAGTACAGCCCAGTGCAGCCCAGCCACCAGTACAGCCCAGTACAGCCCAGTGCAGCCCAGCCACCAGTACAGTCCAGTACAGCCCAGTACAGCCCAGCCACCAGTACAGCCTAGTACAGCCCAGTGCAGCCCAGCCACCAGCACGGCCCAGTGCAGCCCAGCCACCAGTACAGCCCAGTACAGCCCAATGCAGCCCAGCCACCAGTATAGCCCAGTACAGCCCAGCCACCAGCACGGCCCAGTGCAGCCCAGCCACCAGTACAGCCCAGTACAGCCCAATGCAGCCCAGCCACCAGTACAGCCCAGTACAGCCCAATGCAGCCCAGTGCAGCTCAGCCACCAGCACGGCCCAGTACAGCCCAGTGCAGCCCAGCCACCAGCACGGCCCAGTGCAGCCCAGTGCAGCCCACCCACCAGTATAGCCCAGTACAGCCCAGCCACCAGCACGGCCCAGTGCAGCCCAGCCACCAGTACAGCCCAGTACAGCCCAATGCAGCCCAGCCACCAGTATAGCCCAGTACAGCCCAGCCACCAGCACGGCCCAGTGCAGCCCAGCCACCAGTACAGCCCAGTACAGCCCAATGCAGCCCAGCCACCAGTACAGCCCAGTACAGCCCAGTACAGCCCAGTGCAGCCCAGTGCAGCCCAGCCACCAGCACTGCCCAGTGCAGCCCAGTGCAGCCCATCGTGAACCAGCGCATCCCAGCGCTGCCCAGCACGGCCCCGCCCCCGGCTGGCCGCAGCTCCCCCGGTGCCCCAGCTCCCTCCCGGTTCCCGGCCCCGGCAGCCGCCACCGACGGGCGCAGGGCGCCACCTGCTGGTCCCGGATGGGACCGAGCGCCCGGGGCGGAGCCAGCGGGGCCGGGGCTGCAGCGACCCACGGACCCTCCTGGCTGGTCCTGAGCAGCCCTGAGCATCCCGGTCCCGCATCCGGCAGGAGCCTGGAGCTCAGCACCATCCGGATCCCCTGTGTGCGCCTGTCTCGTCCCCAGCCCGGCTGGGAGCCCTGGGAATGTCCCATTATGTCCCCAGCCAGGCTGCTCCCGGCCCGGGGCTGCTCCCAGCCCTGGGAAGCATGGATGAAGCCATCACTTCCTTTTAGGAGCCAAACTGCTCTGTCGGCACTAAGGCTGCGCTGCTGCAGGGGCTCATCCTGCCCAGCACCTGCAGGGATAAGAGGTCACAGTTGGGAACAGAGCCAGCCCTGCCCTGCCCGTCTGCTCCAACACCAGCACGTTTCCAGGCACAGGAGCAAAGGCTCCTACAACCGGTAGCTCTCAGCCCCGTCTCCTTCCCCTCCCTGCAGGCCTCAGAGACCTCCCCTGCTTTTCCCAGTGAGAGGCAGGAACTTGTCCCGGCTTCAAGGGGTTCCGGATGCTTTGAAGGTGCAAGAGCAGCGCTGGAGAGGTTGGGGGGGCCGCGCATCCCCTTTCATCCGGCCTCTCCAGGCACTCTGCAAACAGGAACCCAGCACCTCCTGTGCCAGCGCCGGCTGTGCAAACAAGGGTGGTGGTGGTGGATGGGAGCCCCAAGGGCCGGGAGGGCACCCACAGCCCGGGCCAGCCCTTGCCGTACCCCCCCACAGCCATAGGGCACTGGCAGGGCTCCATCACCAGTGTGTGCCCCCAGTCCTGTCCCAGCTGCGGCTGGCATCGCTCCGGTGCATGACGCAAGGCAGTGCCCGGGTCCCCCGTGCCCTTTGGATCCCCACTGACAGCAGGGATGGACTTTGAGGCTCCAGTCCCAAAGAGCTTCCCCATGGGAAACACTCACCCTGAGCCTGATGGGTGTCCAGGGCACCCTGAGCTGGGCTCTGTGCCTGTGTCCCCATCCTGCTGCAGCAGCAGCCACCATCGAGCCACCCTCCTGTCCCCATAGCAGTCCCCATGGACAGTGGAGGCTGTGAGCCCTGGTGTTGACACATCCCAGCCCCGTGTTGTCCCCCTCATCCTCATGACACACTCCCCAGGGTCTCACCCGGAGCAATGTGGGCAGTGCAGGGTGGCTGCTGCCTGCTGCATGCAACGTGTCCCCTTTGTCCCCATGTAGCTGCTGGGCAGCAGCCACAGCTGGCTGGACCCTTGTGAAACACCAGCCCAAGCCCTGTGGGGTATGGAAGCACCATGAGGTCCTGCCCGGCCATATGGGGCAGGGGACGTGCTGCCAGCACCGAGATCACTCTGACTGCAACCCCTGACAGTGCAGACACCCGCTCTGGATACAGCAGGCAGTGAAATACAGAGAAGAGGGAGGCAAAAGCATCATCAGCTCCAGTCCTGCTGCTTCCTTACACACCCCCCCAGGACCCATTTGCACACCTGCCTTCTGTTATGAGATGCCCCAAGCCCTGGAGAAGCTCTGCAGCCCCAAGCTGAGGAGCATCCCACAGCCCCTCACCAGCCCCATGTGTCCCCAGGCCGGTGCTCCCGGTCCTGGCAGGGCTGTCTGGTTTCGGATGCGCTCACGCTTGCTCAGCTCCAGGTTGTGACAGATCCAAGGCAGCCGGAGGTGTGGGTGGGAGGTGGGGTGGTGGAGCCGTCATCTTCCGGAGCAGCTCCCATCCCTATCCCTGTCCCCAGCCATGTCCCCAAGGGCAAGCGCCTGGGTCCCAGCCCCTAAAGGGTCACCTCAGGAGCCTGGTGGTGTTCCCAGTTCTGGGATCACGACAGCATCACTGTCAGAGGGGTGTTTGAGTTCCAGTCCTGCCTGTGAGACCATCACCGTGGTGCTGGTGCCAAGGGTGAGCCTGTGAGTGGCCCAGTCCTACCCACCTGCTGAGGACACCAAGCTTGGTGGGAGCTGCTGCAGCTGCAACCCCACTGGCATCAGCCCTTGGTGGTGCATTTATTGCCATGAGGATCTCCCTGTGCATCTGCTCAGGAGGGAGATCCAAACCCCCCATGGGGAATTGTGCAATACCAGGTTTGTGAGTGAAAATCCTCCTAATCTGAGGAAATCCCGGTCTTTGGTTTCTCCCACTCCACTTGCAAGGCAGGGCTGCACTATCTGCAGCCTGTCAGCACAGCCTCTGGCACAAAGCACGGCTCATTGTTCCCCTAAAGCTCCGTTTGCCCAAGAGGCAATTCCTCAGTGTTTCTCTCAAGGACAGGAATGCCAAAAGCTTGGAACAAAGGGAGCAGAGCAATAGCGCTGGGTCTGAACACGATGGGGAGCTGAGAGCCTGATCCCTCCAGGAGGCAAGTGCCACCACAGGAACGAGCCTGTTCCTTCCTCCTGGGGGATGTGGGGCTCCCAGCTCAGCCTGGGTCTGTCCTGAGGCTGTGGGTGCCTGATGCACTGGAGCCAGCTCAGCACAGAGCACCAGGCAGGTCTCTGCTGGACTGGCCAGGCCGGGGGTGGTGCCCACACCTCATCCTGCTTCAGGGTGTTTGTGTCACTGAGCACATTCAGACATCCTGAAGCCTCCCATGGCCCCATGCCTGGGGCACAGCATCCCTGAGCACCCAGCGTGGCCGGATGCAGGGCTGTGCTGTGCCCTGTGAGCAGGGGAACCCACTGCACATTGGGGGGCTGGAAACCCTGAGACAGCAGTGACACAGCTGAGCTCAGCACCCTGAGGAGTGCAGCTCACACTGGGGAGTGCTTGGAGCTGCATGGCAGCAGTCACCCATCCTGCTCATCCCCAGTGCAAGGGCTGCTGCATCCCAGGTTCCAGCTACCGGCCCCTGTCCCCAGACCAGCGCAGCTCCAATTGGCAGCCAGGCAGTGGCCCCGGTTGCCACGCTGGCCCTGCTGGCTCAGCCCCGCACCACAGCCCCGTCTCATAGCACATCCCAGGGCGATCTTTGACCCTGGTGGCCTGAGCCGAGCAGAGCTGGTGGCTGTCACTGTGGTAACACAGTGGCACAGGCCTCGTGCACCCAACAGCAGCAAACAGCACCCGGCACAGCCGAGAGGTGCCGGGATCGGTGTCCACGTGGCTGTCGGGCACGGAGGACACCACGGTGGCACAGGGCAAAGTGCTGGGGACCAGGAGCCTCCATCACCGGTTGAAGCTGTTGTGCAGAGCCAGGCCCCATCCATGGACCCACACAGAGAGGGGTTAAGTGTGGGGCTATGCTGGGGCTGGCACTGAGGGTCTGCAGCCCCCAGCCCTCACTGGCTGGTGCCATAGGGAATGAAGGGGCAGGAGGGTGATGGTGCCTCTTCCAGCCCTGTCCCTTTGTGGGCTAATGCAGCCTCTGCCATCAGTGAGGGTACCTGGGGGAGGAGGATGGAGGGAAATGAGGCTGTTCAGCCTGGAGAAGAGAAGCTGCTTGGAGACCTCAGAGCAGCTTCCAGTGTCCGAAGGCGGATACAGGGATGCTGGGGATGGACTCTTCATTAGGGACTGCAGTGACAGGACAAGGGGTGATGGGTTCAGGCTGAAACAGGGCAAGTTCAGGCTGTGAGGGTGCTGAGGCGCTGGCACAGGGTGCTCAGAGAAGTGACAAATGCCCCATCCCTGGCAGTGTTCAAAGCCAGGTTGGAGGGGGCTTGGGTGCCAGTGTGAGGAGTCCCTGCCCATAGCCAGGGTTGGAACCGGATGCCCTTAAGGTCCTTCCCAACCCAAACCACTCTGTGACTGCGATGAGGGGGATGCAGAAAGGGAAGGGATGGAGGGGGGGGGATGAGGATGAGCGGGAGGGGGGGGGGGGGGTGGAGGAAGGGCCGGGCCGGAGGAGGAGGAGGAGGCGGAGCCGTTCCGGGGCGGGGCGCAGCCGGTACAAGGCCCGCGCTGGCGGCGGCGCAGCCCCATTCATCGCGCACGGCATGGCCGGGGGCGGCGGAGCGGAGCGGGCCCGGGCCGGGGGGCTCCTTCCGCCCGCCCGCTGCCAGGCTCGGTGCAGGGTGAGTACCGGGGCTGGGGGGGACGGGACCGGACGGGACCGGGCATGGGGGGTGTGAGGGGTCCCGGTGTCTCTAACGCGGATCCCGTTGCAGGAGAGCCGGGAGCGGCTGTCGGTGTGCAGCAAACTGTGCTACGCCGTCGGGGGGGCTCCCTACCAGATCACGGGCTGCGCGCTCGGCTTCTTCCTTCAGATCTACCTCCTGGACGTGGCTCAGGTACGGCCGGGGCAGGGCTGGGGCTGGGGGGGGGATCGGTCCCGGTCCCGGTCCTGGTCCTGCGGGTTCCGTGCCTCGCTGCCCCGGGCGGTAACAGACGGGGTCGCGGTGTGTGTTCCGTGGGATCGGGAACCGGCCCACAAAGCCGCAGCGTTTGGTGTGGAACGGGAAGGGAGAGCACCCGTGGGCACCTCGTGGTGGCTGTGGGGGGGTTTGAGGGAGCTCTGCTCTGAGATGTGGGAGTTTGGTGAGGAAGGAGCGTGGTTGGGCAATGATGAGAGGGACTGGGTCACCCTGACTCAAATCCTCCTGCAAGTGAGCAGAGGATGAGGCTGTGGGGTCCCTGTGCAGTTGGGGGGGTGCTGAGGAGCTCAGGGAGGGCAGCCAGGGCCATGGGGTTTTGTGTGTCCTGACATGAGATCTTCCTGCAGCTGGACCCTTTCTCCGCTTCCATCATCCTGTTTGTGGGGCGAGCCTGGGATGCTGTCACAGACCCCATGGTGGGTTTCTTCATCAGCAAGACATCATGGACCCGCTTTGGCCGCCTGATGCCCTGGTAAGAGCCGCCTGCAGCACCCACATCTCTGCCTGGTGTGTCATAGCGCTCCCAGTCAGCTTTGGGTGTCCCTTGGCACGAGGTTTGTGGGGCCGGACGTGCTGATGCCCTATTTCACCCAGGTCAGGTGCCAAGTGCCCCGAAAAGCCCCAAGGTGCTGCCAACAACTTGGGCTCCCAGTCAGTGCCTGTGGCTCTGACTGGTCCCAAGCTGGGCCTGGCTGTCCCCTGTGTCCCTGTGCCTGCAGCAGCTCCTGCTGCCCCGAGACCTGTCCTGGTGCCACGTTCTGATGCTGGACTCTGTTCCTGGGGTGGCTGCTGAGCAGACGGCAGCACACGCCTGGGCAGGAGGGACGGGGGATGCGGGGCCATGGTGGGAATGCCGGCTGACAGTCACGAGGATGCTCCTGGGGCAGGGAAACAGCTGTTGGGGATCGGGATGTCTGCACATGAGCACTTCTGCCGCCCTCGGGAGCAGGGTGCTGAGCAAGGGGATGCCGAAGGGAGTCAGAGCAGATGGGATGGGGGTTGTAAAGCCCCAGAAGGATTCGTGTCTGCACCCAGGGCAGACATAGGATGTGTGTGAACACCTGCCCCTGGACAGGACATGACGTGTTGCAGGGTGTTAATGCCAAAGCGTGGACATGGTGTGTCCTGTGCTAAAATAACCCAGGTCCTGGGCGCCTGTGGGGTTGCTGACATACAATGCAGCCAAGAGGGTGGGCATGGGGGGAGTGGAATGAGAGGGACACGGTCCTTTCCCCCACAGATTATACCCTCTGCTTCCAGGCTTTCCTGGAATAGCTCTGGGCAGCGGCTCCATGCACGGCCTGAAATAGCTGCTGTGCAGCCGCGCGTGCGGCAGGGGCTGGGGTCTGGAGATTAGAGCCGGGCTCTGTAATCTCTGTCCTCGGGCCGGGGGTGGGGATGGAGCGGCTGCAAACGGCTCCGGCTTCCTTAGGCTGAGCCTGAGCCGGAGCTTTGGCTGCTGCCGGGCCCCTCCGCTCGCTGCTGTGCACCAATGGCAACTTCTTGAGTCCAGCCTGGATGGAGCTGAGCTGAGTCCAAACCTCCTGGAGCTGCTGCCTCCGTATCCCTATGGGAAACCGGGGCCAAGAGCTGCTGCCTGACCCCGTGTAACCCCCCCATGTGTGAGGGTTTATCCCTCTGAAGGGTCTGGCCGAGCCCCAGGCGGCTGCCGGTGGATGGGGCTCCTGCAGCTCTTTGGACCTCCCCCGATGGCCACCACCTCTTTCCCTTTCGGTTCTTCCCTTTGGAAAGCCCATTGTGCGTGTTCCATCCCGGCCTCGCCTCCGCATCCCCTCCACCAGCGCCGCGCTGCTCCCGAAGCCGCTCCTCGGTGCCCGAACAGCCCCAGCTCTGCCCCCCCCTGCCCCCCAGGAGCCGTGGGGCTGGGCAGGGGTGTGGGGCTGGGCAGGGGTGTGGGGCTGGGCAGGGGTGTGCGAGCGCGGCACAAAGGAACACACCATCCCGGTGCGGCCAATGAGCGCCGCTCGCGTCACCGCAGCCTCCGGAGCTGCCCTGGGCCCCTATGGCCGCACAGGGACTCGTTCACCGCTGCCCCACTCCACACTGCGGGAGAGGGGAGAGGAGCGGCTGGAGCCCAACGTGCCCCATACCCCCCCCCCCCCCATCCCCGTCCCGTCGGTGACGTGTACATAGAAGAATGTGCATGTGTCGGGTGCTCCCCGTCTGTAGGATTCGGTTCTGCCTCTTTCCTCCTCCTCCCCTTCTTCCTCCTCCTCCTCCTCCTCCCCCAGCTTGAAACCATGTGTCCTGTACGTCAGCCCGATGGAAAGATCTCCCTGTCCCCGCAGCCGAGGGGAAGCCCTGAGTGCGCAGGGCTCTCTCCTGTGTCCGGTTGTGCCGACTTTGTTCCTCATCCCCAGTCTGTGCAGTGCTCGTAAATCCCCAAGCAAACCCCATCCCTAAACAGATGTGGATGCAGCCTCAACATCTGGCTCCCTTCTGCCGAGGAGGAGGAATTCCTCCCGTGCTCCTCAAGGGATGGGGGGGATCTGGGTGTTTGTGGTGTCCTGGTGCTGGGCAGAGCTGCTCCCTGCCTGGGCTGCAGCAGGGCAAGGGTTATGATGAAGCAAAGAGATGATCTTGGTGGCTTCCTGCTGCCGTCACCCTCGTTGGCCAGTGCCGGGACTGTTGCCAAAGCCCAGCCCTTGAGCAATGCCCCCTTTCCCTATCCCCTGTTGTGCTTCACATCGTGTGTCCCTGTACCCGCAGCTCTGGGAAGGGTGGAGAGGGAGCCAGGCTGCTGTTGGCTCCTGGTTTGCCCCATCCCTGCCCGAACGGAGGTGACCCCAGGCTCGGGGGGGGCCATGGCAGCAGAGCCAAGCTGGTGAGAGGCATTTGGCTGCTGGGAGCTGGGCTGTGCTGCCTGGCTGCTCCCCAGTCCCTGCTGGGACAAGGGAGGGGATTGCACCCTGCTGGACACATGGCAGGGCTGCCTGGGGGGGAGAATGGGGCCAGGGATGGGAGCATCCAAGGAGCCCCCTAAATCAGATGCTGAACCCCAATGGATGTGTTGCAATGGGGAGAGCTGGGCTGTTGGGGTTACCCGGGGGCTGTGTGCCTATAAGGCTAACACTGTGTTCTCCCATAGGATCATCTTCTCCACCCCATTCGCTGTCATCTCCTACTTCCTCATCTGGTTTGTGCCGGACATCTCCAGAGGCCAAGTGATGTGGTACCTTGTCTTCTACTGCATCTTCCAGACCCTTGTGACGGTGAGTTGGGCTCTGCTCACAGCAGGGCCCGTGGGTGAGCGATGGAGAGGATGGATCCTTCACCTCGCTGAGCAGCCCCAGGTCCCATTGGCTGTTGCAGCACCTCTGAGCTAACTCTCCTCGTGCTGTTGCAGTGTTTCCATGTGCCTTACTCAGCACTGACCATGTTCATCAGCAGGGAGCAGAGCGAGCGGGACTCAGCCACTGCCTACCGTGAGTGCTTCCTTCTCTGTGCCATGCAGCAGCCATGACTGAGCCTTGGCCTCTCTCCTTGCCTCAGTTTCCCCATCAGACCCTTTCCTTCCCTGTGGCTTCATCACTTGGTGATGTGTGGGAGCTGCAGAGCTGGGCTGAGTCCTGCTGGTTCTCCCTCCAGGAATGACAGTGGAAGTGCTGGGCACCGTGCTGGGCACTGCCATCCAGGGCCAGATCGTGGGCAAGGCAGTTACCCCCTGCATCGAGAGCCCCCTCTTCATTGGCAAAGCCAACTCCTCGGTGGCCATGGAGGAGCTGAACATGACCCACGACACCGGCTCGCTCACAGACACAGTAAGGGGGGGGGGACCACCACCTTCCCAACCCCTCTGTTACTGGGACATCCCCATTGCTCATGATTCCCTCCTGTTTCCCCAGAGGAATGCCTACATGATCGCTGCAGGGGTCATCGGGGGGCTCTACATCCTCTGTGCCGTGGTGCTGTCGGTGGGGGTCCGGGAGAAGAGAGGTGAGGCCCTTACTGAGCCTTCTGTAATAGCTCCATCCCGGCCTCGGCCCCACATCCTGGGTGCTGGGAGCATGGTGGCTGCTGCAGGGGCTGCCCTGGCTCTGCTCCTGGTCCCTTGTCCATGGCTCCAGCCCTGGGGGATTGGGGCAGGAGGAGCTGAGCTCTGGGGAAGGTGCTGCAGGAGCCAGAGCATCCTCAGGGTACATTAGAGCACAGCATGAGGACTTGGCTCTCTGCTCTGCTCCATCAGAGATAAACGTTATCACGCACAGCTCTGCCTGGCCAAGGTTTGCCAGTGCAAATTAGGGCACCCCGGGGTGACACCACAGCCAAAGTCCAGGGCCTTGTGTTCTTCCCTTGCTCTGCTCTGCAACCAGCTCCGCTTACCCTGGGTCAGTCACCCGATCATCATCTCCTCGCCATGGGGCTGATGGACCCGTGCGTGAGGCATTGCCCTGGGATGCTGTAGGTGGGCAGGGTGCTCAGCAGCAGGCAAGAGGCACTGATGGCCTTGCACCCAAGGCTGCTGTTTGTGTGGGTCTAATGATGGGCTCATTTGCTCCCCAGAGTCCTCTGAGCTGCAGTCGGACGAGCCTGTCTCCTTCTTCCAGGGGCTGAAGCTGGTGATGAACCATGGAGCCTACATCAAGCTCATTGCCGGCTTCCTCTTCACCTCCCTGGCCTTCATGGTAAGCACAGCCTGGGCATGGCTGCAGGGACCAGACTGGATCCGGGTGGGCTGGGAGCTGCCTCGGGCAGAGAGGATGGGGGGGATGCCCTCGGATGGGGGGATGCCCTCGGATGAGGGGGGGATGCCCTCGGATGGGGGGGATGCCCTCGGATGCTGGGCTCCCATCCCCTCTTGACCATCATCTGCTTCCTCCACAGCTGCTGGAGGGGAACTTTGCCCTCTTCTGCACCTACACCCTGGGCTTCCGCAACGAGTTCCAGAACGTCCTCTTGGCCATCATGGTGAGTATGGCCCCGTCCTGGGGCCAGGATAGGTGCTCCCAGGAGCAATAGGGGCTATGGGGATGGAGGCCATGGGGCTGCAATGGGCTGATGTGGGGACAGTGACCGAAGGTCTCCCAGGAGAAGGAGCTGCCAAATGTCCTGCAAAGCCCAGGCGAGTTGGTAGGAACAGGGGAGCCTTTGTTCCCGTGTGAAGCGGCCAGAGACAGGGCAGAGCAGGAGCCATGGGGGCCTTTTGTCCAAATCCTGCCACTTATCTCCCTTCCCCCCCTCGAGAAAAGGATCTCAGTGTTTACTGCCAGGAAGATGGAGCAAAACAACTCCTTGAGAGCCTTTTCCAGCTCCTCATCTGTGGAGCCCTTCCCATGCTCCCTGCTCACAGGGGTGGAGAGGTCCAAGGTGCCAAGGTCCCAGGAGCCTGGCTCTTGGCCATGGGGTGTGCAGGCAGTGGTGTCGAGATCGGGTCCATTCCCAGCACTGAGGATGGAGCTGGGTGTAGGTTGGTACCTGCTGTGCCCCCGGGTGCTGCGGCAGGAGTGGCCCCATGCTCCTGCTCCAATTGCAGCTCCACTTCCCAGGAGTGGAGGCAGGTGAGGAATGGGGTGAGGGCAGGAGCAGGGCTGTGTGACAGCCCTGGAGTGGGGGGAAGAGCTGGAAATAGACCCCCCTGTGGTGCTGATCCAGCTCTGGGGCAGCAGCAACAGAGGACCATGGAGCTGCTGCGAGGGCTGGAGCATCCCTGCTCTGGAGCCAGGCTGGGAGAGCTGGGCTGGGGCAGCCTGGACAAGAGAAGGCTCCTGAAGGGGAGAGCTGAGAGCAGCTCCAGTGCCTAAAGGGGCTGCAGGGAACATGGAGAGGGGCTTGGGACAAGGGATGTAGGGACAGGCCAAGGGGAATGGCTTGAACCTGCCCGAGGGGAGACTGAGCTGAGCTCTGAGGCAGAAGCTGTTCCCTGTGAGGGTGCTGAGGCGCTGGCACAGGGTGCCCAGAGAAGCTGTGGCTGCCCCATCCCTGGCAGTGCTCAAGGCCAGGTTGGACACAGGGGCTTGGAGCAGCTGCTCCAGTGGAAGGTGTTGAGGTTGGAGCTGGAGGAGCTTTAATGTCCCTTCAACCCAAACCATCCCATGACTTCATGTGATGAGGGAGGCTGTGCCCTGGGGCTGCTCCTTGCTGCAAAGAGCTTTTCCGCCAGTGAATGACTCCATCACCCCCTTCTCTTCCCATAGCTCTCGGCCACCTTGACCATTCCCCTCTGGCAGTGGTTCCTCACCCGCTTTGGGAAGAAGACAGCTGTCTACGTGGGCATCTCGGTGAGTGGTCCCCATCAGCCATGAGGATGGTGTTTCCCATGTGGGGTGAGCAGGGCTGCTGCTAAGCAGGGTTTGGTGCCTGGGTCGGGTACCGCTGGTGCCAGCCTGGTTTGTGTCCCCTCTCCAGTCTGCCATCCCCTTCCTCATCGTGGTGGTTCTCCTGGACAGTAACCTCATCATCACTTACATCGTGGCTGTCGCAGCTGGGATCAGCGTCGCAGCCGCCTTCCTCCTGCCCTGGTGAGTGCAGGGTCCTGGTGCCAAGTGAGGCCTTTCCAGGGCTGCAGTGGTTGGAGATCCCTGGAGGCCTTTTCGGGATGTTTTCATCCCAAGATAGAGCTCATGAAGGGAAATCCTCTCGGCAGGGAGAGGAAACCCTTTGTTGGCTCAGTCCTGGTGCTCACCACCCTGCTGTCTGCACAGGTCCATGCTCCCGGATGTCATAGATGACTTCAAGCTGCAGCATCCTGACTCCCATGGCCATGAAGCCATTTTCTTCTCCTTTTATGTCTTCTTCACCAAGTTTACCTCTGGCGTCTCCCTGGGCATCTCCACGCTCAGCTTAGAGTGAGTCCTTGCATGGGAGCTGAGGGCAGGGAGGGGGGGGGAGCCAGCCTTGCACCTCTGCATCCGAGCATCCCTGCTTCCCAAGGGCTGGCAGGGAAATGGGGGGGTCTCAATCCCACTGTGGCTCTGCCCCTCTGCCTGCAGGGACAAGCTCATCTCCTACCAGCTCAGTTTCCTTTGCCTGAAGGTACCTTTCTGTCCCCAGCTTTGCAGGGTACCAGACCCGGGGCTGCTCCCAGCCCAGTGATGTGAACTTCACCTTGAAGATGCTGGTGTCGGCTGTGCCCGTGGGCCTGATCCTGCTGGGCCTGCTCCTGTTCAAGCTGTACCCCATCGACGAGGAGAAGCGGAGGAAGAACAAGAAAGCCCTGCAGGAGCTGAGGTGAGCGTGTGCTGTGCTATGGAGCGCTGCACGCCAGAGGGGTGTGTGGGAGCAGGATCAGGCCCAGACTGGTTGGAACACAGTGTGACTTGTCCGGGAACCCTCCGGGAGCTGTGGGTGGTGGGGTGAGGGATGGCCTGGTTGGTTTTCCCAATCCCAGCTTCCAAAGTGATGGCGTGAAGTGCTTGGGATCAGTGGGAACCCGCCCCGCTTGCTAAAGGAAGCTCATGTAGGGCTGCAGCTCACTCTGTGCCTCATTCCCAACCCGTTTCCTGCAGGGAGGAGAGCAACAGCAGCTCCGAGTCGGACAACACAGAGCTGGCCAGCATCGTGTGAGCTGCACTGGGGCTCTCCGGGGCTGGAGCAGCCGCTGTGGTCCAGAGCATCCATGACCCGAGCACGAGCCCTGTGCCTTCCATGGGATCCACGGAGCGCTGTAGTGTACATTACACGAATAGACCCTGTGGTGCCTCAGGAGGCAGAAGCACTATTCCCTGCTGGGTCCCGAGGAGCAGGAAAAGCCCTAAAGGAGCAGGATCCTTGTTCCCGTCGGTGCCTGGCTGCTGTGGGGCCGGCGGTAATGGTTGGTGTACATTACACTGTCAATGTGACCGCGCCAAGGACGTGAGCTCACCTCTGCTGTCTGTACATAGGACACCGATTTGGAAAGCTGTTCTTTTTTATATAGATCCTAATTAACTTAATGATGTAAATACGACACCATTCCCTGTTTGTATATATCTGTACAGAGACGGAACTCCAGGACCTATTAATATTAATTTCCATAAAAGTGGGAAGCCAGCAGCAAGGTTCTGGAGTGTTTCATTGCCAGCAAACCCCAGGTCCCTTTACAAGGCATTGAGGGGCAGGGCTGACTTCTCCCGAGTCAAAGGCACAGGAATGCCATAATCCAGGCCAGGCGGCTGTGCCCGGCAGCCCCTTACCCCGTGCAGCTCCTCGCTCGGTGCCTTGGCCGCAGCAGCCCAACAAAGGCTCTATTCTTTTCCTCCTTTCCAAGAGGGAATGGGGGAGGAGGGAGGAATGAAACCCAAGTGCTGCCAGCGGAGCCTGGGGCTGGAACCAGGAGAGGCAGCTGTGGAGCAGGGAATGGGGCTGTGGGGACACCGGTGCTGGGCCATGGGTGTTTGTCCCCTGCTCTTGTGTTCCTCATCCCACAGCAGGGATGGGGAGAGCCCTGAGCCCTGCTCCATGGGAGCACCGCATCCCTGCAGAGCTGGGGTGATGCAGAGGGGAATGGGACCGGGGCAGGGAGGATGCAGCCGGGGTACAGCACCCCCAGGTGAGGGGACTGTGCTGGTTCTGTCCCATCCCATGGGCTCTGCGCTGGTGCCTTTGGTGCAGCACATTTGTCACAGCAAGAAATCGGTGGGGCTAGAGCCTGGGGGTCTGGGGTTCAGCTTCTGTTCCATGTTTGGGTACAAAGGACTAGGATGAGGATGGGGGTTAAAAATAGGCAGGAAGGATTAGCCCATAGCTGGGAATGTGGGACCGGGATCCACGCTGCCCCACGCAGGGATGAAGCAGGGCAGGTGGGAGCTGGCTCTGTGCTGAGCAGAGCCATGGGGTGCTCCCTGCTCCCCCCACGATGGGGGAAAGGAACAAGGCACAGCCCAAAGCAAGGGGGGGACAGTGAGAGCTGTCAAGGGCAGGGCAGGGGGGAGCCGTGTGTGCCCTCTGTGAGAGGAGGAGGAGGAGGAGGAGGAGGAGGAAGGCATCGTCCAGCCAAGCACAGGGCTCCAGACTGTTGTGTGTGTTCTGACCCCTGTCCTGAGCTCTTGTCCTGGCCATTGGCTGCCTCCGAGGGGTGTGGGTGAAAGATTGCTGCTGCCTTTCCCTTTCAGAGGGCTCCAGCAGCGCTGATGTGGGGCTCACAAGGAATCTGATGGGGCCCTTTCTGCAGCCAGCTCAAGGGACTAGAACCAAGCAGGGCTTGAACCAGAGCCCAGACATTCCTTGCTGAGCACACCTCTTCTATTTGAGGCTGTTAAAAGAGGTGGGGGTGTGGAAAAACGGCCCTGGGAGCTGATAGCGCTGAGCCCTGGGCAGGTCTCCAGCCTTGGAGCAGCAAGTGCTGGGGTTTAATCCACACTAACCCCGATGGAGCAATGCACCCGAGTGTGGGGCTGCTCCCTGCAGAGCCCAGTGAAACCCAAGGCAGGAGATGGAAGATGGGGGGGGGGGTGCTCAGCCGGGTGCTGAGCTGGTGCCCTAATGTGAGATGGGCTGGGGCTGTGCTGCCCATGTGCAGGTGCTGGGAGTCAGCCCTGATTCACAGCTGATGGGGTTTAAGAGGCTGGATTTGGGTTCCCTGTGTGGTGCCAGGGGCTTGGGCAGCCTTCCCCTGGGTCTGGAGCTGGGCTGGAGGGAGCAGAGGGTTTCACAGGGGAAAGAGCCTTTCACCGTATATGGGTGCACCCCAAGGCCTCCAGTTCAGCTGCAGGTCTCACCCTGAGCCGTTGGGGAGCCCAGGTGCCAGCTCCCAGTGCACAGAGCTGAGCACAGAGGTCTCAGGGGGGTCTTCAGGAAGGTGCTGCCCTGTGCTGTGGCCATGAGCAATGGAGGAAGGCAGAAGAGGGGCTGGGAGGTGATGGGGCACAGACACGTTCACCCCAACCCCAGGGTACCTGTGTCCCCTGAAGGATAAAACCAAGCAAGTCTCAGTGTTGGCCTCCAAAGGGCAGCACAGGAGCCTGCAACACCGACCTTACATCCTCTGTTTGTCACCAGGAGGCTGAGGCAGCGAGAGGACAGCCCTGACCTGACAGTGGCCATGCTGTGTCTGTTTAGTCTATGAGGGATGAATGGCAGCGTGAAAAGTCTCTCTCCTTGCAGAGGGTGAGGGATAACCCCTGCTTATCCGCAGGGGAAAGGCACAAAGCCTCGGGTTTATCTCGCAGTAGGATTGATGGGTGAGGAAGGAGCCATGTGCTCCCTGCTGCAGCAGCGCTGCTGTCACAGACACTTGCAGCCGAGCCAAGCACCGGCTCACACATAAGGGGTGCCTGAGAGTGCAGCCTCCCTGCTGCGCTGGTGCACTCCAGCAGGGAACACATCCAGCTGGAAGCCAGCCTGGGAAGCTCTGGGAAGCAGCAGGGCTGCCAGAGCCTGGGGACAGAGGTGCGGGGTCACAGCGGGCAGGTCCATGGTGCCGGCCAGGCCAGCTGCATAGGATGGAGGTGTTCCTGCTGTCCCCATGGTCACCTTGTCTGTGTCACCTGCATGGGGTCACTCACCCGCTCTGCAAACACAGACCTGTTTGGGTGGGCTTTGGTTAACGTTTGCAAACCCTCCCTATCCAAGGATGGAAGCAGCTGAGGCACCGCAGAACACGGACACAGACGGACGGAGCAGTGGGGTGGTTTCCTGCAGCCTTTTTGGGGCTAAACCACAAGCAAATCCCCCCATGGTGCTTGGAGTAAGGCACCAAAACCACCGGCAGCAGCACAAGGCAGCTGCGAGCTCTTCCCTAGAGCCAGGACAGTGCTGGGCATGGTTCATAGGCACTGGGAATCCCCCGAGCACCGACGTGGTTTCCATCCTTCTGCAAACAGGCAGCAGTTCTGACCCAGCCTTACCAGGAACTTGGTCTTTGTTCCTCCAGAAACCCCATTCAGCTGAAGGGACCCACCCCAGAAGCAAACACGGGCATGGGGCCGGCACGCAGGGCTCTTCCTGCCCCTGTGCTCTGCTTAGTTCCAGTTCCTCACGGATGCAGCCGAGAGGACAGCTCCTGCCTGCGCTGCGCTACGGGATCCCCACGGCCCCCGCAGCAGGATGTGCCTGGTCACTGCTGTGGTTGCTGTGGGGTCTAAGTCATCGACTGCAGAGAAGAGAGGCACATGTATCTTACTCTCTGTTTCGCATCACGTCAGTTGATCATAAGGTGCTTCTGACGCCTGCAAGAGGCACGTCAAGGGTGGAAAATGAGGCAAGAAACCAGGATATCAGACAAACAGCACCAGTGACTGCGGGAGCCGCTTGGCTCCTCGCTAACCGCTGTGAGGACAGTGGTGCGGGCTCTGCGCTGTGCTAAGGGGACACCCAGCTCCGTGCTGAAGACCCGAACCCTCCGAGGGCCCGGAGCTCGGAGCAGCGGCAGGCGGCTCGCTAGAGGTCAGCAGAGCCCCGCTCCCAGTCCCTGCTCCCGCAGACGGAGCTCAGACGGGCCCAGACGTGACCATCTATGGTAGCGGAGCAGCGGGCAGGAAGCGGGGCTGGAGGCTGCCGAGCTCAGCGCGCTTCCTCCTCCTCCTCCTCCTCCTCCTTCCTATCCCATCAACGTGGCCCGGCCCTGCCGGGTCGGGAGCGCACGGAGCCGAGGGCAGCTCCAGCCGCTGCCGGACCCCAGCCCACAGCTCCCGGCGGCCGCTGCCCCTCCGCTGACCGCGGCTCGGGCCCCTCTTCGGGGCAAGCTCTGCCCCGACGGTGGCAGCAGCCGCGGGGCACCGGGTGGGACCTGCGCCCGGCTCCGGTTGTTCTGCCCCTGCCCGTCCTGGTCCAGCGCACAGCACCAGGGGCCTGCGAACAGCACCGGGGTCCAGCGCACAGCACCGGGGTCCTGAGCACAGCACCGGGGTCCTGAGCACATCACCAGGGTCCTGAGCACAGCACCAGGGTCCAGCGCACAGCACCAGGGTCCTGAGCACAGCACCAGGGTCCAGCGCACAGCACCAGGGACCTGCGCACAGCACCAGGGTCCTGAGCACAGCACCAGGGTCCAGCGCACAGCACCAGGGACCTGCGCACAGCACCAGGGTCCAGCGCACAGCACCAGGGTCCTGAGCACTGCACCAGGGTCCTGCGCACAGCACCGGGGTCCAGCGCACAGCACCGGGGTCCAGCGCACAGCACCAGGGGCCTGAGCACAGCACCAGGGCCCTGCGCACAGCACCATGGTCCTCAGCACAGCACCAGGGTCCAGCGCACAGCACCAGGGTCCAGCACTCCGAACCACCCCCGGACAGGATGAGGACCCCGGTAGCCTCCAATGGGGGTCACAGCCCCACTGTGGGGCATAGGGCACCCCAAACACAACCCCCCAACCCCTCCCCGTGGCCCCTGCCTTCATCCGGACCCTCGCTTGGCCACGCCCCCAACAGAGACCACGCCCCCATCCCTCCGGGGTGGGGGGCGTGGTCTCTGTTGGGGGCGTGGCCAACAGCCCCATTGCCCGCAACCCTCCCCTCTCTGGCTCCGCCCACATCCCCTCCCACCAATCGCAAGGCGCTGTCCTCCCGAAGCTCCGCCCCTCCGGCCCCGCTACCCGCTCACTTCCGGCGCGCGGGGGAGGGGGGGGCCGGAAGCGGCAGGCGCGGGGGGTGCTGGGCGGCGCCGGGGCGGCGGCGGCGGAGCGGGAGCGCGGAGGGAGCGGAGGTGAGGCCTGGACCGGAACCGGAACCGAGACCGGAACCGAGACCGGAACCGGGTTCGTTCGGTGCCGTTACCGGACACCCGCGGGGGGGGGGTTGGTACGGACCGAGCTGTGGGGGCCGCTGGTCCCGGGGCTGGGCCTGGGCCTGGTCCGGTTACCGGAGCTGTCGGTGAGGGGCCCGGCTCTTTGCAGTGGGGTGGGCTCGCTGGAGCAGGGCCCTGCTGGCCCGGGGCGAGCTCCGGCCTCGGCCGCTTGCTGCTTCTCTGCTCCCGGTTGCGGTTCGGACGGGGTAACGGTGTGAATGCGGTGGTTCTTGGGGGGGAATCGCATGGATATTCCATGCTTCAGGCCATGGGGTTTGCATGTCGGGGTCTGCAGTTCCCAAGGCTGTGGATGGCATCACTAAAACAGGAATGTGGTGTTGGGCAGCTGGTGTGTTCCATCCCTTTCCTGAGGCGATCCTTGTGTCCCTGCAATGTTCCTGAGCTTTCTGAAAGCAAAAGATCCCCCCGTTATTCCTGTAGCAAAGTCCAGCCGAGCCCGAGCAGCACAGCTCCGAAGGGATGCTCCCAGGGTTCGGGTGCCTCTGGGTTCCTGACATGGAGCTTGGTACCGTGTCCCCTTTAGCTTACATCCAGGATCCTCAGTTACTTCCTTGCTGCATTCATTGGGCTGGCAGGGAATGGGAATGAGAGGAGTCTGGCAAGTGCCAACCTCCCATTTTGTATCAGTGGGATGCAAAAGGAGCCCTTGTGGTTGCTCTAACGATGCTTTAACCATCTCCTAATGCTTGAGTAGAAACCCCAAATCCCAGTTTTAATGCCTTGGGCAGGATTTGCTATTGGGGGAGTTAAAGAGGTTCCCGATGGATTGTGCTGTTTTCCTTAAGGACTTTGGGGTTCCTGGATAAAGTGGCTGTGAAACACAATGTGGGTCTGGAGCAGGGCACGAGTGTGCTGCAGGCAGCAGAGCTCTGCCCTGGCAGCCGTGGGGATGGTGATAGCTGCCCTGTGCTCCTGCCTGGTCCTGCCAACCGACCAGAGTCAGGCTCTTGAGTCCTGTCTCGTTGCAAGTAATTCCGTACTTAATGAGCTGAACTGTTCAGAAAGGAATTCTTTGGGCTTTCGGAAGATAGAAACGTTGGGAATCATCCGTCCGCTGATCCCCTGAGATATCCCAGTGTCAGCTCCGACAGACACCGTGGTATGTTCCTAATTTAGTTGTCCCATCTCTCTCCCATCCTTTGCCTGTGCAAACAGGAAGCAGCTGATGCAGATTCGTGCTGCTGACAGCGTGTGCTGGGCTGCACAAAAGCTGAATGTGAACAGAGGCGTAGGCTGGGCTGTGAAAGTGCGATCTGTGCCTTGCAGAACGCCGCAGGGAGGGCTCGGGTTCATGCGCTCTCCCAGGCAACCGGAGCCTTTCAGTTCTGCCTCTTTGGTGTGCACTTGCTCCCTGCTCTGAGGGCTCTTTGGATGTGCCGGCTCCTTGATGTTCTCCAAACAGGAAGCTCCTCTTACTGTGCCGTTGTACCGGGTCTGCTCTGGGTACCGGGGGCCTTCCCTTCACTGCTCTGATCATCAGAGTGCAGCCCAGATAAAAGCCTGTTTGTGGTACAGGATGTTCAAACCCAAGCTTTGACTGAAGTAAAGGTGAGGCAATAAACATAGTGTGCTAGGAAAACAAATGGGCTTTCTGGCCCAGGGTGACATGTGTTTGCTGTGAGGCCAGAGCTTCCGCTCCACTGGTAATCAAAGTTCAATTGACTTTAAACCAGACCTAGATTAATCCTGTGTTACAGTCCCAAAAGGGAGCACTTCCTCTGGCCCCACTGCTGTCTCTTGGCAGTGTGGTGAAGCTGGAATGCTATTCTCCTTCCTCCTGAGCACAGGATGATGTGCTGAGCAAAACTGAGGCTTCAGTGACTTGTGTCTCAGCTTCCTCTTCAAGGAAGGCGAAGGGGAGCTGATGATGTGCACTGTGCTGAGAGCCCCAAAGGCAGCGTGTCGCTTACTGACCCATTACCCTGCATTCAAAGTGATGGATGGACACAGCACTGTTTAGAGGAGCCAAGGCAGGTCTGCCCTGTGATCTTGCTTTCCCTAGCTAAATGTTAACCTCTCTGGCTTGCAGACTCTGGCTGTTGAGGTTAGTTACAACTAGATCTCTGTATTTCACTCCATAGGGGTGTGTAGGTAGCAGAAAGCTGCATCCATGGGGGAAAGGGCATAGCAAGGGTGAGTCAAGGTACTGTCAACAAGGAGGAACCAAGATAGAGCTGCCTGCTCAAGGACTTTGTGCTGCTTGCAGTTAGTTCTGGATTTGCTGCCAGTTTAGCAAGTGATTTATCTTGTGAGTTGTCCTAATGCTGCCCACTAAACAGGAAGGAAAAGGAGTTCACCATCTGTCAGATAGCATCAGGTACACAGAGCCGGTGCTGAGCAATGCCTGCCCATGCCTTCTGTCAGGAAAACCCAGGAAGGCCATGTCAAAAGGCAAGGAACCTGGATGTCAAGGCACGCTTTGTTGCAGAGGGACATTAATGCCGACAGCACACCCAGAACGGATGTGATACGTTCCACAGCAGTGGGTTTTATTGCTGCGGGTAGGAAGCAGTTTTCCATCTGGACTTTCTGGTTTGTAATCCTGATTTACAGTGCAGTTTGTGACTGGGTAATGGGGCTGATCAGATTAGAGCCTGGTGTGGAATGTGCTGGGGACTGGTGGTGCAGAACAGCAGCCTTGGCTGCCCAGTGCTCCATAACCCTGGTGCCCTTCCTGGACTCCCATTTGCACCCCTTTCCCTCACTGCTTTCTCGAAGCATTTCCTTAACAGGTGGCTCTGGGGGGGGGAAACCACTCTCTTTCTGGTGTGCTGGGAGCGGGGGAGGCAGAGACCTGCTCTTGGCTGCGCTCCCACTTGAAGGCGTGAGCCCCATTCTGGATGCATCGTCCTCGGCTGCAGCAGCACCGATGGATGCGCCTGTGGTCTGGAGCACAGGGTTCCGAAGGAAGGAGGCATCCGTGGCTGGTGACTGCCTGTGAGGTTTGGCCTCTCTGAGCTTCTTCTGTGCCTGGAAGCCATCGAGTCACTTCTGTGCAGCTCCTCTTGCGCAGGGGAGGAAACCGCGCTCTTCCTCTCGGAAAGGGGGTGGCATCTCTCATCTGCCCCCATCCGCCAGCACTGCTGCTGCCTCTGACGCCAGCAGACGAAAGCAGGGTGGAAACGGCCTTGTTTGTCTTGTGACATCAGTGACTAATGCTGGAGCAGCCCCACATCCTCTGGAAAGGGGGTGAGAGCCCTGGAGCAGGGCTGAGAGGGCTCCATGGAAGTTCCACTTGCGTTTCCGAGGCAGATCTTGCATCAGTTCAAACCCTGCCTCCCGTTTTGGCTCTGCTGGGAGGAACGTGCTCCTCCAGGCGGGGTTTGGGCTCTTGCAGTAAGAAGGAAGCTGTGGCCAGGCCATAATCGTGATTCATGTTGTAAAGCCTTGCGATGAGCGGTGATAAGATAGGAATGGGATGGGTGACTTGCTGCCTCCCTGCATTCCCTGTGCATGAGTGCGCCTGGAGCAGGACTTGTCCCACTCCTCGGTGCAGAGCAGTGGTGAATGGCAAGTTTATGGCTTCAGACCTCTGCAGATGGAGACGTGCGAAGGACTCGCTCCCCTCAACCTCCTGGTTCTGTTGAACCTTCTGTCCTGCTTCAGCAGTGCAGGGGGAGGAGGAACAGGGGCTCATTGTGGCGCAGCTGCACATGGCTCCTTGATGGGCTGCACTGAAGTGATGCCAACGTCAGAGATGCTCCTTGGAGCAATTCAGGGCTTCGGGAGGTCCCTGCAGGTGCATTTGCAGAATGAAGCCCCCCCAGTTGTGACCTGAAGTGTGTGAGCTCCCAGTGAAGCAGTTGTGCTCCATGTGCTCGATGGTCACAGCTGGGCTTTGGCCAAGTGCTGACTGCAGTGAGATGCTGAGCACCCTTTGGGTCATTGAGTGGTGTCGAGACAAGGTTAGAAGACGGACGTTTTGTATCCTTACATGTGCAAGAAGTTCTTTCATTTACTGGAATAGGAACTGTGTGACCAGTAAGGACACAGTAAGCAGTGTGGCAATAAAGAGTAGCTTTGGGGGTGGCTGTTGAGTGATCCAGATGTCCTTGTGAGGGTACCCTGCTGTCTGTCACTGGGATGCGGAGCTAGGCAGGAATTACCCTGATGGAGCTGGTAGAGCTTGCACCAGAGCAGCTGATAAAAACCCTCTTCCACGTTTGGTGTCTTGAGTTTCATACTCCAGAGGGTGCAAACAGTTGTCCTCTGCCTGTGCAGGTTGTGGACGGTGGTAGCTATGGAAAGACTGGTGGAACGGTTGGAGAAGGCTGTGGAGCGCCTGGAGACGGTGTGCCAAGGGCCTGGCATGTGTGGGGATGGCTCTTCCAAAGGTAAGGCCCTCAGCACCTCCCCAGCAGCATCACCCCATGGGAGTCCTTGTGCTGAAGTGGCAGCTGTGGCACCGTTGAACATGAGCAGGGGCTGTTGGATGGGTTGGGTGTGCAGGGGCTGTTGCAGGGACTGGGTGTGAGGGGCTGTTGCAGGGACTGGGTGTGAGGGGCTGGTGGACGGGCTGGGTGTGCAGGGGCTGTTGGATGGGCTGGGTGTGCAGGGGCTGTTGGATGGGCTGGGTGTGCAGGGGCTGTTGCAGGGGCTGGGTGTGAGGGGGGCTGTTGGATGGGCTGGGTGTGCAGGGGCTGTTGGAGGGGCTGTTGGATGGTCTGGGTGTGCAGGGGCTGTTGGATGGGCTGGGTGTGCAGGGGCTGTTGGATGGGTTGGGTGTGCAGGGGCTGTTGCAGGGTTTGGGTGTGCAGGGGCTGTTGCAGGGTTTGGGTGTGCAGGGGCTGTTGGATGGGTTGGGTGTGCAGGGGCTGTTGCAGGGTTTGGGTGTGCAGGGGCTGTTGGATGGGATGGGTGTGCAGGGGCTGTTGGATGGGATGGGTGTGCAGGGGGCTGTTGGATGGGTTGGGTGTGCAGGGGCTGTTGCAGGGTTTGGGTGTGCAGGGGCTGTTGCAGGGTTTGGGTGTGCAGAGAGGAACTGAGTTTTGCAGCAGATGCTGCTGCGGTTACGGTGCTGCCAAGATGAGCACTTCCTGTGCCTGCAGCTCCTGCCTCAGCTGCCTCCTTCAGCCTGAGCCGCCTGTGGGTGATGGGAGCTGGTGAGGTTCAGCCCAGGAGCCCACCCGGTGCCTCTCACTGATACCTGTGCTCTGGTTCCTTCTCTGCAGCTATGGCTCAGTACGTGCAGGCATTCGATGCCCTCCTGGCTGGCCCAGTAGCTGAATACATCAAGATCAGCAAAGAAGTTGGTGGGGATGTGCAGAAGCATGTAAGGACTCGAGTTCTCTCTCTGCTTTAAATAGGTGCTGCTTGTCCTTCAGGGCTGTTAGGGGCCAAATCTGCTGTCAGTGGTTGCTGACAACACCATAAACATTCCTTCAGTGCTGTATGCTAGGGTGCTTATAGCAGATGCCCAGATAACCTCTAGCAGATTTCTCCTTACATACGCATGATGAATAAGACCTCCTCTTTGTAACCTTTGGTAGTTAGATGTCTTGCTGTCCTTAGAGTCCATGCCTTTAAATAGGCCTGTCAGCTACCCAGCCTGGGAGCTATTGCACTCTGATGATGGGTGTCTATGCTTTGATTTCAGCACAGCTGCTTTGTTACAGACTAGGAGCTGGGGGCAGCAGGAGCTTGAATGACCCAGCACTACACTGGATACAAGGGCAGCTCCCTCATGTATCTCTCTGTCCTTAGGCTGAGATGGTTCATGCGGGTTTGATGAGTGAGAGGGCTCTCCTGGTGATGGCATCTCAACATCAGCAGCCGACAGAGGTAAGTGTGGGGATCACTCCTCATAAACCCTGTATGAGGAAGCATAGGGGAACCTGGGCCATGACAGCTGCTCCAAAAGGGAACTGGAGGAGGACTGGAGATGCTCACAGCCTGTGAGTGTCATCTCGTGGTGCCTGTCTCGGGTAGCCCCTGGCACCAGCACTGCACAATCACTGTTCCTGAGATGCAGCCTGCAGACAGACACTTGTCTGGGGCAGGAGCCATGGGGGGATTTGTGTGGAGTGTGCTTTTCATTAAGTGATGCTGAAGGATAACAGGCGCTTGTCTCTATTGAATGGCCTCTGAGTAGTTGGGCTTTTAGAATCGATTTGTCCTTAGCAAGTAATTTAACACTATACTCTGGGCTGCTGCTTCTCAGGGGGATGCTGGCTGAGAATCTGATCCCAAATGCATTGGCTTTTCCCTGCTGAGCAACAGGATCCCACCTTGCTTTTCATGGCAGTTATGATCTGGCTCAGTGATGGCTTCTCCTGTTACACTGGAAGCTGGATTTCTGTGCTACTTCTCTATTCCCTGTGAAACCATCTGCACCTCTTTCCTCAGACTTGGCACTGGAGGTTGCTTCTCTTCCAGCAGCCTTGCTGGGGTGCTGATCTGCATAGCTTCCGGGCTGGGAATCTGCTTACAGATGCCACTGACACCTTGTTTAAATCAGGGATTATGAACTAAGCACAAGCTTAATCTAGTGCAGGTTGGATTGCAGGAGCCTCCTCACTTCTGGAGCAGCCACATTGAATCAGAATTGTCAGGGTTGGAAAGGACCTTAAGATCATCCAGTTCCAACCCCTGCCATGAGCAGGGACACCTCACACTAAACCAGGTCACCCAAGGCCCCTGTGTCCAACCTGGCCTTGAACACTGCCAGGGATGGAGCATTCACAACCTCCCTGGGCAACCCATTCCAGTGCCTCAGCACCCTCACAGGAAAGAATTTCTTCCTTAGATCCAATCTAAACTTCCCCTGTTTCAGTTTGAACCCATCACCCCTTGTCCTGTCACTACAGTCCCTAATGAAGAGTCCATCCCCAGCATCCTTGTAGCCCCCTTCAGTACTGGAAGCTGCTCTGAGGTCTCCATGCAGCTTCTCTTGTCCAGACTGAACAGCCCCAATGTTCTCAGCCTGGCTCCATACAGGAGCTGCTCCAGCCCCTGAGCATCCTCGTGGCCTCCTCTGGACTTGTTCCAACAGTTCCATGTCCTTATGTTGAGGGCACCAGAACTGCACACAATGCTCCAGGTGAAGTCAAATGCAAAATGTATGACCTGGCATTGTTTGTGGTGAAGAATTTGCCCATCCGGCTGCTGGGCTGGAGCTTCTGGAAGTGGAGCCTGGCCACTGGTGCTCAGAACCTCTCCTTGCATGGAAACAGGGAAGGGGACAGCAAAAGGAAAAGCCATGGCTCTGAAGAGCGCTGGTCCCTCACTGCTGCCACCAGCAGGAGACTTCCTGATCTTAAAGGAAGGAAAAGATGCCCAAGAGGCATCTTTGGAAATCCATAAGTGGCTGCTCTGCCCTCAGACTGCCAAGCACACCCAGTCAATATTCCAGGTGAACACCACACAGACACAGTTCTTATCCAGGTATTAAAGGCTTGGATTGGCTCGAGGAGCACTGGCTTCAATCCTGAAGTCCAGCTCAATGGGGTGACTTAAGGAACGGCATGACTCCCATTGTCATGCCATTTGGGATCTACAGCCTGCAAGATCCTGCCTTGTAGCTCTGTCTGAGGGCTTCTAAAGGAGAGGAAAACTTTGACAAACTGTATTGGAACAAAAGAACCCAGAAAAGGCAAATGCTATTTCTGTCCTCGTTCCTAACCAGCTTTGTCAGTGTCTCTTGGATGGAACATGAGTCACGGTTCTTGGCGTACTCCCATTGTACCAATCCAGTTGGGAGCTGTGACTTCAGCGCTGGAGGAGCGAGGCTGTGGGGCTGAGGCTCATGGGGGGGGCGAGCCTGGACAGGAGCTGTAGCAGTCACAGTCTTCCTCTGGGTAACCATCATCAGAGCAGAGCAACCCATTGCAGAGCAATGGTACCGTTCTCATTGTGCCTCCTGTCCTGCAGAGTGCCTTCTCAGCGCTTCTGAAGCCCATCTCAGAGCAAATCCAGGTGGTGCAGAACTTCAGGGAGAAGAACCGGGGCAGCAAACTCTTCAACCACTTATCAGCTGTCAGTGAGAGCATCCCTGCCCTGGGCTGGGTGGCCATGGTGAGAATCCCAGCGGGAAGTGGTTGCCTTGGGCTGGTGGGGGAAGTCTGGCTTCCTGGTCCTGTTCCATGCCAACGTGTTCATTCTCCTCTAGGCTCCAAAGCCTGGGCCTTATGTGAAGGAAATGACTGATGCTGCCATGTTTTATACCAACCGGATCCTCAAGGAGTACAAGGATGTGTAAGTTCACCTTCTTCCTTAAAGATGCCGTTGAACACAACTAACTGGGTATGTAGGGGCTGCTTCAGTATCCAACCACAGCTGCCTTGGTCCTGGATTCCTTCTTTTTAAAGGCAGGGTATATTTATAGAGCCTCAGTTGTTCTTTCCTGATCCCTAGGGACAGGATTCCTTGTGTTTGTGTTGGAGCTGGAATCTCTGTGTCACTGCTCCTGTTCCAGCATTCCTGTTATGGAATTGTTTCCCAGGGCAGCACACTGGGGATGGGTCTTGTTGGAAGCACTGGACTCCTCAGTTAAAATGGTCCCAGTGCAGAGCAGCTGAATGCTGAAGCTGGAGCCCAGTGCTGGAGGTGGGAGCTGCTGGGCTGGCCCAGATGAGTCCTGCCTGGAGCTGAGAGGTGGAGGGATGTAAGGAGCCATTTGCAGTCCTTGGGTTTGAATGGCAAATGCACCTGGTCACTCCTCACGGTCTCCTTGTGTCCTCAGAGACAAAAAGCAAGTGGACTGGGTGAGAGCTTATCTGAGCATCTGGACGGAGCTGCAGGCTTACATCAAAGAGTTCCACACCACGGGGCTGACCTGGAGCAAAACGGTGAGTGCTGCATCCGCTGCAGGGTTAGTGCTGCAGGAACGGATCTTGTGCAATTGCCTTTCCTCTCCTGGCCTCTTGCAGGGTCCTGTAGCCACGGAAGGGACCAAGTCACCCCCTGCTCCCCCGGCGGGGGCTGCGCCTCCCCCCCCGGGTCCTCCTCCACCTCCTGCTCCTGCCCCCAGCAGCTCCAGCACTGATGATGCTGCCTCACGCTCCGCATTGTTCGCCCAGATCAACCGGGGGGAAGGCATCACCTCCGGTAGGTGAAGCAGGGACCCTGTTCACGTCAGCACCGAGCTTCTTCCCTTCTGTGTTAGCTGGGCAGGGTATGGGGACAGTCAGAAACTGCAGGGAGGGGTTTCCTGCAGAAGAGCTGGTGCCTTCTGTTGTGTTCTCATCAGTATTGCAGTGGGTTTCTTGCTCCCTCTTTCACTGCTGCCACTCTTGCTTGGCCTCAGCTTAGGCCCAGTCTCAATCAGGGCATCACAGAATGGTTTGGGTTAGAAAGGACCTTAAGATCATCCAGCTCCATTTGCATTGTGACAATGGAATTGTGGGGATTGCTGTATCACCCATGTCTGGTGTGTGTGAAACCGCACCCTTGGTTGGAGATGAGACCTCAGGTGTGACTTCTCTTGCAGGCTTAAGACATGTTTCAGATGACATGAAAACCCACAAGAATCCAGCCCTGAAGAACCAAGGGGGTCCTCTGAGAAGTGGACCCAAACCCTTCACTGCTCCCAAACCAGCCTGCAATGCTAATTCTGCCCCCAAAACCTCTCCAAAGGCACCTGCATTGCTAGAATTAGAGGGCAAGAAGTGGAGAGTGGTGAGTGCATGAGGGTTAGGGTTAGGGATGAGAGCTGTGCAGCAGGGGAGGAGGGGGGGACTGCACTGCCCTGTCTCCACATGGAGCAGTGGGTCTGCATTCAGGAAGTACAATGTTTCCCTGCCTCTCCAGGAAAACCAGGAGAATGCCACTAACCTGGTGATCAGTGACACGGAGCTGAAGCAGGTAGCCTATGTTTTCAAGTGCACAAACAGCACGCTCCAGATCAAAGGCAAGATCAACTCCATCACCCTCGGTAAGTGAGAAGCCCCACGAGCTGCTGTTGTTGTGAGCTGCTCTGAGCCTCCATAACCTCCTTGTGGCTTCCTCTGTGTTGTCTTTGCAGATAACTGTAAGAAGCTAGGGCTGGTCTTTGATGACGTGGTGGGCATCGTAGAGATCATAAACAGCAGGGACATCAAAGTTCAGGTGAGTGCCTGCGACCTGTTCCCTGCCTGCAATGGGAGCCTCGCACTGTCAAACCGGTGCCTGTAGCATCTGCCTCCTTGAGCAGCTTCATCTCCAGAACAGGAACGTTCTGGTGCTTGCCCAGCCCTTAGGAAAGGGCTGAAATGTGCCTCACTGAGCTGCTTCAGGGCTCTGGTTAGAAGCTGAGTCTCTGTGAGGTGGGCAGCACAGTAGGAGGCCAGCAGGAGAGCCTGTTCTGATCCCGGTTTTGGTGTCTGATTTGGAACCAAACCAGGCAGGCAAGGGCAGGAGAAGAGCATTGGGGTTGCCTGGGTGCAGGTACCACTGCTCTAACTGCTGCTTTGACCACCCCAGGTCCTGGGTAAAGTGCCAACGATTTCCATCAACAAGACAGACGGTTGCCACGTGTACCTGAGCCAGAGCTCCCTCGACTGCGAGATCGTCAGTGCCAAGTCCTCCGAGATGAATGTCCTCATTCCCACCGAGGGGGGGGACTTTGTAAGTGTCGGGATTGGGATCTCTGTGGGGTCTGGGGTCACGCAGGGCAGGAGGAGGGTGCTGAGCCCCCTTTGAGCCCTCTCCCAGTGAGGTCTGGAAGGACAATTCCAGGTTCTAGGTTACGAAGGTTGTGGATGATGATCTGATGTTAAAACCAGCAAATCAAGCTGGTTGGGTTTGCTGTTAGTGGGAGCTGCTGCTTCCTCAGGATCTCCTTGGGGCAGAACAGGCAGCATTTGTGCTACAGGAGAGGGGACAGCGTGTGTCTGAGGGAAGAAATGCCTAAAGCAGTGGGAGGAGTTCCTGGTCTCCGTCATAAACTGGTTTCTAACAACAGGTTTCTATTTTTACCCTGCAGACTGAATTCCCTGTCCCAGAACAGTTCAAGACAGTGTGGAACGGTCAGAAGCTGGTTACCACTGTGACGGAAATTGCTGGCTAAGCACAGAAGCTCTGAGGCTCACGCCCTCCCCTGGCCCTGCTGTGGGACAAATCTGCTTTCAGATGATTCTTTTAGGTTTCTTGTACCTTTCTGCTCTCAAACTGCTTCTCCTCTACCCGAGAGACACAGCTGCCTGCAGCACTGCGATGCCTCTGCCTGGGGCTCAGTGTAGGTGCTGGGTCACTTATTGTCCACATCTCTTAGCAGGAAGGTGAATTCTCTTGTCCCCCCCTTGTCTGGTCTCACTGCACCAATGGATGGAGTCAGGTTGATGGTGAAGCTCACAGCCAGTCTGGCAGTTGGCTTTTGGAGGTGGTGGTTGGGGTTTTTCACATTGCTTTTAAGGAAACTGTTAACGGGAGAGAGGAATGTTGTCCCCTTGTAAACAAGTGATGGTGTCTGTCAGGGTCCAGTTGCTATGGTGGATGTCTTGAGAAGGTCCTTGGAAGCTGCTAATTCCAGCTCTAGGTACTAGTTGGTGGCATTATGGGAACGGCTTTGTGGGACCAAAGGCTGAGGAGCTGGGCTGTAGCATTCCACCCCCAATTCTCTTTGATCATTCCTATTAGCTCGGTGCATTTCCAGTTGTGCCATGGCAGGAGGCTTTCTGTTAACCAGTGCCACAGGATGAGTGCAGCACAGGGGCTGTGGTTACCCCCCTCTGGCTGGTACCTTGGAGCTGAGCACCTAATATTCCATGAGCTCTTCCCTCTTTACTCCAGGGCTTCCTTCTTGGAGCAGCTGAACTCAGGTTCAGTCTTCCAGGGCAGTTCTTTGAGCCTGTCCCATTCCAGCCCAGGCTCAGTAGTGCAGGACTGTAAGTACGTGAGCTGATCCCATCGGTTCATCCCTCTCTTCCTCATCTGCAGTCAGTCCCCATACAGCAAATCCTCTCCCCCTCCCCCTGTTACTGGGCTCTTTGCTTTGGTGGCAGCTCATAGCCCTGTTCCAGGGCCCTGGAGCAGCGCTGGAGCCAAGGCACAGTACTGTACTGCCCACAAAGGGAGCTGCACGTGCTTTGACCTTCATTTTTCCAACGCCTCGGGTGGCATAAGCATATCTTAAATGCATTTCCTCTGTAAAGTGTCAATGTTCTCTTTCTCTAGTACAAAACTTATGAAAAAAAAACACAAAAATATGCAATTTTTTTATTTTGAGACTGTCCTGTGACTTGTACTCGTCTTCTCCTGAGGCTTGTGGGAAAAACCTTTCTTATGTACTTAAGATTATACAGAAGATAGAATAAAGTTAATGCCAACTTGCTCATTACAGTGGCTCTTGTCTGCTCTTTGGGGGCACACAGGATGAGCTGCCCAACGTGCTCTGTGTGCTTTCCCCATAGACAGGTACAGAGTTTCCTGACCCCCCCCCAGCATCACCCAGTACTTGCTGAATCTCACCTGGTTTTAGTTGGTTAAGGTTTTTATTGGTTCTGATTGCTGTACAAAAGTGCCATTAGTTGCAAACTTCAAGCTGTTAATACCCACTTCATTCACCCCCAGAAACACCCAAACTTGCCCCTTTCCCCCTGCCCCCGTCCTGAAGGATGGGCTCTGAGGTCTTTCCTCTGCAGACAGCCACAGGTCTACGTGATCCTGCCGAGATGCTCAGTTCTTGCACTAGTGCATTCAGTTAATACTGCCATTGTGGCCTGAGAGAACAGGCAGGGGGAGAGGAAGACTCTGGAGCAGACAGTGCTTCAGAGCCAAGGCAGGGCTCAGTGCACCAAGGTGAAGTGCAATTCCACCCTGAGTAATCCTGGTCTCCTAGGAAGAGCTAAGGGCTCTTCCTCCCCTTGCCCAGATCCTTACAGGCTCTACACAGAAAGTGCCATTACCCCATAGCAGCTGCTTTAACTACAGTGGTGGAGCCCTCCCAGGGCCCTGCCCTTTGCTTCACTGGAGGAAGGGGAGGATGGAGGCGTAGAACCACTCTTGAGAGAAGTGGAGGTGATCCCCCTCCACCCCCAGGAACACCAACTTCCCTGCTTTGTCCATCTCCTGCAGCCCCAGGCGATCCTGTGGAGGGAAGCAGGACCATGGGTGCCTTCCTATGGGGAGCAGGGACTGTTGGGGCAGCAGCAGTGGCTGCCAGGCTCAGGTGGGTCCCACCTCTGCTCTTCAAAGCTTCTCCCCATCGAGGGGAAAATGGCATTTTGGATGAGGTACAGTGAGGCTTTAGAAAGGAGCAGTGCTTGTTAAACACATGCTGAAGGGGATCCTGAGCCAGGCACAAGCATGAGACCACCATTAATTCCACTGCCCAAACCCACCTGGACACAAATGCCTCCCAAACAGCTACTGGAAAGAGGAGGCAATGCCCCAGGAGGGCAGAGCCCCTCAAGGCCCCAGGGATGCTATAAGATGCTAAGAGCAGCGAGCCCTGAGCCCCAGAACACACCTCTGTGTACAGCGACGTCTCCTTCAGTGGGATGGTCTCCTTGGCTTGGCCACTTCGGTAAAACCCAAACCACTGTTGGAATTCAAACAAGAACTCGGTTACTGAAGGGCTTCCAGGAGATGAGGAGGCTCCACCAGCTCCTGCTGCAGCCCCTGCAGCATCAGGCCCATGGTTGGGCTCAGCCTCAGCAGGACACTCATCCTCAAAGGACAAGCACTGAAGCAGCAGCCAGAAGCAGCCTGCCTGCCTCACCTCGGAGATTGGGGGGTCGACCATGGTGTCATTGAGGAACTTCACCATCACAAACTTCTTCAGAGCCATCAGGTTTTTCCTGTACGTCTCATTGATACCCTGCATGAAAGCAATGGCAGATCCAAGGCACTGGAAGGCTCACGGGCAGGTCAGGGACACTGCAAAGGAAACCCCAGGTCCTCACCCTCTCCTGGTTTATGTCAGCCAAGAAGATGCTGTGTTTCCTGTAGTCATCCTCCTTCAGTGGATCATGCCAATACTCTGCCTGTACCAAGCTGGAAAAGAGCGAAACCAAAGATCAGACAAACCCAGAGCTTCTGATGTGGCCCTGCCCCTGCAGCCTCAGCAATATACTCACTGCTCCTGCACAGTTTGTGTGTAGGCTCCTAGATCCAGCGTCTTTCGGATCCAGTCACAGATATGGGAGCTCTCCCCAGGACAGCGTGGAAAGCCATAGACACCTGGGGAACGGAGCCATGGAACTGAAATCCCTTCATCCCTCTGCCTGGTGAAGAACCACCCTCGTAGGGAGCAGTGGAAGCATTACCCAGGGGTCAGGTAGCCTTTAATGCTGCAATCTCATCAGGCAGCCCTCCTGCCCTGGCAGTTACAGAGGTCATGGAGGGGGTTCTTGAGCTGCAGGTGTTGCCCTGGAGAGCAGAGGCAGGAGCACCCGGCAGCCCAGGAGCTGTGCTCCCAGCAGGCCTGAATGGTTCCCCCCAAGCATTCCTGTAGAGCTCTCCAATGCCATTTCATACCACCTTCCATCTCCCTTTCCTTGGAGCTTTAACCTTCCAGATGCTGGCTGTAAAATACCCTTGTGACCCAGAAGGTTCAGTTTCACCAAGGCTTTGCTCCCGACTTAGTAGCTTCTTCTGCCTAACCCCAACTAATCCCAAGTACTCCAAAGTATAGAATTCCATGCAGATAATAAATTACCTACTTACAAAGGTCCTTTCTCATTGCCAATCAAACAAGACCAAGACACAAGATAACAAAGTTTGCTAACAACTGGGCCCAAACAGACAACGAGGTTCAGAGAACAAAGGGACAGAGCAATTCCTAAGAAAATGGTCAGATTTTAGGAAGAGGCAATAAAACAAGAACCCCCCTCCCTTTAAGGTGGTTTAGGAGGAGGGGTGAGTGCTTCAGAGAACACTACCTTGGTGCTGTCCCCCAATGGAGATCAGATTGAGCATGGGAGGAGAAGGACACCTCTGGGCCACCGCCCGCCTGTGTGGGAAGAGGAAGGTGCTGAGCTGGCTCCATGCTCCCAGCCATGGGGCTGGTTCACAGCTCCCCACAGCTCTCAGCTTGCTCCTGTGTGTGGGCACGTGGGGAAGGTGAAGAGAATGAACCCTTCCTGCTGGAGAAGGGCCCCGGGCAAACGTGTTCTTGCCTCTTTGGGGCACTCCTGCCTTCAGGAAGGGGTTTGTCCGTTTCCATCTGCATTGTTCTTCACCAGAGCTTTAAATCAGAACCCCAAACCCTACAGAACCCACTGGAAGGTAAACTCACAGGAACTGGCCTCCCTGGGAGAAGCCCATGGCATTGTAGCCTCCTTTCAGGTGAGGGTCCTTGGCCAGCTGGCTGCACACCTCTTTCACCTGGTCGTTCGCATTCATAAAGAAGCTGTTCTCCATATCCTGAGGGATTAGATAGATTACAATACAGCACTTGTACTTTTACAGCAGCTCACAGAGCACTTCCTGTTTTGCTTTTGAAAGAGGACCTGAGCTTCCTCACTACGACAGAAGTGAAAGGCTCATTTTGACACTTCCCTTCCTGTCTGGTTCCTACTCTGCCTGCCAAAAGGGCCTCAGACAGAACAGTGACGTTTCCCCAGGCTTCTTGGCAAGTCAAGTCCCTTCAGGTTTTGTGTCTGTACATACACAGAGATAAAACCACACAGATCAGACTTCACCCATCTCCTCCAGATGCCAGGAAATAACACACATTGCATTGGAACCCTGAGAGACGAAAGAAATCCCATACGATTTCTACAGAAAGACATAGATTTTCTACAGAAAACTGCCAAAACCCCACAAAGGCACAGAATAAAACCTTGTTATACTAAAGATATGCAGTGAACAAATGCTTGTAAATCAAAAAGGGGGTAAGGGATAAAGCTCTGCTGTAGCACACTGTCTTATCACATGGCTTCATATTACCTGGGGTGGTCAGAGCGCTAATTAGGGGGTTTGTACATTAATCCAATTTAGACTTGGGATTTGGTTGTACCCAGTTGTTTTCTGCAGGCAGGACCTTGACTTCTTTAGTTTCTATGTGTCAGAGCTGTTTGCTTCACAAAGATTAGCAGGGAAAGCACAAGGGCAATCCTTATGGAATCACGGGAATCCCAGAGGCAGGTATTGCACCTTCAGCCCCACCCAGCCCCACAGAGCCACGAGCAGCAGCTCCTCATTACCTGTATGAGGTTGCTTCCAATCCTGAGAGACACAACATAAATCCCTGGGATTTTACTCTCCACCATCTTTTTAACGTAGCCCATGCTCAGCGGATTGCAGCAGGTGTCCCCTGCGGAAGGAACACCCAGCACAGCATCACCGTCCTGCCCGGGCCCCGCCGCGGCTCCGCGAGCATCCCAGCCCCACCGAGGCCTCGGGGAGGAGGCTCCGCACCTCCCAGCCTCCGAGGAGCCGGAACCGGCAGCGACCGCGAGCTCCAGCGGGGCGAGCCCGAGCCCCGGCCCGGTTCCCGAGGCTCGGCCCCGGCTCCGGTCCCGGCTCCGGTCCCGGTTCCCGAGGCTCGGCCCCCGCCCGGTGCCGGCTCCGGTCCCGGTTCCCGAGCCCCGGTCCCGGCTCCCGAGCCCCGGTTCCCGAGGCTCGGCCCCGGCTCCGGCCCCTGCCCGGTCCCGGCTCCGGTCCCGGCTCCCGAGGCCATCACTCACCCATCCCGTGCCACACAACGAGGGGGACGGCGGCAGCCGCATAGGACAGGAGCACCCCCAGCACCGCTGCGCTGAGCGCCGCCATCTTGGCCGAGCACATGACTGGCGGCCGGAGCGGGTCACGCGGCCGGGGTGAGGCCTGACCCGGCTCCTGGTGCCCTCCCGTGGCCGTGCCCGGTACCGGCTGCGGTTCCGGTGCTCCCGGCCCTTCTGACGCTGGTTATTTACAAGCAAAGGGGCACAACACAAGCGAGGGCAGTTCCGGGTCCAACCGGACAGCCCCGAGCACCGGAAAGCTCCGGTCCCGGCGGGGCTCCCGGCGCCTCGGTCCCCCCGGCCGCCAGGGGGCGCTGCCGCCCCGCCCGCCAGCGCCGTCCCATAAGCCCCCGCGGCGGCCCAGCTGCTCTCTTCCCCGCCTCCATCATGGCGGTGAGTGGGGTGTGGGCTGTGGGTTCCGCTGTCTCAATCCGCCGCCATCCGGTACCGGCAGGGCTCGGCCCGGCCGTGCCCGTGCGGGAGGGAGCGGAGGAGACCCGGGGGGGAACGGAGGAGACCGGGGGGGAGCGCTCAGGGGCCGGGATGGGCGGGGAGGAGCCGATGGGCGGCCCTGGGGAAGCGGCTGCCATGACAGGCCGCGGCCTGGCGGCGGTAGCGGCCGATGAGGCCTCCTGAGGCGTGTGGGGCGAGCAGGCGGCCGTGTCCGGGCATCCCCCGTTACCGGCCGTGTCCCGGGCACCCCCCGTTACCGGCCGTGTCCCGGGCATCCCCCTTTACCGGCCATTTCCCCGGCACCCCCCGTTACCGGCCGTGTCCTGGCCATCCCCCGTTACCGTCCGTGTCCGGGCACCCCCCGTTACCGTCCGTGTCCCGGGCATCCCCCGTTACCGGCCGTGTCCCGGCCGTGTCCCGTTACCGGCCGTGTCGTCTGTCCGCAGCAAGACCAGGGTGAGAAGGAGAACCCCATGCGGGAGCTGCGCATCCGGAAGCTGTGCCTCAACATCTGCGTCGGGGAGAGCGGGGACCGGCTCACCCGGGCGGCCAAGGTGCTGGAGCAGCTGACGGGGCAGACCCCGGTCTTCTCCAAAGGTGAGGCTGAGCCCGGCTCCAGCTGTGGGGCTGCTCCCGGAGCTGGCAGTGGGGCTCTGTGGTGGGGAGGTCACAGCCTGGATGTGGGAGCTGGGAGCCTGCATGGTGCTCGGGCTGGTGCTCAGCCCTCACCCTCCCTCCTCCCCAGAGGGAACCTGCGGTTGTTTCGGTGCTTTTCTTCTTTAAATTGATCTCTTTGGTGGTCTTAAACTGTTTCTGTATTCCCTGGGTGGGAGTTCTCTGAATCATAGAATAGTTAGGATTGGAAAGGACCTGAAGATCATCCCTAAGTGTGGTTATTGCTGCTTGCAGCACGGTACACTGTGCGGTCCTTTGGGATCAGGAGAAACGAGAAGATCGCTGTGCATTGTACGGTTCGTGGGGCCAAAGCAGAGGAGATTCTGGAGAAGGGCTTGAAGGTAAGAATTTGGCTGGTGTGGAGCTTTGATCTGGGACAGAACAAAACCAACTGCCCCAACTGACTCTGACCTGTGTGCTTCGAGATGTTGTAGCTGACCTGGTGACAGGTCAGTCACAGATACACCCTGATGTGGACCTCTGTGTTTGCACCATTCCTCTGCTTGCTCTTCCACCCATTTTTAACAGTTGGTGTGGCTTCTGTTTTCTGTTGGAGTTCTGTCTCTATTGCACTGATTGATGAGCAAGACTTTAGGAGTAAAACCTTAGGGCTGAAGATGAAGTAGTGTGTAAGTGAGTTGGGATGGTGGCAGTTGGTAGAACACACAGGACTGTTGCCTCTGCAGTGATGAAATAGTGACTGACAATCCCTATTGCAGGTGCGAGAATATGAGCTGAGGAAAAACAACTTCTCAGACACCGGGAACTTTGGCTTTGGGATCCAGGAGCACATCGACCTGGGCATTAAATACGATCCCAGCATTGGTATCTACGGCTTGGACTTTTACGTGGTGCGTATTCCCTGCTTCCTTGCAGCCACTGGGCTTGTGTGAAAGCTCTAGAAGGAACCTAGAACAATAACTGTGAACCTGCTGCCCAGACCTGGATGGTAGAAAATGCCCCCAAAATTCCAGTGTAAACTGAATGGGGCTGCTATAAAATTCCAGGTTTATGATGTGTCACTTCAGAAGGAAGTGCTGCTGCTTGTACTGGTACTCCTGAAGTAGCACTGAAGAGGCTGTGCTGGGTTTGGGGGAGGAAGGTGCAGCAGGGGCTAAGGAAATCCCTGGCAGAATAAAGCAGTGCTGTGGGTCTGCTCTGGGCAGGTGCTGGGCAGGCCTGGTTTCAGCATCGCTGACAAGAAGCGCAGGACTGGCAACATCGGAGCCAAGCACAGAATTGGGAAGGAGGAAGCCATGCGCTGGTTCCAGCAAAAGGTAAAGTCTGGCTTTATTTTGTATCCCAAGAGTTTCTGAGCAAGGAGCAAGTCACTGGGCAGGAGATCACTGTTCATTGTTCAGTATTGCTGCTCTGCAGCAGTGAGGCTGTGTTTGGGTGCAAGTGCTGGTCGTGCCTCTTGTGTGTGCTGAACTCAAAGAGCAGTTGCAGCAGCACAGCTGGGGGAGTGTCAGCTCTTGTGTAAGGCTCTCAGGTGGTGTTTAGAGGTGTTTAACATGTGCATAGAGCAGGAACGGTGAGGCAAGGTTAGGATTTGACAGCTCCTAGCTCAGCTGCTGGACTTGGAGGATGGAGTAGTCCAAATGAAGTGAGTTTGGGTTTATCCTTGTGCAGCTCTGAGCCAGGCTGGGCAGTGAATGGAAGATGCCGAGTGCTTGACTGTAAATGCTCAGTTGGGAATTGGTGGTTTTTCAAAGGTGGAAGGGGTTGGATGGTCTGGAGGCTCTGCCTACACCTGCATTATTGTGCAGGGAGGGTGCCAGCCTCCTGCAGAGTGGTTCTGCTTGCTGTGGTGTAGCTTCCTTCAGGACCTGTATCTTTAGAGTGTAAAAGGGATGAGTGTAGTTCGGTCAGATCTGCCTGTGAGGGGTGGGTGGGCTGCTTGTTTCCCTGGGCTGCTGAGCAGGGTTGAGTGCTTGTCCCCTCCTCAGAAGTCACCAGCACAGCAGCAGGGAGCTGGTGTTTCATGTGTCTGTTGCCTGGCCTGGGGTGAATGTGGCAGCTCAGTTTCCTGCACAGCAGCACTGCACCTCTACCTGGTGGTACATTCTCACTTGCTCCTGTCTTTTGTTTCCCTCGCAGTATGACGGCATCATCCTTCCTGGTAAATGAGCAGTTCCTCGTACTAAAAAAAGGCAAATAAATTTTTCTAAGCTCTATCTCCTGTTGTGAATTTTGTGGGGGCTCCTCCTGACCTGGGGGCTGCTGGGGACACGAGGCACTCACTCCAAAGGAAGCAGAAGGATGTGGACATGAAGAGAGCACACTGTTGTCAGGAGCAAGGGTTGGATGTATGTGGTGCTGTCTCTGCGTCCAGCTGCACAGATGGTATGTGGAACTTTGGAGTCTGCAAGTGGGTGCAGAAAGAGGAAAACAAATACATGCAGTTTGACTACTGGGGTTGCTGAGTGGGAGTTCTGGAGGGTTGAACATCTGGGGAGTGCAGTCAGTCAGTGCTGGTTCTGGTCCTCAGCAGACCAAGCTGCAGTGTTGAGGGTTCCTAGTGAATGAGGGAGTCCAAGTCAGTGGGAGAAACTTGGCTGCTCTGGAACTTCCCAAGAAGTGGCACATGCACCCTCTTAGTACAGCAGAGCTGTAAAGCTGAAGTGTGGTTGAGGGCTCTTTATGCAAGGGGCTTAGGGGATGAGTTGTTTCTGCCCCATAGAATCATGGTGATAGAAATCCTGAAGCAATTAAAATCCCAAAGAGTTTAGTTTCTTTGTTACAAAGTGTGAACTTCACACTGCTGTAATCACCCAGCCAGGCAGTTCGTCCCTGCAAAGGAATGGTCTTTATTGTTTAAAGAGAAGATTCCCTGCAGGACAGGGCAGCTCACACAAGTGGGGCTCAGGAACACCCTTTGCTTCTGCCTCTTGTGCTTGGTTTTCTCCTGCACCTTACAATAAAAAGCTACAGTAAAAAATTGAGGGCAAACTCACTTCTATGCCAGTCTGCACATGCCCCCCCAGTCACTGTGCAGTGTTAACTCAAAGACCAGACCCTTCCTTTCTCAAGCCTATTTGCAGTTGTAAAGCAGGGAAGTTTGCCAGCACTGCTCAGGATGGAGCCCACTCCAAGGTACACAATGCAGTGTGTGCTGTGCCTGCTGAAACACACAGAGGGAGGTGGAATTTGAAGTGCTGTGGTAGCTCCGTGCTTGAGGTGAGCTCTAGAGACTGGGAATTCTCAGATCAGTTCCTGCATGAGAACTTAACTGGTGAGCAGTGAAAAGCAGCCTGCTTTGCTGAAGCTTTGTCTTGACATCTTCATGGCACATTGGGGTTCCCTTCAGCAGCGCATTGACTTCCTGTATAAACCAAGAGTGCTTGCCCTGATGCTCAGGGGCCCTGCTTGAGTAATCCCTACTTCAGCTGTGGGATGGGGATGTGGATAGCTCAGAAGACACTTCTAGAGTGTTCCAAACTTGCCATGATGGAACAGGAGTGTCTGAGGCTTTGCAGTGACTCCAGACATGGGTGTGCCTCCCCATCCAGCTACCCCACACCTCTGTGCTCTGTCTCCTTCCCTAGCTGCTTGCATAAGCTACATGGCACCCAGGGCTCTTTACGTGCTGGCTGCTGCTGAGCCCACAGAGCTGGCCCGAGACCCGGAGCTCAGGGGGCGCGGGAGGGTGATGGTGCAGCACGAGACACCCACAGTGGCCTCAGGGAGGTCCTTATCCTCAGCCCACTCATTGAGGTCAGGGTTGTAGCACTGAACACACTTCTCATACCTCTTCCCACTCTCATTCCAGCCACCCACCAGGCACAAGCGCCCCTCCAGCAGAGCCACCCCGGCTGTGCTGACCCCCGTGGGCAGCGGTGCCATGTAACTCCACTGCCCCGTGCCTGGGCTGTAGCACTCCACGGCCATCACGTCCACCCGCTCGCCCTGGGGACCCACCTGGCTCCCCCCCAGGACATAGGCTCGGTTGGCCACGGTGGCCGCGCAGTGCCAGCCCCGGGGGGTGCTGAGCCTTGCCTGCTCCCTCCAGGAGTCAGTGCTGGGCTCGTAACAGAGCACGGTTCGGGAATAGGCATGGCTGATGTAGCCACCGGTGACCAGGAGCTTGCCACCGATGACGGTGGTAGCGTGGCAGCAGCGCGGTGTCTCCAGGCTGCCCTTGCTCTGCCAGCTGTTGGTGCTGGGGACGTAGCACTCCACGGATGCCAAGGGGCCCTCGGCGTTGCGCCCACCCACGGCATAGAGGAGCCCATCGCAGGCACTGAGGCTGAAGTGGGACCTCCGGTGCTGCATGCTGGCCAGGTGCAGCCACGTGTTGAAGCGTGGGTCGTACCTGGGGGCAAAGGGAGAGCTGTCTGCCCAGGACTGGCATCAGAGCCATGGGGAGAGGTGGGGCCTGCCAGGCATCTGCCTTGGGGAGGGCAGTTTGTGCTCTGAAGGACCTCTCTGCTTCTCCAGCAGTGAAATCCCTCCTGACAGGCAGTGCAGATGGAGATGACAGCACCGCACAGGATGAGATCCTGCCTGGGACTGCTGGCGCTGCTGTAACTCTTCAGGTGGCTCAGCAGTGCTCCTTCCACCAGCGCTCTAAGCCTGGCTTGGAAATGGACAGCATTATAGACCTGAGGTATCCCAAGTACTGTCACTGTCCCCTCTATTGGGGCTTGGCAGGTAGGACTAGGGACCAGCCTTCCCTGCCAAGCCAAACCAGGCATATGATAGGAAGCTGATTGCTGTGTGTCCATGAGACAGGAGAGGGCACTGGAACTGCCAGGTCCTCAGAGCAATGCCACAAGGACTAAGGCCAGGCTGGAGGAGGTGGATAAGCTTCTTACTGGCCAGAACCAGGAAGTCAGTGGGTCCCTTCAGCCTCCCTTGGTGCAGGAGAAGGAACCCATGACAGCTCCTGTCTGAAGTGGGGTGATCAGCAGCCACACAGGGCTGACACTGACAATGTGTGTGGCTGAGCCAAGCCATGGGCAGAACCACTGGGGAGCTCAGGTTTATGTGTGCAAACCTAATACTGCATGTCAGGTTGCCATGGTTACTCCTTCTTCTTTGAGCAGTAATCCCTTAGGGATCCAGTGACAGGTTTATGGGGATTAAGGAAACAAACCTTGTCATTTAAATGATGAAGAGAGACATGGAGGTGAAGAAAGCCTGAAGGGTAACAGGAAACTTACAGGCAGTAAATAGACCTTAAAATGAACCCAGGCAAACCAGGGAGCAGGTCAAGGCTGGCCCTAGACTGAACCCCTGCATGGCCCCATGGGGCCTATCTTACCTGCTCAGGCTGCTGACAGCATGCTTGGCCTGGTTCCTGCCATCGTTCTGGTCTTCCCCACCCGCAATGTAGATGAATCCATCCATCACCACCACACACTGGTTAAAACTCTTTGCTGGCATCTCTGTCAGCTTATGCCACTTTCCCTCTGCATCCCTGTAGCTGATCTCCCTGCTCAGAGCCTTCTCAGTCAATGCTGGACGCCCCCCAACTGTGACGAGCACCCTCTGGCCTCCCCGTATCCTGGTTCTCCGAGACTGAAGGCTGTTCTGCTGGTGGGGGAGCAGGTGGTAATTCATAGCATCGACAAGGAGCTTGTGGCACTGTGGATCCTGCATCATGCGTGGCACAGGCTGCACATGGGTGACCAGGTCTGGAGCAGACATTGTGCCAAAGCGGATGTTGCTCAGGAGGTCAGCAGCGTACCGGACCCGTTTCGGGTCAAACTCCAGCCACTTGACAGCGACCTGGAAGGCAGCAACCTCACTGGGTATCTGCAGGCCGTCGTCCATCAGCAGCTCATTGATCCGATCAAAGGGGAGCTGCAGGAACTGCTCAGTCCTGGAGAACTCCAGGAAGTGTTCCCGGATGAATTCCCGTGTGGCCTCTGTCACCCGGTTGAGGCCGAAGCTGGCGGCGAGGTTGGTGATGTAGACACAGTTCTCCACGGCCATCTCCTGGATGAGGAAGTCACTGCACATCCTCAGCAGTGCCGGCACCTGCAGCTGCCTGGCCACGGCGATGGTGCTGCCGATGGTGTAGAGAGAGAGGCTCAGCCTGCCTGTGTAGGCATAGGTGATGGTGGCGGTGAGGCCCAGCGGGGACACGTGCCGGAGCTCCACGCGGTGCAGCTGAGGCTCTCTCTGCAGCAGGCACTGGAAGTACTCACTGCAGGAAGCCAGGATGAGCTTATGCACCTCAAAGGACTTGGTTTTGGTGGCAATGGTGAGGTCGCAGAGGAACAGCTCCTGGCGCATCTGGTTCATGCCCTGCAGGAGGCTGGCTCCATGCTCCGGGGCCTCCAGCTCCGTGCCTGTGCAGTGGAAGCCGTTGGAGCTGCTGTCGTGCAGACTGTTGAGGTGGTTGAGGTGTTGGACATCTTCCACCGGCACCGGGGGGATGGATGCGGCCTCTTCATCCACCTTGGGCTTCCTGGGGGGTTTCTTTTTGGGTGCCATCTTGGTAGAACCAGAATGGGGCCTGGGGAGAAGGGAGAGGTGAGGAGCCCTGGAGCAGGGGTGCAGGTTCCTGCTGCTCTTTGTGACATTCCAAGAAACAAAGGGAAACCTCCCACTGGATCAACACTCTTTGGGTCAGGCCAAAGGAAGGATGGAGACTGCCTCCCAAGTCCTGTGTGAAAGGCATTGAGGGCCATGCCTGCAAGAGGGGATCCTCAGCTCTCAACCAGTCCCAGCACTGTGATGAAAGGGGAGTGGGATGTTGGGTGGAACTGGGAGCACTGGTTCCTGGGCTCTGCTGGCTGGGCTGCCACAGCCTCCAGAGCGAGCCAGCATCACAGGGTGTGTTTCTCCTGACTCAAGCCCACGTCAGATGGGGGTGAATCAAGTCCCAGCAGCTCTGATAGAGGCTCCTACACAGCAACAAGCTGCAGGAAAAGGGGGTTCATGCCCCCCTCAGCCCCTTGGGCACAGCAAGGCCTCTGTCCGACCACTTGGGCTCTTTGGGGTCGGAGTGCAAGTGAAGGGGGAAAGGAAAACCAACAACAATAACACCAGGTTTGACTGTTCCCGAATTCCAGTGTGAAACTTGGCAGTGACTTGAGTTCCTCAGAGGGAGCCAATGTATGAGGGATCTGCTGGCCAGAAATAGCTGTCACTGCCCTCACATGTCTGCGGCTGTGGATTGCACTTGGCCATCGAGATCAGGTTACTGAGAACTGAGTCATGGGCTCGGATTTAGCACAGGGCGAGGGGGGAATGGTGACTGCAGCAGGAAAACACGGAGAAGGGAAAAGTTTGGTCTGCTGGGAAAGGATTGAGGGCTGAGCCCCAGGGGGAGCAGCAGGGCAGGCCCTGCCACTGGACTCAGGAGCAAAGCCCCAGGCACTTGAGCCATCCCTGGCATTGCAGTGATCCATGGGGATGCCCCACTTCACACCACGGAGAGCTCATCTGTCAGTGTCACATCCCTCTGGAACTTGGGCGCAAATCCTGTTCTCTGTGTGTGTTTGGATACGAAACAGCCTCTGACACACAGCTCCAGGTTGGGAAAAGGAACTGGGATTTACCCTATCCCAGCAGCAGCACTTGGGTGTTCAGACTATCCATCCCCCAGGAAAATGTGCAGGTTCAGCTTTTCAACCGGAATACAGGTGAAATATTGGAATTTCCCAGGAAATTCCAATGTTTCTCCAGGTCTTCTCCGCAGATCCCTGTGTCCTGATGCACTGACAGAGCATCCCTGCTGCCCAGCAAACCCAAAGGGAAGCAGGACTTGTCCCATCCCCAAAAGCCTTCTTACCTCCTCCAGGAAAGGCTAGGATGCAGCTGCTTTCCCCATCCCCTGCCCACCCTATTCAGGAGACAAGGGGGAAGTTGTTCTGGGATACACCAGAGATCTTCCAACTGCATCCCACACAAGCACAGCGGAGCCATGAGATGGGCTCAGTGATGTCCATGGCTTCCTGCCTGTCCCTTTGGACACCTTTGACCAGCTCCCATAGGAAACACGTGCTGGTGCTATTCCAGCCGGTGGCTGCAGGAGGGCAGAGCGACCTTTCCTACCTGTGCTTAAGATGGGACATTGTGCCTGCTTCTGGCTGCAGTACCCCCTGAAAGGGGTGTTTCCTACAGCCTAATCCTGGCTGCTGGATTAACCCAGGAGCTGGAACAGTTTTAAGGAGGCCCCAGACAGAAAGAGGATGGCTTCTTCCTGGCTGGCTAACTCCTCTAACAGACACTCGTTGTCCTCGCATCCTTTCAGTGCTGCTGATCCCAGTGCTGAGCGCACAGCAGGACCTACACTGTCTCAGGGTGTTCCAAGGGGCTCAGGATCACACCAGAGCCCCTCTCCTTCACCTGCCCCCTGCATGCTGCAGCTCTGGGCACTGCTCTGCTGCCAGCCCCATGATAGGAAGCAGCTCTCCCAGTGCCATGACCTCCATTGCCGTGCCCCACACAAGCCCTGCGGCTGGGGCTGCTCCTTACCTTGCCGTTCAGTCCAAGGGGAAGCTCTCGGGGCTCTGCAGGTTGGGGTACAGAGACCCTGGGCCCCACAGGACACCCTCCTCCTGCTCCCTCTGTCCCCACCGGCTGCCTGCTCTGATCACCTCCAGAGCCGCCTTTGGGGTGAGCTGAGGACAGCTCCAGCAGCAGCAGGCAGGGTTACCTGGGCACTGCCAAGGGCACCGGGAGGCAGCCAAGGGCCTGGCTCTGCTGCTGGGGGAGCTCAGCAGGGAGGATGTGGGGAGAGCCCTCAGTGAGTTTGTGATGACACCAAACTGTGGTTCTGTTGATCCGCTGGAGGGAAGGAATGCCATCCAGAGGGACCTGGACACACATGTGAGGTGAGCTGATGCCAACCTAACACAGTTTAACCATGACAAGTGCAAGGTCCTACACCTGGGTCAGAGCAATCCCAGACACAGCTACAGGTTGGGCAGAGAAGAGATTCAGAGCAGCCCAAGGAGAAGGACTTGGGGGTGTTGGTCAGTGAGAAAATGAACATGAGCAGCTGCAGTGTGTGCTCACAGCCCAGAAACCAACCGTATCCTGGGCTGTATCCAAAGCAGTGTGACCAGCAGGTGAAGGAGCTGATCCTGCCCCTCTGCTCTGCTCTGGTCAGACCTCACCTGGAGCATTGTGTGCAGTTCTGGTGTCCTCAGCATCAAAAGGACATGGAACTGTTGGAACAAGTCCAGAGGAGGCCACGAGGATGCTCAGGGGCTGGAGCAGCTCCTGTATGGAGCCAGGCTGAGAACATTGGGGCTGTTGAGCCTGGAGAAGAGAAGCTGCGTGGAGACCTCAGAGCAGCTTCCAGTGTCTGAAGGGGGCTCCAAGGATGCTGGGGATGGACTCTTCATTAGGGACTGCAGTGACAGGACAAGGGGTGATGGGTTCAAACTGAAACAGGGGAAGTTTAGATTCGATCTAAGGAAGAAATTCTTTCCTGTGAGGGTGCTGAGGCACTGGAATGGGTTGCCCAGGGAGGTTGTGAATGCTCCATCCCTGGCAGTGTTCAAGGCCAGGTTGGACAGAGCCTTGGGTGACCTGGTTTAGTGTGAGGTGTCCCTGCCCATGGCAGAGGGGTTGGAACTGGATGATCTTAAGGTCCTTTCCAACCCAAACCATTCTATGATTCTATGGCACTGCCCTGCTGCTGCTCCTCCCTCCCTGCCTCAGGAGCCCTGCAATAACGGATCTAACCTCACATTTCCCCTCAGTGCAGCAGCTGTGGTGGAGCCGACGGGCCTGGGCATGAAGCGGCTCCTGTGCGGTCCTCCCATGGCGGAGCGGCTCCTCAGCACTGCCCGCCCGCACTCAAGATGGCGCTGCCCCTCAGGCGCTGCCAGGCCCCAACATGGCGCCCGCAGAGCTCTGCCCTCACCCGTCATGGCCGCCACGGCCCAGGGCAGCGCAGCGCCGCTTCCGCTTCCTGCCCTTAGCCAAGATGGCGGCGGCGGCGGGCAGGTGCCGTGCAGGCAGCGGGCGGTGAAGCCGCTTCCGCCGCCGCGGCCTCGCCAGCAATAAAAATGGCGGCGTCGGTGCTGGAAGTTGTGGGCAAGCTGCAGTCGCGGCTGGCGGGGAGCTCCGAGCCCAAGAAGGTGACGGGGGGGGGGGAGGGGAACCGGGGCTCCCCCTCCGCGGCCGGGCCGGGGGTCGGGAGGCACCGGGGCCGGGATCGGGCCTGCTCCCGTTCTCCCGTCCCCGCTGCTCCGGTGCACGGCCCGGCCGCGGGGTGAGGCGAGCGGCGCTGCCTGCGGGCAGGGCTCGGGGGTGTCCGCAGGGATGACCGCCGGTGTTCCCGGCCGGGGCTGGCCTGCAGGCCCCGCTGCAGGCCCGGGGCTGGGGCAGGCGGGCAGCGGGGCCTCGCCGGTGCCGTGCTCGGGCTCCGGGGCTGCTGTGCTGGCTGCGGTCGGGGTGCATGGAGAGCTGCGCTGGGGGAAGCCGCTCGCTGCCCCCCGCCCGAGGGAACGGGTCCGCTCCGGACCCTGCTGCCCGCAGCCCGTCCGGTGCCACGGGGCTGAGCTGCCGTGTTCCGGAGCCGTGGCAGGGCTCAGGTGCGGCCCACCCCATGCGGCCATCCCTGCTCTCATGGAGCATCTGCCCTGACGGGTTCCAGGTGTCCGGTGCGTGGCTCAGTGCAGGTGCAGGAGGAGGCAGATGGGGCCGTGGAGCTGCTCCCTTCCCTGGACCTCCCCTGCCCATGAGGAAGGATGGAGGCTGAGCTGCTCCATTGCCAGCCCCTTGAAACAGAGGTCCCTGTCCCCGGCTCCAGTGAAGCAATGAGAGGCGCAGGTTCCTTTCCTCACCTTCGACCCACGACCAGAGCAGGGTTTAACCGGTAGGGAGCCGAGGGGCTGCTCAGGACTCACTTCCAGGGGTGTTTAGGCTCTGTGGTGCTGTGAAGGTACATGCAGGACCTCAAATATTGGCTCAGTGCATTGTGCACAGGGAATGGCTGCTCCCGTGTCCTGACCCTTGCGTCAGCTGGGGCAGTAACTGCGGCACTGGGAGGCTCTGGGTGCTGTTTGCACAGGCTCCAGTAACCCTATGGTGCTGTCGGTTGATCCTAGGAAGCTTTGCAATGAGAGGCAGAGGTGCTGAGCATTTTCAGGCTGCTGTTAGCAGGGTAATGACAGTTTCCTTCGGTGCTCCTTGTATGCCTTGTACCTTTCCGGCTGTATCCTTGGAAGTGTGATTCTAGCCTTGAATCTAGTTGCCATTGCATTGTCCCTGCAGGTTGTGCCTCACCTGAGCACCTTCCTGTGTTGGAAAGCAACAGGTTCCTCAACAGTTCTGTAGCAGATACAGCTTTACCTGTGAGCAGGACAGGTCCTCAGCACCGCTGGGTGCTACCCCCATGTTGCAGCGTTTCCAGTCTTTGGTTTTCTTGCTTTGTCCTTTGGAGCTGCCACCGAGGAAGCTTTCATGGTCTGTACCTTGTGGTGGTTGAAGCTCTGCCCTGTACTGGGCTGTTTGCAAAGAGCTTTCTCGTATGTGTTTCATCTGGCAGGACCCAGGCTGTGTGCTTTGGCCCCCTTCTCTCATAGGATCTTGGTTAGTTCTGAGCTGCCAGGCTGGAGTCTGCTTGCCTGGGGCCTGTGGGATGTACCCCACTGTTTCCATAGGGAATCCGGATTAACACAAGTTCTCCCCCTCGCAGCATCGCAGCTGCCTCCCTTGCTGCATCTCATGCACAAGGACCTGTGCTCCACAGAGGCTGCCAGCAAGGAGAGGTTTTGCTGTGCCCTATGAACACAGCTCCTGGGCTGTTCCCAGGCTGTGTGCCGCTTGGCCAGCACCAAGGAGCACAGCTTTGGAGAGCTCAGATTGCCAGATAAGCGTGTTACCGGTGACGCAGGTAACAGAACTGCCCCGTTTCCTGATGGCATCATTTGGCATCATTGCTTGGCTGGGAAGTCTGAGCTTGGATTGCGTGAGCATCCCTCCAGAGCCTGCTCAAGGGACACGTAGGCAGCCTGTGGCCTCCCAGAACACCAGCTCTTGCTGGTTTCGTTATGTGGGGGGTTTCCAACCGCTGCCTGTGGTGGGAAGTGGAATGAGCTGGTTCCCCATGAGATGTGTTGTGGATCACATGTGTAGTCCCCTGGTCTCAAACCACACTTCCTATATGAAATCCAGAGATGAGCCCCATTGAGAACACTGCTTTTCTGTTTGGAATTCGGCCCTGAAGGCAGCAAATGACTAAAGAGCAAAAAGAGCTGTGGAAGATGCTACATTGGAGTGTAGCTAGCAAATAATTGGGAGGCTTTAAGGATACCATAAGGAGTTTTCCATCATCATCATCATCATCATCACCATGGAGGCAGGCAGTGGAGCACATTACCTGCCTCAGGTCCTGTGAATCCTTAAAGTGAAATGGCTTTTAACTACTAGCTAAAAGGGAGGAGGCTCTGTGCTACCCCAGGCTGCAGGGACAGAGGGCTTGAAGACCCAGGTTACAGCACAGCAAGAGCTGCTGCACCCCCAGCAGCTCACAGGTGCTGGAACATGGTTAATGGGGGTGTCGCTGTCTTGGTCTTCTAAAACCAACACGAAAACCTAAACCTTTGGTCATGCTAATTAAGTCCTAAATATAATGCAGTGGGTGCTGGTGAACAGAAACTGTCCTGTGGTTCTGCTTCAGCTGCATGAGCCCCTATCTCTGTCTCGAGGAGTTATCTCCTCTGAAAGTAATTGACCCTTCAGGTTAGCTCAAAGAACTTCCTTGCTTCAAAAGGAAGGCAAGCTCTAAACCTCTCTGATCCTTGCATGGTGCAAGAGGAGGTGATTGGAATAGGTGAGGCCAATGGTGCTAATTTGAGCATGAGCAGAGTGCTTTAGAGAGAACTTCTGGATCAGGGAGAGCCCTTTGTACAGGATACAGCACGGCAGTGCTGAACAAAGCCTGGGCTGTATAGGGGCTATAATAATGCTGATGGGGCTGGTGTGTGGCTAGAGCTGAGCTGTGGGAAAGAATGTGAGGAGCAGCAGTGCAACTGGAACATCAGTGAAGTGATGCCCCAAACCTCTGGGGTGGCAGAGGAACCAGTGCATCCCCTTCACCTGCATCCAGCACTCTGCCTTCCCCAGTGGTTTGCAGAGCTTTAGGAAGGACCCTCTCAGCAGGGAATGTCATTCTCAGCACTGCCTGCTGATAGTCACAAGCTTCCAAATCCTTCCACTTCCTGTGCAAGAGCTGTGGGTGTCTGTTCCTGATGCTTTAAGCCAAAGTCCTGTGTGAAGCAAGCACCAACAGAGTGTGTTGTGAGACTTCAGGTGGGTCCTCGTAGGCAAAGAGGTGATAATGTCTTTACAGTTACCCTCATGTTCAGCTCTCGGGAGCTTGGTTTGGAGTGAGAGCAGCTGTCTGCCACTTGGATCCTTCTGACAAGCTCTCACACAGTGCTGGGTTCTCTCTGCTGTGGTGTGTGGTTCAGGATGACAAGTGTGAACACTTCCCTCTTGTCTCTACAGCTGCTGAAGAGTCTGAAGAGGCTGTCTGAGCTGCCCATCACAGTTGACATCCTTGTGGTAAGAGCTGTGAAATCTCTTGGCTTCCATCGTGTCTGCAAGGCACAAGGATAACCGTTTGCCATGGGGTGGGGTGTGATGCGTCGGCCAACTGTGACAGCACTATGTCATAGGCACGGTGGGGATGAGGTTCTAGATTCCAGGCACAGAGAAGGGGAGCAAGTGTAAAGCCACAGGGGATGGTTTGTGATGCTCAGCTCTTCCAAAAGCTTAGCACTTGACTGAGACGTGAGAGTTGGGGTGGATCCTAAAGTAACTGAATCAGCATGGAGTTAGGAAACGCTAATCCTCAGAATCATTAGCGACTTCTGTTTTCAGACTTACCAGTGGCCATGGTAAGTGTTAGCTTAGCTTATTAACACAATTAATTAGTGTTTGACAAGGGTAAAGTTAAGTTGTCTTTGATTTCCTGAATGCTAATAAATGATATCCGTATCCTGGGCTGCATCCAAAGGAGTGTGACCAGCAGGTGAAGGAGGTGATCCTGCCCCTCTGCTCTGCTCTCCTGAGACCTCACCTGGAGCATTGTGTGCAGTTCTGGTGTCCTCAGCATGAAAAGGACATGGAACTGTTGGAGCAAGTCCAGAGGAGGCCACGAGGATGCTCAGGGGCTGGAGCAGCTCCTGTATGGAGCCAGGCTGAGAACATTGGGGCTGTTCAGCCTGGACAAGAGAAACTGTGTGGAGACCTCAGAGCAGCTTCCAGTGACTGAAGGGGCTATAGGGATGCTGGGGATGGACTCTTCATTAGGGACTGCAGTGACAGGACAAGGAGTGATGGGTTCAAACTGAAACAGGGAAAGTTTAGATTGGATCTAAGGAAGAAATTCTTTGCTGTGAGGGTGCTGAGGCACTGGAATGGGTTGCCCAGGGAGGTTGTGAATGCTCCATCCCTGGCAGTGTTCAAGGCCAGGTTGGACAGAGCCTTGGGTGCCCTGGTTTAGTGTGAGGTGTCCCTGTCCATGGCAGGGGTTTGGAACTGGATGATCTTAAGGTCCTTTCCAACCCTGACTATTCTCTGATATCTGCTGAAAACACAATGTATGTGATATCCTTGCCCTTTGATCAAGAAGGTTTACTTTTACCTAGAGCACTGGTAGTGGGTGAACTTCAGTCACTTGGAGTTTAGCAGAGGTGGGAATACTGACTGGTTTGCTGATGAATTCATGTCTTGTCTCTCTCTGAAGGAGACGGGTGTTGGGAAGACCGTGAACAGCTTACGGAAACATGAGTTGGTGGGAGACTTTGCCAAGAACCTGGTAGCCAGGTGGAAGAAGCTGGTGCCGGTGTCCCAGGAGGCAGACAGGTACGTGACCCTCTTCACTTGGCGTTGTTATGTTCTTGCACTGGAGATCATAAACCTTTCTGGCCAAGGAAACACAGGGAAGGCTCTGGGAGAACTGGAAACACAAATGTGCTAACCCTGCTGGGGTTTTGCCTGGTTTTGGCATTTACTTCCTGCCTCTGGTACCACAGCCCATGGGGCTGCTGATGCTGCAGTTTGCAGTGAAGGAAGGGGCTGATTCTCAAGAACTTGCAGTTTGATGAAGAGATTAACAGTAGATGGCAGGAAAATGTCCTTAAAGAAGCAAGAGATGCAATCTGCTTGCTTCCCATTTTACAGCACTCGAGAGGAAGTTGTAGGCCCAAGTGAAGAAAGCAGCTTGCTTTGAAAGGCTCTGGTGTGCAAGCCTCCTATGGAAAGTGCAGGTTGATGCTAGCAGGCATGTGCAGTAACCAAGCTGTGTCCAAGTCAGCAGTGAGGTGGTTGAGATCATCAGGTTTTCATGATCATTTCAAGGCCTGCGGTATCCCTGCATGCTGAACAGGCAGCATGCATGCAGCAGGGAGTGTGCAGCCATGGAGGAGTCTCTGTATGTGTCCATCCCCACTTCCCAGGGTACTGTGAAGTCTCAGTCTAACCAAACTGCTTAACCAATTCCTGCACTAGAAATGCAGTTCCTAAATCCCTGAGTGCTGCTGAGCCTGAGCGAATTTGTGCTTTTCTTGCCTCAAAACTACCGCATACAACTGGAGTCTTCTGTAAGAGAGGTTTCCATCCACATGGTCCATGGGGAGTGATTCTTCTTGTGTTTGATGGTTTAATCTATTCTGTTTTCTTATCCCTTTAGAAATAACGTAGACTCTGAAGACCGTGACTATGAGAGGAGCAGTTCAAGCAAAAGACATCAGGAACCCTCCCTCAGAGAGGATGAGGACCCTGACCAGGAGTATTCAGAGCCCTTCCAGCCATCTTGCAGCCAGTCTTATAGCCCAGATCATAGGGAAAAGAAGTCCAAAAGATATCCTAGGCCTGAGAGAGTCCATGAGACTTATGGCTATAGCAGCCACGAGGGGAAAGGTTGGGGCAGATCTTCCCCAGTGCTCTCTTCAGATCAGGAGTATTCGGACTGTGGACAGGCTGGGTCACCTGCGCCAAGTGAGAGCCCTCAGGACATGTACACAGACCCTTATGCCTCTGAGGAGCAGGAAGAACCAACAGTATTTCATCGGAAGGCCAGTAAAGGCCACAGCTTTCAGGAGAAGCTGCAGGGAGGCCGGGAAAGGAACCCTGGCGAGTTCCATGACAAAGGGAACACGAGTCGAAGCAAAGAGCACAAGTCTCACAAGAAGCAGCGACTTGATGGCAGAGAGGAGGACAGGAGCTCTGCCTTCAGCCCAGAAAGGTTGCACAAAACCTCTTTTAAAGAGCATCTCCCAGAGGCCCCCGTGGCAGGGGCCAGCAAGGAGAAGCAGAGGATGTCAGATGGCATCAAGAAGGAGAAGAGCAGAGAGAGCGGTGCCTCCAGAAAGGAGAAGCCATTGGACAACCACGTGAAGAAGCAGAAGCATCGGGACTCTGAGAAGGGCAAATTGGAAAAGGCCAAGCTGAGCTTGGAGCCCTCAAACAATGAACGAGAGAAGCGGAGAGCTGAGAGTGACTCATCAAATAGGGTTAAAGAGAAGGGGGTTGCTGGGAGCTTCAGACCCGCAGAGGGGAAGCGCAAAGCCCCTGACATGGACAAGAAGTCTGTGGGCTTTTCCTCCAGCTTTGGGGAGGGGGAAGTGGAGGATGAGTTTGAGCAGCCAACGATGTCCTTTGAGTCGTACCTCAGCTATGACCAGCCCCAAAAGAAGAAGAAGAAAGTGGTCAAACCTGCTGGGCCGGCTGGGGAGAAGGAGCGGGGGCACAGCAAACAGAACGGATCCAAAGCCAGTGCCAACAGCTCCAGCTCCAGTCGGAAGAGTCCAAGCCACAAGCGAACGAGTGAGAAAAAGGCAGAGAAGAAAGGATCAGAGTCTCCTAAACCAAAGAGGGTAAGGCTGGGAGGGCTTTAAAGCATCTGAAAGTGAACAGAGGGGGTGGGAGCAGCTGCTCCTGGTCCTGCAGGTGTTGCTGTGTGCTGTTGGAGTGGGATGCTGCTGGAAAAGTGGGTGAAGAGGGAGGGAGAAGAGAAAAGCAATGGGCAAAATGCATTTATACAAAACCAGGGAGAATAAAAGAGAACAGCTTCAACTAAATACTTTGCCATTCATTCTAGTAAGTGCCTCGGCTTAGAGGCCTAGGTTTCCTTCAGTTCAAGAGGCTCCTCTCTCTACCACCACTGCAGAGTCTGTTTGCAGGAGGTGGGGAGGAGACAGAACAGGTAAATGAGTGTTTGAGGTCAAGGAACTGTTCTGCCAGCCTTCTGTGTTTTCTCTAGCTCTTTGCACTGTTAATCCCACTTGGGTTCTTGCCAGAGGCCTTCAGCACTGAGCTGAGTAGGGTAAAGATATTCATGGCTCTTACTGGAGGGAGCTGAGTGATTCAGGTCCCAGATTTTGCCTGCTTTGCCTAGATGGAGGCACAGTGATGTGGCAGAAGTGCAGCCCCCCCAAGGCTGTTTCCTGATGCAATCAGTATTGAGTGGCTTATACAAAACATCAACCCAAACGCAGCTCAGTGCTGTCTGTACACCAGGAGGATGTAACATTCTCATGCATTCTTGGCTTACTTGCATGTACCTCCTGTCCTTCCAGATACTTCTAGATGTGGTACCAACGTTACCAGAGATCCCACTGCCTCCTATCCAGGCCAACTACCGCCCGCTTCCTTCAATCGAGTCCATTACCTGCTCCCAGACGAAAAGGAAAGGTATGTTGGCCAGGAAACAGGCTGCAGCCATCATCTGTGGGAGGCAGTGGGAGCAGCTGCTGCCTGGCTTCACGTCCTCTTGTTGGGGTCTGGTGTCTTGCCTCTGGTGCCCAAAGCTTTCCAAAGGTGGTTGTTTTCCTGTGTGCTCTTCCGTGGGGAAGATCCTTTGCTGACCCTTCTTGTGGGCTTTGGAATTGCCCGGAACTGGTTTGCAGGTCTCTTGGAGAAGCCTTAGCTCTTTAGGTTGCTTCTGGGTGACTCCCAGTTTGTGTCTGCTGTGCCATTCATAAGGGTGAGCTCTTCTTTTCCCTGTTCCCTTCTTACTCCAAGTCCTTCCCTTTGCAGCAGTGTCCTCACCGGTTGAAGAGAGCGAAGCAGGTTTCACAGGGCGCCGGTTGAATTCCAAGATGCAAGTGTATTCAGGCTCTAAAACTGCCTACCTCCCCAAGATGATGTCTCTGTATCAGCAGTGCATCCGAGTCCTCAGTAACAACATTGACTGTAAGTACCTTTCCTCATCTGTCACACTGAAGTCTCGGTGACTTGGCTGTACATATCCCAGCAGCTGCATGGGAAGTTGTCCTTGTCACAAGGCATCCTAACTGCTGTGGGATAAGGCATCCGAACTGCTGTGGGACAGAGCTCTCTGGAAGCTCAGCTGCTGGAAGCAGCAGCCCATGTGCTTGGGAGAGTGCTGAAGCACTGGAAGTAGTGGCCAACAGAGCCATTGGGAGTTCCTGGTGCCTGATGACTTGGTAGTGCTATTGCACTCATGGTTCATTTCTCCTTCCCCTCGTACTGCTTAGTTTCATGCAGCGCTGCAGTTTCCTCTGCTGCATTTCAAGGTGTCAAACCCTTTCCTCAGCAAGGAAGGTGCAGGGTAAATACTTTGTGCCTCTTGCTTCTCTCTAGCAATCTATGAAGTGGGTGGTGTCCCGTTCTCAGTACTGGAGCCAGTATTGGAGAGATGCACCCCAGAGCAGCTGTACCGCATTGAGGAATGTAACCATGTGAGTGCCTTGGCCTGGGGAGGTGATGGTGACGTGTGGGAGCAGTTCTGTCCTCCTCTGCAATAGCAGAACTGTAGAGAACAGTGCTCTGCTCAACAAGAGGTGGCTTTTGCTGTCCTGGCCTCCTGGATTTGCCATCTGCCCATCTCTTGCTGCAAGCAGCTCCTCTGTGGCATTCCAGTGGCTGGGCACTCTCTGATGCTGAGGGAGAAGGGAGTGAAGGTGTCAGAGGGATCCCAGCTCACGTGTGGGTTTGCTGCAGGTCCTCATCGAGGACACGGATCAACTGTGGCACAATCACTGCCTGCGAGACTTCAAGAACGAGAAGCCAGAGGAGTTTGAGTCCTGGCGAGAGATGTACCTGCGGCTGCATGATGCACGGGAGCAGCGGCTGCTCATGCTGGCGCGGAACATCGGCTCTGCTCATGCCAACAAACCCAAAGGTAACGGGGCTGAGGGAGCAGGAAGGGGGCTGGGAAAGCTGCCTGTGTGTGGGGAAGGTCTTTGGGACTGACTGGTGTGGGTCTAGTCCAATAGAGGAGGTGCTTGGCCTTTGCTCAGTGGTGTAGCAGACCCTGGATTTCATCTGTCATGGTGGTGATGCAGACCAGAGAATGTTCTACAGCACCTCCTCTTCTAGAGTGTCTTCTCTGTGCTGGGCCTGAAGAAAACCATGGTGGGAGCAAGTATTCCTGCTCTTTGATCATTGCTGATCATTGTGAGAACTGCTGACGTGATCAGTCTGATTCCTCACAGCCCCTGTTGTGACAGCAAGAGGCTCAGACCTTAGGGAGGAGGCTATTGCCAGAGCTTTGGGATGGATGGACTGGGCAGAGGAGGTTGGAGTTTGCTGTGGTAAGACACTAAGTTGGATCTGAGCAGTGTTTCCCTCTGGCCTCCTACAGGTAGAGTGGCCAAAATGGCATTTGTGAACTCTGCAGCAAAGCCCCCTCGGGATGTACGGAGGAGACAAGAGAAGTTTGGGACTGGAGGCCCTCTGCTGCTGGAGAAGACCAAGTGAGTGTTGCTCAGGAGCACTTGCTGCTCAGAGCCTCTTTTCCTGCCAGCTCCCCCTCTGCAGCTCTGCATCCTGGCTGGGCAGGATTCTGTGTGTGTCTGGGGGGTCCTTCTACCTTGTAACAGCCTCTTCCTTGCTGGGAATTGTGGAGATCCTGGTCCCTGCTGGCTCCATGTGTTGTCATGGTTTGTGTCTGATGAATTGCATCAAACCACCATGAGTCCTTTCTGAAATGCCTGCCCCATCTCTGTTCCAGAATAAAACCAGTCCTCTACACATCTAGCAAAAGCCACACTCGTGTGAGTGAGGAGCAGTCCTATGATGGGCCCAGCACCAGCAGTGCCCATTCTGTCCCATCTTCAGGTAGCACCTTCTCCTCCTACGACCCCAAGAAACCACCAGTGAAAAGTAAGTACGAACTGCACCACATCCCTGTGGTCCCCTAGATCTCTTCCCTTACAAACACACAAATCTATGGCTTCTGCTGTAGGGAAATCCAGGCTCTGTGGGGGGTTGGTGCTGGTGGCCTCTCTCCCCTCCCTAAGGAGAGGGTGATAAAGTCTGTTCAAACTTCTTGCACAGGGGAACATCTCATTCACCTTCCAGCTCAGCGCTGGCTGCATCAGCTTGCCCTGATGGTACCAGTGCAGCAGAAACCCTGCCTTGTCCCTCCTGCTGTCCCTGTCCAGCTGTTTGGAGCACTGGCACTGTAGTGCAGCTCCCTTTGGGAAGGAAGCAGGGAGACCTGAACTGGAATTCTGTCTTCTTGCCATGCAGAAAGCAGCTTTGAACTGCTCTGCTCTCCCAGCCTGTGACTGCTGTGTTCATGTGGGGTTTTCATGTTTGATTTGGGTTTTTTTCCTTCCTCTGTTGCAGAAATTGCACCTATGATGGCAAAGACTATCAAAGCTTTCAAAAACAGGTTCTCTCGGAGATAAGCCTGCAGAGCAGATCTGGGACTTGCCCTCTGGTGAGGAGTGGCACTGAAGGTGGAGAAGGTACTCACAGCCCTTTTCCTTGAACTCTTTGGAGGCTGCAGCTGCTGGGAGAAGCTTTGATCTGCACAAGACAACAGCACAGTATTTTATCTTCTATTCTGGTCCCTTTCTCAGTGTCAAGCCCCCTCTTTTCCACCTACCCTTAACATCCTGTTTCTGGCTTTGTCGTCCGTCAAAAGAAGGGTGTACAAAACCCCCCGACACAAGAAAATGTGAAGTCTTGGCACCTGCTGAGAGTGGAAGATCAGAGACTATTTACTATTTAACCTCTTAATAAATTATAAAATGGTTTTAATTAATATTTGCCCCCTCTCCCCCTGGTATTTATGTTGCTCCCAGTATCTTCCCCCTCCTGATGCAGTGCGAGGGTCAGCCTCTCTGTGGCTCCATCTGGCCGAGTGGACACTGGGTGTCCTTCCCTGTGATCTGGTACCTCCTGGGCTCCCTGGGACAGGCAGCACCCATCTGCTCACTGCTCTTCTGGCAAGGGTGTCACGTCCTGAGGCTTTGCTCTCTGCTTGTGTCTCTTACTCTTTGCTCTTGACCTTCTCTCTGCTGTTACTTGTCCGGATGCTTACATCTTGTGCAGGGATGCCAAGAGCCACTGGGGACTTTGCTGCTGCTGTTGTCTTCTGCTGGCTACTGGGAATAAAACTACAAAGGGCTTGGGGAGAAGTTTTCCTGTGCACCAAGTCAGATTTTAATGTCTTTTTCCTTTATTTTTTGTCCTTTTACTTGAGAAGGTTACAGGGGACTTGGCCTCTGGAATTGGAAGCAGTTTTTAAAGATCAATGAAGGCATCAATTTGCCTTTTTTAGTAGGGAGAAGGAATATTTTTATCATGTTCCCTGTGTGCAATTGGGAAGGATTTATTTCCATTTTAAATCCTGGCTATTCCCTGTATGTCTGCCCCCACTGGAAAAAGCAAGGATTTTAGTCTTGGAACCTGAACCCACTTGTCTGGTGTTGGAGGGAAGTGAGTAATGGAATGTGGTTTGTGTTTAACGTGTGTATGGGTGGTAGCAGGAGCTGAGGAATGGGTTGTACCTGGTGTCTGAGGGGCTGGAGCTGTGTGGGCCACTGAGTCTGACTGTGCTGAACGCTTCCACTTGTGGGTTCCAGAACTGACCTCACCAGAGGTGTTGTGAGCAGGGGATGGAGCTGGGCAGACCCGGGTCGTGCAGGGGCAGGTGGCAGCACTGTCAGGGCTCATAGGTCTGACTGGGTCAGAAAGGGGAGAGGTTCTCCTGGTCCAAGCCATATTTGCTGCCTTGGGATTGTGCTGTCGAGGTGGAAAAGGTGTCGGTGGTGGATGCTGTTGCTGCTGCCAAATGCTGAACTGGTGGAGTTGTCTGTGCACTGACTGGGGCACTTTGCTGTGCTCCCCATAGGGCTCTAGAAAAGCCTCTGTGTGCTTCTGGTTTCTGTTGGATCCTGTCTTTGTTTTCCTCCTTTTTTGTCTTTCTTTAGACCCATTCTGCTCACTTGCCTCTTTCTTTGGGCTTTTCTTTCCTTATTTTGAAGGTCTTGGAAACATGTTCTCAGACTCTCACGTGCTGTAAGTTGGTTACAGTCCCAGATGCTTTAACGTTTCCGTGCAGCATTTCAGTGTGTGTTGTGCTGTAAAATAATGGCTCCTTTCTCTTGCATTTTTTGCTGTATTTAATTTTGCTGTATTTTTAATTAGATAACAATATATTATCTTCTGCTGACCGTTGTGCTACCGTTTATTTCTCCTCTGTACTTTGGGCTAGGGGCAGAGGGGAGGGAAGTGGAGTCTGGCATCATGGCCAGGCCTTAAGGGAGCCTTGAGCAGAGGAGCTGGGCATTGCTAAACTGCCCCTTGCTGAACACTACAGGAGCCACTCGGATGTGATGCTGCCCAAAGCATTGGTGGTACAGGGTGAAGCCCCTTCCCTTCGTTGCCCTGGGCTTTGCTGCCTGTGTCTGTGTTGCTGGATGGCAGGAGGGGGCCAGAATAGAGGTCGGTGCCCGGGATGTTACTTGTGCAATTCCCATGTGCTACACACACATAGAGGACCGGAGCAGAGCTGCCTCTTCCCCCTTTGCCACACCGCGGGCAGGAGGGGGTGACTTTGATTTGTATTTGGGTCCCGAACTGTGTACATACACTTTTCTATGTTCCTTTTTTTGTGGTAATTAAGATGAATATTTTAATTAGATAAGTTATATGAAACGCTGAAAATCACGTCTCAATAAAAGCCAAACACTGGACCCTGCCTGCGTGTTCTCGTGTCTGTGAGCGGTGTTACAGCAGCGGCGGCCGCGGGAGGGCGCTGCTCCCGTTCCCTGCCCCGGTCACCGGCACCGGGGGGCGGTGCTGGGCGCCCCGGCGCTGCGGTGATGGCGCACGGGCCCGGCCGCTGCCGCTGCTGCGGGGAGGGGGCTGCGGGCGGCGGGGCCTGGGGGCTCTACCTGCGCATCGACCGGCAGCGGCTGCAGTGTCTCAATGAGCGCCGGGAGGGCAGCGGAGCCCTCGTGTTCCGAGCCTGGGAGGAGCGCGGCGACCGAGCCAAGGTGGGGCCGGGTGGGGAGGGCAGGAGCGGACCCCGTGTACCGGAGCGGGCAGGGCCTGAGCCGCTCCTCTCTCCCCGCAGTTCGTGGAGAGCGACGATGATGAGGAGCTGCTGTTCAACGTCCCGTGAGTGCCTTCCCCGCCTGCCCCCGGCCGGTGGTGGCTGCGTGCGGCCGTCAGCGGGGCCGAGCCGAGGGGAGCGGAGATGGAACCGGCGCTTCCGCCTCTCCCGGCAGGTTTACGGGCACCGTGAAGCTGAAAGGAGTGATTGTGATGGGGGAAGACGACGGGAGCCACCCGGCAGAGATGAGGCTGTGAGTGAAAGCAGCTTGAGCTGAGCTCAGCACCTCGTAGTGAGGGTGTGCGGTGCAGGGGACCGGGCTGCGCGGAGCCCCGGGCCTGGCTCCTGAAGGGACAGAAATCCGTATTAATACTGTCCCTTTCTCAATAGAAACGAGAATATTGAGTGCTCTGCAGCTCTTGCTTGGGGGGGGGGGGTGGAAATACGCCTTTATCAAGCCAACATTGTCCTCTGCTCCACAAACATGCATGTGAAGCAGTTAGGGATCACCTTGTGCATGGCTGAGCAGAAGTGCTAACACTGCGTCTGGCTGTAGCTGTAATTACAGCCTTCTACTGGGGCAGTTGTCCTGGTTTCCCTTGGTCTCAATGTGTCTTGGTTGCTCTGTGTACCCAAGCGTGCTGAGGTCTGCATCTCCCCAGCTTCTTTCCTCGCTCTTCCCTGTTGTTTCTTCAGGGTGTTGGGTATTCTGGAATGATGCTTTGTGGTGGCGTTGGTATTTTCCCCCGTAGAAGACAAAGCAAATCCAGTTTCTTATTATTGAGAAGAATCCAGGTAGTGCTAATGGATGGGGAGGAAGGCAATTGGTTGACTTGTATGTTAATAACTTCCTGGCTTTCCTCCCTCTCTTCCCAGCTTCAGGAACATTCCTCACATGTCCTTTGATGACACAACCAGGGAACCAGAGCAAACGTTCAGCCTGAACCGGGACCCGGTGGGCGAGCTGGAGTATCCCACCAAGTACGGCACTGGGCTGGGGCAGGGGGGGTCTGTCTGGCTCATGGGTGCACCACGAGGCTTTAGGGATGTGTTAGATGGGGGCAGATCCTTCCCTTGCATCCCTCACAGTGGAATGTGCCATCCTGTCCTTGTCCCGTGAGGCAGCAGCCACGTGCCTGTGCGGGCAGGACTGCTCGGGATGTGGGATCATCCCAGTGTTGTGTCCCTGCTGCAGGGACAGCTCCTTGCTGCCCCATTCCCTGCTGCATGAGGGGAGCTGCTCCTGGCCCTGGGGTTTGTGCTCCCAGGCCTGAGGCGCACACGGTGGTGCTGGCACCGCAGGATCCTGCCCGTGCAGCTCCAGTTTCATGGGGGTTTCCTTTCAGAATCGCCCGTTTCTCCAATGTTCACCACCTCTCCATCCACTTCCCGAAGAACTTCGGAGCAGAGACAACGAAGATCTTTTACATAGGCCTGAAAGGAGAGTGGACGGAGGTGAGCGAGAGCAGCGGCTGAACAACGCTGCCAAGGGTGTAAAACCAGTTTGAATCACAGCTGAAGCTGGGTGTAGTGGTGAGGAGGTGGGGGGGGGCCTGTGATGGACGGTGCAGGACAGGACCCAGCTCAGCTCTCACCACCGGGTGTTTCAGAAGGGACCTGACCCGTGCCCCTTTGTCCTAACACGGTTCCCGTTAACACAGGCCCATCGCCATGAAGTCACCATCTGCAGCTACGAGGCCTCAGCGAACCCAGCGGATCACCAGGTGGAACAGTTCACCCCACAGACCCACTTCATCTCCTGACAGCGCTGGGGCCGAGCTCCGTGTGCCGGCCTCTGCCCGGTACTGGTCGCTCCCGGCCGCTTTGGTTCCGGTGCCTCCGTGACTGACAATAAACGTGCTCAGAGCCTGCCCGTGTGTGTGTGTGTGTGTGAGGGGGGGGGCCGTGCTCAGACCGGAAGGGGGTGAAGAGGAACCGGTGCCCCCCCGGTTCTACCGGAGCTACCTCAGCCGCCTCCGCCATCATGGCCGCCCCCAGTGGGCCGGCAGCTGCGTCACTTCCGCCGCGACCCGGCAGCCGGAAGTTCCGGTGGGAGCGCGTCGGGGGAGCCGGGAGGAGAGCGCGCGCCGGGCCCGCGGGAGAGGTGCGGGGGGGGGGGGGGGGAGCGGGAGGTACCAATGGGTGTGTACGGGGGGGGAAGGGGGGGAAGGGGGGGAGCGGGAGGTACCAATGGGGGTCAATGGGGGTGTCCGGGGGGGGGGAATCAGCGGGGGCACCAATGGGGGTGTCCGGAGAGGGGGGGGGAGCGGGAGGTACCAATGGGGGTGTCCGGGGGGGGGATCAGAGGGGGCGCAGCCGCGGGGGCTCCGCACCCCCCCCCCCGCCCCGCAGTGGTTCCGGCTCCACACGGTCCCCGGTGGGTCCCGGCGCCCTCGGGCCTCGCGGTGAGGGAGCGTTACCGGTAACGGGACCGGAACGGACTCTGAGGGGAGCGCCCCGACCCCCGGCGGCCTCCGGGCGGGGGGGGGCCGAGCCCCGGGCCGGGCTCTGAGGGCTCCCCGGGCCTCCGGTACCGGGTCCGGGCCGTGAGGGCCCTGCTGCTGCCCCCGGTGTGGGGCCGGGCTCGGGCCGCGGCTCTGCGGGTGCAGCCCGGTTGGGGGGGGGGGGTCCCTCCTGTGGCACGGGTTGGACCTGGGGCTGCTCTGTTGGGAGGAGGCGAATTCCTTGGGAACGGGGCTGTTCCCTGCCGGTTGTTTGGAGCCGGGAGGAGCCCGTGGGTCACCGGACGGGCCGGGCAGGTGTGGGGCCAAGCAGGTGTGGGGCCGGCAGGTGTGGGGCCGGCAGGTGTGGGGCCGGCAGGTGTGGGGTCTGCAGCAGTGGGGTCGGCAGCAGTGGGGTCGGCAGCAGTGGGGTCGGCAGCAGCAATGGGGTCAGCAGCAGTGTCCTGCCTGGCTCAGCAGCAGGGGGGACGGAGCTGCCATCACTTGGTGGGGGGGGGCACAGGCTCCGGGTGTCAGCACTGGGCTGGACCTCAGGCCAGCGTCTGGATGCTCCGATTCATCCCTACATGCTCCATAAAAGAGGCCTGGCCCTTCCTTCCCGGCCACAGCAGATGTGGGTCAGGCTCCTCCTCGGCTCCGGGTGGATGCTGAGGCTGTGTGGGGCCCGGCCCCCTCTGCCCACACAGCTTTGGTTTGAGGTGTAACAGCCAGAGCTGATTTAATGCTCCCCATGAGCATCCCTGCTCACAGCTGCTGCTGCTTTCTGGCTCTCCAGCCTTGTGGGGCTGCCCCGAGGGTTCCACATCAAAGCCTTCCTGTGGTCTTTAACCTCAATCCCTGCTCCCTCTGGAGCTGCCTGGATTGGGGTGTGGGAGAGGAGTTTGTTTCCCTGCCTTACCCCTGTGCTCTGTCCTGCAGGTGCCAGTGTCCGTCCCTCTCGGTGTATGTGTGGTAACAACATGTCTGTCCCCCTCCTCGCTGACGCCGTGACTGTCTCAGGGGCAGAGCGGGAGACGGCCGCGGTAAGGACCCGGCTTCTTTAGCCCTATGGATGTGCATCAGAGGGGATGCAGGAGCAGTAGGATCTGGTCCTGCTGGGGGAAGGAGCTGCCCTTTGTGCTGGGCTGTTTGTGTCTGGTGCCTGCTGCGGTGTGGGATCAGCCTGCAGGGAACACCGAGGGTCAGGTCCCCTTTGGCTGTTTGAGCTCTTCAAGGCAACCCCCCAGAGAGAAAACCCTCTGCTCCCCATGGCTTAGGGGTTGCCCTGACCTTGATGGGGCCCATGGGGTGGGTGCTGGGAGTGCTTGGCAACTCTCCATGCTGCCATGCATGGATGCTCCATGGATGCTCCCGGTGCTGGCTGGGACAGCAGGCTCTGTGGCACTGAGACTTGCCTGTTGCACCCATCCATCATGCTCAGAGGTGCCAAGACACGTCACTAGCGTCGGGTATTGTCTGCCCTGCCCAGCCCTGCCTCTCCCCCAGCTAATTCCTTTGTTTTGTGCTTCATTTAACAGGTCATTTTCTTACATGGCCTTGGAGACACGGGGTGAGTATCCCTGGACTTTGCTGGCTGCAAGCCCTGGCGCTGCTGTGCCCAAGGGCAGCTCCGAGGGGTGTCCAGGGCTTTGAGCCTGTGCTGTGCTCCAGAGCTCTGTGCATTAAATATGTGGGGGCAGCAGCCTTGGACAAAACCCATCCTTGGGGAGCCCTTCACCTTCAGCAGCATCCTCCAGAGTGCTGATGCAGGCATGGACTCCCTCCTCTCTGCTCTCCCCACAGGCACAGCTGGGCTGATGCACTCTCCTCCATCCGCCTGCCCTATGTGAAATACATTTGCCCCCATGCGTAAGTGCTTGCCCTTGCTTTGGGAAGGGGTCCGGGTGGGCTCTGGCACCCATTCATGGTGCCAGGGTTCTCTGGGGATGGGTGGGCTGTGCCCTGAACTGCCCATGGGGCTGTGCAGTGGGGTTTGCTCTCCTGCTGTGGCCGGTTCCTGCAGGGCCCCATTCTCTGCCTGCAGACAGAGGGGTCCCCACAGAGCTGATGAGCACCGGAGCTCCTCATCTGTGCCCCTGGGCTGGCTCTGGTGGCCCTGATGTGCCCTTGGGAGAGGTGTCCTACAGCAGGGCCACCCCGCTCCCCTCAGCTCTGTGCTGCTTCTCTTGCCCTTGAACTAAACCACCCCAATTGTTCCCTGTGCAGGCCCCGCATCCCCGTGACCCTCAACATGAAGATGGTGATGCCCTCCTGGTCAGTGCTTCGGGTGGCGGGGGGGGTGGGACCCTTTCTGGGGGGGTGTTTTGGAGGGTGAGAGGGATGGGGGGCACTGAAGAACCCTGGGGGAGTCAGGGGGAGGGCAGAGCACACCCAGCTCCTGCCTTCCCACACTCGGTGTTGGGATGAGTTTGGGGCTGACCCTGCTTTGTCTCCCAGGTTTGACCTCATGGGATTGACTCCGGATGCACCTGAGGATGAAGCTGGAATCAAGAAAGCTGCAGAAAACAGTAAGAGGCTTTGGGGAGGGGGAAGCATCAAGCTCCACTGGGATGGGAGCAGGTGCCTTCCTTCCACCTCTCCTTCCTTTCTGTTCTCCTGCAATCCCAACCCGCTGCCTCCTTCCAGTTAAAGCAATCATTGAGCACGAGATGAAGAACGGGATCCCACCCAACCGCATCATCCTGGGGGGCTTCTCACAGGTCAGTGGGGCTGATGTGCCCCAGACTGAGGGTTGGGACACTCCAAGAGGAGACGGGTGCATGTGGGGCAAGCCAGGGCTGCAGATCCTGCTGGATCCTGACGAAGCTTCCCCCCCCCCAGGGTGGTGCCTTGTCGCTGTACACGGCTCTCACTTGCCAGCACCAGCTGGCCGGCATCGTGGCGCTCAGCTGCTGGCTCCCACTGCACAAAGCCTTCCCACAGGTACCTCATGCTCCACGTGTGTCCATAGGGAGGGCTTGGGAGGGGGGGTTCCCATCTGGAGCTCATGGTTTGCCCAGGGATGCAGACCAAGCGCTGGCCCCATTCCCTGCTGTGTGTTCCTGAGCACTTCCTCCCTCGCTGCAGGCAGCAAACAACGGTGTGAACAAGGACATTGCCATCCTGCAGTGCCACGGGGAGATGGACCCCATGATCCCTGTGCGCTTCGGGGCCCTCACCGCTGAGAAGCTGAAATCTGTCGTCACCCCCACCAAGGTCCAGTTCAAAACCTACCCTGGGGTGATGCACAGTTCCTGTCCTCAGGTCAGTGCCTCGGGCAGAGAGAGGGGACGGGACCTTTGGGACCGATCCCAGTGTGATGGGTCAGGCAGGATGGGGATGATGCAGAGGGCAGGAGATGTGGGATGTGTTTGTCCCTGCCCTTGTGGCCCTGTGCTCACAGTGATGGGCTCTGCTCTCTGCAGGAGATGATGGCAGTGAAGGAGTTCATTGAGAAGCTGCTGCCCCGGATCTAAGCGGAGCCAATGCAGACTGTGGCAGGGAAGGATGCTGAGGCTGCGGATCCTTCCCCCGTGACCCGGAAGCCATGGCCCCCTCCGCACCTCCTGCCTCTCCCGTCTCCTCGCACCGCATCCTCTCTGGCCGGGGGTGCTCGTCTCTCCCTGCTGCTCTCGGAGCTGAGACTGGAGTCAAGGCGAGTCTCTGAGCAGCCTTTTCTCCCCTTCTCTTGCTCTGAGCCGTTTCTGGGGGGGTCTCCCCATCCCTTGGCTCCCCCAGCTCCAGCACGGTGCGGGTGAGCCTCTCCTCTTGGGTTTGGTTTGTACCAGTATTAGGGGTGGGCTGTGCCCCCGGTGCGGTGGGAGGAGAGGGGCAGCTGCAGGGCAGGACCGGGACCCCTCTGCTCCCACTCTGCCCTCAGCCCATCCCCTCTGCTCGGGCCAGTCCCGGGTTTGGGGTGGGAGGCTCTGCTCTGGGCTGGTACCACCGAGGGCTGCCCCACGGCTGCAGCCCCTGCCCTGTCGCACACGCACACTCCCCACAGCCTCAGCCACCAGCTCGGGGCAGCTCTGCCCTCCGGGAGGGAATCACCTCCTCCTCTTGTTGCTTTTACAATCTCCTCCTGAGCCCCGTGTGGGGCTGGAGCTGCCCCTGCCTCCCTCAGAGCCCCAGAGCGCTGCCCCTCACAGCCAGCATCCCCATGGCTTTGCCATGGAGCCCACCCAGCGCCAGCCCAGTCCTTCGGTCTCTCTTGCTGCTACTTCTCCTTCCCTTTGGGCTTGGGCTGGCACGGGAAGAGGGAGGTGAGGACACAAGAGGCCACCGACCCTAGGGCCGGCTCCTGGCGCAGCTGGAGGAAGCAGGTTTGCTCCCAGCCATCATCTCACCAGCATCTGATGCCCGGGTGCTGCTGTGCCCATCCTGGGGGCTCTGTTGGCCTCTCCATGTACAATCACAGGTTCCCTGGCTTCCCTTGCCCAGCCAGCTGGAGGCTGCAGCCCAGGCTTGGCCTCTGGCCTGGGGGCCTGGCTGGGATCATCCCCAGCAGCCCCATGGGCCCTGAATGTCCCCTCCACGGGTGGGCTCCTGCCATCCCCTCCTGTCCCACGGGGCTGAGGGCTCCTGCTGTTGAGCAGCGCTGCCCCTCTCCTCTCCTCCCCATGGGCTGAGCCCAGGGCACTGCTGTACCCCCCACACCAGAACACAGCACCCATCCTGCCCAGCCCCAGGGCCCTGCTCCCTCCTGCTGCCCCATTGCTGCAGGAGGCAGGGGGGGCTCCGTTCCAGCCGTGCCCTCCCGCCTGGGACACGCAAAGCAATAACCAGCATCGGCTCTGTCAGACCCAGCCTTGGTTTCTGGGGTTGTTTTGGGTTGGGGTGGGTTTTTCTTCCCCCTTTAGGATGTCTTCAGCCAGCAAACATGCTGCTGGTGGTGGGGGGAGCTTGGCTCTTCCCTTGCTTGGGCTCCGGTCCTGCTGCTGCTTCTCCTTTGGTTTAACGCTGCTGTGTCCTCCCCTCCTGTGCTGGGAGGGTGCGAGGGGCTGGGCCGGGGCCGCAGCTCCCCACAGGGAACCCGAGGGCTGCCCCATGGATGGACTGACCAATGTGACTGTGAACTGGAGCCGGGCAGCGGCGCTGGCCCCTGGGCAGAGCATTCCTGCTGGCTGCCCTCCCATGCCGAGGAGCCGGGAGGGAGAACAGCTCCTCACCATTCCTCAATGCAGCTCTTTTCTGTTCTTCTCCTCTCTTTTTTGTCTTCCTTGTCCATGTTTGGGGGTTTTTGTGTGTGTTCCACCGCGTCACAAACAAGGTGAAATAAATGGTGAACCTCTCCCTGCGCTGTGTCATTCATGGCTGGGGCAGGACATGTGCTTGGCACCCCTGGCGCCAGGCCCTGGTTCTGCCACGTTGGGAAGCAGGGAAGTTTTATTGCCACCAACTCAAAAGCTCCATTCATAACTTAGGAACATAAATTAGGGAGCCAAGGGCAGCGGCTCCTGCTGGGGACACTGGGGATAAACAGGAGCAGTGTTGGGCAGCGGAGCAGAGCCTGCTCCTGGGCAGCCAATGGCAATGGCATTGTGGAAGTGGCTGCTCCAGGCTGTGTGGAAGCAAAACCAGACCCCAGCCCAGGCTCATGGCAGCAGGGGGGCTGTGTGCAGCACACAGAGGGGGCTCCTCTGGAGGCAGAGAAAGAGGCACAAGGCTGGGGGCAGCCATCAGGGCCTTGCCCCTATGGAGCTGGGCTTGGGATAGGCTTGGTCCCTGTAGGTGTTGGGGCCTAAGGCCATGAGGTAGGTGCTCAGCACCCTCCCTGTACCCAGGGCAGGGGCAGGGGGAGCCCTGGTCTCCCCCTGAAGCCAGGAACAGCCCCTGCCCCCCGGTTGGGTGAGCAGGGGAGGGGTGGTTCAGGGCCCTGCTGGGGTGGGCACCAGCCCCTGGGCAGTCCCATAAGGGGTTTCTGTGCCCTGGGTGCCAAAGCAGGGCCCTGGCTGTGTTTCCCATTGTGTTTCTGATCTGAGATGCAAAGGACCTGGGGGTGTGAGGAGGAGGATGAGGAGTGGAGAGGCAGGGGGGGAGCTGGAACCGCATCCAGGGGCGATCACAGCCCTGGGGCCATGGCTCAGTTCTTGCTGAAGCCTGTGGGATTCTGCAGCTGCCACCGCCACAGATCCTCACCTGCAATGGGGAGAGCCAGGGTCAGGGGGGCAGGAGAGCAGCAGGCACCGGCACAGGGCAGCAAGGGGCTGGGGATGCTCTTACACATCTTGTCCAGCCCAAAGGCAGCTTTCCAGCCCAGCTCACGCTCGGCCAGTGTGGGGTCAGCATAGCAGGAGGCCACGTCCCCCTCGCGCCGCGCTGTGATCTTGTACCTGATCTGCAGCCAAAGCAGCACCAAAGGGCTCAGGGGAGGGGATGGGTCCGAGCCCCAAGGGCTGCTGTGGCACTGAGGGCTTGTGCCATGGCCCTGCAGGACAGGGCAGACCTTACCTCCCTCCCTGAGGCTCTCTCCATGGCCTGGACCATCTGCAGGACAGAGTAACCGGTGCCTGTGCCCAGATTGTAGATCTGGAAGGAGGAGAAGACATGGGTCTGATGCTTGTATAGGGGACCAGGGCCAGGACCCATTATAGCACCACCAGGACCCAGCCCTGACCGCCCCCTGGTACCTTGCAGCCACAGTTCTCCTTGAGCTTCTTCAAAGCAGCAATATGGCCCTTGGCCAGGTCCACGACGTGGATGTAATCCCTGACGCCTGCAGGGATGCAGAGGGTGAGGGCACAGCTCTCATGTCCAAAGGGTGCAGCCAGGCTGGGCAGGGAGCAGCAGCAGCTGCCCCAGGGGCTGGGGTCTCTGCTCCATCCATACCTGTTCCATCATCTGTGCTGTAGTCATTCCCAAACACGCTCAGGAATTCCCGGCGCCCAACTGCCACCTGCACAGAGGGGTAAGACCAGGAGAGCCCCATCAGCCTGTGCCCCACACAGGCACCATGAGCCAGGGGGTCCTCCATGGCTGCAGTGGGGCAGCACCTGCGCCACGTAGGGCATGAGGTTGTTGGGGATCCCCTGAGGATCCTCTCCAATCAGGCCTGATTCATGGGCACCGATGGGGTTGAAGTAGCGCAGGAGAACAGCGTTCCAGTCCTGGGGAGAGAGATACACAGGAGGGATGCATCCGGCTCCTGCAGAGACACATCCATCCCATAGTGCCTGCTCCAATGGGACAAGAGCTCAGCTCCCAGGCCTGCACATCCTGGGGCAGCTCTGCACCTTCTCTGCTTTGCAGAGGTCTCGAATCATCTCCTCGATGAAGAACTTGGATTTGCCATAGGGGTTGGTGCAGCCTCCAGCCGGGTGCTTCTCATCCAGGGGCAGGTACTTGGGGTCGCCATAGACGGTGGCAGAGCTGCTGAACACCAGGTTCCTCACGCCGTGGGCTTGCATGGCCTGAGGAGCAGGGAGCAGCCACTGAGCCAGCGAGCTCCATACCCCAGCTCAGCCCCTCCCGAGCAGGATTGAACCCAGCACCAGAGAATCACAGAACAGTTTGGGTTGGAAAGGACCTAAGATCATCCAGTTCCAACCCCCTGCCATGGGCAGGGACACCTCACACTAAACCAGGTCACCCAAGGCTCTGTCCAACCTGGCCTTGAGCACTGCCAGGGATGGAGCATTCACAACCTCCCTGGGCAACCCATTCCAGTGCCTCAGCACCCTCACAGGAAAGAATTTCTTCCTTAGATCCAATCTAAACTTCTCCTATTTCAGTTTGAACTCATCACCCCTTGTCCTGTCACTACAGTCCCTAATGGAAGAGTCCATCCCCACATCCCTGTAGCCCCTTCAGACACTGGAAGCTGCTCTGAGGTCTCCATGCAGTTCCTCTCCTCCAGCCTGAACAGCCCCAACCCCTCCCTCCCGGCCCCACTCACCTCCAGCAGCCGGATGGTCCCGGTCAGGTTCACTCTGTAGTACTCCAGCGGCTTCTGCACTGACTCTCCCACTGCCTTCAGCCCCGCAAAGTGCATCACGGCTGAGAAATGATGCTGCCGAGGGACAAAGAGAGGACAAGGAGGGGGACAAAGAGGGGGACCAAGAGCTTGTTGTCAGCAGGAGCCCCAGGCAGGAAGCAGCCACAAGGCATTAACATCCACACAACCCCTTCAGAGCCCCCCCGGGGCTCTCACCTTGCTGAAGAGCTCCTGCAGCGCTGCCCCGTCGGTGATGTCCATCTCCTGGAACAGGATGGGCTGGTGCAGGAGCTGCTGCACCCGCCGGAGGCTCTCGGGGAGCTCATCTGCTCCTGGGGACAGGGAAGGGAGCGAGGCACTGGGTACAGCACAGAGCCCTCGCATGGGATGGGACGGGATGGAATGGGATGGGATGGGATAGGATGGGACGGGATGGGACGGGATGAAGGTGCTCGGTACCTCGGACGCTGTTGTGGAAGTTGTCTATGACCACGGGCACGTAGCCGGCCTGCAGCAGCTCCAGCACGCAGTGGCTGCCGATGTAACCCGCACCGCCGGTCACCAGGATCTTCTCTGCCATGGTTCCCTGCGGAGGGATGAAGCACAGAGCCCTGAGACGGGAAGGGAGGGGAAGGGACGGGAAGGGATGGGAAGGGACGGGCACCAGGACATCCGGGCAGGAGCGCACCCTGCGGCACCGCTCCCACCTCCGGCACCCGCAGGGTGCGGCTGACACGTGTCACGTACCGGGAAACCTCCGTTCTTCCTCGTTAATTCCAGCCGGGATCCTGCTGCCCCCCGTGTCCTGCAGCACAGACCCCTCGGGATCATCCCAAAGGACAAGGGGAAGGACCCGTCCGACCCCGGGGGGTGCTCAGCTCTGCCCCTTCCCACTCAAACCCCCTTTTCCCACCGGCCTCTCCATCATCCCCTCCCAGCGCCGGCTCCAGCCCAGCGGCACCGGTCCCTGCAGACCCCCGGTAAGCACCGGGCCCCAGGCAAGGGGCAGGGCAGAACCCCCCCGTTATCACCCGGTGAAGCCTCCGGTCACTGCCGGAGCCGCAACGAAACCCGAACGCGTCCCACGGCGCTGCCCCAGAGCCCCGGGGTTACCGGAGGGGCCGGGTCCGGTGTTACCGGAGGGTCCGGGGTTACCGGAGGGGCCGGGTCCGGTGTTACCGGAGAGTCCGGTGTTACCGGAGGGGCCGCACTCACCTCAGGGTCTCGGGTCCCTGCTGCAGGAGGACAGGACCGGGCCCGGCCTCACTCACCGGTTGTGCCCCTGCTCCCGGTGCGGCCCCTTTAAGGCCCGGCCAAGCCCCGCCCACCGGTGCCACGCGCGCCGCTCTCCCATGGAAACGTGTCCCCGGCGCTACGCATGCGCAGGGGGCGGTGGGGTGAGAGGGCGGTGATTGGCTCAGAGGAGGCAGGGGGCGGGGCCAGCAGAGCACGGAACACACGTGTGTGGACAGAATACACACGTGTACAGAACACATACATGTGCACGGAACATGTGTGCACATAATACATGTGCACAGAACATACATGTGCACAGAACATACATGTGCACAGAACACACATGTGCACAGCACACAGGTGTGCACAGAACACATGCACAGAACATGCAAGTTCACAGAACATACATGCACACAGAACACGTACATGTGCACAGAACACACACAGGTGTGCAGACAAGACATACATGTGTACAGAACACACATCTGCACAGAACACACATGTGCACAGAACATACATGTGCACAGCACACAGGTGTGCACAGGACACGTGCACAGAACATACAAGTTCACAGAACATACACATATGCACAGAACATACATGCACACAGAACACGTACATGTGCACAGAACACACACAAGTGTGCAGACAAGACATACATGTGCACAGAACACACATGTGCACAGAACACACATGTGCACAGAACACACACGTGCACAGAACACGTGTGTTCCCCACTGCCCCAGCCCAGGGTGAATGGAAAAGGCAGCAAACGAGTAGCAAAAGCTCCTTAGCTCATTTAATTCAATTCAGTTGCTAATAGTTTAGAATATTAAATAACATGTTCATTATTCCTGGTAGTTACAAGTACCTTACAACAGATACAGTCCATTATAACAACCCCTGAACACTGAGGCAGGTCCAAGGCTGCCCCTGGCACTTGAATGAGGAAGGAGTCCCTCGGTTTCAGCCTTAGCATCCATAGTGAGGAGAGAGAAGGGAAGGGAGGTCGGGTCTGATCCAGAGAGGGGCTCTAATGGCAAAAGCTGCTTTATCCCCTGCTGGTGGCATGATGGCAACACCCTCTCAAGGCACAAGTTACCAGACCCTGTTCTGAGCTGGTGCTGGAGCCCCACAGCTCCCAGGCAAGGGTTGTGGGCACTACATCTCCCTCAGCCCATCACATCCTCCCTTCCCTAAGGCAGATGGCATCAAGGCTGCACACAGCAGTCCTGGGGTTTGTTTCTTCTCATTTCATCATTGATTCTGGTGGATTATGCATTTCCTCCCAAGCACTGAGTCTGGGAAGGGCACAGATGACCAGAGGGGAACCCAGCCAGCCTGGATCCTTGTCTTCTTCTTCATCCAAGGAGAAGCTCCATTTGGTATCACAGTCTGCAAGAGGCCTGGGACACTTTGGAATTGGTTCTTCTGTTGAGAGCATTGCAGATAAACGTGCCCGCGTCCATCAGCTTCTGCAGATCCACACCCTTTGTGGGGACAAAGACAGGACCCACCTCAGCCCAGCTCTGCCAGTCACACTGCCCTGTAGCAGACCAGCAGGGGTGAAGGGGCCCCAGTGGGTGCTTCCACAAGGCCCTGGGTGCCTGCTGCTCACTGGTGTGACTGGGACAGTGAGGGTGAAATCAAATGCACTGGGAAAGGGCAGAGGAGTGGGCTTGGAATGGCACAGCAAGGCCCCCACCAGACCCACAGGGATCCTCCATAGCTCTACCCACTTTGCTCAAGGTCCCTGGGTCCCATTCTGCACCCCTGCTGAAGCCCAAGCAGAGCCCTGGTGCGGGGGCCTCAGCTGCTGCAGGCTGGTGCTTACCGTGTGGATGCCCAGCCCGTGCAGCATGTACACCAAGTCCTCCGTGGCAACGTTTCCAGATGCCCCTTGGGCATAGGGGCAGCCTCCAAGGCCAGCGACGGAAGCATCAACCACGCTCACACCCATCTGCAAACAGCCCCTCCATCAGTAAACCCTTACACAATGAACTGTGCCTCATCCTGCCCCTCAAACCCACACACAAAACCAAACCCCAAAGAAACAAGGGAAGATGCAACACTCCAAAGCAAGGATCTTACCTGAAGTGCTACCAAGATGTTGGCAAGAGCCTGCCCGTAGGTGTCATGGCAGTGAACAGCCAGAGCCCCAACTGGCACCTCCTTCATGACAGCTGTCAGCATCTCCTTCATGCTCCCTGGGGTCCCAACGCCAATGGTGTCACCGAGGGAAATCTCATAGCATCCCATTGAGTACATCTTCTTTGAGACCTGTCCAGAAGCAGAGGTGTTTATTGAGAAGGCAGCTTGGTTATCCCATTCCCCAGAGCTGGACACCGGCTGGACACAGGGATCAGAGCATCATGGGGACTCCTCTCCAGGATCAACCATCTCCAGGTCCCCACAGCTCCCATCCATTCCAGCTCCACTCAGCCCTCCCCACCACGGTGGCAGCTCCCTGTAACCTTCCCCAGTCTCCCCTCAGTGCAGGTCAATGGTTGGACACCATTTAACCCTCAGTGTCCAAGTCACGTCCATAAGAGCAAGACAAAACCCACCCAGCTGATGAACTCACCTCTGCAACCTTAGCTGCAGAAATCTTCCCCTCGTAGGGACAGCCAAGGACACAGGAAACGTATCTGTGGTTAGAAAATACACCCTTAGCTACAGAACTGCACTGAGACTGCACCAGCCAGGCCAGGCAGGGCTTGTGCTGCCCCTCACATGCTCCATGCAATGGAAGAGTTCATTCCCTATTGCAAAGGTCAGGGTGTTAGTGTGACTGTTCCCACACCAATGCACTGAGCTCACACATCCTACACCCATCCCGGTAGAGAGACACCCCAAACCAGGTAAAGCTGACAAGCAATCCCCTGCACTGCCCAGGCCAGCTCCACAATGGGGAAGCAGGAACCCTCACCCCCGGACAGGAACGTTGGCTGCTCTCGCTGCTGCCATCACTTCACTGAACCTCTCCAGACTCTCATCTATGGAGCAGTTGATGTTCTTCTTCGTGAAGAGCTCAGATGCTGCCCCAAAGATGGACACTTCTTTGGCTCCTGCTGCCACCTGCCAGCAGAGAGCACAGCCTCAAGTGAGCAGATGAATGACACACACACAACTGCAATGCTCCCATGCTATCAAAAGACTTCTCCCCACTTTCCTCCTGAATAACCCAATTCCTTCCTCAGTTCATTCCACAGCAAAACCATGAGGAGATCCAAGTCTCACACCAAAGAAGTGTCAGCAGTAAACTGGGTGCAGTCAGGAGAGCTGCAGGGTGTGCAGGTAACACTGACAGCATCACTGCCAATTCAAACAGCTGCCTTTTTAACAACAGAGGATGTTTGAAGGTCTTTTCTATTATGGACTCATGAATAGTTAGGGTTGGAAAGGACCTTAAGATCCTTTACTTCCAAACAACAGATCCTTACTTCCCCAGCTCCCTTGGAAAGGAACTACAAGAGGAGCCTGCTGCCTGCAGGATGGAAGACTGAGCTCCCATCCTTAACCACAGCCTGGGAACACTGGAACATCCTGACACCACCAGCTCTTACCGCAGCCTGAAATCCCTTCAGGTTCGGGGTGAGCACGGGGTAACTCACACCGGGCAGCTGGGTGATTCCCTGCATGACTTCGGTATGGTCAGCCATCTGCAGGGGAACAAGGAGAGGTTTCTGAGGGTGACATCCACCTCTGTGAATGGGAAATCACTTCTCAACCCTCTTTCTCTAATGGGGACGGAACTGTTTGGGTATCAGAGCACTGGGGCCATGAAGAGGCAGCAGGGCTGGGGCAGCACAGCTCAGACACTGGTACCCGAGCTGCTGCGCACTCCTCTGGGTCCAAAGGGCTGCGATGTCGCAAGCACCTTTATTTGGCTTTGCTCCCCCCAGTGACAGGGATTGGGACCGAGCAGAAGCTTTGGACCAGGTTCCTCCCTGTTATGAAGCATTTCTATCCCACGGTTCTACTGAACCCCCCATACCCACCTGCGGAACCCACTTGGGGGACACAAAGCTGGTGGCCTCGATGACCGGGAGCCCGGTCTCACCCAGCATGTTGATCAAGCTGATCTTCACTGGTGTCGGAACAAGGCTCTGGGGAGAAGACAGTTTCTGTCCGTTGGTATTGCCTCAAAAAGCGGAGTTTAAGGCACAAAACCCACCCAGGACCGGCTGCGGTGACCCCGCTCCCGTCCCTACCTTCTCCCGTCCCTACCTTCTCGTTCTGGAGCCCATCCCGCGGCCCAACCTCCACCACCTTCACACGCTTCGGGAGGGCTCCGGATGCCGAAGCGGAGCTGACCTGGGGACGGAGCGAGAGCGTCAGGAGAGCCCCGAGACCCGAACCCGGACCCGCGGCCCCCGCACCCGAACCCGGACCCGAACCCGCGGCCCCCGGACCCGAACCCGGGACTCGAACCCGAACCCGAACCCGGCCCCGGGACCCGGACTCTCGGCCCCCGCTCCCCCTCACCGGCCGCAGCGGCACCATCCAACGCGGCAGCAGCCGCCGCGCCGCCGCCATGTCCGACCGCTCTCACGTGACCAGAGGGGGGTGTGTGTGTGGCTTCATGGTCACATGATAGCGGCGCTGCCGAGCTCCCCCCCCCATGGATCCTGATCCAGTCCCGTTCCCATTCCCCGTTCCCCGTTCCCGTTCTCCCCCCCCGGCCCCCCCGGACCCTGCTCGTACCGGTCCCCGTGTGCCGTCCCTCGCCAGCGAGCCCATGTCGTACTGCGGCATGTCTGCCTCCGGTCCCGGCCCTTGCTGCCGCTCGGGAGCCGCTCGTCACACGGTGGCTTCTCCGCCGGCCCGTGCCCCTAAATAGGCACCGCTGTTTGTTTTGGATGGGCGCCCTCCGGCACCAGAAGCTACCGGCGTGACCGGGATGGCAAAGGGACCGTCACCTTGTTTTCCCCTCTTAACCGGGCTCCACGTGTGTGTCAGCATCATCACGGGAGCCGGTGCCAGCTCTCCGAAGTACACACGGTTGTCAGTACAGATTCACACAGTTCACTGTGGCAACTGAAGTGCTGGAGCAGGACCAGAGAAGGGCAATGGAGCTGGTGCAGGGCATGGAGCACAAGGGTGATGGGAACGGCTGAGGGAGCTGGGGGTTCAGATGGAGAAGGCTCAGGGGGGACCTGATCACTCCCTACAAGTGCTGACAGGAGGATGGAGCCAGGAGGGGCTGGGCTCTGCTCCCAAGGAACAAGGGATGGGACAAGAGGAAACGGCCTCAAGCTGCACCAGGGCAGGTTTAGATGGAGCTGAGGAACAATTCCTGCCCCAGAGGGTGCTCAGGCATTGGAACAGGCTGCCCAGGGCAGGGCTGCAGGCACCGGCCCTGCAAGGGTTCACACACCAGGTAGATGAGGCCATCAGTGACATGGGTTAGTGGTGGCCTTGGTAGTGCTGGGAAAACATTGGACTTCATGACCTTAAAGGTGTTTTCCAACCTCTATGATTCCATCAGTTGAGCACATCAGAACAAACCTTTTCTGCTTACAACTGCCTCCCCCAGAATATAAATAATGGATCTGCATTAGACCATGATTTTCTATAGCTGATTTCTTCTAGATCTCCTCAAACACACCCCATTGACACCCAGATCACAGGAAAAAGAGACCGGAAGAGACATTTTCTTATGTGAAAACCAATTTATTCAACAATAACTGAAAACTCCTCCTGGATTCAGTTTGAAGGCAGGGGCAGACGCTGCTTCCATCTGCAGCCATCACTTCACACCCTCCAGCTTGAGGGCCCAGCCCGACTGGGGGGATGCAGGCATGCAGGGCAGTGTTATGAGCAGTCCTTCAGCAGGGGACTTCTGCCACTTCAGTGTTCCAGCAAACCCCAACATGGTCACCTGCAGAGGAGGGCAGAGGAAATGCTGTTGTTGTTTTTCACCACGCAGGCGTCAGCCCTGTTTGTTTAGAGCAAAGGGGACCCAGCATTTGCGTCACTCCAGTGACAACGAGGGGTCAGTGTACCTGATTTGAATTGGAAATGCAAGACCAGTGAACACTTGTGTGTGTGAGGCTTGTTATTGACATCCCTGTGCCAATAGGATCAAAAAGCTCTGGGGGAGAAGTGTCTCTGCTTGCTTTGTGGCAGACAATAAGCTTGCCCTGGTAAATCAGACCCAGTGCCCTGTGTTAACAGTGAGCCAAAGGCTGGAGAATACTCTGGGATGCTGAGAGGATCTGCAGGCAGGCCACAGCAAGAAGCACAGGATGACAACTTCCACACTCTCCCCACTTTCCAAATGAAGCCATGGACCCTTCCCAGCCCACACATGCCCAGGACAGGCTCTCAGAGGGTGTTATCTTCCAAGATCCTTACTTGTGTGTCTGGGGATGGAGCAGGTGAGGACAGCTCCAGAACGTTGTCCCGAGGCCAGAGCAGGAAGATGGCATAGACAACAGGTCCCTTAGAAGTGTACCTGTAAGAGCGAGGTCAAGAACCACATGAGAGGCCATATAAGGGTGCTGGGCCTATAAGGATGCTGGGGATGGACTCTTCATTAGGGACTGTAGTGACAGGACAAGGGGTGATGGGTTCAAACTGAAACAGGGGAAGTTTAGATTGGATCTAAGGAAGAAATTCTTCCCTGTGAGGGTGCTGAGGCACTGGAATGGGTTGCCCAGGGAGGTTGTGAATGCTCCATCCCTGGCAGTGTTCAAGGCCAGGTTGGACAGAGCCTTGGGTGCCCTGGTTTAGTGTGAGGTGTCCCTGCCCATGGCAGGGGTTGGAACTGGATGATCTTAAGGTCCTTTCCAACCCAAACTATTCTATGTGATTCTAAGAGAGAACAGATACGAGTTTCCCCATCCCAGAATGCACAAGAACACCAGCTGCCTATTGCCACAGCTCAGCAGTCCCCTACTTTCCCCTGATCCCAAAACCTGTCACTTTGGACCCACCAGGCCAGGCAGCACTGGCTGATGAAACACAAACAACGTCCACGTGTCATTTGCTAACCTGTCCTTGCCTCAGCTGTCGTCAACAGAGCTGCTCTTTGCTTTGCATTCCTAACCTGAACACACTGCAGGAAACAAATAACTCTGTTTTGTAGCAGTTTCTGGTTCACTGTTGTCCTCGTTGGGTACCAGCCATGGGCATCATCCCGTAGCAGCTTAAAACCAAACATCTCTACATTTACAAACTGCATGTGTTCAGATGAACCACATTGGTGCAATTCAAACTAGGGAAGACCTTGGAGAGTACCTGAACACTCCAATTGCTGCAGTGCCATCTGCACCTGATGGCAACACGTCAGAGCATACTGAATGTAATAACAGAGCTCAGATGACAGCATGCAGCAGGGTCCTTACCACACTGTGCTTGTGCTGTTCTCCATCTGCACCCTCCATGGCTTCGTTTCATAAATGGCCTCCCCATTAGTGTCCAGCCACCTCCCAAGGGCCAGAAGTCTTTCTTGGAAGATGGGAACAATCACCCCTTCTTTGGTAGGTCCCACATTGAGCAGGTAGTTGCCTCCAAAGCTGACAGTCTGCACTAGCTCCTGTGACAGATAAACCAAGGTAACAAATGGCATTATAATCAGCCCTGAGAAAAAAGGAATCTGAGGAAGGCTTTGCCCTCATCAGCTGCTCCTTTAGCTCCAGCCTGATTGTGTGGAACATAGCAACTCTTTCAGCAAGCAGGAGGCTGAAGGAAACCTCTAACTCTCAGTAATCCCCCCCATATCTGTTATTCTGGCTCCAGATTTCTCACCTCAATGATACTTGTTTCATCCATTAACTCTGCAATGTTCATGTTGCTCCGATAGCCCCAGGACAGCTTGTCAATGGAGGAGCACATCTCCCACTTGTGAGCTGGCAGAGTCCCTGGCTTGTATTTGTCAGCACAGTTGTAGTAGCCTCCGTGATGGCAGGAGCAGTTACTGCACCAACGATCATTAACAACAACAGTGTCCTGCAAGGAGAAACTCAGCTCAGTGGGGAGATGTTCTCCCTTTGCAGCTTGTATCACCCCTCCTAAGTTAGCAAAGGCCTCTCAGGAGGTAAGCACCTAAACCCCACTGTGTAACCAACAGAATGAGAGTGAGGATCCTCCAGAGAAGGCTGAGTTCCAGTCTGGGGGAACCTCTCTCTATTCACTCACAGTATCTGCAGAAGCTGAGGCAAGAAGGTTCCTGGCCTCTGAGCCTCTCATGCGTGTGCTGTAAAGGACACTGGAGTCTTCCCAAGGAACACAGTTTAGGCTTTTGTGCATGTGAAAGAATAAGGCACATTTGGTATCTGCAGTGGGTTTCTGGTTTGATCCCATTCATGTCTCACTGCTCCCAGACCTCCCATACCCATAAACACTGGCCATGAGGGACAGCTGAAAGTGATACCTTGACAGGACTGTCATTATAGAGCCAGGCAAGGAAAGAGGTAGAATTCCAGTATGACTCTGGAGCATCCCAGTCTCCATCCGACCAGATCAAATCAGGTTTGTATCTAACAGAGAGACGAGTGTTATTTCACAGGGGCTCATTTCCTCCTCCCACAAAGGAACTATGTTTCTGGTGATGGAGCATAGCTTCACTTCCTCTTCCTACTGCTGCCATTACCAGGTTATGCCTCACACAAAGAATCAACATTTGTCCCCTCTCTTCTCTGCATCTTTCTCTACACTCCTGAAGCTGATGGGGGGTTGGAACTGCTCTTGCAGGAAATGCTCTTGACTAAGCAGTCACAGCTCTTACTTTAGGACGAGATCATAAAGTTCTGGCATCGTCTTCTTTAGAACGAAGTTCTGGGTCTTGAAGCCACTTTCTTTGTCAGCTAAATAGAGTGGATGAAACCACTCCAGCAGGGAGTGATAGAGCCCATAGCGTATGTTGCTGAAGGACAGAGAACACAGAGGAAAGGGTTAGGCTGGCAGAGGGGTTAAGAACCAGAGGCACATCAGCTTATTCGCATTATTATTCCACAGAAGACTTGAGGACACTGCTTTCCTCATATGAAACTAATGATCTTCTGCTGTTTGCCAAGAGCAGCCAGAATTCAAAGGACAGCAACGACACAGACAGTGCCATACCTCTCCCTGAGGGCTTGTCCCAGCTCTCCTACCAGATCCCGGTGGGGTCCCGTATCCACAGAGTTCCAGTTCCAGGACACCGATGACCCCCAGTTGGTGAAGCCTTCGTGATGCTTTGTGGTCAGCACCACATACCTGAGGGGAAAGCAACAGTGCTGCATCAGGATGACAAAGGAAATACCTGAGACGTTCCCCAGCCTCCCTGGCAGGTGCAGTCACTATAAAAGCAAGGGGTGAAGAACCATCCTGTGAGGAGCCTTCTTTGGGGGTTCATTGGAGAGAGACCCCACTTGCAGCATTGGGTGCAGTTCTGGTGTCCTCAGCATAAGGATGTGGAGATGTTGAGTCCAGAGGAGGCCGCGAGGATGCTCAGGGGCTGGAGCAGCTCCTGTATGGAGCCAGGCTGAGAACACTGGGGCTGTTCAGCCTGGAGAAGAGAAGCTGCATGGAGACCTCAGAGCAGCTTCCAGTGTCTGAAGGGGCTACAAGGATGCTGGGGAGGGACTGTTCATTAGGGACTGTAGTGACAGGACAAGGGGTGATGGGTTCAGACTGAAACAGGGGAGGTTTAGATTGGATCTAAGGAAGAAATTCTTTCCTGTGAGGGTGCTGAGGCACTGGAATGGGTTGCCCAGGGAGGTTGTGAATGCTCCATCCCTGGCAGTGTTCAAGGCCAGGTTGGACAGAGCCTTGGGTGCCCTGGTTTAGTGTGAGGTGTCCCTGCCCATGGCAGGGGGTTGGAACTGGATGTTCTTAAGGTCCTTCCCAACACAAACCAGCCTGGGGCTGTACGATTCTATGATCACCCTTGAAATAAAGAAGCAACTACAGAATAACAGAGGGGTTTTAACACTGGAAGAGTCGAGACTTAGGAAGCAGCAAGACCCATCACCTCCTCAGCACCGTGTGCTGCTCGGGGACCCCCCAGCGCCTCTGGGACCCCTGCATCCCGCAGGTACCCCTGCATCCCTCTGGGACCCCTGCATCCCACTGGGACCCCTGCATCCCTCTGGGGACCCCTGCATCCCTCTGGGGACCCTGCATCCCTCAGGGACCCCTGCATCCCTCTGGTACCCCTGCATCCCTCTGGGACCCCTGCATCCCTCTGGGACCCCTGCATCCCACTGGACCCCTGCATCCCGCTGGGGACCCTTCATCCCTCTGGGACCCCTGCATCCCTCCGGGTACCCCTGCATCCCTCTGGGACCTCTACATCCCTCTGGGACCCCTGCATCCCTCTGGGTCCCTGCATCCCTCTGGGCCCCTTCATCCCTCTGGGGAACCCTGCATCCCTCTGGGATCCCTGCATCCATCTGGGACCCCTGCATCCCTCTGGGATCCCTGCATCCTTCTGGACCCCCTGCATCCCTCCGGGCCCCCCACCTCCCACCGGGCCCCCCTCCGCCCAGCGCCCGGCACTGACCTGGCCCCTGCCCGCTGGAACAGCCGTGCCCATGCCCGGGGCTGGAAGTCGTGTGCCGTGAAGAGCGGAGCGAAGTCGGTGTAAGCGGTTCCGGGGGGGAAGCGGCTCCGCACGAAGCTCTCGTAGTCCGCGCGGTGCTCACCCCTCCAGTGCCACCAGAACCACTCGGAGCCCCATGCCGGGACCGAGAACACCCCCCAGTGCACGAACACCCCAACCTTGGCCCGGTCGAACCAGGCCGGCAGCGGCCTCGCGTCCAGGCTGGCCCAGTCCGGCCGGTACCGGAGCGCGGCCCCGGCGGGGCCGAGAGCGGCGGCCGCGCACAGCAGCGCCAGCGCCGCCATCGGGACCGTGCTCATGGCGCCCCCTAGCGGCGGCTCGGGAGCGGGCGGCGGGGGGGGAGGGAGGCAGGGTACGGAGGGAAGAGGTGCTTTAGAAGAGCCTAAATAATGGGGAATAAACGTGGATAAAGCGGAATAAAGCAAATAAAAGTTATTGGAAATAACGTGAATAAAAAGTATAGAATCATAGAATGGGTTGGGTTGGAAAGGACCTTAAGATCATCCAGTTCCAACCCCTGCCATAGACAGGGACACCTCACACTAAACCAGGTCACCCAAGGCTCTGTCCAACCTGGCCTTGAACACTGCCAGGGATGGAGCATTCACAACCTCCCTGGGCAACCCATTCCAGTGCCTCAGCACCCTCACAGGAAAGAATTTCTTCCTTAGATCCAATCTAAACCTCCCCTGTTTCAGTTTGAACCCATCACCCCTTGTCCTGTCACTACAGTCCCTAATGAAGAGTCCATCCCCAGCATCCTTGTAGCCCCCTTCAGACACTGAAAGGCTGCTATGAGGTCTCCATGCAGCTTCTCTTGTCCAGGCTGAACAGCCCCAATGTTCTCAGCCTGGCTCCATACAGGAGCTGCTCCAGCCCCTGAGCATCCTCGTGGCCTCCTCTGGACTTGTTCCAACAGCTCCATGTCCTTATGTTGAGGACACCAGAACTGCACACAATGCTCCAGGTGAGGTCTCACGAGAGCAGAGCAGAGGGGCAGGATCACCTCCTTTGACCTGCTGGTCACACTGCTTTGATGCAGCCCAGGATACGGTTGGTTTCTGGGCTGTGAGCACACACTGAAGCTGCTCATGTTCATTTTCTCATTGACCAACACCCCCAAGTCCTTCTCCTTGGGCTGCTCTGAATCTCTTCTCTGCCCAACCTGTAGCTGTGCCTGGGATTGCTCTGACCCAGGTGTAGGACCTTGCACTTGGCATGGTTAAACTGTTAGGTTGGCATCAGCCCAGCTCACAAGTGTGTCCAGGTCTCTCTGGATGGCATTCCTTCCCTCCAGCGGATCAACAGAACCACACAGCTTGGTGTCATCGGCAAACTTGCTGAGGGTACACTCAATCCCACTGTCCATGTCAGTGACAAAGATGTTGAACAAGACCGGTCCCAACACTGATCCCGAATGAATGAAAATGAGTAAAATACTCGATGGGTCTTGGGGTACTTATGAAGTGCAGGGGTTCTGGGGTCCCTATAGGGCACAATGCCAGTAGATGCTGCTGCTGCTGTTATCGCAATGCCAGGTCCCCATTAGGCTTGGCAGTAGGTTCATGGAGGTTCATTGTACCTGCCAATGTGCCTGTTGCTATTTGTTGCTCTACTGCATCACCCACTCAGGGTGAGCTCTGCAAAGGTACCACCAACACAGTGATGCATCCTGGGTTTGTCACCTACAACTGCATCTGTGCACTGTACCTCTGGTGTCCTCTCGGCTGTGCCCAGCTCTGGGGCAGCAGCACCAGAGGGACCTGGAGCTGCTGCAAGGGCTGGAGCAGCTCTGCTCTGGAGCCAGGCTGAGAGAGCTGCGCTGGGGCAGCCTGGACAAGAGAAGGCTCCTGAAGGGGAGACCTGAGAGCAGCTCCAGTGCCTAAAGGGGCTGCAGGAAACCTGGAGAGGGGCTTGGGACAAGGGCCTGTAGGGACAGGCCAAGGGGAATGGCTTGAACCTGCCCGAGGGGAGACTGAGCTGAGCTCTTAGGCAGAAGCTGTTCCCTGTGAGGGTGCTGAGGCGCTGGCACAGGGTGCCCAGAGAAGCTGTGGCTGCCCCATCCCTGCCAGTGCTCAAGGCCAGGTTGGACACAGGGGCTTGGAGCAGCTGCTCCAGTGAAGGGTCCGGGTCCGTGCGGGGCTGGGGCTGGATCCGCTCTCGGGTCCCTCCCCCCCCCCGCTATGGGGTCGGTGCCTCCATTGCTCCCGCTCCGTCCCCTCGGGGCTCTCCCGCCCCCGGCCCTGCGCACGCGCCCCGGACGTGACGTCATTCGGCGGCGCGGCCTCCGTCGGGTCGCGGCTCGGGCTCCTTTGTGTCGGGGCGATGCTGTCGGGGGGCAAGAAGGGCTTGGAGGCGGCGGCAGGCGGCGAGGGCGGCCCCGAGGCTCCGGTGCCTCCGGCCGCAGCCGCCCCGGGCTCCGCTGCCGAGGAGCGCACGCCCCGCAAGAAGGAGCCGCCGCGGGGCTCCCCCCCGGCCGCGCTGTCCGAGCCGCCCCCCGGGGCCGCCCCTGCGCCCGGCGCCGACACCGCGGGGATCGCAGAGACCCCCGAGGGCCGCAGGACCAGCCGGCGCAAGAGGGCCAAGGTGCGTGCGGGGGGTGCTGAGGGGTCGGGGGGTGCTGAGGGGTCGGGGGGGTGCTGAGGGGTCGGGGGGTGCTGAGGGGTCGGGGGGTGCTGAGGGGTCAGGGGGTGCTGAGGGGTCGGGGGGCAGCATCTCCCCACAGCCCTTCGGGGTCACCGCACCGGGAGCGGCTGCGGGGGGAGCGCAGCCGAGCGGGGTCCGGCATGAAGTGAACCTGGGGAGGAGCTGGGAGGGGTTCGTTGGACTCGGTTGTTCCCTGAGTGGGCTCAGGGAGGAAGGAGGCTCCGGAGGCCCCAGGGCAGCATCAGTTTGTGCTGGGCTTAAATACGTGTGGGAATGTGCTGGTGGTGCCGTGGGATCACTGGAACCTGCTTCAGAACCTGGGGTCACAAGGTCCTGGGGTGCAGCGTTTGCTGGGCACTGAGAACTGAATGGGCTGGATGGGACCGTGAACATGGCAAAGGTGGCTCATGGAGCGTGTTGATGCTTTACTGAGTTCAGGCTTTCCTGTACACGGACTCCCCAGTGCTGGTGTGAATTGTGCCCATTGTTGCCCTGTCTTAATGAGCTTGGGCTGTGACAGATGTGTCCATCTCCTGAAGATACATGGAGAGTTGCTTTGGGCATCCCAAGGTGACCTCTGGGATGCTGGAGGGTCACTGCTGCCTTCTCTTTGTTTTCCCATGGCTGAGTATTGAGAAATGGGTTGGTTTTTTCCCCCTTTCCAACATGTAGTAATACACAAACTTCCTAACTTGGGGAGAAAAACCTGGTTTCTGAACCAGTGTGAGATGTACCCAAGGAAATCCATGTGGGATTTCCTCAGGAGTCTTGTGTACAGGTCTGGTCACCCACGTTTGACAGATGAATTCAAGCTGGGATGTATGGGTTGGACATAGTGATGATTTCTTACCCCTGGGCTTGACAGGAGGTGAAGAAGGGGGAGAAAGCCAGGGAGGTTGAATGATAATGTAACAAATACCAATAAACTGGGTTCTGTAGGAAGTTCCTATTATTGGACAGTTGGGTACCAGAGACTTTAATGGAGGTAAGACAAGGAACTCGCTAAGCTGCTGGAGGTTTTATCACGTGGCAGCTGTAATAAGACAAGGTAACTGAGGCCTTTTGAGCTGTAAGCAGTTTTGTTGTTTGCAGTGTTCATTTTAGCACTGAGACTTGGAGACATCCTCAATGTGTTTATCCTCTGGTGCCTCTTACAGGTGGAGTACAGAGAGATGGACGAGAGTCTTGCAAACCTGTCAGAAGATGAGTATTACTCTGAGGAAGAGAGAAATGCTAAAGCTGAGAAAGAGAAGAAGCTGCCACCACCACCTCCCCCAGCTCCTGCAGAAGAGGAGAATGAAAGTGAGCCGGAGGAGCCATCCGGTGAGTAGAGAGACCTTCTGCTCCTCTGACACTACTGACCTGTGCTATTGCCAGAGATCAGGTGGGGTCAGGGGCAGCATCATGAATCTTGAGTCTGGTTTTGAATGATTGTTCTGCAGTGTTTTCTTTGCTGGCCCAGTTTGGGAAGGAGGGGAAATCACAGAAGAGCAGCCTGGGAAAGATGGGAATATGCATGATTTAGTTCCAGATTTAATAAGCCAAACTTCTCATGCTGTATTCTCATTATCCTTATTGACTTGTCTTTGGAAGCTTATTGACCAGAATAGTCTCTTTGGCATTGAACTGTCACACCTGCTCGTGTACCAACAGTCACCTACTCCTCTGAGAGGTTACATTTACTGAGGGGATCACTGTGCAGGAGAACAGATGTAATCTACAGTGATTCCTGTGGCTTTAAAACTATGACTCTGATCTTAAGTTCTGGTTGGATCCTGTTTGCTTAAACTTCAGTGCTTTCCTTAGTGCCTTTGACAGACTTGTCAAGCTTCACTTTTCATTGGGAAGGTTTTTGGTCAGTCTTGTTCAGGAAGCAGCTGCTTTGAGATCTCATGGTGTTAGCAGTGCCCTCTCCCTCTGCTGTGTTTCTGGCTACCACCAGTAGCTAGGTCTGGTGTTGATGTGTCACTCTGCTCTGTACAAAATCACACAAGTTTAGCTGTTGCAGAGACTCTTGAGGTGATGTCTGCACCAGCTGGTTTTAGACACTGGCTGAAATCTAGTAATTGAGCTTTTGATAGTTCATCACTGATGTGGGTAACTGTTAATGTTCAGTTCTGCTCTTATTTGGCTTCTTTTGGCTGGCAGGATTGAGAAGGGAGACAATGTGACTGATGTCCATTTGGGGATACTTACCTTCAGTGTCAGAATATATAACAGCCACAGTGGTGTGCTGTCTCTTGGGATCTGCCCCTGTAATCTCTCCTCAGTTGTGGCTGTTGCCTTCTGGCTGGATACTGCAATAGTGCAGCTCATCTGCTTGACTGAGATACTTGCAGTGATGAAAATCCTCCCTGCCCCCAGCTGAAGCTGATCTGTCAGAAATGGGACTTTTGATATGTGTGATTGAGCAAATATCTTGAGGTTTTCAATTTAATTTTAGGTCAGACTTTGGGTTTAATCCCTGAGACCTCATATTAACACATTTCTGTTGTTCTCAGATGCTTTGTGAGAGATCTCTCAGATACCTGCCATTTTGCACCTCTAGGAGTGATTACTGGAATAATTTTGAGGTATAATCAGTGAATAGTTGTGGAAAATAGGCAGTGATGTACACATGCTCTTCTATACATACAGCAGTCTGTTAGGCAGTTATTCCACAAGCACTCGATTTAATCATCTAACTACAACCAACTTGAGAACGGGCTGTATCCAGCTGTATCAGGTCTATGTGTCCTTTCTCCATTCCCAGAAATGCTGTGACATGCATGAAGCAGTGATGTAGGAAGATGGCAGATTTTCCACTGTCATTCCATAGTTAGTCCTGCTGTATTTGTAAAGGCTTCTGAAACCATGTACACTGGTGGATCTCTGTCCATGTTAATACAGGTGTCAGGAGCATCAGGTCATCTCTTGCTGGCTGTTAAAGTGCACTGAAACTTCTAATTCAAACAGCTGTTAGCAGGAAGGGGCATTGGAGTCTGCTGTGTATAGAAGCAGTGTTTGTGATTGAGTTTTCTCTCTGTTGCTGCTTTGAAGCAAAAAGAAATGTCCAATAAGAACTGTTAAATAGGATGATAATTCTAGAGCAGGATTGCATATTGAAAATACAACAAAATACAACAAGTTGTTTGTGTATTGCTGTTAATTTATTCTCATTGCAGACCTGAATAATTTCCTTTGTATGTCTAAAGCCTGTAAAAACATAGGTAGTGCAGTAGAGGTGTAGCTGCCATGTTACAGGTTATGACCTTTTGTGTTGAAAAGCCTCATTTGCCAACTTAAGTGTGTAATAGGGACAGTAGCTGGTGTCTCATTAGTCCTCACTGTCAGTTTACAGTAGAAGGAGGTTATTAAATATCACACTTCAGGTGACAGCAAACTGCTGGTTGTATTTGGGGTGGGTTCCTTGATGTGTTCCCCTGTGGGCAGTTCCAGATGTTTTGTCTCTGCAGATTGTTATAGTCTGGATTTGCAGGATCCGCTGTGTTTTATGCAGAGCAGTTTGAAGGTGGAAGAGGATTTCATGATTAAGGCAATTTCCTTAAAGTATCTCTCCTCTTTTTTAATTGAGAAACATTTTCTGTTGCCAAAAAGCTTCCAAACTCACTGTCTGTGCTGAGCGACATTTGTGGGGTTTGCCAATAGCCCTTTGGAATGAGGAGCTTGCTGCTTTCGTTTTTCTCTTCCAAGGATCTTTCTTGCTTGTCCTTTCCAAATGGGATTTTCACTTTTCTGGCCTCCTGAAGATCCTCTTTACCAGCTCCTTCTCTTCCTTTTGTCTGTGGGCATCTTGTGTTCCCAGCTGCTGTTTTCCAAGGGAGCGCAGGACTGATCGTGGTGCAGATGGACGTCAAGTGAACAGTCAGACTTAGTGCTGCTCTCTCTGCCTTCCGTCTGACTTGTCTGTGTTCCTAATGCAATTCAGTACACAATTGGAATCATGGGCCACCAGTCTTGGTTTTAAGACAATGTGAAGGTCACTCTTTTATTGCCCTTCTTCCTGCCTGCTCCTCAGCTGTTATCCTGTTGCCTTGGGACTTCCAACAGGTTCTGCTCCTGCACATGTTGTGTTGGGCTGCAGTAACTGATGTCAGCAGGGATCAGCAGTTCGCTTGCTGCTCTGTTCCTTTGCAGCTGGAACCTGACTGTCTTAGGGGGATTGAGAGCAACCTGCACTAGAGACCTTGTTTCCATACTTCTGTACTGGGACTGGGTAGTGATTAGAATTGTGTCTGAGCAAGCAGTAAAGTGATGCTTTCTTCCTTGACCTGCTTTAGCTGTTCCTAACAGAAGAGGGGAAAATGCTGATGTCTTCTTACAAGTAACCTGGGAGTAATTTTGTCCCATCTCCTCATTGTGATTTAGAGATCATGAATGCAAGAGGCTGATGTCAGCATCTCTTCAATTTCTTAATTTACAGAAGGCATAAATACAACTTTTCCTGCAGATGAATGGCCTGTGCTGGAGGTTAAATATGAACGTTTTTGTTGTGTTAGTCTTTCCCAGAATGGAAGCAGGTCTTGGGATGTTCCCAGCAGAATAAAGTACTTCCAGTGTTGATGAAGTGAGACTTTTTTCTTGCTGTTCCAGATACTTTAGTTCATATAATCCTGATTTTGGGACTTCTGAGGCCTCTGAAAATGCAGTTATTTGTCACAGTCTCTCTTGTGAGTTTCTGAACATGTTACAATGTTCCACATGTTAATCCAGGTTATCAATGCATGAAAACATTTGGTTCGCTTTCTGTGCCCTTGCTTTAGGGGTGAGATTTGTAATTCAGCTGCAATTCAGCTGCAGTTGCAGTGTGTCCCCTGAGAGCCTCACATTGCAGTCTGGCAAAATTGGCCACCAGTTTCAGCCTCTGCAGAGTGATCTGAGCAGTTGTGTGTTCAGCCTTAGGTTAGACCTTACTCTTGCCTGTTTGGAGATGACCCCTTGGGCAGTTCTGCTCCAGGAAGTGACTGTTCCATTTGCTACCATGACCTCAGCAGTTTGTTTCAGTGGGGTTTGCTTGGACTGGAGAACGCACCCATGTGCTGCCTGTTGGAGCATTGGTTTGAAGGAGCCTTGGTGCAGCAGCAGGCAGACAGTGCTGGGCTGTCCCTGTAGCGTTCCGTGGCTTCCTGCTCTCTGGAGATGAGAACAGTCAGCAAATACCTGACTGTGCAAGGATACTGCTGACAAGCTGAATGTGGAGCTATTCTGTACATCTCTTGTGAGGATGAGCAGTGTGTGAGGTGACCTACATTACCTTTGTTCCTGCAGATATCTCGCTGTACTCCATCTGTGTTCCTTGTGCTGCAGTCCTGTCAAGGCTGCTAGTCAGGACTTGTGTGCAGGCTAAGGTAGTTTTGAGACTTCTCCATATCTTTTAGATGAGTGCTTTGCCTTTCCTCACGTTTCCAACCCTGGACACATTGGGAGACTGATGTCTTTCAGTGTGGGTATCAGTCACGTTGCATGGATTGACATGTACTTGATTCAGAGGTGGTCTTTGTGTGTTAGAACATTGTTGGTGGATCAAGGGCACTGAAGCCATAAGAAGTGGTCTGAGCCTTTCAAACCCAGTTCTGTTGTCAGGCTTCAGGGAAGGGTTTATGGCAGAGTACTAAAAGGAGCAGGCTCTTTTGAGAGTAAGAGGCTTTTTGGAATGGTTCAAACTATCCCCTTGCACATGGAGAGACACGGGACAACAAGGGCAGGATCATCAAATTCCTATGGTTTGTGACCCATGGAATGTGATGGTACCCACCCACCAGATCTTGGCAGTAAGAAATGTAAACTTGTTAATCAAATCCTAGACATTCATGAAGTCGATCATAAGTATTTAGTCACTAGGAATGCTACATGTTGTGTACTTCTTTATGTCCCATTAAGTCTGATGTAAAGCGTTCCAGTAACATGGATAACACTTAGAAGACTGCAGAGATTGGTGCCCTGAACCTAGGTTCCAGCAGATGGGATTCTCAGGAAATGGGTTTAGCTGGTTGGTGGAATTTAACATCTACAACGCCAACTGCTGGGCCTTTATGTCCAGAATGGTTTAACTTATGGAGTAAGGTCCCTGAGTTCTCCTCTTTCCTTCCACAGGGCAAGCAGGAGGACTTCAAGACGACAATTCTGGAGGGTATGGAGACGGCCAAGCATCAGGTGAGGGTGGTGTTTGATGCTTGCCAATTAGCAGCAGGAGCCGCAGGTTAGGGAGTGATGCTTGCAAGCGCGTGCGGTTGTTCAGGACTTAGCCAGAGGTACAGGAGCTGTTTAACAAGTGAGGGGTGTTTTCAGCTTCAGTGAGGGCTGTACCAGCTGCAGGGAGGACACTGACCTCTGCTGAAGTGCCTCAGGCCGATCTCTCATCCCTCCACTCCTCTCCTTGGTCAGAGGAGTCCAAACGTCCAGAAGGATGTTTCTTACCTGGCCAGTTTCTATCAGCCTGAGTGACACCCAAAGGCCTGGGCTCCAGCACAGCAGAACCTTCCCTCTGATCTGAAGAAACCTAGCAGGGAGTGAGTGTCTTTGTGCTCCTTTGTTCTTGTGCTTGTTGCTGTTGAGAGGTCTGTGCTCGAGCCAGTGGTGAGCCCAGAGTTATCTGTCAGGGACAGGCATAGTCTGCTGCTGGGTTGGGAATTAGCCACTTGGCCTAAGTTCTGATGCTGGCAGCGTGCACTTGCTGCTCCATTCCCACAGTTGGTGTCTTTGCTCCTAAGTGCTCTGAGTGCAAGGGAAAATCTTCCTCCAGCTCTGCCACTTCTGCTCTCACTTGAGGACTGAGGATTAGGGTTTTAAGCAAAGGAGCTGGAGGGTCCAGAAGCTGTTCTGTACCTCCAGGTTGCTCTTTTTGAAGCAGATACAACTTCAGGATGCTCATCTGAGGGTGCATCCTTGCTGTTCTAAGTAAGGAAGTTATGGTTTGGATCTTACCACTTGCACGGGGTTTCTGACTCCTACAGATTGTGGGGTTAAGGATGCGTTGCCTGCTTTGCTTTTAGGCAGGCACTGGCTGTTTGGAAATCGTGCATATTTTGCATGTGATACATATGCTGAGGGTGTGCTTGAACAATTGTCTGATTCAGCAGCCCAGTAACTTCCCATCAGTGTTTTTAACCTGAAATGTTTCAGTAAGTCTATGAATGAGGAGCATCTCTCAAGATTCCTCATGTGGGGAATAAGGTAATCAAAACTTCAGCACATTGGTAGCTAATGCTGGATGTCAGGACGTGACAATGTGTGCACAAATGTGTGTCAAGAGATGAGCACCCAGGAATTCAGTCTAGGCTGACCTGTCCCTTCAGTCATGGAACAGTTGCCTGTCCCAAGGACAGTTCTGAACTGGTACTGCCTTTACTGTGTTGCTTTTGTGAAACACAAGCAGTAAGGCTGTGGGATGGGGGGATTTAAGCCCTCTGAAATGGATTTCACTTGGAGCTGTGTAGTTGCAGAAGTGAATTCAGGGACATGCAGGTTTTGGAAGATCCTCTGATGTTTGGGCCAAATGAAATGAAGTGTTTGCCGGGTTTGGGTATTGCACAGACATGTGGCCCTAAAAAACCCCAAACCAACAATCCCATCCCCCTGCTTGGACTTATTTCCAGGGCTGTTCAGGGCACCAGTTTCTCTGGCCCTTAATGGACATATCTGAGTTTCCTGGTAGTTGATCACTGTGCCACAGGCGATGCCCTGCTAAAGCAGATGTCATGAGAAGCACACTCGTATCCACCTGTAAGAGGGAGTCAGGGTCAGCATTTCAAACCTTTAACTGGCCATTCTGAAAATGGTGCTGCTGAGCCTCTTGCTGACACTGGATGATCTAGAACCTTAACATTTGCTGCCATTAATAAAGGCTTAGAGACTTGGTAAGTTTGGTTTACAGGCACAGTTTTATGGAGCTCATTGTTTAACACATGCATCCATATGGAGATGTTTGCACAGTTGGTTCAGTGTTAGGCTGAAGGACAACAGAAGGGCTGGGGGATGTTTATCACTGGAGAAGCTGGAATTCCAGCAGAGCTATGGGTTTCTATTCCATTGCTGCATGTTAGTGTCAAGAACTGATGTGGTGTGTTAACTTCTCCTATTATTAATTCCATTTTACTTTCTTGCAGTGCTCTGGTACTAATTTCCTCTTGTAAAATTCCTGTGAATGATCACAGACTGTTTTCTTTCCCTTGAGCCATCATGCAGTTAGGTCTTATCTTTGCTTAGGAATGAATTGTGGGGTTTTAGCTTTACCATTTCCTTGCTTATGTTTTTTAATTCACCTTTGGGATGTAAAAGCCCTCGGAAGTTAAAGGTGTCTGTGCCTGCACCAGAACTGAAAGAAGAGAAGTTTTCTCCCCAGGACAGCCCCAGGTTCACCTCTGCACATGAGCCTCAAACTTGCAAACAGTTGTCTTGGTTACTGTCATAAACTGCAAGCTTGTCTTGTCTTTGCCATTGGTAGAATCTTCTGGAGCAGTTCCGGTGTCAGTGGATGATCCTGATCTTACTGCATCACCTGTGTGGGTTTTCCTCTTGGGCTGTTGGTTTATATCTTTCCAGGTTGAATGTCCTCTCCTCTGTCCCGATCTTAAGACACTTCCTAGGAGTTTGTCTTGTTCTTGCTGCATTTCCCATCTCAGTATTGCCTTGGCTCACTGTGCCTGCAAGGTTTGCTTTCTGCACTTGTAACACTCTATGCAGCTGTGTCTTGGTTTGTTACCTTAGAATATATTATATAGTGTATAGTATTATATAGTATAACATTCAAATGAGATTGAGGAATGTAGGGTCCATGACTATGTGGTTATGTCATTGCCAGTGTTTGATGGATAGAAGTGCAGGTGTCTTTATGAATGAAGCCTTTCCACAGGTAAAATGCCTCCTGTATATATTCAACGTTGGTCTTTGACATGTGGAGCAGCACTAGGGGAGGGGGCACAGGAAAAGCATAAACAGGATTGTTTGTCATTGCCCTGCTTGTGGGGAATATGGCAAATGTGGAAAAGGAGAGGTCAAGAAGTGTTCATCCAGGTTGAGAAGTTCAGTGCAAAAGGAACCTTGGAAAGCACACGAGGGCTGTAGGTGCTGTGCTTGTGTCTCACTGATCTTCTGGCTTTGAGCAGGCTCCAGAATGTTTTTCATGTTCTGGTAGAAACTGGAACCCACACAAATAAAGGACAGGTTCTAAAGCAGTTTTATTGATACTGTATTATAGATGTGTTATATTTGATACATGTTTTATTGGTATGTGCCCCAGCCCCTTTATTTCTCAGGGTGTTGGTTGGGGTTTGTGCTTGGTTGCAGTACAGTTTGTTCATTAGCCCTGGCTGATGCCTATACTTCAAGAACTGTTCATCTGGGAACCTGCTTCTCTTGCAGAAGTAAAGGAAAGGACTAACTGAAAGCATGACATGGAACTGGCCCCGTATCCCATCGTGGCCGGATGCGCTGGCTAGGGAGGGTGGTGTGAAAGCACTTACCCAGCAGTTGCTGTTGCAGTGCCTGTAGACAACTTGTCTTTTTATTGTAGGTGTGGAGGGTGCAGCTTTCCAGAGTAGACTTCCACATGACCGTATGACATCTCAAGAAGCTGCCTGCTTCCCTGATATAATCAGTGGGCCCCAGCAGACCCAGAAGGTGTTTCTGTACATCAGGAACCGCACTGTAAGTTTATTGTGAAGGTATTGATGCCAGAAGGGCAGGACATTGGGTACCTTGCAGAGGCTGTTTGGCAGTTACCCTGTCTAACAGTTGGGAGATTTCCTTGGGTTTGAGATGGTGGGGTTCATTTCTGTGGTCACTTCATGCTCTGAGTGTCTAAGGAGGGAGTTGTCCAGCTCTTGATTGAGGCAGTGCTGTGAGGCAGCAGAAAGAATCTTTGGTACATTTCCAATCCCCAAAACATGGTCATAACAACCATCAAAACTACGTGATTCAGGTGCTACAGCTTTTAAAAGGTAAGCAAACAGAAACCTGGTGCAGATGTTCTTTTGAGCTCAGCTGAAAGAAGTGTCTGTAGATTACTTTAAGGTAATAATCACATACGTTGTTGCTTAGAATAAGTCACACCTCTGAGCGTTTATCTTCTTGCTTTGCTTAGCATTCAGTTGCTGTAGTGCTGAGCTTTTAACCCAGTCTTGTGGCTTATTCTCACAGCAGAACAGTTCCTTTTCCAGCTTTGATTTAATGAAAGAAGCTGTAACCTTGAAGAAAGGAAACTGCTTCTGACTGAGCATTTCTGTCTAATTTGAAACTTCACACACCGTAAAACACAGAAAGAAGGGGCAACACTCAAGTAATTCACAGGGGAGTTCATGCACTTGAGTTCAGGCCAGCACCTGAAGGTTAAACCTTAACAAAACTTAGGCAGTGACATTGTGTTTTGCAGGTGATGTTTTTAAATTGTGACACTGCTTTTGGGTTTTTTAGCACAAAAATGGGGTTCAAAGAAATATCCTGAAAATTGCTTTGTTACCATAGTTAAGAGAGAAAACACCTTCCTGCATTCAGGTTTTTTTATAGACTTAAGATGCTCGGGGCATCACCGTGTATTGATTGTGGTAGCACCCAGTGCTTAATAACTTAAAAGAGTTATGTGAAATTTCTGCACAGTGGACATCATCTTGCTAAGAATGTGACTTCTGCTCTTCCTGTGAAATCTTCCTTGAAGTAACCCAAGTTGTATCTTTTGGGAAGTCATGAGATACATAAAACCAGAACGTGAGGAGGGGGGGAAAGCTTGGAAAACAGTGTGCTCATATGTATAGTGAGTGAGTGATCCCTTTACAAACACATCAGAAGCAGAGAAGCCTTCCACTGAAGCTGATAAACGGCTGTCCTGGAAGAGCTGCATTGCTGGTCTTTGGTCCTTATTCACTGTGGAGGAACTTAGAGGTGTTCCTAAGCAGGAATCCCTTTCTGAGGAAGACTCATGAGAGGATCTCCTCCAGTCAGGATAGCAGAGGTTATAGAACAGGGGATGAAGCAAATGGTAATATAAGCCCAGTGCTCAGCAGGCTCTGGGGAGCTGTGAACTGCAGTGTGCATCCTCTTACTTACAGCTGGCTCAGTGTCAAGGGATTTGAAAATATGGAAGAGGGCATGAAGACAGAGAGTTCCTGGAGGTTAGAGGAGTTAGACTAGTCAGTCTGATAGTTCCAATTTGCCATCCAATTTGGTAAGTAACAATGTAGTTTGGAAGGCTCAACAGTAGCTTTTCTAAAGGGAAGTCATCCTTCACAATGCATCCGAGTTCTTCAGAGGGCTCATAAGGAAGTGACCAAAGGAAATCCACTTCATTTGATCTTCTCCATTAATCCCCCCACCCCAAAACACCCAACCAGCCCAGGGGGAGGGGAGGGGGGTACACCACAGACATTAAAGCTGTTGCTGACTTACTGTTGGTTAAAGCATATCACGAACATTTGCAAAGCAGAGTGTAGGCTGACTGATCTGTTGTGGCAGGGCAAGCAAGGGCAGTTGTGCTTTGAAGCTTTTAAATCTCCTAAGGCCTGCCCTGTTCTGTGTATTTGTAGAGGGGCTAATGGGGGGTGGAACCAGATCATCTTTAAGGTCCCTTCCAACCCAAACCAGTCTGGGATTCTGTGATAATTCATATCACTGGTTTTTGAACTGTAACTGTTCTGTAAGTGTTCTTGAGTATATGTGGGCAGCAGAGCCCATGGTAGTGTCTTGTATCAGTGAAGATGGAGGAGGTGATTCTGGCACTTCTGTTTTGTAGCTTTTGTTCTGTGTGTGTTTTGTTGGATGTGTGATGAGGAGGTTGCTGACTTGATGTGTTTCCACTTAGTTGAACGGGTGCAGGAAGTTCAAATGGACTCTATTGCACCTTAAAATACACTGGAAGGCAAAGTTCAGTGTGGCTGGGATAGCACTGCCGGAGTGTGACTTGGGAGTGGGTTTTATCTAACAACATTTGGGAACACACAGAAAACACCTTTTGTGTTACTTAATGTGTCTTATTGTTTGTTTAAATGCAGCTGCAGCTCTGGCTGGATAACCCAAAGATTCAGTTGACATTTGAGGCAACTATCCAACAATTAGAAGCACCCTATAATAGTAAGTCAAGTCTTTTACTACCAAAACCATACTGTGTGTGTCATTGCTGTTGGTTTTCAGGTTTGGTTGACTGTGAGATTTGCTTAATCACAAGGTTTCTGGGAGACATTAAGAAGTTGCATAAAACTTGAATGGCCTTGATGAAAGCAGGTAGTAAAAGGAAGGGACTTTATAGAAAGGAATGTGGTGACAGGACAAGGGGGAATGGGCATTTCATGTCCTGTGCAGCTTTTCAGGCAGGATTTAAAGCTACAGGGTAGCATAAAACCAGCTTGGGGCTTCCAGAAAACTCCTCAGCCTTTCTCAAGAGGATGTGTTCTTGTGTAGGGCAGCTGGGGAGCAGGAAGGGCTCTGTTCAGGGTGGTTTTGCTGCCTTGCTGCTGTGATCTGTTTGCTTGTGAAGATGTCCTCAGTGCCAAACATGCAGAGTGACTGTGAAACGTTCCCATTCTGCAGGTGATACGGTGCTGGTTCACAGAGTGCACAGCTACCTGGAGCGCCACGGGCTCATCAACTTCGGCATCTACAAGAGAGTGAAGCCTCTTCCCAGTAAGAAACCTGAACATGGTTTTGGTTCATTGTTCTGTGATTTCCAAGCCAAACTGTTGAGACTTCTTTTTCTTTTAGGACAATCATGCTGAGGAAATACAAACCCTGGCAGTGGGTTTGGCTCTAGGGGTCCATGGGTTTTATTTGGCCCTGGAGGAGCTGTTCCTTCAAGTAAAGCACTTTGAGAAGGAAACCATTTGCAAGTCTTAGGCAGATAATTCAGGGGCTGTCACTGTTGAATGAGTTATCCTCATTCCTCATTTGAGGAACCAAAGACACAAACACAATCCTGTACTTGCACCTCTTCTATGAAATACATGCAATAATTAATAGGAATTAGTTTCTTCTTCAAACATTCATTCTTCAGAAGTATTTTTCCTCCTGTTTTCTTCCTTGCCACAGATGCACTCACTACTGGTGTGTTTTCTTGCACCTGTGTCATCAGGGAGGACTTCGAAGTGTTTTACTGCTACCATGTTATGCACAAAATTACTTCCATTTTCCTTTTAGTGTCTGTTTGCTTGGTTGAAGTGTTTGTCAGAACTGATGAGAGGGAAGCTGCTTTTTGTTCTTGGTGTCTCTTTAAATGCAACTTCAACGTGACTGCTTGCAGTGTTGGAATAAAGCACATGCAGAGCCTGTAGCTTCCTTTTCCCTCTCCTTAGCCAAGAAGACTGGGAAGGTGATCATCATCGGATCTGGAGTCTCTGGGTTGGCAGCAGCTCGCCAGTTGCAGAGTTTCGGAATGGATGTCACAGTTCTGGAAGCCAGGGTATGAATGTCTGTGCTCTTTCACTTCTATACAGAAACTTAGCCCAGTAACCACATTCAGGCTTAGTCCCTAAGGCCAAGTGCCCAGCAGCATGGCCAAGATGGCAGCCAGATGTATTGCTGAGTGCTAAACCTGTCTCACTAGGAAACAGTCCTCTCTGTCCTCACTGGGAGCTGGCTAATGCTTTCTCAGGGGTGGACTGTATCGTCAGGTGCTTGTGTCATCAGCTTATACCAGTAACGGGTTGGAATCATCTTTCTTTCACAATCAGGAGCTGATGCTTTGCTGGAAAGCAGAATGCAAGTCTGTACTTGACAAAGTTCCCCATAAAATAGAATCATTGTTTGGGATTCCCATAGAGTGTCAGGCAGGATATTGTTTTGTACCTTTTAAATCTACATTAAGTCCTTATTTATTACTGTGTTCTTACAGAGGCTTTAAGTTTTATAGAGAGCTGCATTTTGTGGTGTGTGAAAAATTGGAATTTATTGGATGTTTTACTTCCTGACTTTGTTTTGTTTATTCATTTACTTCTGATACTTTCCTAGCACAGCCTGAAATCATCTGCTTAGGTTAGAGTCACATTTCAGGCTTGTTCCTGCTCTTGTTGCTGGGGAGCATGGGGTGGTTCTGGGCTCAAGCACACACTGAAGCTGGGTCATGGGGAGCTTCTCATCAGCCAAGATCCCCAAGTCCTCCTTATTCAGTTTAAAGTGGTGGGAAGTCACTTGTATGTGTCAGGAATCCAAAACCTCTTCCTGCTGCTGAACTGGGCTGTTGGTTTGTGGTTATCTGCATTGGTAGCTGGCCCTTCTGTGGAGAACAGGCAGGAGTAAGTGCCTGATGGGTTTTCTTACCATAAAATTTAGTTTCCATCAGCACAGTTGAATAATTTCCTATAGAGCTATTGGATTTGGGTAGGAAGTTGGAGGAGAAAATCTGGTATGTAACTTAACCTGCTTGTGGGCAGTGAAGGGTTGGTTGTAGAATTCCAGTAGATCCCACTGTAGATGTGGCTACATCCGACCAAATCTATTTTTATTTCCTTTTTTCTCTCTTTGTTAATGCAACTCAAACATTTTATTCCATAACTTGGATGAATTCAGACCAAGTGTTCATTTGCAGAGGTTCTTGGCAAAGCCTACATTTTATCTATTGACCCGTTGGGTAAGAGAATCTTACACCGTGCCATGGGGAAGTACCAGGGGTTATACTTGAGAGGTGTTGCTGATGTGACTGGAGGTTTAATGCATTGTGCTTTTGAAAGGACCGAGTAGGAGGAAGAGTTGCGACGTTCCGCAAAGGGAACTACGTTGCTGACCTGGGAGCAATGGTGGTGACAGGACTTGGTGAGTGGGGAGGCAAATTGTGGGACAAGATGTTACAGCTGTGAAACCTTTGGCTATTTCCTTTCATGGCCACAAGAATTGGGTGGGTTTAACTATTGAAAGTAGATATTTCTGTCCAGCCTCTTTGGCAGCTGGCGTTTCTCATCAGTGAATGCTCAGAACAGATGGCAGCCCCACTAAACACTGGGATTTGTGCTGGTGATGCAGCTGTCATCGGTCACTGAAGTCGCAGAGGTGCTGCTCATGTCATCAGACTGTTGCAGATCCATCCTTTTACAGTTTGCTTGTGCTTAGGAATTCTTGGCTCTTTCTTTGGCATGATGTCCTTCTGTGTGTCTGTTCCTTTGCCCCCTTCCTTTATGGTGGTATCTGTGCTGGCCTCACTGCACTTGGTGAGCAGCTCTTCCTAAAGCTGCTTTACCCAGCTGCCAATGGCCTGTGACTGAATTTCTTGGTAACTCTCATAGTTGTTCCCTTGGATCTTCCAAAGTATCTGCTGAAATTGAACATGGATTTCTTACTTCATTGCAGACAAACTTTACAGGAGTGCTCTGTTAACTCTGCACCATGTTTTCCAGGAGGAAATCCCATGGCTGTGGTCAGCAAACAAGTGAATATGGAATTGGCTAAGATCAAACAAAAATGTCCACTGTATGAAGCAAATGGACAAGCTGTAAGTCTGATGCTGTTTTCATTAACCTGTTAGAACAGAAATAGTATCTCAAGTGTGTTTGTTACCAGGGTGTTGGCCTAGCAGGGGATGGCTTCCAGGAAGAGGGGAGGGAGTAATGAAAATGTGTGTCCCTCTTTAGGCAGTATGGGAATATTCCAGCCTATCTGCACCTATTCTAAAACCAGTTCTTTCCACGTGAGTTTCTGACTTTGAGCTTCAGATGCTTTGTGGAATCTAAGTCCCTGTTTGTTCTTTGTAACTTCATGACTCTTCTTCCTTAGACAGTTGTCTTACTGCACTCTAAAACAATTGTTCCCTCCAGCTTGTTGACTGCACCACACAGCTTGGTGTCATCAGCAAACTTGCTGAGGGTGCTCGATCCCCCTGTCCATGTCACTGACTATCTTCAGTGTAGTCAAAAACTGCCATTCTGGAAGTGTCCTACTGTGCTTCTTCCATCATCCTAGAAAAGCTGGATTAGTAGTTCTTAGTCATGCTGACCAATCCAAAAGATAAGTTACTCCACTGAGCTCTGCCAGGCCTTCTAAAGCCTTGTGATTGCATAAAGCTGTCTTACATCAGAGCAGTCTTCTGTCCCATTGTTAAGTTTCTGGAGCTTTGATGGACCCCATTCCAGTAAGGAAATCTTTGTGTGCCCCTAAGTTGGTTGTCCTTGTGATTCACCAGCTCTTATTGTATCTCTTTGGCCAGACATCCTGGCAAAGTGACTGTGTGTCAAACAGACCTTGGTGTTTGGCTGTTTGAGAGAGCAGAGAGTATGAAATTTCTTAGCTATGTTTTTGTTGTGCTCTTGAAGTGTCTCATTCAGGGCATGTGGCACCTTTTCTTTGAGTATTTATCTGTACCTTGGCTTTTTCATCCCTCTGATTTGGGAAGTGGTGCTTTGAGTTTGAATTTACACTGCAATAGAGAAGGTAACCGTGTCCCTGCTCTGGGTGCTTGTGCAGTTTTCTCTCCTTCTCAATTGTCTCGTCTCTGAGGCTCTGAGCTTTCAGGTTCTCTATTTTTCCTTTTTACTATCAATTTCTTATTCAGAAGGTCTGTTCTTTTGACTCTTAGGTCCCAAAAGAGAAAGATGAAATGGTGGAGCAAGAGTTTAATCGTCTGCTGGAAGCCACATCCTACCTCAGTCATCAGCTGGATTTTAACGTTCTCAATAATAAGCCTGTCTCCCTAGGTCAGGCTCTGGAGGTTGTCATACAGTGAGTGACTTCCCTCTTCATGGTAGACTTTCCTATTCTGTGGGGGGTGTTCCTAAAGATACCTGAGACTCATGATGCTCCTAGGATGAGCATTACCCACTTCTACAGCCGTTTGGTCTTTGCTGGGCTTTGTGTGTGATGTTCATTGAAACAAGATAACATTGAAACAAGACGGCTAAAGGAGCAAACATCTTTTCTTGAAAGCTTCTGCGAATCACTACAGTAACCAATAGATCATTGACACGGATATCTGGAGTACAGACATCCCAGTTATGCTACTTGGAAGCTAATAGTATTTGTTACTTGCCTTTTAATAGTAGTAGGTAACTCCAGACTCATGTTTTAGCTAGTCAGGTAGCTCTTCTTTACAGAAATGTCTATTAATTTTCTAGTCACCATGGAGTATTTACTACAATATCCCATGATGTGCATTTACTGCATTACAGTATTTAGGTTGTGATGAGTTTTCTCAATATTGCAAGGATTTTATGCTGACCTGACTCTCGCTTCTCACCTTTTCCAGGCTGCAGGAGAAGCATGTGAAGGATGAGCAGATTGAGCACTGGAAAAAAATTGTGAAAACACAGGAGGAATTGAAAGACCTTCTGAACAAGGTTAGGGGGTGACATTTAGAGCAAGAGGAGAGCATTGGGTTCCTCAGAAAGTGGCAAAATGGGCAAACACTTCCATGGAAAGCAGCAGAAGGTTGCCACGGATGCTGTTCTTAAAGATCTTTTCATTTAAGGCTTGCCTAGAAGCCCTGTTCTGACAAAGGACTCTATTTTTGAGGAGGGGCCTGTAAGCAATTAGGCAGGAGACACTAAAACATTAAATATGGGAAAAGGAAGGGAGAGGTTGGACATAAGCAGAGCTGTGCGATAGCTTCCTGTAGAGATGCTGATAATGACTGAGGCTTTTGGGGGGAGTGTTTTAAAATGTGAACTTTCTTTACCACAAATCTGATTTTCTTCCTCCCTCTTCTTTCTCCACCTGAAAAAGATGGTGAATTTAAAAGAGAAGATTAAAGAACTTCATCAGCAGTATAAGGAAGCATCAGAGGTGAAGCCACCTCGAGATATTACAGCAGAGTTCCTTGTGAAAAGCAAGCACAGAGATCTGACTGCACTCTGCAAGGTAAGGGGTGATGTACATAGAGCGCTTAAGTCAGTGGTTTCTGAGGGCTGCAGCAGCCAGATAAAATTAGCTGGTATAAATGTTACCACATTGTCTGGAAATAAAAACTGAATCTGAAGAGAGATGTTCTTTCCCTAAGAAAAAGGTGATTTCCTGAATAAAAGACTTCTTTCTATCCAAAGATGACAATTTAAAGAGCTCTGTCTTGACAAGCAGAGTTCTTCCCTCACTCTGTGTGTAGCTGGGAGTAGAAATATGCCTTAAAAATGAAACCTTAAAACCTGTTCTTTCTACAATAGTGAAAGACACCTTGCTAACCTGAGTCAGTTAGAACCAAGGATCATTTGTCAGCTACTTGCTCAACAGGTGATGCATACAGTGTGTTTGTATATGTGTAACTAGTAGCTCTTCCACTTTGTCATCAACAAAGAGCTTTGTGCTCTTATTGCTATTACTGGATACTCCAAATGACTCTGACTTGAAGGGAATGATAAGAAGACTAGAAATAACGTTTTGTGGAATATGGAAAAAGCTCTCAGTACCATAGGCACCCTTAATGTACCAGAACTGTAATGGACCTTTGTGTGCTTCAGATCTGAGTGTTTTAATTCCTGAATATTAGCATACTGATCTTTCCTGCAGTGTGGCATGAACATCTGTATATTCAGAGAAGGGCAGAATATACTGGATTAAATGTTAAAGAAAAGATCTTGATTTAGATTCCTAAAACCATTAATCTTCCACTGATTTCTCTGGAGATTTGCTCTAGTCTGATGCTACATGATGTGTTTAAGGCCTTTTACATGGAAACTGATTCTGATGTTAGCTTTTAATCTCATTAGGAGTACGATGAACTGGCGGAAACACAAGGAAAGCTGGAGGAGAAGTTACAGGAACTTGAAGCCAATCCTCCAAGGTAAAGACACAAACTGTAAAAAGAAATACTCAGGAAAGCAGGATTTTTACTGCTTTGCTGTGGAAACTGCTGAGTTCCAAAGATGCAATGGTTTGCTTTGTTCTGATTATGGGAACTCAAGGGGTGAGGGAGGTACAAATGTGAAGTTTGAGCTCCTGAAGCTTTTGAACTCCTTTTCCTTGGTTTTGGAGGTGACTTGGGTAAAAAGGTGGTTCTTGCTAGGTTGCATTTCAGTAACACCCTGACTGTAACCGGTGCCTGATAGTGGGAAACCTTTGAGGTTTGAAATGCCTCTCAATGGTAGCATGCCATTCCTGCCTGTATTGGCAGAATATTATTGTTCTGTGCTCTGTGTAACTGCAGTCGGGTTTTTATCATTGTCTTATATATGGTACTTAAGCCATTATTTATAGAATCATAGAATGGTTTGGGTTAAAAAGGAGCTTAAGATCATCAAGTTCCACACCCCTGCCAGGGGCAGGGACCCCTTCCACTGGAGCAGCTGCTCCAAGCCCCTGTGTCCAACCTGGCCTTGAGCACTGCCAGGGATGGGGCAGCCACAGCTTCTCTGGGCACCCTGTGCCAGCGCCTCAGCACCCTCACAGGGAACAGCTTCTGCCTTACATCACACTTGAGCTTCCCCTGTGTAAGCTTAAACCCATCACCCCTTGTCCTTTTGTTTTATTCCTGAAGTTAAGTTTCTGGCATCACTGAAAATACTTTACATGAGCTCTGCTTTGCAATGTGACTTTGCTGGGTTTGATGTTCAGCTTTCATGAAGGAGGCTCTCAGGTTTGAAAGGACAAACTGAATGTCTTTGTGTTGTGTTTGGGTTTCCTCCCAGTGATGTTTATCTGTCATCAAGAGACAGGCAAATACTCGACTGGCACTTTGCAAACCTAGAATTTGCCAATGCTACACCCCTGTCTACGCTGTCACTGAAGCACTGGGACCAGGTAATTAATTCATGGATTCATGCACCAATACACTAAGAACTTAAACGGTGTTTATTTCATTCTCATGGAAGCTTCTCAATGCTAACAGTGTCTAAACCCTTAAGTGCTCTCTGCTTTTGTGCAGATCCTGAGCTCTTACATGATGATTGTTTGCTGATGAAATTCCAGGCAGCTTTTTGTTAGTGCCAGATAAAAACCCCTCCAATAATACTGACTACTGGAAGTTCCCATACTTACTTCTTGACTAATAAATAGAATTTCAAATCTATTCAACTCTCAGTGTGTGTGGGGGGAAGTTATGGGTAAAAAATGCCTTTGTGTAGATTTGCTGATTATTTTCTATTGAATTAATGCAATTTCATTATAAATCCAGGCTTTCTATACATTTCTGTTTTAGGATGATGACTTTGAGTTCACAGGCAGTCACTTGACTGTGAGGAACGGCTATTCCTGTGTGCCTGTAGCCTTAGCAGAAGGCTTGGATATTAAACTGAACACAGCAGTTCGCCAGGTTCGCTACACAGCATCAGGTAAAGCAAAGCCCTCCTCTGGAAAACTGCTCTGAGGGACCATGCTCATTGAAATGAGATTTCAGTGCTCCCAGAAGCAGATGTGAAAACTGACCTCTTAAAAACCCTCCCATTATATACTGTGGGTTGGATAAATCACGTTTGTGATTGTAATGAATTATGAGGAAGCTCTTAGAGATGTACTGATCCTCAGTGGGTTTTGCTCATTCCTGTGGCTGGTTCAGCATGGTGCTTTTCAGTTATATTTACTGGTTCACACATTCACATTCATGCTCCCATTTCTTTACTCAATGATTGAAATGTTTGGAGCAAGATGTCTTGGACTGCTCTAAGACTTGGTGCCCCAGGATCTGGTATTAGAAGTATAAATGAATGGCACATGAATTCAAGCAGCTGGAAGGACTGTATCTTTTTGATGTTCTTCTAAACATTGGGCTTGGGAAACTGTCAACTGGGAGAGCAACTCAATGGGAGGCTCACTGCCTACTTGCTATCTGTTTATGCATATACCTAGCTATATTTAACTGGCCTAGATGAACCTTCAGGCTTATCCCAGTATGGCCATTTTCAGATGCTGTGTAAATTGCACTTCTGGAAGTGAGCTATGTGGTCTGTAACGTTCAGTAAAAGTAAAGTAATTGTTCATGTAAAGCTCTCTTCTTCTGATGTGGATATGTCTTTATGGGAGTTTCTCTAATTTTGATGCCATGCTCTTGCTGCTGGCCCATGGAATGATTGTTTTCTCTCCCCTTTCCAGGTTGTGAAGTGATCGCTGTAAACACGCGCTCTACGAGCCAGACTTTCATTTACAAATGTGATGCTGTGCTGTGCACTCTTCCCTTGGGAGTACTGAAGCAGCAGCCTCCAGCAGTACAGTTTGTGCCACCTCTGCCTGAGTGGAAAACTTCGGCAGTTCAGCGGATGGGATTTGGCAACCTTAACAAGGTGACTTGGTCATGGGGGGAGCTGCAGCAGGGCAGGGATGCTCAGGAGGAGGTGGCTCAGGCTGGGTGCTGTAGCTCTTGCTAACCAGCAAACCTGTAACCTGCAAGAGCACACTGACCTGGGGAAGGCAGAATGTTTTCTGTGCACTCCTCCTAATTCCTGGTTCTTTTTGTTCCTAGGTTGTGTTGTGTTTTGATCGTGTCTTCTGGGATCCGAGCGTCAATTTGTTTGGCCATGTTGGTAGCACTACTGCAAGCAGAGGAGAACTTTTCCTGTTCTGGAACCTGTACAAAGGTAGCTGTGGTGCCTCTCTGCTCTTGTCAGTGTCTTATTTGTGAGCATTACCATTCCTGCTTGATGGGCTGCAGACGTGTCCATATGGTTGAGATGCAGTGGGAATGCAAGCTGAGGTGTCTCTGGTGGATGAGCTTGTTTCCTGTTTTGAGCAGCAAAGCAGCTTTGACTAGACTGTGAGCCTCAGACTGACAGATAACATTAGAACTCCTCTCTGTTAAATGCTTAAGCAGGCAGAAGGTTTTGTCCTGCCTGTGTCTGCAGCTGGACTTTGCCATCAGTTTTGTTTTCCCTGCAGCCAGTGTCTGCCACCAGAAGGTGTCAGAAGATGCTCTCAGAAGCATGCTGGTTTTGTTGATTGCCATGTATCATACTAAGAGCAAAGCTGTGTGTAGAGTGAGCACTGTTAAATGGGTTCTTTTTCCTGCAGATGACTGTTGAAAGTACCAGAGAGCAGGCCAGGTTTTTCTGTTAACTGGGGAAAATGGCTTAACTGGAGGAATACATGTCATGAGCCTTGGATAAGAGAACTGTTTGTGTGTCTGCCTTTGTGGCTTTAGGATGTCTCTATTACATACTTAACACATAGTATTGGGGTTTTGGTGTATATAGAAAGACAAAGGTTCTCATACAAAGGCTCTGCTGCTAGGTTCATCTTCATAGCATTTTGGGCAGAAGCTGTTGAAACTGAACAGATTGAACAATCCAGAAAACAAATCCAGAAGCAAAATCCCTGGAACTATCACAGCACATCCTGTATTAGCTCTGTGGGAGTTCTTCAAAGGTCTTACATTGGCAGAGAACTGGTCCCTGAGAAGTATTTAACGATGGGTGGGTGAATGAAGTGGAGCTCAGATGAGCAGAACTGCCTGTGCTTGTATGGCTGTGGGTGACCTGTTGTAGTGCAGACAGGAATCCTCCCAGTGGTTCCAGTCTGTTTGAGGTAGTGACTGCTGAGAACCTGCAGCCTCAGGAGCACTGCACGTCCTGGGGCAGCTGGGCCTGTGCTGTTGGTGCCTCTTGCTCCACTGTGCTGTTGGGTTATTGAAGTCTCTCTCAGGCCCAGGCCTGTTGAAGTCTAACGTGTCAGATTAAGATGATTGATGTCAGTGATTCAGTTGTGTTTTCTCTCTCCTTCCCCACCCCCCAGCACCAATTCTGTTGGCCTTGGTGGCAGGAGAAGCAGCAGGAATCATGGAAAACATCAGTGATGATGTCATTGTTGGACGGTGCCTTGCCATCCTCAAAGGCATCTTTGGGAGCAGCGCTGTGCCTCAGGTCAGTACAGGCATCTTCAGGTACCTCCTCCACGTTGTACAGTGTACTGTGTTCTATAGGTAATGCCCTGTGTGTGTTCAGGGGGTTTGTGAGAAGAGGTTGTTTGCAGGTTTGGGGTTGTCTGGGGCTGTGTTTTGTCTGGGCTGTGGCTTGGGTTGAGTTGGGTCTGGGTTTGTTTGACTCCAGCATTTCCAGCCTGTCAAATACTTGAGTTCATTTTCTCCCTGTTACATTGCTGGGGTTACAGCTGAGCTGTCCCTGGCTGCTGACAGTGCTGCTTGGGTACCCCCTGCCATGGTCTGCTCCTTCTCTAGAGTACAGTGAAGCTCTTGACCAGTGAGCTCCACAAGAAACTGGTTTGGCTGGAAAAGAACTGAAGGGGAGGAAGGGAGTGAGCAGCAGCTGAGTGCAGGAGGTTCTCGTGATGTACTGCAAAGAACTGAGGTGTTGACAGCAAAGACAAGTTATTTACCTTGGTGTGTACATTCTCATGGAGCACAAACTTGGAGCCACCATTAATGTTGGCCTGAGGGCTTCGTGCCCTTTGTTCCTGCAGTTGTGTAGTTTGTGTTTTACAAGATCTATAGACCTTGCCCTGTGCCAGCAACTGAAGCTTGTGTCTCAGCCTAAGGAAACGGTGGTGTCCCGCTGGCGCGCCGACCCCTGGGCCCGGGGCTCCTACTCCTATGTAGCAGCCGGATCTTCTGGCAATGACTATGATCTGATGGCTCAGCCCATTACTCCCGGACCAGCCATTCCCGGTGCTCCGCAGGTGAGAGATGCTCTGTTCTCCTCAGGGAGACCTCAGCCAGGGGCACTTCTCTAAGTGATTCGCACCCATATCTGAGCACAGGGTTAGGTTACCTGCATCTTTTGGTGATGATTAGAACCTGTAAAATGACTCCGTTTTCCACCCATGATTTCTGCCTGCCCAGGTTTGGTGTCATTTCTTTACTAGAAAAAGGACTGGTTTACTCCAAGTCAATTTGGTCATACCCGAACAGATGATTATAATACCATGCATTTATTGTGTTCACACTCCATATTTATGTTGTCCATCACTATATTTAAGTGAGTTGTAGTGATTTGAGAGGGTGAAGGCAGCATGAGAACAGGAACCAAAAGGGATCTCCCAGCCTGGGAGTGAACCCAACGAGGCATTAAGCCATCTCCAGTTCACTTGGATGAGGTTTTGAAAGCAGCAGCCACTCTGATGGCACCAGCACAGAAGGATGTGCAGCTTTGGCTTTATTTAGGTTCTTGTCCAGTCACATAAGTCACTAACAAACGTAGCCATGGATAAAATTGTTCTCTGCAGCCTATAACAGGGGAAGTTTTTCTCCCTTATTTCCTCTGGAGGACTCCTCACGTTCCTCTCGCAGTGTGTTTGCTGCAGCTGGGGAGGAGCCTGAGCAGCCCCTGACAGCTCTGTCTGTGCTCTGCTTCCCAGCCCGTTCCTCGCCTCTTCTTTGCTGGGGAGCACACGATCCGCAACTACCCGGCCACGGTGCACGGGGCTCTGCTGAGCGGGCTCCGGGAAGCCGGGCGCATTGCAGACCAGTTCCTGGGGGCCATGTACACTCTGCCTCGCCAGCCCACGCCGGGGGTGCCCCCCCAGCCAGCGGCCACCATGTGAGGAGCATAGGAGGTACCCGAAGAGGAGGGACAAGACCCCAGTGCTGCTGCTGGGGCCTCCGTGGGGTGAAGATGCAGAGTCTGCAGCGGTGCCTGAGCCACAGCTCAGCCAGGAGCTCCTGTGGACACTCCCATTGGATTCCTGTGAACACTCCCATTGGATTCCTGTGAACACTCCCATTGGAATGAGCTCACAGAAGCTCTGGCTTGGCAGGATCTCCTGGAGCTCTTTGAAGGGTCCATGCCCACAGTTCTGTGCTGCCAGGCTGGGCAGGGGCTTCGTGGGACCCTGTCAATGCTTCCTGAAGGTCAAGTTTGTAGCTGGAGGATTTTTTAGGTGTGTTTGGGGTTTTTGTTGACTTTTGTTTTCTACCTACCCGTGGGTTTACAATGTGGTAAGTGCACAAGGGCAGCTGGTACCTACACCTGGGGGCTTAGTGTACAATTAATGTTATTAATAATAACTATGTGGGTGCTTTTTTTACTGTTTTGAAGAACAGTATTTATTGACCAATTCTCTTCTTACCTGGCATTTGAGTTTGATGCAACTGTTTCTCCCCTCCACAATGTCCATTGGCTGCTACTGTATGTATCCTGTTCTAGAAAGCAAGCTGGTATTACTAAGAGTGTGCAAAGCATCCTGGGTTATTAAATACCTTCAGCTAAAGAAATACCAAAATTGGGTATTTTGAAGTTTAAAAATGGTTTGTATTTGTTGCTATAGAAAGATTGTTGCCCAGGCAGGAAGTCAGCTGAGGGACCTGATCTCTTGGCTTCTGTATGCTGCCTGCAGGCACTCTGTGCACCTCTTGCCTTCACGTCTGCTGGCTTGCTGAGGTGATGCTGCAGCTGCCATTGTTGTGCTGCTGGAAACCACTTTGGGTTTGTGCTTTTCCAAATACCCAACTCCTCTCACCTTCCTCTTCCTGCAGGTTATTTCTCTCTCATCTCAGCACGGTCTCTGCTCACACTTTTCCTGTTCTCACTCTGTGACCCTGTGTCTGTACATGTGCAGTCTGCCCTTGTACCTTCTGTTCCTGCCAGAGGACCAATACATCCTTTTGTTCCATGCTCATTCCTCTGGAATTACACAGCCCACACTTCTTCCTGTGAAAGATACCCACAAGCCTGACTGCAGCCCTGGTTGTTTATAGTTATATTGTCCTCGGCCTCAGGCTCTCCACTTCTAGCATCTTCTGACAAGCTCTGAGAAGGGGGAGGACTCAGATGTGATGAGCAGTAGTGTGTGAAGGGGCACAGACATGAAGTGTCAAGGACTAAACCCATCTGAAGTGGCTGGATTTGGTTTCCTGGGGGACAGGCTTTGAACCTGAGCCTCTGCCTGAATGAGTGTGAGCATCCTCCTGTTCTCTAACGTGGCAAATGTTACTACTTGGAAGGGGTAGTCCTCAGCAACACACCTGATCCTTGCTTTCTCTGCACGATGGACTTTGTGATGGTTGGTCAGGAAACTGTCACTGAAGTGGGGCAGGAATTAGGAGTCCATCAGGGCACGGAGGAGGGGGTTGTCTTAGGGGGTGAGGAAGAGTAAATGGGGAGTCATTTAAGATGCAAGCCTCCCTTTATGTTCAGGTAAAAGCCTGTTGGCAGAACAGTACTACCCAGAGAAGTGCTGTTCCAGAGTGAGATGCAACAGGCCTTTAACAATGCACTCACCATTGGTTTGAGGAGAGCTCATCTCTCATCTCGTGAGCACTGTCCTGCTTTTCCTTTGCAAAAAGACGTCTAAATAACACACCTGAGATAATAGAATATGCAGATGGAGTTACAGGTGGGAAAGCGAGGAGTGAGAGCAGTGCAGGTGACACCATTGCAGAGCTCAACATGTGCAGAACATGCCCAGCACCAGCTTTCTGTCCTGGTTCTTCAGCTGTGGGACCAGGGGCTTGCAGCATCTCCTGGCCAAGATCTGCTTCCTCAGACTCCATAAGGTGTGACCCTGACTGGCCTCTGGAGCCAGGGATGTAGCAGGATGTCAAACTGGGATCCCTGTGTCCTTCTGGACTTGATGCTTTAAACTGTCAACTGTTCATCCGAATTCTTTGTCCTCAGTATTATTTCATGTAAGTGCCTGTACCACTGCTGTGCCCATGCAGAGAGACTGCTTCTGTAGGTGGAAGGGTTAACCCTCGGAGGCATTGGAGCAGGTTACCAGGGCAGTGCTGCAGTCACCACCCCTGGAAGTGTTCACAGAGTGGGTAGGTGAGGCTCTCGGTGCCATGCGTTAGTGTTGGCCTTGGCACTGCTGGGGAACGCTGGAATGTGGTGATTTTAAAGGCCATTTGATGATTTTAAAGGCCATTTCCAACCTTAATGCTGTGGCCAAACCTCGGTACTGCGGGGGAAGGGGGGAGCGCGCTGTGGCGTCTGCTGCCCCCTGTGGCCAGAGGTGGGTACTGCAGGAGCCGGGGCGCTCCCGTTGCCCCCCCGAGGTGCTCGTGGCCGCCGTCCGGTGCGGCAGGGCTGAGGTCTGCGGGGACGAGCAGGGTCAGGAGCCCCCAGTGCGCTTCATTCCCCATTGATGAACGTCAGGCTCCTGCTGCAGCATCCTGTGTTCTGCCGCTGTGCTTGTGTCCCTGTGCCCTGGTGTCAGCTGTACCAGAGTTCATTCTCTTCCTAGGATCAGGTGTAGTGCTGAGTGTCACCTTTCCTCTGAGGACAACACTGATAACACACCGATGGTTTAGTTGTTGTTCAGGGGCTTTTACCCCGATCGAGGACTTTGAGTCCCATGCTCTGCCTCCCAGTGAGGAGGGACACAAGGAGCTGGGAGGAAGCAGAGGCAGGACACCTGCACTAGCCAAAGGGGTATTCTATACCACAGCACATCATGCCCAGTATGGAAACTGGGGGACTTACCCTCAGGGTCCTAATTCACTTTGCGTCTTCATTCATAGCTCTTAATCTTTCATGAGGTTGCACCTGGATGTGATTCTTCAGCCTCTGTTGTCATTAGGTTTTATTGTATCTGCTGTATGTATGTGTGGACTGGAAATAAACTCGGTGAGTTTCAGACAATCCTGTGCTATCCAGCCTATGATTCTGGACTGTAGCTTGAAACACATAAACCTTCTCTTATACTCCTCAGTTCACTTCCCATAGCTGAGCTGAGGTAAAGTACAACTGAAACGACAGCAGAAACTGGCCAGGAGATGGAAGAATCGACCTTCAGGAAGCAGGATTTGTGTCCAGGCTCTGTCCAGCAGGTACAAAGATGCCTCGCATGGAAAAAGCATTTATTCTGTGTTACCTTTTCCTTTCCTAGGGGTTTTGTGTTGCTCTGTGCTGCCTCCTGCTGCTTCTGGCTTCTCTTTCCTTTAGGCTGTGTCCATAGAGAGCACGAGTTCATGCAGGAGCTGTGGGAAACGCTGCATTCAGGGGCAGAATCACTGCAAACTGCTTCAGTGTGTGGACTCCTGACCTGAACCTTTGGGTAACCGGTAACAGCTTCGGATCAGTGATGAATCTGTGCCCGTGTAGGTGCTGCCTTCTCTTTGTAAACGGTTGTCATCTTTAATTCATCCAGGTACAGCAGGGAGCCCTCTGCTGACATCTGACTGATGCTCACAGCGCTGCAGTGATGTGCCAGGTAACTTACACCATTACATGTCCTGTATCAGTAGTGGAACTGATGCCACAGTCCTGTACTCACTGATACAGGGATTTGGGAAGCAGGATTGACCTCCTCACTGGTCATAGACCTTGGGTATTCCTATTAAAGGCTTTTCCTCTGAATTCAGTGCAGGGTTTCAGTGGTGCTCACCAGGCACCTCAAACCTGGTGTTTGCTTTGTGACTCCCATTGTTCATTGATAAATGTGCTCAGGTTTCAGGCTTTTATTTGTATCTCGGACAGATGGTTTTAAGGAATAAGCAGCATCAATGGCAGCACATGTTTGAGCACAAGTTAAGTAAGTCTGAAAACCACCCCTGCCTGTCTGCCCAGTGCCTTTATTGCTCAGAGGCCTTTGGAACCTGTTGCAGAGGCTGCTTGTGCCGCTTCCATCCCCTCCTGCAGAAGGGGGTGGGTTTCACCCTGAGCCCTGCCTGCCCTGTCCATCCATCACTGCACTGGTCCTGAGCAGCCGCAGCCAGGTGCTGCTGTCCCCCTGCATGGATACCAGTGCTGCCTTTGCCCTGGTCTCTCATGAGTGCCCCTTCTATCCCACCTGTGTCTGTGTGAGTCCCCTGGGGTGTTTGCACTGGGGATGAGGAGGGTGGGTGGGGAATTGATCCCCCGTCACACAATCCCAGCCTGGTTTGGGTTGGAAGGGACCTTAAAGCTCCTCCAGCTCCAACCCCTGCCATGGGCAGGGACCCCTTCCACTGGAGCAGCTGCTCCAAGCCCCTGTGTCCAACCTGGCCTTGAACACTGCAGGGATGAGGCATTTACCACTCTGTGTGTGTCCCACAGAGCTCCACACTGTCCCTCTGGGCCTTCCCCCTCCTCAGCTCCATGTGGATTGCCTTCGGCCACTGCCTCCTGCTCATCATCCACCTCAGCCACTGCTGCCACGGATGCACCAGAGGGAGGTGACTGCTGGTCCTGGGCTCAGCCCTGAGCGGGGCTTGCATGGACCTGGCTGGGCTCAGGAGCTCCCCATGGCTGTGCCCCCCCCAGCCCTCCCTGCCCCAGAGCCTCCACAGCCCCACACTGGGACCCCGCTGTGTCTCAACCCAGCTCCTGGGTGGTCGTGTCCTTTAGATGCCACCAGCCAAGACCCATGAGCCCATCCCCATGGCCTCAGCTCGCCTGGGGCTGCACCGAGGGAGGCAACCGGGCTGGATCCTGACCCTTCAGGGGGGACCATTCCCCATTGATGCCCCTTTCCCAGCACTGACTGCACTGACACAAACTTTATTCTGTAGGTATTAAAAGACAATGAGTGTGTCCCCATCCCTGCGGCCCCTGCCCGTGTGCTGGCTGTGGGGAAGGGGCTGGCTCAGCCCCATGGCCATGTCTGCATGCATTGGGGGTGCTGGGGGTCCCCACATCCCTGTGTGTTTGTGCCAGGGATGCAGCGGTGGCTTCACCATGAATCTGGGTTCATGTCCCCGGTGCTGGGGGGACCATCCTTGGCCAGGGCAGACCCTGCTCCATCCTTCCCCAGGGCAGACCCTGCTCCATCCTTCCCCAAGCTAGACCAGTGTGGGAGCTGCTTGGCCATGGGGACCATGCCCCTGGGTCCCCCCTTGCCGGGCTCCAGCTCTCTCCCTATGGGGCATGGCAATGGGGGGACCACAGGGGCCCGTGGCAGTGACCGGCTGCAGGTTGGGGGGTGCTGTGGGGCTCCATGGGGCTCAGAACTGCGCGGTGCCGCTGGGGTCGCACTGCAGCAGGCGCACGATGGACGGGTCACTCTTGGCACCTTTGATGAACTCCTCCAGGGAAAGCTTTCCTGTGGGGGGGGACGATGCTCAGCCTGGTGCCCATCACTGCATCCCGGGGGCACAGCCAGGACCCTGGGGTCCACTGAGCCCCCCCGTGAGCCATGGGATCAGCGTGTGTGCAGCCGGGGCTCAGACCCTGCTTTGGCCATGAGACCTTCCCCTTAATCCCTCCATCCCTCATTTACCATCATTGTTGGTATCCATCTGGCGGAAGATTTTCTCTGTTCTTTTCTCCGGAGTGGATTCATCCTCGGGCATGGTCATCACTGACGAGACCATTTTGTAGATGGCCTAGGAGGGGGTGCAAGGTGTTTGCTGTCACCCATGCAGGAAGGGGGCCAAGGGGGTGCAAGGTGTTTGCTGTCACCATGCAGGACAGGGGGCCAAGGGGGGTGCAAGGTGTTTGCTGTCACCCATGCAGGACAGGGGGCCAAGGGGGTGCAAGGTGTTTGCTGTCACCCATGCAGGACAGGGGGCCAAGGGGGTGCAAGGTGTTTGCTGTCACCCATGCAGCAAGGGGGCTAAGGGGGTGCAAGGTGTTTGCTGTCACCATGCAGGAAAGGGGGCCAAGGGGGTGCAAGGTGTTTGCTGTCACCATGCAGGACAGGGGACCAAAGGGGGTGCAAGGTGTTTGCTGTCACCATGCAGGAAAGGGGGCCAAGGGGGGTGCAAGGTGTTTGCTGTCACCCATGCAGGACAGGGGGGCAAGGGGGTGCAAGGTGTTTGCTGTCACCCATGCAGGACAGGGGGCCAAGGGGGGTGCAAGGTGTTTGCTGTCACCCATGCAGGACAGGGGGCCAAGGGGGGTGCAAGGTGTTTGCTGTCACCATGCAGGACAGGGGACCAAGGGGGTGCAAGGTGTTTGCTGTCACCCATGCAGGAAGGGGGCCAAGCTTCAGCCTTCACCATGCTGGGAATGGGGCTGCCGTTCATCACCCTCCCCATGTCCCCATATGGGAAGCTTTGGTCGCGATGGGCACAAGCCCCACCGCCGAGGACCCCCCAATGCAGAGCTCGGTACCTGCACGATCTCCAGCATCTCCTCCCGGCTGATGTAGCCGTTGCCGTCCAGGTCGTACATGCTGAATGCCCACATGAGCTTCTGCTCCAGCTTCCCTCGGGATGTGACGCTCAGGGCAATGATGAACTCCCTGAAGTCGATGGTGCCGTCGCCGTTGGTGTCGAAGGTGCGGAACACGTGTTCGGCAAACTTGGAGGCGTCTCCATAGGGGAAGAAGTTGGCGTAGATCTTCTTGAACTCCTCCACGTTGAGCATCCCGGAGGGACAGTCCTTCAGGAACCCCTTGTACCAGCCCTGCAGCTCCAGCTCCGAGAACTCCGTGTTCTCCCGCAGGTCCTGCAGCATCTCGGGACGCAGTTTGCTGTTCTGCTTCCCCATCGTGCTGGGCTCAGCGCTGGGGTCCCTCTGTGCTGCAGGAGGGGAGAGGGATGGGGCAGAGCTCCCTGGGCATGGATGCGGCCCCTTCCATCCCCTCCATCCCCTCTGAGCACCCCAAGGACCACCCAGCGCCACCCCCTTTGTGTGACAAGCCCCTATAGCTCATCTGCACCATACACAGGTGATACAGAGCCCGCAGCAGGAGGGGATGGGGCCGGATCCGGTGCTGCCCGGAGCTCTGAGGCCAGCCCAGCTTTGGGGCTGCCGGATCTGGGTCAGCTCCCTCGGAGCCAGGGTTATTTTCAGCTCCTCCACTGCCTCCGTTAATATTTGATGCCCCCGGTGGGCACCGGAGCCCCAGGCAGGGCCGGGGGCTGCAGGGCTCTGCTCGGGACCCGGCGCACCCCATCCCATTGGGGTCACCCCTGGGGAGCTCAGGATGGGTGCCCAGTGCCCATGCACCCCGGGTCCCCACAGTGGGGGGCTTGGGGGGGGCCTTTACCCCCTGCCCCACCCCAGCTGTGGTGTGACCCCTGTGTGGGGCTTGGGGGGGCTTCAGTGCCTGGGGCACCCAAAGAAGGGGGAGCCCCAGCGCCCCCAAACCTCGCGTCCTTTGCAATCGCAGGGCCAAAAGGGCTCCCCAAGAGGAGCAGCCCAGCGGGGCCGAACCCCCCCGCCCCACTTACAAGGGGCTGGGACCCCCCCCACTCTCTCCCCATCACCCCCTCCATGTCTCCATCCCCTCTCCCGCAGCCCAAGGGAGGATTTGGGGGCTCCCCCCCCACGCAGGGGTCCCCAGTGGGGGGGCACCACCCCCACCCCCTCCCTGGAGTCTGAGCCCCCCCCCCCCCCCGCCGGGTCCCAGCGCCCCGGGAGGGCACCATTGAGGATGCTCCCGGCGGGGGGGGGTCGGACCCGGGATCCCCCCGAACGGGATGAGGAGCCCCCCGGGGTGCGTTACCGGTACCCCCGGATGCACCGGGGACCGGGGGGGGGGGTCTGGGATCCGCATTCCCGGCGGTGCCCGGGTCGGTGCCGCTGTTCCGGTCTCCCCGGTGCCCCCCCCCCCCCTCCGGTTCCCCCTCCGGTCCCCCCCCGTCCCCGCCGCCTCCCACCTGCCCGGGAGCCGCCGCCGCCGCCGCACGCACCGCAGCAGTGACCGCCGCAGCGGCGGGGGGGGGCACCGGGGGCACCGGAGCCGCTCCCCCCCCCCGGGTACTGCCCCACGCAGGGCGCTGCGGGGGGGGGTGGGGTACGGATCCCTGATAGCCCCCCCCACACACACACACACACAGCTGGGGGCTGCGGTGAGACCTATGAGGAGAGGGGGCTGGGGTCATTGGGAGGGCTGGGAGCAGTGGGAGCATTGGGAGCACTGGGAGCACTGGAGGCACTGGGAGCATTGGGAGCACTGGGGGCACTGGGAGCACTGGGAGCACTGGAGGCACTGGGAGCACTGGGGGCACTGGGAGCACTGGAGGCACTGGGAGCATTGGGAGCACTGGGGGCACTGGGAGCACTGGAGGCACTTGGGGCACTGGGAGCACTGGAGGCACTGGGAGCACTGAGAGCATTGGGAGCACTGGGAGCACTGGGATCACTGGAAGCACTGGGAGCACTGGGAGCATTGGGAGCACTGGAGGCACTGGGATCACTGGGAGCACTGGAGGCACTGGGATCACTGGGATCACTGGGAGCACTGGGGGCACTGGGAGCATTGGGGACACTGGGAGCACTGGGAGCACTGGGATCACACCATCGCTGCTGTGTTGTCGCACCAGAAGCTGCGGTGGCCGCAGTCAGGATCCAGGGTCGGAGCCGAGCAGGGGTCGCGCTCTCCAAGCGCCAGCGCCGGCCCCACTCCTGCCCGTCCCCATCCCACCCTTCCGAAGGAGCCGCAGGACACGGGGGGCACAGGGACCCCCCATCCGTGTGCTTTGGGCATCACCTCACAGGTTGGGAAACCCATAATGGGGCTAATTCACCCCAAAACCTGAGCACTGGGATCAGGGATGCTGAGGGGCAGCGATGAGGGAAACATCGACCCGAAGTGGGGCAGGAGGTGGGGACAGAGCAGCCAAACCCCATGGGCTTGGGTTGGCCACAGCAATGATCAGCCGTTGACAATAAAGGTGATCCTGCCCATCACCTGCACCTCTGGGTGCTGAGCCTGCTGGTGCTGCCATTGCCCCACCAGCTCCTTCTTACCCTTCACACTGCAGCAGCTGGGAACACCCCACTGGGACCAGCATCAGGTGTTTTGGGGTTGGGATTGGTCTGGGAAGCGATGGGAGCTGCTGCGGTGCCTCCATCCCGTGTGAGAGGTGGGATGGGGACTGGAACTGGGGCTTTGGGTGAGCACAAACGGGAGTGAAGGGAGGGGTTTGTGCCCTGGGGGCTGCAGGGGTCCCAGGGGCTGGAGATGGGCACCTCCTGCCCTGGGTGATGCCCCACATGCGGCCGGGGGGTGCCAGCTCCGCTCCCGTAATCTGCATGTCCAGTTTAATCCCCCCCGCAGGGTCCGAGGGCACATCTGACGCAGGCTGATTTGAAAGGATCCCATTTCCCACTGGAACCCTGCCCTAAACCCCCCTAATCCCTGCTCTGGAGCGGGAGCCAGAGGGAGGATAATGCGGGAGCGGGGGCTCCGCCACCCGTCACTGGTGAATTATGGGGTCCCTGCAGCAAACGGCCCCAGCCCATCCCCTCCAGCCCCCTGCACCCCTCCATCACTCCCCGCTCCTTGCAGTGGGGCCGAGCACCGCGGCTCCTGACCCCAGGGATCAGCCCTATCGTGGGGAGCGCTGGTACCCAGAGGATGCTGCAATAGCCGTGGGGTGATGGCGGTGCCAGGGCAGGGACATTCCCCCTTCCCCTCCTC